>NC_091864.1:10040000-10660416 GCF_019399895.1 Cardiocondyla obscurior | reverse complement strand
AGAGATGTGAGAGAAAGGATTAAAACTACCGCGTAATGAGAATAAGTATTACGTGCGAAGTTTTCACTTCACTAATACTCTCCACGTCGAGATTACGAGTCGCAAAGTCTAATTTGTGGTACAGCCGACAGCTCTAATCATCAAGTATAAGTACTTTAGAACCACGTGCGTACGAGCTTCCGATATCTGCGTATGTACCGCGTGTGCGACTGCCGGCTCGCCTAACTGAGGAATGCGACGTGCTAGGCCACGTACGCAGCTCGCGCGCGCTCGTCCCCACGACCACCTTGTTTATGTTTATCGTCTCTACGCAGGTTAACGCGCTACAAAAAAATTTATTCACCGAATAAAATGTCGAACATTATTTAACGTATCACGAATATGTAAACGTTGAAACAGTATATATATTTTTAACAATTTATAAAACAAGCTCCGTTATTATTCGGGATTGTTCTCTTATAAAACTAACTTACAAAACTAATATAGTTTATTAACTTTATTTCGTTGGAAGTTTAATGCTAAGAGAACTTATTAGAAGCGGCAGGAATATTATAAAGCCGCGGAGTACACTTTTTCCTCGAGAAGAAAGAAAGTCTCATAGGCACGTCTGCCGCCGCACCGCTGATCTAATTAATCCTGATAATTATTTTTTACCGCCCGAGCAGAGCGCGCGCGACCGGCTGCGTGAGAATAACGGAGTCGCGGCGTGCGATCGCGTTTATCTGCAGTTTATCTAGGAGCGAAACGAAGCCCGGCGCTCTTATCGTGGTAACAATGCTTGCGTTCCTTGCTGTAACGTTGACAATGCACTTCCGGTGAGCTCGCCGGAGTGGACACGGCTCGCATTTCAATTTGTATCGTTATGTCGCACCGTGATATCTCATTCATGTACACGCGATACCGGTAGACCGATAGATGCGGGTCGATTGTGAAAGGAAGAGTCGTTCTCCCCCGATATTTTGCAGCTCCCAGCCGCGAACTCGACGCGAGCTTATTAAATCTGCATAAATCAAGCTTGATGTATTAATCCGCCATCTCGCAGCAAGGAATTCCGCCTAACTCGACATCGAAGAGAAATTATTTCGACGGCGGCTTTCTCTCGTTCGATTTTTGTATGATAATATCTTGCTAAATTATACATCGAACCGACAGACATAATTAATAACTTGTTAGACATGCGAGTCGCGATACATACCTACCGTCGTATATTAATTAAAATTAATAGAAGCACCATTTATTTCCGGCCTGTTGAAAGCAGGTATTAGAAAATGTCTATTATAATGCGTGGCGATCGACGCAGAACCGATCGACGTCACAAGCACGGCAATCCGGGGTACCACGGTACGCCGGGTCGCCGCTAAAGGGTACAACGTCGGGAGCAGAGTGCGAAAGTAGTTCGAATCGAACGAAGTCATTTTCAACAGGCCTCAGCCGCGACGGAAAAAGAAGAAGAGGATCGTGACTCCGGCGATAGTTCCGGATAGTTCTACCACGGAAAGCGACACCGAGAATCCTGCGCCGCAGCCGTGGGCACCGAGGCTACTTCAGCTGCCCGCTCAGAGGTTGACAAGACCGCCTAAGGAATTCTTACTTCCCGGAGACGTCCGAATCAGCAGGTACACTAGTCCGCGATGGCACAAAGTGCCATCACCCATAGTGACTCCGTCGCCAGACACCCGAACGATGCAGACCGACGGCAAACATCGAATCCAGCACGCTCCTACCACCAACGAGTGCGGGACCCAGACGGACCCGTGGGCGACGACCTCCTCGAGCGATGGTGAACCGTTGACTTACCCCGAGAACGAGATATGGGGACCGATCAAAGTCACATTGACTATCCCGCATATTTCCTACCGTGAACGCCGTATGGAGTAATTCCCGGGATATTAAAGTGCGCCGCAAGGCGCCACAAATAAAACCAAAAATGATCTTTGTAAATATTGTATATAAAATAAACTTAAGTATGAGAAAAGGAGAATTCAATCCTTTCAACCCACATCTTCACGACGTTCCGAACACAACGACTTATCATATAATGTAATGTATTATTCAAATGCGTGTTCCCGATATCACATATTATTTAAAAAAGAAAGTAGCGTTAAAACTTTTCTACATTTAATCAAATTGAATAATTTAATTAATAAAAAAAAAATATATATATATACGTATGTATTCAACGGCAATTTTTTAATTAAAAAATTATTTTTTCTTTTAATATATATTATAACAAACTAGTACAAACCAGTATTACGTATTTTTCCAGCTTGTCAACCAAACTGTTCGTCCGTTTAAGACTTAATAAGACTAGATCGACGGCGATGCGTCAGCAACGATCATGAGTAACGCAGGAATGCGCTCGTCAAGTGTCAGAGAACCGTTGACACGATCGCGCATCAAAGCATCGCCATCAATGAACGACGAGGCCGTCATCGCCAAGCTGTAGTAGAATTTCCTCCTAGAACCGAGCCGATGACATATAGATACCGATTAGTCACCCGGCCGATTCATTAATACCGTCACCGATCGAATTAAGGCCGGGCTTTTCTCGCGTGCATTAAGTGGGTCGACCCTGGATGCTGCTGGTGCTGATTAGCTCTCTCACGGAGCCAGCTACTCGCGTCCCGGCCCCCGCTCTCTCTCTTTCTCTCTCTCTCTCTCCCCCTCTCTCTTGCGTCATCGTAGTATCGAAGTCGACGACCTAGTTTTTCTCACCTCAGAGGTCGGGCATTGGAGCAACGAAGGGGTCTTCCACCCCTGCGAGCGTTCCCGTTCGCTCGTATCGCCCTCTCTATTTCGCGTAACATTTTGCCCATCATACTGTTATTTTTCAAATACTACGTGCAACAAACAAATGTGTGCGAACAGTCCTGTATGAAATCTCGTACAATATTTTTTTATCACTTTTGTTACCCGCTAATGAAGCTTTGCGGAAAGCTTAATGAAATAACTGCATTATTATTGATTTTGATGAGACAATTTATATATATATATATATATATATATATATATATATATATATATAAGAATCAACAATTCTGGTATAGCTTAATAAAACAGGTCGCCAATATTTATAGAACCTGGATGTACCTTGCGCAATCCAGGGTGTACTAGAAATCGATGAGGTTTCGTGCGCGCTCGCAGAAAGCAAGCATACCCTCCGTTTCCCTCCGCAAAATAATAAACCCTCGCTGTATACCCGATGTATTTCAATATTGCGTAATGAATATTATATTGCATAATAAATTCCGCGCAAGTTTCTGCTTGTGCTGGAAAAGAACATCACGGAATGTAGAAAAAAAAAAAAAAAGAAACCGCTATTGGTCTTTTTATTTTTATACGCAAGTTTCTGAGCAACTATTATTTTTATCAATAACTATACGTAATTGTTAACGGTCGATTAAAACTTAATATTAATAAAACGTCGTCGATCTTTCTTTAGTTAACGAACTTGTGGACATTTTTACTTATATATCAATTTCTTTTTCCTGTTTCAGAAAACAATGAACGGACCAGTCTACGCGTCATCTTGTCCCGCATTGCAGTCGAATCTGTCGCTACACAGTTCATCCTATTACAGCGAATACAGCGGCACAACGCGAAGACGACTATCCTCCACGGGAGAGGCGGATACTTCCGCGACGTCGAGTTACGAGGGTAGCGACAGCTCCGAGAACAGCGACGAGTCTCGTCTCGATCCAGTTAGCCAAATGGAACGGGAGCAGCTCGAGACTTTTTTCCGCGGATTAAAATCGCAGGTGAGATACGCGCGAAACGCGATAAACGCGCCGATTGAGAACAATAGGCTCGTTTATAAAAGATAAATCGCAGGCAGGAGGACGCGCGTCAAGTGCAACTCAAACGCAGGCGGCACGTCGTTTAAAGTATAATATCTGGGGTTTCACGTTACGCAGGTATTCGTATGTGAATCACTGGCGAATCTGTATCTCGGCAGCGCCTCTCAGACCGAGAGGTGGGAGCTCCGTTTCACCGGGATCCCCGTGGTGGTTCTCGATCTCGGGGAGACGAGATCACGATCCAAGAGACGGATTCAAATTTTACTGGCGGAGCGCGGTACTTGCTTCACACTCTGGCGCGAAACCATCGACAACCTCTCATCGTACAAGGTAAAGTGTCATCGTCGATTATTCAAGTAGCTACGCGCGAGTCCATCGATATGTTTGCAAAACGAAGACTACAAACGTATATATAAACGGACGAAACACATATTTGACATCCGGTATTAATTAGCCCTGGTATTCAATTTCAAACTACAATTCAAAATTCACGTTGCGTTACGCGTTAATAGCAGATTGCGGCCATAAATAATTCATTTACCTGTTCGAGCTTTTTGTTTATCTCGTTAGATAGATTACAAGCGCCGGGTTACAAAGCGGATTAAATTTCAGCGCCAGACATTTAACGCCGTTTCGAATTACACCCCCGCGCGTATTAAACACGCAAATAAAACGCAAGTGGTCTGGCGATGTGAACGACACGGATTTCGTTTTTAATCTCTGGGGAGCGACTTTAAAGTAATCGTTGAAAAAAAAAAGAAAAAAAAAATACAGCTTTGACTATACCATGCTAACCTATTGTTCGCATATCACAAAGTGAAAGCCGAATTGGTTTTAGGTGTCGGGGCCGGCTTTCCACACGATGTGTCTCTCCTCGGACCACACTCGCCTGGCCGGACTCAGCTTCGACAATTCAAAAGCAGCGAACGATTTGTGGCAGCACATAGAGCGCCTCGTGTCCTGCCCGGAGAACATAAGTTTGTCGGCGCCGGGAAAGAAAAAGAAGAAACCGGCGCCGAAGAAGGTGGTACTACCGGCTAAAAGCAACATCAGCCAGCCGTGCCAGTTCCAGCATGTGACCAGCGTGGACGCGGCCGACCGTTCGCGTTATTTCTCGCTGCAGACGCTCGTGCCGGCGTTGAACGAACTGGAGAGCTCGCTGGAGGCGAATTTCTGAAACAAGTCCGAGGCCCCTAGGCTCTCCTAGGGCCGACGCAGCGCGACGCCCGACTCCCGCCTTCGTCCTCGAAAGTAATCCCACCGAGGGAGAAGGATCTAGTTAATATCACACGCGGGATAATAGACAAAGGGCTCGCGCGCGGGCGTCTCGAGTCGCGAATGTGTTGAGAACCGAGGGGAGGCAAACGCTAGAAAACGACATCGCGGATTCCATCGGAAATTTCTTTATCTTTTTGCTCTTCCTCCGAAGTAGTTGTAGAAGATCTAAGAGCCAAGACGGGGAGGAGATATATCGACGAAGCTTTAACGACGACAGAAAAAAAAAAAAAAAAAAGAAAAAAGAAAAAGGAGTAGGCACCTTTTCTCGAGAGGAGCTCGCGAGGCTCCCCGTAGTTTTACTCGGATTCAGCTCTATCTTTCCTCGTGTTCTTCCCGATATAATCAGCCAGCTAGTTGGTAAGAGTTTAACGGTTAAGACGCGCTCCGATTTCCGATTCCGCGTTAACCTCGCTCTCGCGTGTCGACCGGATCAGCGTCGCGCGCGGGGAGCTTGGCTCGAAGGGCCTTTCAAGGAAAAGAAGCGCGGTGAGCGATCGTGACGGCAAGAAGGACGTACGTGTCCTCTCCCAAGTTGACTAATCCGTTAGTGTCGCGGGCGTGAACTACGAGATCTAGTCCGTAGACCGAGACGGAACATTCATCAATCTCTCTAACCACTCTCGAGAGTAACTGCGATTGATGTCCGCGACTGCGAATCCTGATTGCGGCCTCGGGGCGAAACAGAAAGTATCCCCGAGGCTCTCGCGACGAGACCTTCGAGGTCCCAACGTCACACGCCGCTCCACTCTCTTTCTTTTTCGGGAAGTCCTTCGAGTCGTAACTATCGATGTCGTAAGATTTATTATAGACCGTGAAAGAAAGTCTCTATCAAATGTTACGGCGATAAATGATCTATCTGTTCGTGATAAACGTTCTTGCCTGGAGAACGCTTTTGATAGATCGTTTCATTATCAATACGCCGCCCGTAAGCGCGGGCGTTAAACTTTTTAATTTCTCGGTAAGGTAGAGAAAGGAGTTCGATTTGCGGAAAAAATTGTTGACGACGATAGAAATGGTAGGAATAGAGATTCATTTTAATTACGCGTGCATGAAGTATATCCGTCGCCTTTTTGACCCGTGTAAAGTCGGCGGGAATTTTTGTTCATTATTTTATTTCGCGCGTATACGACGGTTCCACGTGTGTATGTATTTTAAAAGATCCTTGAGGATCCAAAGGCAGAGACGGCCGACCGTCTTATCGCACTTTGCAATTCGAGTACAGCGATCTGACGTGAGGGGAAGAACAAGCGCTTTCGTAATGGAATGTCTAAGACGCGAAAATCTTTATGCGAAAACCAAACCAGCGAGGCGTCGCGATTAGAAAAGTATCGCGCGAGTATATGCAAAATGTATTTCCGGAGGGCATCGTATTGGTTGTATACACATTGTCGCTATTCAGCGCGAATAGAGGGCTTTCTCTCCGACAGAAAGCGTAGAACTCCCGCGGTTGTTCGCTTTGTAATTAAAGGCGCGCACTGCCACGGTGAAAACGGCGTCAAACGGACTTTCAAAGTACACAGCGTGAATAATTGCGACGAAATTAAGTTTAGTGCTTTCCCTACTCGCCGTAAAATGCCAATACTTGACGAAGAAGGAACTTAAAACTAGAATAACAAGTACCTTCAATCGGCGGAGAAGTCTGTTTGCTTTACTGTTGACCGAAGGAAGACCCGCTAATTCAACGTGTGTTGTAACATCGTGGCTTAGTGTAGTAATTCATATAACGTTAGATAAGACGTTAAATAAAATAAAAATAAAAAAAGAATTTAAAAAAAAAAGAGAGAGAGAGAGAGAAATTCGACACCGCCGGAGAAAGGAGAAAATTCTTCGTAACGTAGAATGTTAACGTAAAATCGTTCATTGACGTCTCTA
This sequence comes from Cardiocondyla obscurior, assembly GCF_019399895.1. Taxonomy (NCBI): domain Eukaryota; kingdom Metazoa; phylum Arthropoda; class Insecta; order Hymenoptera; family Formicidae; genus Cardiocondyla; species Cardiocondyla obscurior. The sequence goes on along the minus strand of NC_091864.1, from coordinate 10,653,469 downwards.
TGTTGTGGATTCGTAATTATAAGTACGCGAGATCGATGCACATTTTTCGACAAACGATAAAAGTCGATGTAACAAAGAACGAAATACTGCCGAACACTTAAGTTGCGAAATAAACGAAAATTAAGATTAAGAGCGACGGCGAATACTGGAAACAAACATTGTGCCAAAACCAGTTTGGAACCAATATAAGAGAGCGAGTTTTTTAATTAATATTTGAAGAATCGAGTTTGAAGAATCATGTGCTTCCACTTGAAACAAGACTTGAAATGCCAGTCCACATTCGCAATTAAGATTAATGACACAAATTGAACGGCGTGTTTCCAGTAGCCTCGTAACGTTCGCGTAACACATTACGATGTTAATTAGATTACTAATTAGGTAGAATTAGTCAGATTGACGTGTCCATCTATAGCAGACTTTACTTCCTGCCCTTCGAAACGTAAATGTGTCAGTAGATTTCGGTAGAAATTCTCGATCTTGTTGTCGACAACGTGTACGCTCGATAAAATGTTAAATCTACAGAAGATCTACAGTCATCAATTTTATCCAAGTGAAATAATATTAAAGAACATAACTTTCAAATAGATTCCTGGCTGAACTACTGCATCAATATTATTTTAAAATAACTAAGTCGATATCTCGCACTTGTAAATTCTACCCAAGTGGAAATTCATCTAGCTATTCTGATTAATTAAAGCCAGTAGTTAGATCGCGCAGATTAGATATATTTCTTAGCTAATAACTTAGTTTGGTACTAGCCATAATTATTAATTAAGTATTTATTATTTAGTGACTATCTAGCTAATGTCTAACCGTTGCTGTTTAAAATGTCAAAAAGTGAGAATGTAATAATTAAAAAAAAAAAAAATTATTACTGGATAACGATAATAACGAGCTAAAAATACTAAAAAACTAAAAATTTTTCGTCGCGTACTAGTCTACTGCGCGTACTGAATTATGTTAACGCGCGCTAGACTGCTGAGTTCGCGCAGTAGACTAGTACGTGGTGAAAAACGCTTCGATATCTAGCTTTTTCAGCTCGTTACTAGCTTGCACGTAAACCACAAATTGGATGGCTAAGTCTTTAGATAACGATCAGACTCAATTTCTACTTGGGTACGTATTCTTTTAAATATTCTACGAAATCTCTTCTTAATCTTTCTTTCGTATTATTTCACTTAGACGTACTTGGTCCATAACTGAAAATAGAGATGAAGTATTCTTCCCGAGAAAGTCGCGCACGGAGAATGTCGTTTCGTGACGTTCGTAAGAAGACTGGTTTTACCATCCCGCAAATGTAGGCACAGTTAACAATAGGCACCTATGTAGCAATAGCTGTCATTAAATTAAAACGACTTGATTTTAGTCTTAGGACCGTTCGCGCGAACGTCTCTTCAGCGACTACTTCGTTTGACTCGCTTCGGGACTTTTCGTTTCGCTAAACGGAAAAATGCGCGCGCGCGTTTTGCTTTATGTCCATTGCGAATCAAACTTTTAGCAATTAAGATTAATTAACGTGTCAGTATCGTCTAAGTTAGGCCCGCCCGGAGGTATCCTTTTACCGTATTACCGTATAGACGTAATACTTTATCGCGGAATTTGTACGCACACACTTTGGTCATGTAAACCGTGAATTTCTTTCGAGAGAAGATCCGGGCGAATATTTTAGGCATTTAAATAGATACCGTAACTTCGAATTAATACTAATTTCATTATCTACGACTGTGATATAAATATATGTATTTGTATCGTTACGTTTCGTAACATATATCCGCATTAATCAATCACTTGGAGACATAAGTTTATGAAAATAATATCCAATGTAATGATAATTATTGTGCTAATAAATAGTAACTTCATGAAACAAAGCATTTATCTGAATTTATTGGAAACTTTCCTTTTCTTAATTTATTTTCCTTAAAAATTATATTTAATCATATTCAACGTTGCTAAACCTAACCAAATATTACAAATTAATTAATCTTTCACGCGCGAGACTTTTCTTTTGGCGTCACGTACGCTAGTCTTCACTTTTATGGATTTTATTTTATTTTGTTGCTCTGACATAGCATCTGTTGAAAAGGATATTAGTACATGACAAACGTCTCGAATAATCCTTCGTACCTCGTCGGTGAGTGTACCATGACTCGGTATCACGCAGCTTGCTATGCGAGATAAAAGCACCGCTGAATAATCAGTGCGAGAAATTCAACAGAGATCGACTTTATCGGATGGCGTTGCTGTTCGCCTGTTCGCAGCAAATATTTTTCAATTAAAAAAAATATAAAAAAATACTATCCTCCCACCCTCTACAACGCCCATCGATGTAATATTTTTAACAAATTGACAAATTGATTTTACCGCACCGCGCACCTCATTTTTTAAATACCAAGCAGAAATAAAAATTTCAAAAAATTTTTTTTTTCTAGCCTCGTAATCGTAATGCATCCTCGCGACGTGGCTAATCGTACCGGAAATCTTATTAATGATCTGTAATTTTTATTTTTATCCTTCGGTGTTTACGTCGGCTGAGCAAAAATGAAGAAACCAATATAATATCGACGCGGGTTAATAACTGTGATTTATGCAGGCGTTATTGTGTTACGAGAGCCGATGCCCGAGCGTCTGCGGTTGCGAGAGAGATCGATAAATCACGAGCACATGTATCAATGATATTTTTCACCGTATCGATCTGCCGGTGAATAAATCACAACGGCTCGCGGGATGCAACCACCGCCGAAATCGCGATACGTATCTGCCGAGAAATCTCGCGTTTTGACGTGCCTGCACCTTGTGCTCATCATCGCGTATAGGAGGCCGCCTATGTATCTGGGTGCTCCAGATAGACGCGCGCGATAGGGAGATCGGTCGGTCGGTCGATCGTCGAGCCGAGTCCCGAATCGAGTAATGAGAGGGACTCGGCGCCGCCTTCCGTGCACTTCGGCCTCCCTTGTTTATGAGAATCATCGGACCTACATCAGGGCGATCGGGCTCGCGTGGGTGGATCTCGAAAGAGCAGACGCGAAAGAGTAGGTGGGTAAACGATGCCCTCGCACGCCGAACGCGCAGGAGAAGCATCCTTAAGACGGTCTTTGAAAAATGCAAAGTATTGTTGCGTGAAATGGCAAACATACCCGCCGGATTAACGAGACTTCTGGACGAGAGCGTTTCCTCTTCCGAGACAGATCAATCGAAATTATTTGAACGGCTTTAATGTCGTTAACGTTGTTAATCCGGAGGCTGCACGCATGGCTATGCGCCAAAGCGCGCAGTCGTTGCATATGCATGGCCGACATTTACATGATGTTTACGTTAATCGAGCTATGCGGCAAAACATTCTTAATACAGGACTTAATAGATGCCGGATGAGACGCGCTTGTGCGCGTAATAAAAATTAGATGTAACTAATCTGTGATTCCTTTATCGAATTTAATTAAATAAAGGAAGGAAAAGAGAAGTGTAATAAAAGTCATTCTTCGAACTTGATTACTGAGAGCATCACGATTCGCAATTACGTGAGTCGGTTTTCTCGTGCTAAATAGGACATTTGTTTCACGCGGTCGTGGAAAATAAAATTAAAAAAATCGCGTAGGTAGTTCGTTTACGTGCAATTTGCAATTCTAAAGGCCCCCTCCCGTATCCATTTTGTCACTTCGTCGAAGTTTCCAGTCACGGTTCATTGGCGCGAGATGAGTTTCAACCGGCCCGATCGTGCGGTGCAATCGATTAGCACTTCGTACCACGGCTGACGAACAAGCAGCTAATTATTCGGCGACGAGGCGCGGATTGTATGCAAAAACCACGTCGGTCGTCGCACCCGGAATCGCAAGCGGACGCGGACACCGTCGTCGCCGTCGCCAATTCAATTCGATTCGGTCGACGACGATGTTTCGTTCGATCCCTTTGCCGCAAACCTACATTCCTAAACGAGATAGCAGATCGCGCGACGTGAAACTGCATTAACATTCTTACCGCGTCGTATGCGACGACCGGCTTTGTCGTCAACGTTCCGCGATGCATAGCGAAAGTAAGAACGAGGCGGTATCGAGCGTTCTCATTCCGGTGTGTCGGGAAAAACTCTAAAGCGTTGCATGCAAAATCTCGAAATGCACGCAGTAAGCCGGATGCAGAAAAGAAACTTAATTTTCTATCGAAAATCCAAAAATTGAAATTATTCATCTTATTGCGCGCCGGTGACATTGTGCGCGAAATTTCACGTTACCGTTGCGAATCGTTCGACCTGCGTTAAACGTGGTAAACGCTTCGAATTTTCGTGAATAACGCAAGGATATATCGAGATCGAGTACGCGGTGCCAAGCGTGGGATTTCGGTCGCGAACGCAAAGCACCGTCGGGACGCGAAACGTTCGTCATTTTCAGCGGCGGGTTTGAAAGCCGCGCTTTCGCGGCACTCTGATCAATCCTCGAATCCCCAATTCGTCGGAGGGCTCGATCGATCTCGTCGCGGCGGAACTGTCGTAAATCGCTCGCGGTATTAATCTCGCGGGTCGATCCACGTCGGTGATCACGATCGACTCACAGGCTAAGCTCTGCCGTAGATCTCAGTTGGATTTACGAACCGCGCGTCTCCCCGGTCTTTCTGCCGTCGAGAAAAGATCCGCTTCTCCCGGTACGCGCGGCATTTTGTGAAATTCGTCGTCGTTGTCACTGTCGTGTGCGACACGCGACGAGAAGACATGACGGCAGACGATCATTTTTATTTTTGCATCTCTGAATCACCCCGCACCTCGAAGAAGTGAATAAAAAGTTAACAATTCACCGCTGCAAAAAAATATCGCGAACACTTTTGAATATTTAAATATTGGAATATCTTTAAATATTTTTAAATTGTTATCTATTATTTCAGACAGTTATGTATTTTTCTTTTCTTTTTTCTTTTTTTGAAAGATATGTATTTACGAATCACGTAGAGTGTTGCTGTATAATATTGACGTTAAGTAATTGTTTACTATTTTTAAAACTTGGCTGCAAAAGTACTAAAAAAATCATTACAAGCAATGTTCAATTTATTTAAAAACGGAGAAAAAAAGAAACAGAGAGAGAGAAAATTTACATAGGTACGTAATTGAAATCTACATTTAATTTAATTAAGTTTAAATTTGAGAGATGCACACACTTTTAGAAACATTTGCTGGATATAACGTGTATGTGACTACGGTCTCTCTGAAGACCGTTTGCGATTATTCTGAGACTGACTTTACCGCATTACTCAAACGCTGCAAATAAGCAAGCCAGCGCGACATCATCGGAGCGCGGTCTTATCCCGCCGCACCAGATGCGCATCGCTAACTCTTAGCGGACCTAATATTAAGCTTCTGCGGCGGAGCAAATTCTTGCAGTGGCGCGTAATCACGTCCGAGTCTTAATTACGTTGATAACGTCCGCTGTAACAAAGTCAGCCACTCTAAACGACGGTGCATTAAATAATTCACGTCGGACGAAATCATTCGCTAGCCGGAAACATCTTCTGCATGTTTAATGAGATTTGATGTATCAGATACGCGAAGAGATGCGAATTCGCAGGTCGGTGGAGCAATTTCATTGCCGTCTATATTCCGCGAGAAACCTCACTTCCTCCGAACGTTCGCGGATAATTGAAGTAAGAGAGAGAAATATTCAGGCTGTCAGAATGTCTAGGAATGTCGTCGAACTCCAACTTCTCTCCTCTTCACATTAGTCGTAATTGTACACGAAAGGTCGTGATTAATTAATTAACGACGAGTTTATATACCGTCGACGGCGTGTGCCGGTTTCGAAAAATTGCGCTTGGAAAATGAATTAAATACCAGTCTAGTCTAATTGATTTTATCAAGTGACGAGAGAGGTGTTCGGGGAAACAGAACGGAAAGTATCTTTTATGCAATATCGGAATAACGAACGCGCAAAATAATTGAAACTTTATGTCGAACCAGAACACCACGGAATGCGCGGCATTTATTTCAAATTAAATATCTTACGTTAACAAAAATTGTTTTATATTTAATAATTTTAGTAACGAACTACTTACCAACGTATAAACGTATTTTACATTATACTTAACAATTTAAGCACCTCTTGGTTCTAAGTATAATTTATGTATACATTCAAACATTAATTATATTCTTTAGAACGATTGCGGAAACTGCAAATAATTGATTGATCGACGAACGGCGCGACGACAAACAAAGGTTGGGCAGTCGTGCGAGCGGCGCACGTGCCTCACGCGACTTTGACGTCACGGTTCCTGCATTCCTCTGCCTCGGTCAAGCAATATGCAGTTAGCGGAGCTCTGCGCACACCTGGCCAAGATGATTAAAGATAGACTAACCAAGGTGTTAAGTACTCTTTTATCAAATAAATAAATAACTTTTTAATTTGTTAATTAAAAATTTCGGACGGAAGATCGCGCATCGTCTAACCCTTTAAGGAAACTAAACAACGTGATGATTATCGTATTCGGTAACGTCCGCATTTTAATTTGAAAGCGATCCACCTGACTGGGAGAGTAGCGAGAAAGCAGCGGCGTACGCAAATGCGCGCGGTGACTCTTGTGACATACGTCGCAGTTTAGATTGTATAACTTCGTAATTTACCGTGAGATGTGTGTTGCAAAACTGGGTTGCATATATAATTGGATAACTCGTCTGAAGTGTCCTCACACATGGCGAAACTGACGGCGCGCGAGGTCCACGAAACGTTCGTAATCTCGGCGGATTTGCAGGCAGGCTTAAACTGGACAGCGCGACCTAAAGCGACCACATCTAGGTCTCACTTAACCGGCCATAAATCCGACAACTGCAAGTATAAACGCCAGGCTAAACATGCATAATTCATTTACGCGAGAAGACGTTAAAAATCGCATGCATTAATTCGTCCTCGGTCGGCCGGAAGATGCGCGCGAAATGAAATTTCTTCTCGCCGTCTTTTTTTTTTTTCTGGAAGTACGGAATTCGCGGAGATATTCTTTTCCCCGAAGTTCGCGCCGAGTTTCTCGTCGAGTTTAGGGTCAACGGCATTTTCGCGGGATGCCGTGGCAAAAGAAGGAATCCGGCGATAATCGCGCGACAGGAAGCTGTCGACGTGCCGGGCGCGCGAGCAAGTGCCGCAAAGGAGACGGGCGCGAGAATCAACCTGCTTGCCGTCGATATCGCTACGAGGAATCGGCGAAGCCGTCAGTGTGTTTCTGGAACTCACGTACCATTCAGACGGCGACTCGGCCTTCGTTTCTTCTCTCCGTCGAGAGATCGCCGGGGTCTAAGCAAGCGTCGGACTGGGACGCCGATCGTTCCCGCACCGCTCGCTCGCTCACGGCGCATCCCGCGACGCATTCAGACGCGAGTTAAGCGCATTACTCGGCTGCCGCTCGCTTTGGTGACGGGGAAATTAGTTTAATCGTCTGCATGATGAGCTTAGACAACTACGCGTAAATGCGAGTGCTCATCGTTAAGAGGTTTTCACTGAAGACCACTTTACGTTACTTCGCATTACTGGAATTAACGCGCCTTATTGTTGGTGGTCGTGGTATTACGTGCCGCGGGCTTATTTCTGCGAAAATTAAGTCGCTCATAACGAAAGTACGGTTATTAGCAATAATAATCGTTATCCCACGTCTTCGTAATGTGACGAAATTCAAAATAAAAAAAAAAAAAAAAAACAACTGATTTGTAAAAATTAATTGCTATTAATATATGCATTTCCAAAGTTCATTAAGTCGTTTTTTTTTTAATTTATTTACAACTCAAAAGGCGGAATGGTATCCTAAACATTACATTTAGAAATAAATTAATTAATTTTATCTGTTAATTTCTTTGGAGTTCAAAATTCATAAAAGACACGTAATTTCCGGAATGTCTTTCGCGCATTTCCCGTCAAGAAGGAATCTCTTACAAACGGAATGTAATTCGCCTGGCAAATGTATCGCGGGGAAGGAGCACGGCCGTCTTGCAGATTCTAGAGATAGCCTAATCGGATTCATTACCGCACGTCATCTGCTCAGACTGCAGCGATAGTTCGGGTCTTTTCTTACGAGCACCTCGATGCTTTCACGGTCATTCTCTGGACTTAATTACACGCGGGACGGTGTATACACAGACACTCTCTAGAATTTCACTTCGCGAAAGACCGGACCACTCGCGTTCCGACTGTGTCGACCGGCAGTTAGCTGCATTCAGCAATGCATTACTCGCGCACGTACGCGTGTACGCGTGCATGCACATTCCTCGTTAAAAATTGCACTCGTCGAATTTTTGTTTCGCTCGGCGAAAAATGCGCCGTTATTCGGCTCTGCGATAAGAATCTGAGAAAATTAATTCGGAAAAAAAAATACTCGTAAAAAATTACTCCCCCCTCCCCCCCCCGCAAAACCGTGGAGAGATTTCTCTTCTCCAGTCCCTTTCCTTCGTTTTTCTATATATCGCAATCAAACGGTAGAGCTCCTTGGAAATCCCAAATTTTGTAATTCTCAACGCTTCGCGGAAATTAATTGACCGGAGCTTATTCGCGTCACGCACGATACATTAGAACAAAGTTTAAAGTGAATGTAAACTTTGAATTTCTCCGGGGAGTGCGCTCTAATTATATCCCATCATGGGACTATCGGATCGCTTACGTCTGGTTGCTAGCGATCACGGATTATTTGCATGGTTATCTTAGTATTTCAATCCCACGGCTGTATAATTATATTTATCGCCGGTTAAAAGCCGTATCCGATAATTCATTGTCAAATCAATTTATTCGCATGGCATTTGATGTGAATACGAATCCGCCGTTTAAGTGCTAAATAATTAAGCTAATAAATTAACAATCTCATAAATAGGTTAACTCATTATCGTGCTGACATGCATTCTAATGCGTATTATAAACTGGCTTTAAAACGATCGATCCTTCATAAATTAACGGACGAAAATACGTATTCCTGCGAAGTTAGCGCGACGCGCGAATTAATGAAGTTATAAATTCTTTGCGAGACGTTAAGACATAAAATCAGAATTATCGGAATTTTAAGAATTATATTCCATTTTTCATTGCGATGTGAATAAAACAGACAAATTAACTGACGCGATATTTAAATCATTTTCCCCGATGGCGCAGGGACAAACGTGTCCCAATTATTTATTCAATTTTTATATATATACGCGCACGCTGCTCAGCTAATTAATTTCATCTAGAGAACATTTATTCTTAACGAGGTAGATCGTAGATAGCGTCAAAGGGCCGCCGTACCTTTCGGTCCTTTCGCGATTAATTAATACACTTGCAGGCGTGCAAGACAGCGTGGCGACGTGCTTGCATCCATCCCGCGATATTTCTCTCTGATCTTGTCGACTGTTTCGTCGACTCGTTTACTATGTCGTAATGTACCTTACGGCCCGCCCGTTGATCGCTGTTATTCATTGCCGGCACGGCGATAAAGACAATTTATCGTCGTCACGCGCTGTACAAGGTTTTAATTGATGACGAAAAAACCTCGTGCACGCAGGCTAATTTCCCGAGTGGTATACAACGCTCGTAACGTAATTCCAAATCGCGGACCGACTTTTTCTATTAACAACAGGCACAAAGCCTGGTTTCACGGACCGCAGCGTTCCATCGGAGTTTACATTAAGGAAGAAGGAATAACGACTTGCGGCAACGAACTGACCCGATCGACTTTTAACTGCTCGATATACAGATAAGGAAACAATAAATCGAAGAAATCTACGGTAAAGTCTTAATTTACCTTTCCGCTCTAATTTTCTAATATCGTTAATTAATTTTCTAAAATAATTAGGTTAGCCTAATGCTGTAATCTGGCGCGAAGTAATCCTTTCAGCGCTACAACGCGTTTATTACGCAGCGCAAACAGTACTTACGACCGTAAATTATATGCACGCGAGTAAACGGTGAGTAAAAAAAAAATCGCCGGAAAGAAGAGTCCGAGCGGAAATGGTCGGAATAAATTCTAAATGTGAGCACAAAAATATAAAATTATTAATTATGTCTATCTTTAAATACATTATCGGTTTAGAATCAAAATCCTCTCTCGAGTAGCTTTTCAATTATTCAAATACCACTGAAGCAGTGGAGGGACCTCTCGGTTTTGAAAATCTATTGCACGTTCGGCTGACGTTGCCACTTTAAATAATGCTCGTGCATTAGTATCTAAATCTCAGGTTGGTTGCACAAGCGTGGCGCAAATCACGGGACGCTGTATTTTCCCCGCAGAAATACCGTGAAAGGCGGCTCCGATCGGATTCGCCCCAATCTTCTTGAGTGCAACTGCCAATAAACTCGCAGAGTCGCGCTTCCGTTTGCGACTGAAATATGACATTTGCATGCAAGTGGGACGTTTTTGCGAGTGCTTCCGCGCGAGGAACGCGGATGGTGCCGCGTGTTCGGTGAGGACCTTCTTCTCGGCGCGCACATCGATTTTTCCTCTCGTCGAAAGAACCACCGGACCTCGAAATTACGCGCCGCCGATCGGATCATCGGCGACGGAGGACAATTTTTACGAAGCATCTCCGCAACGGACCGACGACTGATTCTGAAGGATTAACTGTACCGTCAGCGTGTCGGAATTTCGAAAGACTGAGGAATACGGAGTATTCGGAATCGGGACGGCGGGCCGCCGGATGGAAAGGACACGTTTGCACTGCGGAAGCGTGGGTTACCCGTACGCCCGGTTCACGGGGCGAGATGGTACGAGGGCACCGATATTGGGTTAGTTTTTGCCGGTGGTTTCTAGTTTCCCGAATAGTGCAATGAGGTCTGCGCACTTCCCGCAGACGACCGCCACGCTCCAGATTGGACTCGCGCGCCTGGTGATCAATTTTGCTATTTTAGCAAGACAAAAGAGCGAGACATAAGCCCGACTTTAAGTTCCCGAACCCGCCGCGTCGCCGATTGGAACGACGTATAGCTGGGCTTGATTAATGACGTCACGGCACGGGTGATGCATTGCGGACGATGTTACTTAGGAGAGCGTTCGTAAAAAGTTAGGAGAGGGTGCGCTTTGGATAGATGGAAGTACAACAGGATGCAGCCGGCGCATTCGCTCGACCGCAAATGGCCGGACGACTTTTTCCTCCGAATCGCCTAGAAATAAATATAACGCTCTCTAGATTTAATCAGCCCGATCGATTCTCATGAATCGAGGTAGGTGCTCGCGGCAGATGGAAAATTCGTTTCTTTGTTGAATATATATCGACCGGTGCAGCGATATAAAACGCATGTTTAATATAAAGTCTGCAAATTTATTGAGATAGCTAGAATTTTTTATACTAAGAGGCTTAGCTCTTTATCTGGCCAGCGACGACTGAAACTTTTCATAATTTATATGTTAACGGTCAGAGAACTTATTGTTCGAACGCGCGTTCATAATCGTAAATTTTATTTAACCGTCAAACCGGTACATTTGTTAATTGAAATATTTCATATAACCGCGAGAAAATACTTTAACGCGCGGAGATAAGACCGTCGAAGGTAATTAATTTCATTGTTAAACGGAAAAGTGGCTGGACAAATTCGCGCGTCAATAAGTTATCGATAATGTGATAGTGAATTTCTCTCACGCTCGTCATTGACTCGTTCAGCTTTAAAGCCTACGCGGCGACCGATAACGGTATGGTAATGGCGTGAACACACACCATCGCCAGGTTTAACTTTCATTAAGGTCGGCAAGTATGACCTTTCCATCCAGCGGTCCCTTATCTACCTGTCGACGCACCAAAACCGTGACTTTTTCTCACGTCCAACATCCTCTTTTAAACATCTTTCTTCAGTTGGATGCGCCGCAAGCCTATAGCTACATTTTTCTGCGCAAGTGAAATTTCGCACGAGCAACGAGTGACAGATTACTATGCACTGATAACAAAAAAAAAAAAAAAAATTAGAGACGGCGATTAATCATACCGATTAAATCGACATTAACAATCATACCACATTCAAATTTATTAAATTAATTTTTTTATATTCCGCGACTACAGGCAAAATAATAAAAGTAATGGAAATTCAACCTTTTCTCGCTTTCCCTCGGGTCTCAGAAAACCTTAGACGAGCCTACGAATGTCCTGGGCCTTTTCCGCAAATTTTCTCATTAAGCTGCCCGATGCGCATTCCAGACAGCGCATACAATATTACTTTTATATATACGGGTGACGCGGCCCACATCATGCGAAGGCCGTCGACCCGCAAAAAGGGCGAAACAACTTGTCCGAACCTGATAGCCATGGCAATCAATCTGTTAATATCGATTCGGGGTACCGATTAAGGTACCGAACAACCACGAAACGCGTATAACCCGCTCGCAAATAATCAACGACGAGAGGAGACCGATGCGAGATTATATTGGCAAATTACTACAAGTACAGGGTATCTAAAATGCGTCTCCCCATGCGGGAAATTCGAAATAAAAGACCAAATTTTGAATATTAATTATTACAAGGAGTCCGAGCGCCATGCAGTCTCGACAAAATACACATATACTCTCTTTTTCTCTTTTTAACGTGATTAAATAATAAAATTTATTTAAATAAACGATTTATTACTGTAAAAAGATCGTTAATTTTTTTTCTTTTTTTTTTTTTATCAAAATAAATCTTTTGCGAACAAATAAGGCGAGCTCGTATCGCTTTCTCGCTGTTGAAGCATTATCCATACGCATTCGGTATCGCAACATTGGATAAACTGCACCGCGCAAAGCCCTTGTCCTGGATGAACCCCATCATTTTTCATTGCGCCAAAGGACTTCTTCGTCGGGCGTGTAAAAAATCGCGCGCGAGAACGACGATGTAGCCAGGTATTTATTGTTGTTATTGTTATAGTCCCCGTCGAAGCGAGGCTCGTGTAACGATCCCCACGTCGAAAACGAACAAGATTGGCGCTTTTAATGGTCTGAACGGGTCTTACGTATGCAATGTCTGCGACACGAAGATCGACGACGACACTGCAAAAACGGTAAAGGGGCTCCTTTGCAACATTGTGCTCGCGTTTGACCTCAAAAAAAAAAAAAAAAAAAAAAAAAAAAGAAAAAATCTTAATACAATTTGCACGTCGAGAACGGAGCTTTTTACCGGCCAACCACGTTACAATATGCACTCCCTGTCGATTATTCCCGCGAGTACGCGACGTGCTGACTTTCACATTTCCGGTAAAATTATAGACGTGATTTATACACATACGTACGCGCAAGTACATTCCTCTAAAGTAGCATTCATCGCGATAGAAGTCTGAAATGCATGTTTTTCTAAGGTTTAAACGTATTACACATCGAAGAACAGAAAGAGATTAAAGGCGATTACAAAGTTTTTTTTTTTTAATTTTAAATTAATTTTTATGCTACTCGCTGATATAAAGAAAGCATTCTCTAGCCCCGCGAATGATTATTTTATGCCGGCTTGAGCGTAAAGCGGATTAAGTTCGATCATTAGTCGTCGTCGTCGTCTAAACTCGGAGTTGCGTTTTAAGCGAAAAACGGATAAAAAGTAGAATTGCCCGATGACCTCGAAAGAGTCTTTAATTCGCGCTCTCCACCACGGCGGTTGGCCACCGTAATGGCGGGCTTATGCGCAAGGGAACCAGATCCCGAGGCGTGAGCTCGTCGGAAAAAGCCCGTGAGAGATTGCGAGAGAAGGCAAAGGAGAGAAAGAGAGAGATAGAGAAGAGAAAGAAAGTAAAGAGCATAAGAGAAACAAGATAGCGGTTCCGTCCTCCATGAACTTTTCTTTCGTCTTCCTTCTCCCGTTCCTCCTCTCTTTCTTCGCTGCGCAATTTTACTGCAACTTTGTTCTGTCGGCACTCTAAGTCGCGGATGTCACGAGACGTCATTTCCGACGAGAACGATACGCGTTGCCAAGATTTAATACGTTGATGGACAACCATAATGCGTTAAAGTCTGGGAGAAAGGCAGACGTCAGTTTTCTTTAAATTCTCTCTTTAAATAGAAATAAATAACGAGTGAATAGAAAATGCTTTATTTCCACCGCGAGAGTCACTTTCGATCGTAGAAAACCGACGGCGGGCGGCAAAACCTAGGTCAGAACGAACGATATTCCGCAGCTTTGGAAGTCGCCACTGTACGTTAAACGATCGTTCGCTTCGTCCGCTCCGGAATAGCTTAAAATATTAATGCGCGAAAACCGGAAGAGAGGAACGGTGACAGAGAGGACGAGATACCAATGCCGTGGCCTTCTGTCCCTTTCGGCGAAGAACTTTGTTGCGGGAACATTTTTCTCGTTAATCACGCAATTTTTCAACCTGACAGGAAACACCCTCTTTCAAAGCTTTATCGATTAATCTCGGAGCGGAGGTTATATCTGCTCGAATCCCCGCGCGTTACTTTAGAAACGAAAACAACTCTGCGTACAAATCCTAAACCGCTTACGTTTATGATTAATTTTAACGATTACTTAACCGGTAACGCGTGTAAGCATGCTGCTGAATTCTTAAACTGGACATTGTGGCGGCGTTTAAGACATTTAGTATTTCACTTTTCATTATAGAGTGTAAAGAAGGAGAGGTCGCGAAGAAAGAATCGATATTCTGAGGGATAATAAGTCTTGTTATCATATCGGTTACAAATTATTGACTTTCCCTTTCTCTCTCTCTCTCTCTCTCTTTCTCAGTCTATCTCTATCTCTCTTTCCCGGGACTATTTCATATATATTATAGTTTAAGTAGGGATATTAGAGGCAGAGTACAGATGGGTATTACAGTTGCTTGCAGAGAAGCTTAATGTGGATATAATTTATAGCGACGAAACATATTTGGTATAATCTATTTAATATGAGTCGACAGATTCGCTGGATTTTGCTGAAAAAGTTAAACAGCGAAATATTAATGTTATCCTTCTTCAAGATTTGACATAATTCAGATAGTTTAAGTTAATTTTCAATTTAAGTCAATTTATCTTATATTCACTTCTAGAATAAGCGAAATAGCGTCATTAAAAATTAATTATAATCGATTATAAAAAGAATAGAATGCAAGCGACAGCTGCAGATGTTGCACAGTAATCGTGGCGGTCAAGAAAAAAAAAAGAAAAAAAAAGAAAAAAAACTGACAAGGGACGAGAACGAGAGATGAGAACTTCATTATCGAGTATAAAAGAGCGATTTCAATCAATCCAAATTTCCTGGTTTCGAAACTCTGACAATAAAAAAGCGAATTTATCGGCCCTCGCCTTGCTTTATCTCGCCGACTTTTTTTCTGCCCCCGAAGCGAAACACGGCTCCTCTCGGGGCCCAAGGCCCTTATCCAGCACGAGATTTATGCCGCTGACATTGAAACTAAATTACGCTATAAATTAACTTTAAATTTGTGCTTTTGATGCACTCCCACTTACTAGTCCCCGAGACCTCGTTCGGGCAGACCTGTGCCCATTCGTCACCGGCCTCAGTCCGATTCTTTTTGTAATTTCACCATTTCGCGAATGCCTACTTAAACGGCAGCGAATAATAAAACGTATATTTAATAAAGAGCGAATTACATATTACCTTATAATTATTCCGTCGTCACACGATACTTCCCAGGATTTTACTTCCTTTCAAGTTCCTTCCCTATACGTCTACGCAAACATACACACACACGCAGCCAGTTTTTTCAGCTAACTCGAAAATTATATGTGTTCGATAAATTTTTTTATATGCGAGCTTTTCGATTATAATTTCTCTGAAACGTTATCGAAGTGTTGTATGCGATGGCATGCATTGCGAATAAGGTAGAAAGTAATATTTACTCTATGCATACGTTGGTGATATTTACCCTGCAATCCGTGCAGCTCTGTGTGATAGAACGTTAGCTCGCCGACAAATTACATCACGTTTAATAAATGAATCGCAAAATTTATTCCACCAATTTATCTTATACTCTAGGAAAATATTTCAAATTAAAGAGAGTTACTTTCATCAAATCTGCATTAAATTGTAGTATTGAGTGAGCCTAGTATCATAAATCGGACCCAGCGGGATAGCTAATAATAGCAGAATTTACGGAATCACAAACACTGCGCGAAACTGCAAACGCAATCAATCCGCGCTCGGAAAATTTGTCATTCTCGTGTACCAGTTTGACCGCTTCAATTAAGGATAATCGAGATAAACGAGCGAAGCGAGTTTATATGGGTTGCATCGTGCGTGCTTTATCACGTAAAAAGCTATCCATTAATTGCTGATACCGTTCAATTGCCAATTATATTTACATGTCGATCTAAATATTACGTTTCCCGCAATATTTCGCGAGCATTCACGGTTATTGGGTACGAACGTCGGGATATTACATCTGCCATCTTCGCTTCTCTCCTATTGCCTTTGCAAAAATAATAAATTTTCAACACAAATTACGCCATTTTTTAATTATACAATTAACAGTTTCTCGATGCAAGGCATATTTTTTTCTGCATTCGGTGTCTCGTCCGAGTGCAGAATACAAAGAATTGATTTGTTAGGATTTTAACGACCGATTTTAACAGCGTTCCTAATGAGTGCGTCGTACCTACAAGCTCGTCGGACCATACCGAAATTTACGATTTTCCGTTGTACCGTAAGATCGTTACCGAGGGATATAACTTCATCAGTCGTCACAGCCGATCTCGAACGCGTCGCGTATTAGTCTATGCCGGATTCCTTTGACGAATGTACACGTCCCGTTATTCTGATTGTAATTGTGACTGTATGCAACGCGTTGTGCACCCACAATACCATACTCACA
Source organism: Cardiocondyla obscurior (assembly GCF_019399895.1). Classification (NCBI taxonomy): domain Eukaryota; kingdom Metazoa; phylum Arthropoda; class Insecta; order Hymenoptera; family Formicidae; genus Cardiocondyla; species Cardiocondyla obscurior. The sequence goes on along the minus strand of NC_091864.1, from coordinate 10,636,787 downwards.
TACATTCGTTCGTTAAACTAGAGAAAACAACTGAAAGTTTTAAGATAATCGACACTATACATTAAACATAATTAAACGTCTCAACGTTTTCTTTCTTTCTTTTTTTTTCTCTAAAGAAGTGCAGTTGGTTTTGTTCGTACTTGATAGAACGGCGATGATGTAATGATGGGATCGGCGGGTCAAAGGAATCCATGGGTCAATAATAAGATGCTTTATTAATAAAACAGAAGAATCAACAGAACGCGTGCGTGACCATCAGGTACAATTTATCGTACGTAAACTTAATGCACGCCGTGCCCGCGTACAAACGTAACGCCGAAATGCGTAAGAGGGTGATCGCGATGTCGCGCGCCGAGCGCGCTTACATTGTCGCGAATATACATATAATTTATTTTTATATATAAATAAATACACCGTATACGTGTAATATATATGTATATGCCTATGTATTATATATATGTGCGTGAGTATATATATATATATATATATTGCATGTGAGTACGCGTAACTTCGACTACGCCTAATTACGATCGCTACGAGCATCAAGGGAGTCGTGATATAGTCTGTGAGTTGTTAGTACGTACGCGATATGTTTGGTAACTGGTAAAATGTAAGACTAGTGTTAATGTGAGTTTCGCAGCGCTTAAAGATATACGGGGGATGTTTTACGGAACATTTAGCGGAAACCTCGAATCGAAGGCCGTTGAAAATCCCTTTTCCAAGCCCGTAGAGAAACCGGGAAAACGAGGAGAAGTCGTCGCCATTCTCTCTTTCACGCGACCGAGAGTTCGGCCGTTTTTATGCCTCGTGTAATTCATTGTTCGACGAGGAATCTGCCCGGGGAGTGAAATAGAGATTTCAGCGTGGAGATATCTATGTGAGAACGACGAGAATCGAGAAATTTTGCCGCCGGCTATTCGCAGCCAACCTGCGACAAACAGACGAATTTTGTTCGCCGAGCGACGATGTTTCCGCGATAAATAAGTAGATCGTAGTGAGTAAACGAAATTGAGGACGGAAAGTTCTGATACAAACATAAAGCGTAAACTAAAAAAAAAAAAAAAAGTAGATGCGAGACGGACTGAATTTGTTCGAGCGACTTTCCACCTTCGATTTCTGTATCTACCGCGATAAATATGATACTAAAGAGAAACCTATTCTTAATGTTCGCGAATCTATAAATTACATCGACGTCATACACGTGCGAGATGTCTTAGAAGCTGCGAGCTTTCTCCAGCGAAAGACGGATAAAGTATCTGCTCTCGTATCGAGACGTTTATTGGCAATCAGTGAAAAAAATCGCATAATTTTTCAGCAGTATTTATTTTGACGTTATTGCATTTTATTTAGAGATACGGATTTTTTAAAATAATTTTTGCCAAATGCTATAAAATTACGATAAAAAAACAACAAATAAAGTCCAAGAGAGCTGATTTCGAGACAATTTGCGTCTCTTTTGTTCAGCTACGTATTATACGAAAAATAATATAATTGCATGCGTACATCACACGATCTTAAGCTTCGCGTTTGCGGTGCAATTAAATCGCAGACCGGTCCAGAGTCGATCTGAGATGCGGCTTTACGCCCTCATTGATAACTATGTAGGCAGAGGTTCCGCAATGATATCGCACCGCGATAATGGTAAAACGAGTTTGTCCGATATTTAGATTGCGGAAGAAAGCGCGTACGCGAATCGAGTGACGCCATAAAACAGCGAGTGAAACGCGAATTCCAATTCGTACACTCGCCGCATTCGCGATCGCGATAACTGTCGTTGAGAACGCAAGCGGGTCGAATGCGCGATCGGAATCGTGGCGCGATCGGAATTATTGAGCGATCGCTTATTCCGCACAACTGTGTAAGACGTGAGAGGCTATGTGCGTCTGCGTGTAAATGTGTATGAGTGTGCGCGTGTATATATATATACACATTTATATATGTGTATATATATATACACATGATATATATATATATCATATAATGTAATTATGTATACTGGCACATATGAAATTGGCACGCTTTTCTCATCGTGGACGAAAGCGTGGCAGGACATGAAGAGAACTGTCTGATCGAGTCTACCTGACGACAGCGAGAGTTTGCTACCATGAAATGCAACCCATCGATTTCGAGCTAATGCAACGAACGTTGGAGTGATGATTGCGAAGATGCGAAATCAATTTTTCCAAAAGCCACACAAGGAAAAATAATGACGAGTTTGTCACCGTAGCGTGATCGAGCAAGAAATTTGGAGATGATCCTTTCTCCGGGAAACAAAAAGAAAAAGATCAAACGTAGATTATCCGAAGAATCTCGGCATATGGAATATGCTCACGTATTCGTGCGGCTGTCCTGTGCAGCGCGCACGACCGGCCATTAATGTAAAAGTAAAAAAGGGGACATCGTTAATTCGCGCCGCTAATTGCTTCGGATTTCAATTACTGCACGATTACAGTTTTGCAGCTGTAACGCAAGATTTTTATGCACCTTCACAACGCGCGTGAGTAGCAAAATAAAATAAAATAAAATAAATAACCTATATATTAAGTAAAATAAATAATAAATTAAATTAATTGAACCTGGAAATTAAATTATTTACGATCGTGACGTGTGCGCTGAAATAAAACAATTATTATAATCACACGTAATGAGCGTGATCAAGCACAGAATTATTTCGATAATTTAAATAAATAATTCATACAAACATACATCTGTATATCCGCTTACTGTAGACTTGCCTCCGTATAACGATAACGCATATCTGTTATCTGCACATCTATAAATACGTAAATTCGTTTCAACTGTCCGGTGATAAAGAATATTATAGAGGCACTCAATATCACGGAATGGCAAATAAATAAAATAAATAATGTTTTGACACCTCATTTATCAGCGTGTTGTAGTTATACGTATCTCCCAAGTAGCTCCCTACTGAAAAAGGATGCTGCGAGGGTCAGTCATGAAACCTCTCGTGTTCCCATTCGACATTCGGCCATCGATTTTCCCCCAACGACTTACGGTAAAACCGCGTGTAAGCAACGAATAAATCGACCTTGCTCCTAAGAAAATTTCATCCCTACTGAAAGTGGCTGCCTTTTTCGCTAACGTGCAACAAAGACTCCCACGTGTGAGTACCCGGTTGCCGTCATCTGCTTGTCGAGCTTGTTTCTCCTACAGAGGAGACGTCGCGAACGACGAATCTTTAATTGATCTCGATGCTCGTAACCGAATTTGACACGCGACGTTCGTCCTCCGCTTCCGTTGTCGGTGACACGGTGAAGCCGCTCAAGCCGCTCTCGATCAGGCTCATAAGACTTTCTTGACGTGAAGATGCGTGCTTTTCGGCACGCGCCTTCTCTTCCAGTTTTCTCTTCTCGGCGGCCAAATCAACGGCGCCGTTCTTCGTGTTTTCGCGAATTAACTGCTCCAGCTTGGACAGCTGTCGTTCGGTCGCGCTCTCCGCGATCTCGTTGTTCTCCACGGGCACGCCGTGCTTATTCACCGTCGGTTTATAAGTCTTCACTTTCGAATGACCTTGAATGATGAGATACATCGGGCCACGAAGTGGCTTAGCTGGTTGCTTGTAATGAGAGAAAATCGGATCGGTGGTTAGACTTGGAGGAGTCGTGGTTCGCGGCGGAGTCGTCGACGACGGCGCAATCATCGTCTTCATCTTTGGAATTTCTTCAGCGTTGAGAATTTTCACCAGAGACGACTGATCGGGCTTTGTGCTGCCGTGATCCACGGTGTCCATGGTAGACGTATACTCTACAGTGGACGAAATCGTCGATGTGAACAACGGCGAAGTAGTTGTCGCGGCTAATTTGGACGGCCGATGATCGATCAGTTGCTCATCTACTCCGGGAATCTGCGTGCTGAAAGTTGACGGCGATGGTGGACTGGTAAACGTCACGGGGAACGGTTGAGGTAGTCGTTGCGCTTCCATGTTAGGTAGCATCATATTATTCATGGGGGGCGAATGCATGTGCGCCATGGGCGGCGACATATGAGACATCGATACTGGCGAGGACGGCCGAAAGCCGGGACGCATGCTGCCGATGAAATGCATCATAGTGTTCGGTCGGGCTTGCGGACGCATCATAGATTGAGAGGCTGCTTGCGGAGGGACAAACATGTGCGAGTTGCCGTCTACGTGTCTGGATGGCATTACCGGAACGGATGGCGGATGTAGAGACTGATGAGTTAATTGCGAGGGCGGTATTATTCTGTTCGGCACGGAAGACGAGGACGAATAATCCTCCGGCAAAAGTGGCAAACTTGTTATCGCATTTCTTATCGGCTGCGACTGAGATTTGGACGTTTGATGAGTCACCTTCGTCATCTCAAACGTGGTGGGATTCTCCCAAGCATTGTTATGCATTGTCGTGGGTGGCTCGGAGGGATTCGCAGAGAAATTCTTCTCGACATAATTCGTCGGCATTACCACAGCGACCGGACCCTTCTTCGCCTTGTGCGACTGCAGATCCGTGATAGTGGACGGTGAATTAGCGACAACGATATGCATCTTTTGCGAGGATTGCGTCTCGGTCGCAATTTCTTCTTGCTGCTCGCTTGAATCTGTGGTCGTCGTGGAAGAAGTGGAGGTTTGCGCGACGCTTTCCGTCGTCGAAGACGTCGCTTCAGTGCTGGTTTCCTTTTGACCTATGATTACTTCCTCGTTCTCGTTTTTATTAGCATCCACGATGATGTTTGCGTTTTGGCTGACGACGACTTCGTGATTCGACGAGGCCGCGGTATGATGATCGATCTCGTAATGATCTTTGGAGTAATCTGAAGTCCACGCGATTTGGTTGGCGTCCTGAGAAAATACCGTGGAAGATGAAGTGGGCCCGTTGTTACCGAGCCATCCGCCAGACAGAGTTTGCGTCGATTGATATATTAAATTTGACTTTTCAAAAGATACGGACGGTGCGGTAGTTGCCTCGTATTTAAACTTCGTGCTCTGCGACGCGGACGGTACGTATACGCTCTTGATTGTCTCGATCTTACTCGGTGGTGCTTTCGAAGTAGAGTACGGTCTCGATGGCACGGGGGAATAACGTCCATAATCTTTTGACGGCGTTTCGTAATATTGAGTATCCTGCAGAATAGGACCTTCCTCCGTCTGTGTGCTAAACGCCGATGATGTGTCCGGGTAACCGATTATCTTGTCCTTGGATACGCCGATGTTAAAATTGGTGGACGTCTCCGCCTTCTGAATCATCGGCGGCGGCATCATCATGGTGTACGGTTTTATTTTTTGGCTGTAATACGGATTCGGATAGTAGCCGGCCGGCAACGACTGCAGTCTGTTCTGATTTCTGTAATCGATTAGGCCGTTTCGAAAGCTGGTCGTGCGCACGATCTTGGGCGGCTCGGCACCGGTACTACCGGTGAAGTCATTTCTGTACGAAGTCGAATCTTGATTGCCAGTTCGCGTGAATTTCGGACCATCCACGAACTTGAGAAACTGCTCAGGTATTTTCGGGCTGGTTTTCTTCGCGGTCACACCCAGAACGAGAATGTCGCGCTTCGACGACGGCTCCGTCGTGTGCTGCTGAGAATCCAGCCAATATTGTACCCTGTCAAGAACCGGTGGCACGTAATCAAAAGTCGGGTTGTTCTTCAGAGGATCACCGCGGCCCAAAGGTGTCCACTCGTCGTAGTCCATTCTAGGGGAGAATATCCGCGGCCGGCTGTCATTTTGGCCGCCTGCAAACAGAAATTTCAAGGGTCATTGTAACCTATTAAAACTGACGAGGCACATCGCGGGTCAATGGCGGAAGTCCCGTCTCGCGTTTTCTCCGACTTGACGCGCGAGAGGCACGAAAGAAGACACCGATGAAGAAAAAGAGAAAGAGAAAGAGAGAGAGAGAGAGAGAAAGAGAGAGAGAGAGAGAGAGAGAGCGCACGCGGCCAATTATACTTGGATCGGCGAGTATAAACGAGAATTGGATATCTTGAGTAATGAGCTACGTCGTCGTGATTAATTGTTCTTAATTTTATTATAGTCCTCTATCGTGGCGCGCGCGCGCGCTCTCGCGCGGCACTCTCGCCCGATTGATTTATCCTACCGGCACTGCTAACGTCAGGATCCTCTAGGCTGCATAAATTTATGGGACACTAGGTGCACACGCGAGTGAGAGGACGGCCGCGGCCGGCTCGATGAGATACGATATATCCGCGCGCACGAATACCCGTGTCGTATAAATTTATACGTTTCTAGAATACGTGATACTGTACAACAGCGAACGTCGTCTGCGCACCCACACTTTCGTTTAACATCATCGTCAAACTAGACGACGTCGTATTCACGCGGACCATTCGATATCTCAAATAGTCGCTCGTCACGCGGCGATACTCCGAGGAAACCTGCAATAAAATTCGAGGACGGCGGCTTTAATCCGAGTTATCTCGAATTACCTGTTCCTTGGGAAAGTTCGGCACTAAAATCACTCAGTAGTAGAACGATAATGTGCGCCACGCAAAAGAAGAAAAAAAGAAACCTCAAAAAAAAAAATAATAATAATAATGCCGCTAGACGTTTTAAAGTAACTCCTCAATAAATGTAACGAATAGATAAAAACGCGGTATTAAACTCGGCTATCGTTACAGCCGGCAGAAGACGATGCCACAGAAATATTTTCTCGTATTTCGCATTTCCGTTTGAAGAAAAAAAAAAAAAAAAAAAAAAAAAAAAAAGAAGTGCCTTGAGATAAGTGTCTCGTTCGATACGGCAAATCTGCCGTCTGACGGACAATGCCAGTTTTGTTTCCGAGCGCAAATGCAAGCGAGCGCGCGGGTAAGCCACCCAGGATGATAACGTTTAAGTAGTCCATCCCCGCGAGCACATCCGCTTTCCCGTACGTCACGCGGCAGGAGGATCCTGTTACGAAGTTGCAATTCACGTCGCGTCATATCTGGGGTCTCAGCGGCGTGGCGGACACACGGACCCAGCCCCGCGAAAACGACGAAGAAGCCCGTCTTCGCGAAAGAAGAGAATCTCTTAAGCCTCGCCGAGAGGAGGAGCGCCTCTTTTCAGCGTCGAAGGATGACGTATGGGGACTCCTTCCGCCTCGGCATGCTCGAGCGTGTTGACGGACATTCGCGTTCAAACGCGGTCCTGACTATAATGATCGGTTATCGTCCAGCGTGATTGCTATCCTCGGCGAGCGTTCGTCAGGCCCCGACAACGGCCCCTTCGCGATTTATGAGAATGGCACGGCAATTAGGATGGATAATTGCCGCGGAAGCCCGGAAGAAGGATACCTTCGCGAGAGATTTCCCGGGGAACTCTGTCGACGATTAATTTTGTTAAGTTTTCCAAACGGCCCGGGAGAGAAAGACACGCGATCGTTCCCGCCGCGCAGCACGTACGAGAGGCCGGCATTCGCAAGTGGACCGAGTTGTTAAAAAGAATAATGATGAGGTTTTTCATTTAATTCCCAGCCGGGATTACGACGTGTAATGTTACCGTAATTGGCCACGGACGATGTTGCTTGCGTACGTACGGACGTAAGATTTTCACACGAGATCCGCGCACGTTCGCGGAGCACGCCGTGATAGACATGGAACGTCGCCTCTCACATGCATGCTGTGCTCGCACGTACATACGCCCAATATCTCGCGAGAAAACGTCCCGATAATGGTCGGTCGAGAGTGCGCGTTTTCTCCGGCATTATCGAGGCAATCGACGTTTCTATCTCCACAGTCGGCGCCGTAAACGCGGTAGACGCGTCGAACGTTAAAGCCGCTCGTGCGAGCCTCAGGTGCAGGCCGGCTATGCACGCGGCGATGCATAATGCGCCATATACGCCACACTGACGGAAGTGCCGCTGACATCTCGAGTACCGGAGAACGACAAGAGCCGAGAGAAATCTCACCGTTGTAATCGAGACGGATGGTCGCCCGTGACAATATTCCAATTGGGAATAAAACTTCTCAAGCATATCTTTCAGGAACTAACGCTAATAATGCTAATACGCTTAAAGTGCAAACGTATAAAAAAAAATAAAAAACCAAAGTTATAATAACGTTCATGTCTGCGAATTTAGAAACTGCAAAGTTATTAACACAAGTTTAAAAAAAAAAAGTTAAAAAAAAAAGCATAACAAATTAAAAAAAAAAAAGAATTCTTATTATGTTTTATTTTAAATATTCAAAAAAAATTTTGTTGGCAATTAAGTAGTAAAAGAAAAAATTGTGCAACGTGAAGGTAGCGATCTCAATAACGTGGCATGTTAATTGCAATACAGGAATGTTCGAAGGGAAGGGGGATCGTCGTTTCTCGTCATTTTCCTTCCGCGCGGGTCCCTCATTACGACGTACGAACGAGCATTACGTCGCCAGGACGAAAATGTGAGACGCTGTGTCGGAATGTCCCACGGCTGCACGGCAGCCAGCAGGCGCCAGTATTCCCCAGTCATGTCGCATAAATACACGTGTCATGCTTGGCGAATATACGCGCACGACACGGGATGGCCAGCTCTTCTGGCTCGTGCGCCCGCCGCGCCGCCGTCTCCTCCTCTCATGTTACCTGTCTGCATAATGCACGGCCGGATCCCGCGACCTCCGCAGTTTTACGCGAGCATATTTCAAGCGAGGGGACAGGTGACGCCTAAGTAATTTCTCGGGGAATATTATGCGCTAGAAAGATTTCGTTCGAGTCCCTGAGCGCGGAGCGAGAGTTCGAATCGGACCGCATCCGGGATTTCAAATCCTCGTCCTTTGCAAATTTCATCCAAAACTTACCGCCATACGTACAAATATATCGAATCTTTTTGTATTAAATATTGCTCGTACAGCATGGAAATTTCACGGCTACAAACTATTCTGGACGTCTCGAAAAGATAATAAAATAATCAATATTGTCTTTAAATAAGCTCTGAATTTGTGGCACGCGGGAGCGTTTAGAACACATGAGTGATATAAAACGAAGTACGGGTTACGTTTAAGATAACGCGCGGACGTTGCATTAATCCGAATCCAGATCGAGCGAACGAAAACGAAGATCGGCAACTTTAACGAATGCAAAAGGCGCCGCTAATGCTCGCGATGCCATTCATATTCGATGAAGCGAATCGTTTATTCGCGCCTGTTTGCCTTATCTTTAAAATTCATACGAAGGCGCTCGCGTGTAACTATATCCTTCGACGATCTTTCGCTTTGAGTTTTGCACGTCGGACGTCTCGCTGAAAAGCGAAAGACACTCGCCTCGGGACTTATCCGCGTCCAAGCGTAGCGCAGTGGGAGCTATTTTAAGAGAAATGCTCCACCGGTTGACAACCAGGCGAGGATTCATTAAGGTTAAGAGACTTGCGAGTCGCAGCGCGGTAATGGACCCGTGGCGAGCTTTCCATCCGGATTTATTGTCGCGATTCGCAAAACCGTGCCCGCCGGAAACGCATGCATCAGCGAGGACGCTGTGAATCTTACAAATGGATATTTGTCCCGCGTCCGTATTCCCGCTGCAGTTGCTCCCATTTATGTTTCCATATCGAGCGGCGTTCTTTATCAAGGAATCCCTCCCCTTTAATCACGCGAAAGTGTGCATTGTCGCGTGTCCTAAAATTCACGACGGTCGAAAAGAGTATAAGGGAAGGAGGGGGACCGCGCTGCGAGAAACGGACGGGTGCCATTCGGTGTAACTTTGACCAAAAAGCTCGCTTTTATGCGAGCACCGAAGACTGCAGGTGGCGAAAACCCGCGGCGAGAACAAAAAAGAAAAGTTCAACGACGTGGATGCTAAAAGCGACGCGTTATTCTCTCGTAGTTTTGCGCCGTGCTTCACGCGTCATTGTCTGAAAATGAAGCGACATGCGAGCGCGAAACTGAAGAAACGCGAGCTATATCTCGCAGCTTCAATTGAGGGAGACGTGAATGCGAGCCGGGGCGGGCGAGCCTGGCGTAGATAAAATGTGGCGATTGTTACGAAGCTGCTGTTTCTTCCTATTATGCAAATGATCATTCTGGTTCAGGAGATTCGTGCGAGATGTAAAGCTACGATGTGATGCGGATAACAAAGCAACACGAGTGCACGGACGGATGTAATCGATAAATCGAGAGCGAGACTCGAAATCTGACGTCATACGCCGGTCTCGGTGCTTTAAGCTCCGCATTACATCGTTACGTGTAACGTGATTGCGAATTAAATTTCTCGAAACGCTAAACGACGTATCCGCGTGATTAAAAACTGGTTTTACCTAAAATTAACTAAGATACAAAGAGCAGGTGTGCAATTTATATTTTTATTGTTAACAAATTCCTATGTTTGCACATAACAGCATGTAATCTCGCAACGTCCAAGCACAATACAAAAAAAAAAACAAAACAAGAAAAAATAAAAAAAATAAAAAAAAGAGTTTGAAGCGGTAAAATCTCTCCATAACCTGAACAAAGCGTGAGAAGCATAACATAGCCACGATGCAAATGCATAAAGCCACCGAAAGCGTTATTATATTTTTGCCTGTATGCGCCCGCATTTATGTCGCCGTACCGCGTGGGATTATTTTCCTGCTCGTTTGTACGTATTACGCTTATGCGACACATATTCTCGCATTCCCGTGCTGCTTTTGCCGATGGGAAATAGTACAATGCCGAATGAAATCGAGCGTATAAAATGTGTGGTCGTATCTTCTCCCTTTTAATTTCTCCACCCCGCCAATACGCGGCCGGCAACGCATACCTGAACGTACGTTTCGTTCGTCCCGTTCTTCGTTTCGCGAAAATCTATGTCCCCGCTGTATATCGTCGGCCGATCGATTTTGATTGCAGACATCGTCGAAACTTTCAGCACAATTAACAGAAATATTCTCAATAGATAATTAAAGGCCGATAATTTTCGCGACACTTGTATTGACTCGAATCTTTCCTTCCTCTGTAGAACTGGAAATTAAGCCGCGCAACCATTTTCTTGACTAACGCACGTTATTAATATTAATATTAATCGTTCGAATTTTTTAACAGCCAATCAACATTAACGTTCATAATATTTTTCACGCAATTTTTTCTTTTGTTATCAATCTCATTCGTTTACCCTGTTTATATGTCTTGTGCAATTTTTCCCGAAAGCCTGAATAATATTTTTGTATTTCATGCAAAATATCGTGCGGAGATGTGATCAATTATGCGAGCAATGCGATGCTCGAGCGTCGCGCACGTTCACGCAGCGAAAAAGCACAGTCGGCAAATTAATCATGCTTCTCGCGGATTTTTCTCACGGGTCAGCAGGTCCCGCGATGTGCAAAAGAGAATGTCGGGTCGGCGAGTCGCATTCGACGGAGGAGTGCAGAGGTTAAGAGGGACGTTAAATGCAAAGTTGCCTATTGTGAGCGCGCGCGATAAAAGCGCGCTCGCCACGCTTATTTTCTCGTACTTTTGTGTCAGACGTTGTTGTTTGAAAGTAGAACAACGCTCGAAGAGGGACGCCAAGGCGAGAAATCCGCCTAGAACGTAGTTTCCCGACGCGTTATCCCGACGTGGCGCGAATTAAAAATTACAATTCACACGGGCTTTCGCACGGAAAGTTCCGGCGATCGCAATTGGGCGTCGCGCGTTTTCCGCGAGTCTTGGCCGTTCAATTATCCCGGTATTATTATGCAAATAAGAAAGTTCATAAATTAAAATGTGCTAAAATGATTTATACACCGGTAACTTTAAGAAACGCCAGGATGATATACGTCTAAAGACTCGCGCTTAAAAAAAAATGTCCCTCGAAGATTTAAAAACATAGGATACGCTCTCTTGTGAAATCAATTAAATAAGTTTGCCGGGAAGAATGCTTATTTGCGTTCCACACAGGCACACAAATTAATCGAAGGCGCATTCAGCCATGCGCGTGCGTGCGTGCGTGTCTCTTAATACCGAGTAGAATGACCTACTGACCCGCCCCACTGATACGTGCGTGGAGACGCACACGCGTGTGCACCGTGCGTACGCATGACGTGCAGCTAATTTTGATCAAGATTTATGCTGAGATTAATAGTAATGTTTGGCGGCATCTTCGGAAGCGAAAGTGGACAGATGTGCCGAATTGATACGTCTTATCTCATTAATCACGGAAATCTCTTTAGCCGTCAGTTTTTGTTAATCAGGCTTTGCTAATTAAATTTTATAAGCAAACGAATTAGATAAAATTGTTGCCGTTAAACTGCAACACTTTCATCCACTCAACGACCCCCGTGCATTCATTTCCGTTGCTTCCTCAATTTTTTTTTCATTTTACCGCAATGCGTCAAGAATGGACGAAGATGAAACGGAAAAGATCGCGAGAAACGTGAGATCTCCGGAATAAAAATGTTTATGCAGCGTGGAGCGAACTATTATTCGCGAACGTCAAGATATTTTCCGGCAAACTTGCTCGGATTGATATTTTTCTCTTTTTTGGAAAGAACGCGCAAAGCGAACTGACCCGAACACGATAATACGTGTATCTTCAATTAACCGCTTGCCGAGTTTGTACTTTTGCTAGTCGCTGTTCTGCAAAACCAATTCCCAGTTCAAAAAGTACGAAATCGGATTTTTCAACGTCGGACGCTACGGCAGCGTCGCGACGTCGCGACGTAAAGTCGCGTTCTTCGACGTGCCAGCTCGGGTCCTTTTTCCCCGCAGCTTCCGTGCCCGCAATACGACGATCGAAGTATCCGCAGAGCCCTTTTTGCAGTTCAAACATGACCCAACAGATAAGATTTGTCGTGCAATAGAATACCGAATCCGAATAAAAAAGCGAGATGCAACACAATCGTTTAAAATTATTATAAAAATAATTAAAACAAGGATTTGTACGCAGTATTGCTATTATTAATAATATCTCGTTTGGTAAGAATACTAGTTGTTATGCACTTCATAATAAACATTATCCGACGTTTATATTCCGTGCTCAAAGCTTCAATATATTTTACAAAAACATCACATTGGAGCGTAGCACGCGCGCTTCTTTCTACATTAATATTCGACTGAAACACACTGGTGAATCCTTTATCAAGGGTCGAATTTGCACGAATGAACTTTTCACAAGACCGTACAAAAGTAATGACAGTGCGACAAGGGAGATCCTGCATTAGTAAAAGGAGGGAGGGGAAGGGTTTCCTCGAGTCCTCGCTCGATGGGAAATATTCCTCAAGATACGTGGAATAGCAGTTACGTCATGTTTAGAACAGCAAGGTGGAACGAACGATCGAAACCTACCGATTTTATTCTCAAAGGAGGATGGTACGTTCTGGCAGGACGAGTAGCACAAAAGCCCCGCCAGCAGCAGCCACCTCAATAGCTCGGTCAATCTCTTCGGCATTATCTGAAACAGCGAGAAGCGAACTGAATTAGCCCGCCAGATAACCATATCACCGCGGCTTTCTGCTCCGCTCGACGGTCAGACACAGAGATCGAAACATCAATCATCGTTTACTTTTGCTGTATGTACCTACATTGAACGGAGATTATTGCAATGGAAAATTATACCGCAAATCTTGCGATTATTATCGTGCAATTTTTTATTTTTTTATTTTTTTTTTTTTTATTTCTTCTAATTCTCTGACAAATTAGCCGGGTAAACGTATATTGAGGACTTTGCTACCGCGTAAATCTGTTGATTTCGGTACTACCGGCTTGATGAACACGGAATGCGGAAGTTATTTTATAAGTGGATGGGATGTTTTTGCGCCGCGAAAAGAACCGTGACACTTATCTGTCAAGAGACAAATAACTTTTACGTACTTGGCATTAAAAAGCGCGCATCGCTATTTATCGAGGAGCTTTTTTTTTATCCACCAAACGGAGTAAACACAATCAATACGCGCGCATAACTGTGTTCGTGAACGGCGCGCATCATGTTATCCATCGTGTTTAAAGGCTGCTACGCGATCGCAGAGATGTGATTAATTCGTCTAATTGGGTATCCAGAGTGCAGTTCGCCGGTGCGATCAACGGCCAGAATGATGGGCTCGAAATTAATTACAACCGTGTAAATACGTGCGCACGCGAAATAATATCTGTTCCACGGTGCGGAATAAAACCCGCGATATTGTCCTACGGTCAAGCATGATAATACGGGATAAAATATTAGTTTCCACGGTAATCACGAATAATCCGTTTGCTGTTACGCGTTACATGCAAAGTGTACCAGCCGAAATTAAGATTAATATTAAAGTCAGCCGGAAACGTTGATTAATGTTTCGAATAACGATAAATATTTAAACAGCTTTGATACTCACCATTTACAATATAATTCTATGATGTAATCTCCGTGTAAAAATGTTAAAATGCGTATCTGAAATATTTTATAGCGCACAAATATTTTTCCGAGGATTTTGCGCACCTTCGTAAATCGTCTACCGAGATCGTGTGCCAAAAAGTACTATCGATGCTGCCAACTTCTTATATCCTTCTCGCAACATTTTTTTGCTCCATTGCCAATACGCGGTCAGTGATTATATGAACGAAAACGTGTTACATAAAACATACGCCGTATTCGCGTCAACATGTGACATGACATTATTTACCTCGATGAAATAACCGACTTTCAAATATTTATTCGATACGCAAGGAGGCCTTTTAAAAGATTCAAAAAACGACACAAGTATGAGCCCTGCCATATGGATTAAATAATTTGTATGATCCTATCGATACGTGAGAGCGACATGAATACGCGAACAACTATGGCGGATAAAGTTTACGGTACTTGGACGAAACGTAAAACCGGGCGGAGGTGTCGCAGCGACGCCTCGACGTGACTCGACGTTTCCCGACAAACCGGCGCACTTCGCCCGGGTCATTCGGCGACATGTAATATATGAGCGTGGACCAATGTGTCCTTTACGACGCCGTGAAGAAGCGATCTCGATGTCTTGTAAAGTGAGTCGTAAAGACCGTTGTTAACTGCTCTCCCCGAAGCCCGTTTCGCCACCCGCGAGAGTAATTTCCGACGGTGGTTCGTGACCTGTCCCAATCAACCGGCAGAATCGTCAAAATTACATTCCCACGATCACAAAAACGCGAAACGCGTAGATGCGGAATCTCCGTGTTTCTTGAATCGGTGAACGTCTCCCGGGAGCGAGAACTTCGGTAACGAAGTCACCGAGCGAAATTCGATTAAGACGACGCGATTACTTGACAAACGGAAATTCAGTATCGACTTTTATGTAATGCTGCACATCTCGCAGGTATATACAAATTCGAAAGACCTCGTGGACTACATAATATCAAATTCGAATTCTTGCCTGAAAATTGTTATTTTTTTTTTATTCAAATCAAAGTCGCGCGATTGCAGAATAAATGCAATGAATCACGGAAATTGTTGTGCGTGCTAAAAAATGATGGCTCGGTCGAGCAGCCGTGTGTTTGCGCAAGATCGAGGACAACTCCCAGGGGCTAGATGCCTCGGCGTTCATCGATCGACGGGAATTCGATCGTACCTGTTAACGACCACGTCGAGAAAGTCTTTGAAGCGGGGCCAGACGCGAGTGGCCGTGGCGGCTGGGTCACTGTCGCTAACCGCGAAAATTATACATTCACGTACACACAGAGAAGACTCGCGACTTCAATTGCCAGAGAAAGAAGAGGCTAGATAAAGGAGATCGTTTAACTAAATTTTTCGGGCAACGCGATACAAAAGGGAATGTACACGGTGCTGCCTGAGCAAAGACAGTCGGCGTTCGTATATTTAAGGCAACGAGTTTAGATATTCCTCGCGTGAACTTCGAACGAACAAAACGGTGGCTTGGCGCGTGTAACAACATGACATCCGTTCGAAGGCCCGCATACTAATGGTTTAATAAGCGGCTGTCTATAGCTCGGAGACATCGAAGACCTGTCGTAATCTAGGAGTAATGCACTCATACTGGGGAAAGTAGGATATCCTGTGAAACAACGTCCTGTGGTCTTAGCGAGACCGCGATGTGCCATGTGGAGCATCGGTCGTAATATTTAGAAATAAAGCTCATTCTTACGATATATTTGGGAGAATTAATTAATAAAGTTAATTCTTGCAATTGTAAATTTAATGAACCGCGGTATAAATAACTTAAAGTCAAAGCGGAAAAAAAATTCATTAAATAATTACGTGATTTAAAATATTTTATTAAAACAGTAATTTCGAAAATTTAACTAAATTTACACATCCGATAGTAAATTACAAATTTTATGCACGGTATATATTTGTCGGCATTCATTTAAAAGGTGCTTGAAACGATGTTAATGGAATTTTTTGTTTGAATTACATTCAAGGCAATAACTGGAAAGGCAAAAAAAAAAAAAAAAAAAAGAAATGTTTCGATCCTGTCTACGTCCATTAATTTTGTTAAATCGATATTGCCGAGTTTGATGCACCCGGAATTGCTAAAATTCTCGAGCGTGCGAACGTTATCGACAAGCTCGTATTGGCGCGATCGACGATGATACTTTCACCCGCGTCAGGTGCGAATGAATCGACTCGCTTTGGAAGATAATCAACGAATCATTTCCGCGGATCAATGACGCCGTGATCGCGTTCTCTTAACTAACATTATAATTTTCAAAAAAACGAACTAATCGCATAATTAAAACAATCGACGGGACATTTCACTGAAACAACCCAATTAATTTCGAGAAACGTCAGAGTTCGATGCAACTTATTGAATTTGCGTCACGGCTAAGGGTAACAATCTAAGTTATGCAACGCCGAAATTTCAGGGAGACTTTCGAGAGAGTTCCGTTCTGCTCTGATTAGGACTAAAACGTCACTACGCAAGACGTAAGAAACTGGACCGGGACAAAGGGCTATGTGCTCCTTTGCAGGACGGAAACTCGCTGAAAGTTACTTTCGTCGTATTTGCACGTGGAATCGCGGCATAACGAGACACACGTGCTAACGGTAGACGCTGCTCCGGGCGCCGATCTCCTCTCTTGAACGAGATTCCCAGAAAGAAAGAGCGTGTTGAAAAGAGAAGGAGAAAGGAAAAGAGAGAGGCGAAACACCCGGGCGAGTGGGCAAAGGGGACCGCTTTGTGCGAAGCCGCCTTTAGAATTGGCGACATCCGACCTTGAAGATCGAATCAGGATCACGATAGCCTCGATAATATTAAACTCTCGCGATCATGCCGTCGAAACATGAAAAAGTTCCGTGGCTTAGAAGCAAAATTAGAATTTAAAGACAGATAAGAATCTTAATAAAGGCAGTTTTATGATAATTTTAGCTATCTAAATATATTGGATAGAGAGATCACAGCGAAAGATGTATGTTTCGAGACGGAAAGTCACAATTCAAAGTAGAAATTTGAATGAAAATTCAAAGGAGACGCTCGAAATTATAATAATACCTATAACGACTTTAAGACAATATATAAAATATTAATCTCTAACTATCTGACGCGAGTCCAGTTACAAGAATCTATTTTCTTTTTTAATGCATTAATCATATTCAGATTAATACATGCACAATCTTATTTTCTTTTTTTTTTATATAGTATATATATAAGTTACACAAATATGTTGTAACGCGCTTCATAAATATTCATATAATTACAAATAAGCGCACAGTTAATTACACGGGTACGTAATTAGTTCTGCGCTTATTTGTATTTATGCGAGTATGCAATAAACATTTACTTGAAACATGAACGCGTGCGCACGTCTGATAATTCCCCTGCGGCTCTAAACGATCATTAATTAATAATTAACGCAACATGTGTGCTCGCGTTTTCCTGCCCGCCGTAGACGAGAATCCGAAAGGAGAAAGTCAAAGGACGCACGAGATACAGGTTTCTAGTGACCGTGCAATTAATGCTAATTGATCAAGTCATTTCGTGGCCACCGCGATAAGATGTGCAGATATATATCAGAAAATAAAACCTATGAGAAACGTCGTGCAGATAGCGTTAATTATCGAAAAACGATACCCGACTTTAATGCTCTCCGCGGCACATTTATTAAGCGAAATTTAATTTACTTGTCTGCCTGAAACACTTTACGGCGCTCTACAGCCGCGAAATTAAAAGAATCGAGTCGCCTCATTAAATCGACTAAAACCGTCAACCATCAGACGTTTCCTATTTTTGCACGTAATTATTGACGAACCAGACGTACTGAAATCATTCTCCATTCATCTCTACATTCCTTCGCGTTAAAAAAATAATAATAATTAATTCTTTTTCTTTTAACCCTGCAACGCCATTTTAAACTTATTAAGTTCTGATAGAAAATCCATGCAATGAATTTCAAATATACGGATGGAATAGTTTTAGCTCCAAAATTTCATAATGTCTCATAACCCGCGGAATCACGAATACCAGTATGAAAATTCAGTCTGCGGGCATCTCATTTTTCTTTTTGATCCACCAAATACGGCTCCTCTCAGCAGCTTTACGAGTCGTCGGTTCGCCCCCGAGTTAATTTATGCGTGAATAGAACACGCCCGGAAGAAAACGGCCAAGAAGAGAAAGAACCGAGGAATAGTGGACGTGAAGAATCACGTCGGGAAGTTTGTTAGCGCGAAGATCGATTAAAAAGTCCGTTCTCGGGGAATTAACGCATCGTTGAGGTCGCAAGGGCGTCAATTAGGCATTACCGGCGATGCTCCAATATGCAAATACCGTTAAACCTTATATACGCTATTTTCCATCTGAAAGAATCTCGACAGCGCTCTGGTACTTTCTCGCCGAAAGAATCGAACTCGCCACCGCTTGGTAAATTAAAAACGGACGAATAAAGTTAAATAATGCCCGGGCAATTAACAAATCCATATAAAAAAAAAAATAAAAAAAAACGTTGCTCAAACGAGTTAATTAACGACAGTTATTAACAGCGCAATAAAAAAATTAACGTCTACTAAATAATATCAATAGCGAATTATCAATATATTACCGATATACGCATGTGAATATGTATATTACCAAATAAATTTTCGCTTATAGTGTAAAATAAATATTCTATAAAATATTAAGAAATATATTGTGCAAGATTCTAAACCACAATAAAATACGATAAATAAAAAAAATTCCATACAAATAGTACGAGAGATTTTTGATATCGTCAGACGCGAACACGTCCCGCGAACACTTTCGCGCCGAGTTAATGGTCACTAAATGTTCAATCATTTGCAATGTGCTAATTGCAACTACCGGTCGGCTCGTTATTAAATGAACGCTCAATGAATCACTCGTGTCCCGACATAGATCGTTATGGGAATCAGCACACGTAAACCGCATATTATGTCGTCGGCGCAGGTAAAAGTTCCGAGACGCAATCATAGAAGGAGAACTCTTTCCCTCTTTCCTTTCCTCTTTCTTTCCCTCTTACGCGACTCTCCTCTTTCACAGAAGCGCGTGTACAATGTATAATTATCGTTTACATCGTTAGAAAAGTATTACGGCGGACGCGACCATATGAAACATTTTTTCCCCGATCACAGTGATTATTTTTCTACCAGTTTTTTTTTTTCCTTTTTTTTTCTGCGGAGGCAAGCATCGTTAATAAATACGTTCTCCCAAACAATAATTCGTTACCCCAACGATAATGACAGCTTGTGTTTCGTTATTTATAATATTTTAATCTTTGTGACGGCGTTCATACACGTTCGATACCGTTTTATCTGATTTTTCTGCCTCTTCCTAAAAATACGAGATAAAAGAGAACCAAGCGCTAATTAGCCTTACTATTTCTCAGTGGCATACATAGATATTTATGCAATCGTTATCACGTATTGCATCGTTCGCCATTAATTTACAGGTATTACGGCGCTTTCTCTTGTCCCGCGAGAACGCGCATGAGTTGTCGCGCAATTAACCGAATCGAATTTCCTGAGAGAAGCCGAACGTTCGGCGATGACCCAGCTGGCCGAGAGGAGCGATCGTTACGCGAAGTTGCGATAGAGCAGAAATTCGGCAAGTCCGTGGTGGCACGGGGCAAGGGAACAAAGCCACCTCGTCGCCAACCCTTGGAGACTTCGTGGCATATTGCGAGCGAGGGTTGGCCGCGCGCGCGAACGAAGGGAAGGTCGGAGACCACTACTAATTTCAGGTGCGAGAAGGCAATTATCGGGCTCTTCAACGTGCCCACGCGAGCTCAGGTGTGACGACTGTTCACGTGATCTGTTCAGGTAGTTTCTCGCCTTACCGGACCCGGCCAAACGCGACCGTGACTAATTCCCTTAAGGGGTTACGCACACCTCTCGCCTCGCCGCGCCGCGTGCGAAACGAATGCGAGCGTACGTCTTCATGTTTCCGCCGGGGCCACAACGTAACGTGTTTCTTTCGTGCGACCGTACGTCATAAAGAGCGCAAAGAGAAGAGCGATACGACGTCTCTCGAGATTGAGTCAGCAGTGCCGACAGATGGATGCTGGTTAAAAAGTCGCGGATCTGTCTCAACCCTCGACATCCGAGACGTACTCCACTTTGTGTTCAATTGAAGCCATTTCCTTTCTAATGCGCTTCTTACGCGGGCGTCTTAAAGGGAAAGGAAAGACAAAAATCACCAACTACTACATAAGTACTAAGTGCCGATCGTTTCTCTTATCTAAAAGAAAAGAAGTTATTCTTACAAACGAGTGCTCGTTCTCGAAAGGCAAGTAAAAGAGAGCGTCAGACAGGCGATGATTCTTAAAAAGTTTACGTCGAGCTTCTTCGTTGCCTATGCAAGATGTTCGATTGCAGCTCGACCATATATTTTACCAAGATTCGTAGAAAAACATATTCCTCGTTTTTACTCTCTCGCAGTATTCGCATAAAAAGAATATTTTTTTTTTTTTTTTAACATTTGCACCAAGATTACTTTAAACAGAACATTTAATTTTTACGAAGTCAAACTTCGTTTAAGAAATCTTTAAATTCACTATATGCACGAGTTACGTCAATCGTACAGTGTATGTACAATTTCAAAGTGCGGTATTCCAGAAGACTGATTCTTGCGTCTGTTAACGAGAGAATTTGCCAGCCGTGGAGGTACGATTTGAAAGCACGAATGTAATTCGACGAGAACAGAAAGGTAGAAAGAGAAAATGTAGGGGAAGAGGACAAAATGAATTCAAGGCGAATATAGCGGATTAAATATATAACGATGAGAAAATAATAGCGCGGATTCGTTGTATTTCAAGGAGAATCCGATAATTGGCACTTAAGCGCGAAAGGTCAAGTCCCTCATAACGTAATTTCGCGATTCTTGGCGTGCCGTAGATCTCGTGCTGAAATTCGGTATCTCGCGACACCACGCCCGCGATAAATTCGCTAATTATGCCGATAAATACGGAGCTCGCGATAAAGAAAGAAGGGCAGGGAGAGAAGAGAAGGGCGTCGCGGTTTTTCTCGACGAGAGCCGGCGAACGCGCGCGCGCGTTTCCGTTCGATTCTCCGAAAGTCGAACGGACGTAAGTGATGGTTTCCGACGAAAATCCCCGCGGAGGAAGAATGATTTACGATCGATTCGGTTCGGGAAGGAAAGTCAAGCCGCGGGGGAGCCGCGCCGCCACGGCTCCGGCTTAATGCACCGGGCGAAACCAGTGGGAAGAGCTTTAATTATGCACGACGTTTCTGAATTAAGGCCACTCGGCTTTATGGTGCCCATATATGCGAGGCGTTTTACATAATAGCTCCCTCGCGGGGTTGGAAAATAATGTGCTGAAGAGGCGAGTCGGCGAGAACTATGAGAACCATGAGAACCATGTGTGCGCGCGCGGCGACGATACTATCTACTTTTACACTCGAGATGAGAGAGTTTCGACGGGCGCATCTTTATCACTGTTATCGCGCGGCATAAATTTTATGGTGTTCCGAATCACGTTTCATATCGCATTGCGCTCTATTCGCGAATAATAATTTCAGCGCGCTTTATTTCGCAATCGCAATTTCTATATAGAATATCCCGCTGGTTTATTTATCGAGGCCCACGCGAACAAACGCCGAGAAAACGGAATAAATCTCCCGTGTAATTTGCGCGCGGTTCCAGATTCATTGGCCGAGTGATTTGCGATCGAGAAGTTGAAGCAGATTGCGATAACAAGTTACGGTTAGGATTTATGAGTCCTATTCCCCTTGGCAAACGTGCCGGGACCGAATTTGGAACTGGGTGGATAAGTTCACGTGTAAACGACTCCGTGAATCGAGGCGGGCCTCGAGACAGCGTGGCCCCACGGTTTCACTTTATCTCTCTTTCATGTGGACCACACAGCGTCGAAGGTGCGTGTCACGCACACGAGAGCCGCGTCGTCGGTTTGTATGCGTGAGTCGAGGCCCCGACCGCGCGCAGCACGACGGACGGAATCTACGTCGATGAGAATTAATGCGGGCCGATCGCGGCCGGCGAGGAGGTATGCCACGAATTTCCGGCTGACGAAATCCCGGCGCGTGAATGAAACGAAAGTGGTTTTTCGTTCGTGTATCGATTCCCTTGGCCCGTTCCTGTTCCGGCGGCACTAACGAATTATTCCGACTAGCGAATTGATATCGAGAGCTTCACCCCTGAGGGGATTCCGGGGGATCCAGATTGAGAGCGCGTGATTGCGCGGATTCGACGCGAGGCGCAATTTCAAGATTATCTCGCATATTAATAAAACCCGCGGGGGCACCTCAATTTGCGCGCCCCGCGAGATTATCGTTTCCCCGGCGTGTGAAACGTCTACGACGATATTTTACGTCACATTTCGACGATCATACGCGAAACTTACGGCACCAATATTTGCATTTTTGAAAGCGTATTATTTCGTAATTACGCGGCCATTGTCATTTGTTGAGCACGTTGGTAAACTCCCTCGTTAAACAAGCTCACTTTTTCGCACAACGCACACGTTCGCAAGGGAAATTTATTTGCAAAATATCCTCGATTAAAATCGATTTTCATCACACATTTAATGACTTTTATTTATATTGTAATTGGAACAGCTACAAAACTGAAAACAAACTTAATCCAGATCATCTACAGCGTATTCTGCGTTTTTGTTTTTTGTTTCTTTCTTTTTTTTTTTTTTTTAATCGCGATTGTTCTGCCTCCACGGTTAATACGATCGACCGGTATTTTTTACCACCTTGTCCGTCCACACTCTCTCTTCCATCGTTTACTTTTATTTCGTAGCTCTAATATTGAATCTACAGCGGAGGAGAATAGCTTCTACACCGCGCCGCCTCGATCCCCCCCGGCTCGCTGCAAATTTAATGACTCCGCGGATAATCGTGAGACTACTTACGGGCGAAAAGTGGCCATTTACTTGCGGGAGGATATAACAGGATTCGCCTTTAATTCCCTCGCCACATTCCACCGGTCGCGCTTAACGCCCGACCGTGTGACCCGCTTACGGTGTAAAGTAACGTTGGACCTCCCAGCCCTCCCAAGCTTTTATCGCTAATTTTTCGCGATACATTTTCCAATGGAATGGAACGTGAGCGAGCGCGTCGGCTGATTAATCGAGACGCGGCGGAACAATTAAAACCGCTTATCCTCGACTAATTTTTTTTTCGCGCAATAAAATGCGAAAACGCATCCTGGACTCGTTCCACCTGCTTCTTTCCAAAGAATTTTAAGGAAGGATCAACATTCGCGGGATTTTTCACTGACATCATTCAAATCATTTCCCGGCATTTAGTCCGTGGCGTATTTTAAACTTTCCAATCTCTTGGTCTTAATGAGGGAAAGATTTAGAAAGAGGTGTTAACTACCAGAAGCGGCAGAGAAGCGTGTAATTTCGTTCGATTTTATCAGATTAAGACTGTTTACGCTTTATTCATACTTCAACGTGAATAAAAAGTTTTTCTTTTCAATCTTACTTACAATCATCGATTTTTAATTTATTTACTCGTATTTTTACAATTATTAATGTCTACTTTTTCGTACCCGTCAAAATAGTCTCCCGGCGAGCGAACACAAAAATGCGTCACAAAAAAAGCCGCGCATCGTCGCGAAATGCACCCGGCCTATATTAACTACGAAGGCGTATCACGTATGCAGGCCGCTGGGCCCGGGCCCACCTCGCCTCTCCTCTCCTTGCGTGCGATGAAATTTTCATCGTGCTGAGGCCTCGACTTACGGGATACGCGCGTTCATGCGAAACCGTACCGATCTACAGTCCCACGAATCTTTCACGCAGAGGCCGACGCGGCGTGAGCAACAAAAGTCCGCAAAAGCGAGAAAAAGTTGTCGGTCCCCGACGAGCTGAGACCACGCATCGGTGGGACGTCGAGATGAGGCTTACAATCGGTTTCGAGATCAATTCTTTGGCTCGCCAGTATCGAAGTGATTGGACAGTACCAGAAAAAAAAAAAAAAAAAATACAATGCAAAATCAAAGAAGTATGTGGATAATCCACTTTAAAATTAAAGAATTTATTGATACACGTACGATGAAATTGATACACGTACGATTTTTTCTCGTGTTATTTTGCAAAAGGAAATTTTTTTTTTAATCGACAGCTTTCAGTGAGCACCTAAACTGTAATACTAAAAATTTCGAAACATGAATGTTCCTTTATGATTCCATTTCATGGATGAAAATATTGCATAAATGGAGGTACAAAGCGGAGTAAATACAATAGCATTCAAACAACATGCGTTTGAAACTAACCAATTATAAACCAGCGAATCTGAACGGATACTAATTTATATAACACAATAATTGTTTTAGCGAGAATACCCTTCCCATTCCAATTTAGTTTGTAGACGAATAATTCCGATTTAACTAGACTTTCTCCGAATGGTATTGATATTTTTAACGCGTGCAATCAAATTTATTGGATTTCAAACATTACGAAGTAAAATTATCCACCCGCTTTGTTTCATTATTGCAACTAAAAGAATTCGCGTGTACGCAGAACGGTAAACAAAAGAAATAACTCGATGCAAGGAATTATCGCTATTTTAAAAAGAAGATGTAGAGATTATCATTTTGTATGCTATGTATCGCTCATCCGCCGACAAAGGAATACGAGATTCATGACGCCAAAATTGTGCTAGGCCAGCCGACCACCCGGCCTTTGTTTATGTACATACATATGTATATGTATATCACACCCCTACGCAGGTTAACGCGCTATAACAGAATTTATATGCTGTCGAATATTATGTCAAATATTAAATCGAATATTAATTTCAATGTATCACAAATCTGCAACTGGCGGATATGTCGCGGTAATTAATGTCCGAATGTATATTTAAATTACACTTAAAAAAACGAGACGTGCTTTTAGAGTACCACGTACGTAAGATACGTAAATCCGTAGTTGGTGGCTGAAAATTATTAAATGTAAAACAATTTTTTTTCTTTAAATATAAAAGAATTAAGAGTAAATAACATTCACAAAGCGCATAAATACATAAAAAATTTTTTATATTATTAAAACAATAAAATATATAGCCATCGAGCATAAATTCGTGATACAGGGAAATAATGAAAAATTGGCAAAATTGCAAAGCGAAGAAAAAAATGGGGAAATACATAAACACGAAGTTACAAGTTGATAAATTTTTGCTGTTTTGATACAACGTCGTAACTCAATCAATTGTTAAATATTCTAGTATTGACCGATTTCAAATGGATCCATGCGAACGGCACGTGTGCAAGTAAATTTAATCCGCAAAAATACGAACGCAAAAAAACGTACGAGAAAAAACATTGCGCGGTAGATCGGTGGTGTAAGTGCTATTTACGAGTACGAGATTTTAACGCAATTTTACCGTCGAAAACCTAACAAGATTTAAAAAAAAAAAAGGAACCAATGCGTTCTCATCGCTTTCAACAGCACTCTGCGAAATGAATCGCAAAAATGTGCGATGCGGGAAATCGACAAACGAGGAAGAAAGAAATTAATTCATCGCTGACCAGTAACGAAACGTTTTCCGCTAATCATATTTAAGACTCGCCATAACACAAATTGCACGTTCGCGTAGAAAAAATTAAAAGATATGGATCATTTCTAGCGAGAACACCCGCAGTTCATATTTTAATTATCTTAACGCGACGAATCGTCGTCTACTAATAACCCGACGAAAGAAAGAAAGGAAAAAAAGCATGTCTCAATTATTATTTCCAAGATCGTTAACTACTAAATCAAGCAGTTTACAAGGATTTCCTGTGTTTCTGTCGGAATGTTCCGAATGGGGGTCAAGATTTACATGTTCTCGCTCCTTCCAGCAACGAGAATTTCTCCGGCTCTTTTCTAGGTGGTCCGACGTCTGATTGAAGGAATAACGAAAGTTATACGGGCCCCCGTGAGCGGCATCGGACGCGACGCATTTGAAGTAAATTCCACGCGCCAATTTCATCGGCGATTTCGTTTTATTCCACGGGTGGATTCAACGGGGTCGCATCCACGGATTGCTAATTAAGTTATTTCTTCGCGCAGCTCAACTCGGTAATTGCAAACGCGGCATCATACTTTTCAACTGGAATTTCGTTATCCGACGAAAATGCTGGTATTTCTATAAAGGCGGAATTAATGGCGCTTCAAAAATGTGCAGTAGTACACTGGAAGTTATGCGAAAATCGTATGGTAATGCAAATTGAAAATGTAATCTACATAATAATATATATATATGTACATATACATATATAAGGCGAATTGCATTTTAATTATTGACTTTTGCTTTGTATGTTGCAAAGCGGCAATACATGAAATCGATATTAATTACCGTTGATAATAATTAATATATTATAAAGTATATTTCCCTCCAATTAGCGAGAATAAAATTTATAGACGTTACAAACATTTATCCTTAATTTATTTCCCCGTGTCGTTGTATTTCTAGAGGGAAAATAGCGGACACATAAAATTGTAATAAACGTCAAGTTAACATCTAATAGTAATATATAAAGCAGCATAAATCTCCATTCTTTAGCAAAGAAATAAGTTTTTATTTTTATTCGACATCGTAGAATTGCGTCACAATATCACACTAATTTTTTACGATCGAATAGGAAATATTATTTCTCCGGTATTCTCATTACCCGGCGCATAAATTTAATATCATCAAGAATTTCGAACTTTTATAATTTCTCGTAAAAATACCTATAATTCAATAAATATTAACAACAAATATAATCGTTATTCGATGCCGTCGTATCAACAGCGCTAATCAATTAGTTAAAATCATCGTTGTTCATCGTTAATAATGTCACTTCGCGCGGTATAAGGGAAAATTACTAGTTTCACGTTACAAATCGATCATCGACGTACATGTGTGACATTAAAATGATTTCGCTGTAAGCCTCTTTATCAACTTCTATCTTTGATGTATTAATTCAATATGACAGGGTTACAAAATCGCGATAAACGCGTCAATGTGAATTATCGGCGGGCAATTTGCTCGAGTCCCAATGTAGAATTTAAATTTCAAATGTAACACCTGTCTTTGTTAATGTTGCATGCTACTTCAGCATACGGGCTTATTATTTCGATTCACGCAGGTCGCATCGGTATGCGCGATCATCCGTGAACAGAAGCATTAATGCAGTTTGTTTCGCGTGCCGACATATGCACGCTTGTGTACGTTCCAATTGCATAACGTTGCGAATATTTACGGGCGACATCAAATATCGCTCGCGCAAAGCATATAAAAACGATGATTTTCCAATAAACGCGCGGGAATTGTGGACACGAAAATATGAATCGTTACCTTTTTTCTTTTTATTTTTTTTTTTTATTATGATTAGTCGCGGTGAAATATATGCTACATAAATGTGAAACATTTTCCGACCGCTTTTTACTCAACGCACGTTAAATAGGTATTTAAAAAATTTGTAAAATATTGATACTTCTCTTTTTCCTACCGTTCGCATTCATAAAGTAACTGTGCACCTGATTTTCCTACTTTTAATTCGAGATAGTTACCCGCGGATGAGTAACAGCAAATATAATATTACTGGGCTTTTGCTCGCGATATGACGGGAGTTCACGAAATAATTAAGTGCTCGAGTGCTTAAGGGTAATCTAATGTCACTTTAACGAGTACAAGGATCAATAATCCGTAATGAAGAACCCACGTTACCTCACATACTGCCCCGTCGTGAAAATGGAAGAGGCACGTTAACCGAAAATTGCAATATTAGATTTGGGAAAACTTAATTGTCGCGGACGCCGCCGCCTAACCGCCTAAGAGTCGTTTTGCCTCTGTGTATCAAATTCCGGCAAAGTAATTTTCCCTACGTAGTTACGATGGCCTTATCAAGTTAATTAAAATTAGATAACACCACGGAATAAATTGGTGCTAAATATACAAGACGGAACTGCTAGCAAGAAATGTATAATACATAATTTCTCGTTCTTACGCAAGAGCCATTTTATTTGACGTCGAAGCTGGGCCGCGGCGTACAAAAGTGTGGAATTTAAATGCAATCTCAACAAACTTGGTTGAAACTGCAAATTGAGTTTGTAGTATTGAAATTTCATTGTATCAACAGCGTCCGGGAATAAATCAAATTTCGTTACGGCAAATATCCCGTTCGAACTCGATATAACGAAATTTGTAAGAAAATAAGCAAGATAAAGGTGCTTGAAGACAAAGCTAATAGTTATAAAAAATTTAGCAAATCTTCAATTATCGATTTTGACGAAATTAAAAAAAAGAACGCACGGAACCCGGGGCATTATAAAATTTTCCTTTAGCTCAAATATACCGAAATTTTTCCAAGCTGTCCTTACATAAATAATACGAGTGACACGCGTTCTCTCATTTTTCTCGACACGCCCGGATCACTTTGCCCTAAAAATCGATCTGCATTCCTAATGGCCTCTTGACCCGTTATACTGCTACTTACTAAAGATCTTTAGGGTGATCAATAACGTCCCCGGTAACGACTAGACCTATGTGTGCCTGCTGAGCACACTAATTGGATTGGCAAATATCGAATGGGACGAAGGATAACGTATTCCCTTAACAATGAGACGTGCTACACAAATTTTCGAATCGATATCACGAAGAATATCAATAATATATTGAGGATTCTTTTAGAAATTCATTTAGAACACGATGCGACGTTTTCTGGGCAATTTGCATGATATGCAAAAGTACTTGCTATAAAAACTTTATCGTATAAAATTATTTTGTAATAAAAAGCGACATTTAGAACGTTCATTATTTATTTTTCAGGTAACTCATAAAATATCTGAAACTCACTCGAAATTCACTCCTGCTCTTCAGAAGGGCATGTTAAATTCGGAAAATTACCTACGCCGCTAGCTTATGGTCTTGCGACAAAATATTTGCACTCTATAAATTCTTTGCAGTTTGCTATTCTGCTTAATTCTTCACTGCAACGTAGTCAAATATAATGCTGGTACCCAGAGATTGTAAAATATCTAGAAAAATGTGCAAAGGAGAGAGGCTGTTGTTTGCAACGCTGGTTAACCGTCCCTTATTCGTTGTGACATAAAAAAGAAAAAAAAAAAAAATGGGAAAGGGAGTTGGAGTTGCGTACCAACTCGCGGATAATAAAATATAATGGCAGTTTTATTGCACGAGCGTCGTGTCGCGCACTTACGTCACTCGAATTCAACCATAGTAGCCGAGAGTTAAACTTGTTTTGTCCTGCGCGCGCCCTGCGGTTATCTCCTGCAGTAAGACACTTTTTACCCCAATCCAGCATTTCGCGTCGCTGTGAAATAGGTCACTCCAACTCGTGCTGGATGAAATTTTTAAGCGCGCCCGTCGAACTTGCCCATAATTTCCCGTCTAGTAATCATTTCGCAATATTACGGAAGTTTGAGTGATCAAGACAAATGAAACGAGTCGATAATGCCTATAATATTTATGACAAAATAGACTTTTACTAAGTATACGATTTATCTTCGTAAATTATAAATTTCCTGCACGACACAAAATGCATCGGCTTCGCGTATTGCAACATTTTCTCCGAGAACAATCTTAAATAACAATTTTTCAAGTTCGGCGTGAAAGCATAGCTTGAATATTTCTCGCGCAGAGCGCGAGATCATTATTCATTTGTCGATATTTCATATAAGGCGATAAAGTATAAAAAGCCGCTGCGCGCAAATGTACACCTTTCAAGATAAAGAATTCTGAAGAGTCAAGCGTATAGTTTCCGTTCGTGATCTGAGCAGGTAACGCGTTTATATTCTTCAACAAGTCGACTGTTCACAACGGGGGCCATTGTCTTTCGGCTACGGCTTCGCTCGTGGCAAACATGCCCGCGAAAAGCCCGGGCTCGTTAAAGAGGGAACTAGGGAAACTCGGCGGGCGAACAATTCGCGGGAGCTCCCGCGAAATTATGTTCGTGCAACCTACGTTTGCGGGGAGAAAAACCCAAGGAAGAAGAGGATGTGCGGCAACGCGCACGGTTAAATGAAAAATCGAGCT
Organism: Cardiocondyla obscurior; assembly: GCF_019399895.1. NCBI lineage: Eukaryota > Metazoa > Arthropoda > Insecta > Hymenoptera > Formicidae > Cardiocondyla > Cardiocondyla obscurior. Next base: position 10,606,531 of record NC_091864.1, on the reverse strand, counting down.
TCGCTCTCAAGTCTCGCGCTACCCATCCCGTAAAGTCTCGAGGAGCTTTAGCACGGGGTGAAGAGTTTCATCGCGTTTGGAATTCCTCGCGCAAACGAAACCGGCTCTAAGTAATAACGGCGGTAAAATCGCGAGTTTCCGCGGCCGCCGCAAAATAATAGGAAAATAAATTGACCGTCATTCACGAGAGAAATTTCATTCGCGTATAACACGCGCGTTTCGACCACCGAGGGGAGGGAAAATACTGTTCGCGGTGTTACGCGGATGCCAATCAATCGCGATTGAAGTCCGCGTTCATGCGCTCGCCTACGAATGTAAATACGGCGAAATAATTGGCTTCGTTCCCTGTGAATTTTCCCCGCTTCGGTGTGCCAGCTCGATCGATCAAAGTTACGTCTTTAAGTAAAGCGAGAACACTCGCGAACTGGATCCCGACTTGTCTGAATAATGAAGAACGTTTCTTTATTCATTGATCATCTTAAATGCGAGTCTAGAAAGCTCATTTTGCTAACGGCGAGCAATATCCATTGTAGAATAATCAATTGTAGAAGCGGCTTAGCGGCGATTGGAAAAATCTATATAACACCGTCGATTGATATTAACTCGTTCAGATGCAATCGCCGTTTATTAAAATACTGCCAGCAGAAGATTCAATTTTACAAAATATAATTGCGAGATAGAGTTGCAAATGACAGCGCGTATAATAAGCTTCCCGATCGAAATACCAAAATGAAAAGAGTAATTGATCGGCTTCACGTTCACGTCTAAGGAGCTTAAATGTTAAAAGCGAGCTTTACATTAAGTAATAATACCCTAATGATAAAATGTTAAGAACGGAAGTAAAATATTATTAACTGTCATCAAATATCTATTAAAGCGTATATACAAAAAATAGTATAGCGTTTACTAATTACAACTATCGCAAAAGTAAATAAAAACAAAAAAAAACAGAAGAAAAATTGTTTCTATTTTTATAACCTTGTTTAAAAAACTTTTGAAGATTGAAAAAACGGGATGTAAGTACAGTAGGTCAGGACGAACTACCGAGTAGCACGCGACACGCGAGCGCGAAGGAACAAGAGCGCAAAGATGCTGCAGTCACAAATCGGCGAAGATGCATCGTTCGGCCAGCAGGAGTCGTTCGCTCGCAGTTTCCGAAACGAGAAAGCTTTTAATAACCCGATATCGCGTAATCCCGCGAACTTCATCGATAGCGGACCGGTATTTTCGTATCGCGGCTTATATCTGCGCCGAAAGATCTCCGATAACGCCGCGAGGCACGGGCGCATCGCGTTTCACGCTTCGCGATTTCGCCGGTTTCACCTACGCGGGGATTTGCCGCAACGCTCGTCACGACGGGTGATGACAGCAAATTCATATCGGAGATCGCCACCACGCCTACAAGTTATCACCGGCCGGGGGACGCGATAATAAATGCGATAATGACGAGTCGGCGGCGCGCGTAAAGAGATGCGGGGACCAAAGCGTTCGCCCTCCTTCGTCTCCTCTGTTCTCCACCTTGGCCGGCGCGTTGAATTTATGAATACCGCCGAGTGTAAAGGGACCGTGCCCGCTTCCTGGTTGTAAAGGGAGATATATGCACCTTATGGGACACCGTACATTAAGCCCAAAACAGTCCCTGATGGTGCGTGTATGTACGTGTAATATCGCGCGTGTGTACACCGACGTGCTGATAGGGATTCATTACTCACGTTTACGTAGCGGCGAGTTCGGATGTAGGTACTTTGACGGGTCTCGAGGGGTAAACGCGGGAAAGATACAGCTTGGAGCAGCGGTAACGTGCAATCTCGATACCTGACATAGTAAGTACCGCAGCAAGATAATTACGCGAGGATTCTATTTTTCAAAGAACTTTTACATACGCAGGAAAAAATGTTGTATGTCAGAAAAACACGCAAATAATCATCGCGCGTAGAGTGCAACGGGTTGTAAAGTTGCTTAAAAAAATTACACGCTTTCACGGTGAATAAAAAAAATTAAAAAAAAAAAATACGCTCGAATGTAAGTGGCGATGACAACCAAACGCGAGGAATAAATTCCCTTGAGTTCCAGAAGTTTTCCCAGCTGCATTTTCGTCGCGAAGTAATAATAACGAACGCGAAGGCGACGCCGCGCACGTACTTTGTCAAATTTAATCAAGTTCGTGACCCATAAGAATGTGCCCTTGTCAATAATAATATCGCTGCACCTCCCGCATTTTTACAGCAGCACGCGAGCCTTGGCGTATCATCTTATCACGTCGCATAGCTTTCAATTAAAATTCACGAGTCAACTTCACTGAAGCGTCAGGCAAACGCATTGCGAATTCGCTGGACAACTGACTAATAACGCGCGCAATATGCATGACGCGAAACAATTCTCCTCTTTGAGAAAAGTGACAAAAATTTAAATAATCCCGAACATTCAAACAAGCGACGCCGATATCGCATTCGCATGAAATTTTCGAGAACGCTTATAGAATATTTGACTACTGTGACATTACAATGCCATTATCGAGCTACCCATTGCTTCGCTTTCTCGTTTAAATAATAGGTAGAAGTTTAATGAACCGGGCAAATATACGTTTCATACGTAATTCGTATTTCATCGCTTCTAGCGAAACTGCGCGAATATTTAATGAATTTCGTTTGCAGTCTCGCATTATAATTCCGTTAAAAATCGCGAGCGAGCTCGACTCCCATCGTTGCTCTCGATAAATTTTTGCAAATCTTCTAAAATATCCCTGAAATATAATACTCCACTTTCAGCACAATCGTTCTGCTACTCTGGTACGAAATTTTAGATCATTTAATAAGCTCGATTTTTCACAAAAAAAAATTGTAAAATTTATTATTTTTAACTTCAATTTATACGCGTGACTTATTTTCAATTTAACCAATCAAATTTGCTATTTTCAATTTACATCAACGATAAACCAATTGGCAGTTCTACGAGTAACGACGTCGGAAAACGAAGACGCGGATTGTTAACGTGTCCCAGGAATATCCGTATAAGTGTCGGTCGCGTCGTAAAACCCTGAAAATTTTCGCCGCAGAGGAAGTTTCTGGATCTTTTGATATTCTATGTGATCGACTGCATATTCTCCGCATAGCAGCGAGCGCGGCAGAAGCGGACGGGATGGATTTCTCGGTGAGAGCAGGAGAATCGGTTTCCCGCGAGGTGATCGGAGCGAGACCGAACTTTGGCACTCTTCCTGAATGCCGATGAAACAGATGCAATTTCGCGCGCACGGGGAGCCGGCAGATTGGATACAAGGGTGGCAGCGGCGTCGTCGCAGCTGCGGCAGCGATCGCGAGGGGAAAAAAAAAATAAAAAAAAGATGCTCGACCCAGTTCGCCAGGGCGGTTTCCGCAACGCGCCTTCGTCGTGTCGCGCGTACGATCCGACCGGAGTTTAGCTATGCACGCGAACAGTTTAGCAACGCGATCGTTTCCCGGTTGTACGTACAAGAAAGGAAACACGCGCAAAAGCCGCTTTGCACACGAGCGTTGTGGATACGAAACGCGTCGCCGAGATTGGGTGGCACTTACGAGCGAAGAACTTGAGCGCGTACAAAGTTTCCAGCGTTACCGCAACGTTGATACGCAGAGGCAGTCTTAAACTCAGTGTAAACTAGCGGTAGAACAGTATCTCTTAATGCAGGATTTCTAGACTAATTTTAAAACACCGCACGTGTTTCGCGATACGCGTACTCCTTACTCTACCTCCTCCTATAATACGTACTTAGAAAAATGTAAACATTATTTTAATTATCTTTCTGTCAATTATTTGCTCTCAAAGTGGCAGATGTACTTTATATGTTAATTATCGTAAAATGTAATTAAACACTTCTGCATTTTCTCTTTATGTACTTGAAATAATCTACCTCTCTCTCCTCTCCTCGATTCAATTCGTTTAATTGGAAACTCGATCTCTTGTACTTTGTAAATTTTTATCGAGCTCGGCGAACATCCCGGCGTTCATATTTAATATCGTTTAACTCCACCGGTTTGTGATCTAATCTTTCGTGTTCTGAATAATTTGATATCTCAAACTTTCCGCCGCAAACTTTAATTAACGTTAAGTAAGACCAAACTTTCGTCAAAATTTTCTGTTATGCCGACGAGAATTCTGTAACAGCTTCAAGAACAAATCGCGCCGAGGTATAATTGCGGACTGTATTCACGTACGAAATGAGTGACGGGGGAACTGTAGTCGGCGCGAATGCATTCGCCGCCGTGATTAATGCCAATCAAGCGGCGATTTCGCGTTCTGAATTCGGGATCCGGTTAACGCCGAGAATCAATAGACCCGCAAACCAAACCGATTAAGGATGCGCGGGCGAGTGAAACCGCAAATCTAGAAATGCAACGTGGGTGGTGTTTCGGTCTGAATGCAGGATGACTGAAATCCCATAACTAGTTACATCGTTTTACATTCCCGCGTCCATACCGCAGTCGTCTTACTGGCCTGCACGTCACGCATAAAACTTCCGGGGAAAGCGACACCACGACAAATCGGTCCGCCGATCGGGCATTTACTATCGAATGTGCTAGCGCAGAACGGTATCTTTCATATTTAAATTTTTATTCGCACGCTTTGCTTCTTTCAGCAGAATTACATACGGATATTGATTTTCGAACTTGCAGCTCGCAAAGCCACGGTCGAGCTGAAACAATTGTTACAATTTAACCGAGTTCGTTTGATTTCTCTTTGACGCAGCTGATTTATATTTAATGCATCAGTTTTGTGACGTCGATAAAAATTTATTTATTTTATTTTATTTTATTTTATTTTTTTATTTATTTATACGAACAGAAATAATAAAAAATGACAGAATAGGTATAAAACTGTGTGATAATATTGACTCAGCCCAATTTTCCGAGCGCTTTTTCGAACGAGACGGAGCTTTGTTCGGAATTTTCGCTCGGAAATCGACGGAGTCACGGAAAAGGCATTGAGTCACGCGTGAAACGAATTGACCCATCTTTAGGCTCTTTAAGAGCTACGATAGCGTAAAGGTTTTCCGCCCAAACGACCATACGTTCATAACGAGCTTGCGAGCTTTAACGACAATGTCCGTCGAAATATTCATCGTTGCTTAATAAGATGGACACAGCTAAAACGTTTATTGAAAGATTACCGTCAACGATTTTTCACGTACGACAATGGATACGAATTAATATATTGCACACCTCCAAGGAGAGATTTATAAATAACGAAAAATCCGGATTAAGAAATGGATCGAACGACTCCGCGGAGACAAAGTAACGTGGCATCGTCCAGAGTACGACGCAGTTCTCCGAATAAAATATATGAAAGTTCGAAAACGACGTGACCTTTACGTATGTATGTGTGTGCTAAATGTAACTAAGGGATTTTTAAATCTAAACGGGAACCTTCGTTAATCAAACGTATCGATTTCTTACCAATATCGCCTCGATAATCGTGATTGGCACTGCGCGCCTGGCGTTGTTTAAAATGCAAACATATCTAATGGACAACCGATATTTTGCAATAAATATTTTCATCGATAAAACGTAGTTTCTACCGTCATTGTTGAATAAATAAAAGAATTACTATTCCCACAATTAATGTTCAGGAAATAGAGAATAAAATTGTTAGAATTGTATAGTCAAAGATAAGTGTGTCGTTCCAAGATACGAGTGACCCGAATAATGCTATTATTATGGATGGTTAACCACGTAATCCTCTACCCTGATTATATTTTGAACTAAAATTTCACCGAAAGATCCGCCGAGAATAAACGTCGAGTGCCTTTAGTGTTAAGCTTTAGTCTCAGGGGAAACACGGCCGCGCGTTGAAATTAGGAGCGCGTAGTCTTGACAAAGCTTCAGAATAGTGCGCTCAGAGGTTTCCTTAATTTTCCCCTATCATCCCTTAACTACACACAGAGAGAGAGCATCATGCGAGTTTATGAGCACCGACTGCGCTTCGTTGCTTTGACCACTTTGTACTTGTAATACAGTCTACTTTGGCTTTGTTCTCTAATTTTCAAGAGAATTCCCAAGAACAGATATCGTGCCTAGACGCCTATCGCGTAAACCATTTTTCGCAAAATAAAATATTTTTCGCAAAAGATATCGCCTTAATCACGAAAACGAAAAAAACAAGATAATAATGGAGAATACCTGTCTGAATGCATTTCCATGTAAACGTTTTTCTACAGCAATTAAAAAAAAAAAAAAAATATATATATATATATATATATATATAATCCTTTTGTTTAATTGTTCAGAGAAGTTCAAAAAATCAAAAATAAAAAAAAAATAGAAAATGCAATCCTGACAAGTTTCTTAGTCCCTCAAGAAATTGATAGTACAATAATGAAGATATTTACTGTAATTATATTGAGTTGCACCTCTTCCCGGAGGGTCCTTTTCGAAGGTGTCCGGTATCACTCGATCAGGTCAGATCCTCTCGTCCTAGACCACTTGCAGCAATTTCTTGCACATTGTCGTCTTTTCTCTCAACCCTTATGACCGTTCCCTTTTTGATTCTTCAGGCTAGGTCGTAGTACCTTGTCCTTTCGCGATTTCCTAACAAACGTGACTGGCACTCGGCCGGGATCTCGATCGAAAGGGTCGATCCCGCGCGGATCGCGACGAGCGAGGGAGAGCGAGAGGAGATATCTCGAAAGCTCCGCTTCACACGGAGCGCAGTGGAGGACTGAGCGAAGTGCCGGCCGGTCGAGCAGCCAGGCGGGCTTTTCCGAGAGCAGTTCAACCAATCGCGACTTCTCTCTCGCCTCCACGTATCTTTCGCGCGCGCTCTCTCTTCCTCTCTCCCTTTCTCCTTCTCTCTTGTCGCACTCCCTCCTCTACCACGTCGGAGTAGACGTTCGCCGGTCCTACGACGTGGGTCGCCCACCGTCGCAACCCCCACAGGTGCATAATCTTCCTACACCGGCAAATACGTGATCGCGCATCTCCCAGTTGGAATCAGCAGTTGCAAAGCGAAAATTCGTGAAAATTTACGACTCGAGATATCGATTTTAACTAGGAGACCGACTGCTCCGAGATACATTCATCATGAGCTTGGCAATTAACGATATTGATAAATAATCAGTTAAAATAAGATATATCTTGAGATTCTATGTATAATTATACGTGTTATCTTTTCGAAGCTGTCTTGAATTCTACGAAGATGTAATTCCTAACTTTTGCGAGTACTTCGTTGGAAACTGTCTAAACTCGAAATCGGCGCGTTCGGATACGCGTAATATCGCCGCGGAAGTTCAACCGCGATTGTCATAAAATCATAAGAAAGATATCTAGAACAGCTGGATTCTCTCGAGCAAAGTAGGTTAACCAATCGCGAAATTTTCTACCCGTTCGACGTGTTTTCCTTCTTTTATTTCCCATCCGCCCTGCTGCGGTGAAACGAACCAAATAGTTCGTCGCGCCTTCTGTCTGATACGCGACCCGCACGCCGGAAATTAAATGTGGGAAACAGTACTATGACGGACCTCAATTCGATAGATAATATTTTCGGTTATATCCAAGAAAGAGCGGAAGCTTCGCGCGCGTTGAAACGAAGAAAAAGACCCGGGGAGGAAAAAAAAAAAGACGAGACGCGGCGATACGCGGCGTAGAATACTCTCGGCGAAAATTTGTCTTGTGGTGTCGCCTTTCTAAAAGAAATGTAAATCCTTTCGACACAACCAACGGTTTAAATCTGTTTGCTTTTGGAATTCAGGCGCGCAAGAATTAGGAAGGGGAACGTGGGAATACACCGATGGATACCGGACGACGCATCGGCGAGTTGATCAGCTGATGCGGCGCGATTCGCGCGATACAGTCTCTACTTGTCGCTAATGAACGCGATGTAATTTGGAAAATGATCTCAGTTGGCTGCCGCGTTTCTGGCGCGTGGCAAAACGCCCGACTCCTCGAGAATGTGAAACCGAACGAGAGACATTCGTTTATCGCGTTGCTATACCGGTCGTGATACGATTTCACGATGGATTATTTGAAATTCGGTTTTCCTCTCGTGACACATTTTATCTCGGCGACGACGGCAACGAGGAAAGTACGGTCTCCTTTGCCCCTCGGTTCAATTGGCTTTTCCTATTCGCGATTAACGATTCTCTTGACACAATGAGTTTTGCAGAAGAGAGAAATTGAGAGAAAAAGGAGGAACGAGAGAGAACAAGTTGAGTGAAGTTGAACACCAGAACGAGCGGTAAGATGGAGAAATTACTGTTTCGATATAAAAATCAAATAGAATTAAGTACAGTGCCTCTTATTTATCGACGCGGGTCTTGCTCTAGTAATCTCATACATGACGCTGCGACTTCGATTTGTCGTTATTTATAAAGCACGCGTAAACAGCAATTAGATAATTTCATATAAAATGTATTTCATACGCGTGCATATATTCATCTACATAATAAAGAAACCGTGTTTCTTTTTATTGAAAAGCCGCTATGCTAATCCGCTTATCTAATCGAGAGTGCAAAGCCATTTCGTAAACACACATTTTAACGACCACAAATCTCGCATGTCACAGATACAGATTTTCATGAGATATTCAAAACTGGATTTGTGTCACGTCCAAAAGATTATCCCTATCCTCTCCTCTCTTCCTCCGTCGCTGGAGAAAGATTTATTTCTATTTCAAAGATTTTTCTAACGCCTAACACACTCGCACGCAAGATTCCAGTTTACTGGGGAAAAATTTTCTCCTCGCTTATAACGTCGCGACGTACGGAACCTCCCGCGGGAAGCCAGCCGCTGTAGCCGAGCAGCATCTAGCAGCCGAACCAACTACCGTCATGAAACGTTAAACGACAAGTGCATCTCGCGTGGGCAACGAGGTTTCTCCACGCGAGAAATCCAGCGGACATTTCTCAATAACGTCGAAAATTCGCCTCGGAATCGGTCACGACTTCGCCTAGCACGGATTCGCCCACGTTGTCGTGGATTCGGACCGCGTCCGTCCATCGGGCTGAGATCGAAGAAAGAGAAAAGGAGAACGAAAACAAAGCTCGGGCCGCGAGCGCGTCTACGTGCGGAGCCGAGAGCATCGAACGAGACGTGATCGAGGGCTCACTTTCGAAGCCGGTGCCTGCAGCCAGTCGCTTTCCTAACGATCGACTCGTGTGTGCTTTTACCGGCACGACCAACGCTTTTACGACGCCTGGCTTTTACGTGCCGTTCCCATCGGCCTAGCTAACCATATTCTATTTGATTACACCTAATAGTATTACTTTTAAATTCTAATAAACAGGATTTTTCCCCCCCAAACATTTTCCTATTAAAAAAAAAAAGAGAGAGAGATGTAGCGATCTAATTGTTGCGGCTTTGCCGCAATACTAATTTGTACTCTCGCTTAGCTTATTTTAAGCCACGAGAGTAGACATCAGATTCATTTTATTATTTTTTATAAATTTTAATTTTAATTTAATTTAATTTAATGTATTTTATTTTAATTTAATTCATTAACGAAATTAATTGAACGATATTTTTTACGAATAACGATATTTTAACGATATTTTTTACGAATAACGATATTTTAACGATAATTTTTACGCAACAGTTGTCGATTAACGTCGACTACGTCGCAAGTAGTCGTAAACTTTGACTATGCCACAGATAGTCGAGAATTTGCACTACTTTTCAAACAATACTACTTTTCAAACAACACTACTATAGGCAACGAATTTACAAGTTAAAACACAGTTTTAAGTTATGTTGTTATTGATTGTAATAACTCAATATATGTATATAAAAATATAAATTATTATATTTTATTATAAATTTGTTGCCTTGGTAAAAAAAATTCTTGACTTACATTCGATGCGATGCGAGCGGAGTTGAAGTACGAAGAGATAGTGGGATGATATTCTGTAACAAATAAAAAACCAAAATAAAATATATGCATATAATAAAAATGATCAATTTTTAATATAATTTTTATTCTCAATTGTTATTTATTTTTTCAAAAAAATATTTAATAGCATAATCATCTACGTTCCAAAAAGATTTCAACTAGAAAAATAATTTTCTAAAATTTATAGTTTATTTTTTTTTTACATTAATTTTTCTAATTATTATTGGATAATACAATAAACCAAATAAACAAAAAAAATGGTTTACTTTTATGTAAATATAAAAAGATATTTACCCAAACGGTGCTCCACCGATGCATGATGTCCTTCCTGGACCTCCTCCTCCTCTCAGACCATCACATCGTCCTTCCTTCTGGGCACAAGTCACTCACGACACTCGCGGATACGCGCGCGAATAGTTGAATAAAATTATTCGACCGACCCTGGCGGTACTCCCGTTTAAAAAATTAATATAATAAATTTCCGGCGCCCGATTACTTTTTCGGTATTCGCGACGAACCCCGACCGTGGTTCGTTTATTCGATTATCGACGACGATTTAAATTCTCCTTTGGATTTTTATTTAAGCAAAACAATAAGTTTCACTTAGATAAAATCCTAGGAGATAACTCAGCAGCAAATACTGTAACAAAAAACCTATTAACTTGCACTTTGATATATTTCAATTTTTACAGGGTATTCCAAAGTCTGTCTACACGACTTTGGGACATTCTGTATATAAAAAATTACTACTGCTACTATTACTACTTCTACTACTAAAGCACAGGCAAATTTATTTACGCGAAATGCCCGAATCTTTACGCGATTTACCGAAAGTCCCGGTTTACGCGAGTTCTTCTTTTTAATTATCAATAATAAAAAAGTTTTTGACTCACCGGCGGCGGAGTTATCGTGATGATCCTGCAACAGAAAAATGTAAAATTTCATTGTAGAAATATTAAAAGAAATATTTAGTGTAAAAAAATATATACGCGCCTAAGTTAAATTATCAATTAAATAATTAAAAATATAGTTATTTATTATCAAAACGAAAAAGCTGTTACTTTCGTGTAAAAAGAAAGTGCTAACCTTAGAGTTGCTCCGCCGAGGCAAAATCCTCTTCCTGGGCCGCCTCCTCCTCCTCTTAGAATGTACAAGATATCGGATTGAGTCTTTTTTTCGTTCACGACTTCTCCAGATTTCCACCCAAATAGAAAAAGAATAATTGATTAGTCAAATCCTCTCGGGATGTTAAATATGGAACTGGATTCTACTTCCACATGTAACACTGGCGAAGCTTCGATCACCAAAGTAACGGCGATCAGAACACTCCAGTTTCTCCTCTGGAACTGAAACCGAAGACAAGTTTGGTTGGTTAATAATAAATCAAGTATGAATATAAATACTATAAAATTATAATTATTTTACGGCTCGTGTAGACTTGCTCGCGTCGTTAGTTCGGTAGTTCGCCATTATGTGCGACGCGGTTCTAAATGTAACATAAACGCGCGCGCGAGTCTAACACACTGTTAAGTTTGCGGTAGGTCGCACGATTGTCGTAGGTCCGCCAGGATCCCGCTTCGTGGTCAACGGCCCGTCTGGTCGGTCATCTTACGCGACACAATCGCGTAAACACCGTGTGCCCGAGCAGCCTACTACCATCTCGCGTCACCGATCTCTGCTCCTCGCTCATCTGCTACGCAGCCTAACGCATCATACAAATAAATTTATACCGAATAATGCGTAAGGAATATCACTTACGAAAGTAAGAAATGAAGAAAAATGATGTTGAGTCCTTTCCACACATGTGGAGCGTGATAAGAGCGTGGATAAAAGAAGATAATTTGAGCTAGGGTTGCTTCGTCGTTCCTCAAAAATGCGTGAGATTTTCCATACAAACGGAGCACATCTTCCGTACGTCCTGCTCGGTCGGCAGAGGGAGAAAGGAGGAGGACACCGGCCATAGCTCGCACTGCTCGCATACCGCTCCTCGCACCTGCAAGTACTTCAACTTTTAAAGTACATACCACACAAAATATGAAAGTATATTCATAGTATATTACTAAAAATTATTAAAAGTATAAAACAGTGTTCTTTAACGTAAAAGTAAAAAGAAATAACGTATGCGCGCTATAATGGTCTGATCATTGAAATTAAGATTTATGACGTGAACTACGCAAGGAAAAGAAAAACTGTTAATATGAATTGCGACTTCTATTTCGCTCGCAATTATCTACAGCTCCTCTTTCCGAAAGCAAACTCGACCGGGAATATCGGAGCAGAAGTTCGAGCGGCAGCAGAGTATGCGCGCTGAAAATGTCAAACATCATTCCGCATCGGGAATTGCGGAGCGGCATGATACCTGGGACTTTAATGCGAGGGTGGTAATTGTTACGAACTCGATATCTTGCTTGCCAGAGGCTCGATAACGAAGCTATGTTAGCATCTCCACAACAAACTCGCAGCTTACACCAGCAATTAATTTGCTCGGTATGAAAAGCAGAATCGAGCCATCAAACTAGCACAAGCCCTAGCATATGCAGACAATTATGGTATTCTCTCGCTCCACCTGTTCCTTTTTTACGCTCGATAAAATTACAGTGCGTAGCTACGGTGCGCAATTAAGAGGGAATAAATCAAGCGTCGGGTCTGCCGTTCAATTTAAATAAAATTATAAATTACGCACGGCGCGCAAGTACAATAACTGCGTTAATATTATAATAGCTAGTCAACGTATATTAATACTTCTAATAAACATTCGCAGCGATAAGTAGCAGTTGATATTAATAAATGTCCATCTAACGTTCATTGCTGACGGGAAATCTCGGGAATATCTCGTCGATATTGCGAGAATTTGTATCTCGAAGCTAAAAATGCACGGAGTAATTAAGAATAGAAAATATTAGCTACGGACGTAGATGATGATTAATGACGGTATCGGTCATGTATCGCGTTCGTCCGACGCTACACGTCTGTCTGTCCGCTTTCTAAGTCATCGTTATGAATACTGATCCCGGGGTATCGTCCGCTGGAAGAATAGCGGCGGTTTGCAACACGCCGCATATATGAATGTAGAATGTATCGGTAACCAGAAATAGATACGCAACTCGCGCAAGTCGATGCGCGACTGCACGGATTTTACTTTCATATTAACGTCGTTGCGCGGAAGAAACGAAATTACGAGGCAAAACTTCCGCGGCAAGAGTCGAATTTACGAGCCTTTATATCCATTAGGCAAATTCGGCTTTAAGGAATTAATAAATTCCTCTTTATCTCGAGCCACGGGGCAAGTTTCCCGGGTGAGAAACGCACGTGGGATCCCATCTGCGGATTTATCTGTCCGGCTTTAATTCACCGTCGTTTCAAAAAAGGAACATATTAACGCCGATATTCTATTAAGATAGCGACATTTTACATACGTTTATCGGGACAGCGGGGTACCGGTTTGCCGTCTGTAAAACGTGAGGCGCATGTATAATTGACAAGAGGTTTATTATAGCAAAACGTAAGTTACGTGAGAAACGACGCGAGAGCCAGCAAAGCGTATATTTCGTTTGCCTCCAGAGTCGTCGCGAAGATGAAATATTACACGCACGTTTTCTTCATTCCCGGACACCAATATTCCCCGGTTCGTTCACGGACCCCGCCGTATGAGGAAGGCGCATCCTCGCGAGCAACGGAGACCCGAAATTATCACGCCGGGCGAAAGTAATCCTCCGGTTTTCCCCCCGCGTGTTTTCGACGCGTGACACTGATGGACTAATGGAGCAGAAGTGATCGAGCGTTCGATCTATATTCCGGTGTGCCCGAACTTCGCTCTCGAACGCATGATCTTCCTTAATACGCGAGTCACGCTTCGCGAAATCTCTCGAAGTCCCGTCGATTTATTTTGCCGAGGTGTAATTCGTATTCTTCACAACATCCTTCTCTACACACGTGAAGTCGATACGGCGATGCCGCACGGCGCAAATCGATCTTTAACCTTCCTTCGTGGTCAACTCTCGCATATAACTCCGTTGTTTCGCATAAATTTTCATTGGCTCGTTAGGCGAAATTGATACCGGGGAAAGTTACGGCAAAGGTGTATTTTCTACTCTTTACTTCGCATTTTTACATTCCAAACTAAGAGTGAATATCACGGCGCTGGGTAAATGTCTCCAAAATCGAAATGCCACAACGGATACCAGTTCGGAGGAGAATGTTCATGCGTAGCAAGCAAAGGATGACTATCGATTTGCGCCGGATATATCGCCTGTATTGTACAAACTCTGCAGAAGGAGACGCGTGTAAGAGGGCGACGTAATGAACAAAACCGGTTTTCGATTTTACAGGTGGGCGATCCAATACGTCGCGCGGCTCGTACGACAAAAATCTAAAACGCTTCCCCGGACATACGTGCGTACGCGAAGTAGATCATCACCGGAAGAAACGAAAGTATGAAAGCGATTTCCGCGTTAATCGCTGGCTGTTCATCGTTGCGTGAAATCTCCGATAGCGTTAACATGTAGCATTCGCGGAACAGCTCGATCTAAATAACTTCGAGCAATGAACGTGGAGTAACTGGGGGGGAAAAAAAAAAAAATTAGCACGCCGCCACGAGGAGCTATTTACGTTATCAAACCGCTTATTGTTTAAGTGCAAATAATAGAGCTGTTATTTAATAAAACAACCAGTCCTGTCTTCTTTCTCCGTCTGACCTATTTTCTAATGCAACTTCCCGTTAAGCACGCGCGTAAAAATAACAATTCGACTGAAAATCAATAGTTCAGCTACAGATATTTGTAAGCCCGTTTACATGCGCTGCACGATAACTTGACGATTGTCAGGCAATTTTCAGCTCCGACACGGCTACGAATTATCATATATGTAAGTCAAACATTACAAGCCTGTGAAGAGCGAAAGAGAGAAGACTTTATTAGCTCTTTCGGCTCTCATCAATGGCTCTTAAAATTGTCGACCACACCTCCGTTAGATTCTTTGACTCGCCCGCTGCACTTTCACCGGTCATTTATTTTCCAAAAACGTACGTCGCCGCTTGCCGGCATACTTTTAACGATCATCGACTCATTGTCAGTGACAATAGAAATGAAGTAAAAATAACATTCGTGTGAATACTGCAAATTATCTCAATCAGACAACCCATATATTATATATTCTAAAAATAATTAAAGACTAAAGTCAATTTTTTATATAAAAAAAACTACTTATAATTACTTAAATGTAAACAAAAATTTGCAGCGTTTGTTCCCTTTTCTAATGTGTAATTCACGAAGGAAATATTAATATTCATTTCCAATCGCAACATCGCGCAAAGAATTATCCGCGTCGTAATATTTTCTCCAGCAAACAAATATAGAAGAGACAGCAAAATAATAAAAATACACCCGAAAAAAATCTAAATAATGGCTGCCGAAGTTTATTTAGCAGCGCATCGTATACGGAAGATGCATATATATCCCTGACGATTCTAGACAATATTTACAAAACGGGAGCACTCTGTAAGATAATCGATTAGCCAATTCCCACAGTTCTACTTAGGTTAATTAATTCCGCTCGTCGTTTAAACACACCGTCTATCGCTTATAAATAGCCGGGGCCTCGTGATCAATCCCTCCATCAGGGTCCACGAATGTAATTTCGTAATCGGCAAATAAGATCGGTGTAACGGTTAATCGACGGGCCAGCTAATTTACTGTCTCGGCCCCGTGCACGAACTCTAGACAACAGCGCCTAGCGCGACCAGATACATCGTCGTGAAACTATATTAATTCGTCGGCTTTTCGCCGATCGATCGACGACGGCGGGCTACGAGAAACCGCAACGGGAGATGAGCCGAGATCGTTGCCATAGAAAGCTCGCGCGATAAATCTGATGTAAAGCCGCGCGAGATGTGGCTTTATTACGATACTAAAAACCCTGACGAGACTACCTTTCTCCCAATGCACCCTTTACGCTTGATGAAACCGAGAATTACGTAGTAAACTCCCATCCCGCCTTCATTTTGCGTCATTGCTACTTATTCGACCGACTTCGGCAAAAATTTGACCAACTCAATCGACAGGTAGTCCAAGTAGCATCAGCGCAGTTTATTAATATTATTAACTTTGTTATTTAACATACAAAAAAAGAGAGTAACCTAGTTACTAACTGAATTACGTGTTAATTAATTGGAAACTCTGGCTTAAGCAATTGAATTATATCCATATCAACAAATAATAATTAATTTCTTCAGCTCATTTTTTATTTTATTTCTACTTCTGAGAATTTAATATAAAATCAAATATAAATTAATTAAAAAGTCAAAACTAAGTTAAAGTACATCGGAACATAAAAGAAACTTAGATTTCAACGTGAGTCGATAGAAATAGACGTTAAAATAATATGAATTTGATAAAAATGTCTTTTTGTATTCTGAAGCGCTCTACTTTGCGAAAATACCTACGAAAAGGCTCTTTTACCGTCCTAAGAATGAAAGTCGAGAGTGCAGTGATAGATAATTGAGATAACAGCAATTACCGACGTATCGTTCGATAAGAAACATAATACGCTCCCGCGCGATGCCGCCACCAATATCACAGTTCCAAAAAAAATCTGAACTCTGTATCTTTTTTTCTAACATGAAAAATAAAGCTACATAAAAGAACTTAGAGATGCAGATCTAGAGATGTCTCGAAATCGTATCAAGGACCTATGCGAGAGAAGAAAACAAAAACAGAAAGAATGAACGATATCTCTCCTCCAGATCTCCAAGCCAAAAATATCCTTTCTTGACGTCATTTGGTTCGACTTGGGTCAAGTTAGGTGACGTATCGATCGACCTGTAGCATTTGACAGGTGGCATCCCCTTGTCGCAGCGCTGGTAAGGGCAGACGCGTGCGAAGTACTGACGTGAAAAATGTGGAAGAGATGCGTGTTTACGTGTTACTTTGCATTCGCGATTTTTTTCAAATTCACACACTGCTATGATGTCGAAAGGTATTCGCTGCTAATGCCGAACGTACGGCCGTACAAGGCAAGTGTTTTTCTTCAGTCTTTTCAAATAACACGGGAATAATACGCGCACTACGTGTGAAATAGGATTACGTGATAGCATATGGCTGTTGCAATGCGATAAAAATTAAATGTATTAAAAGTCGGATAACTGATAATTCTTTTGCAAACACATTTATGCACTTGTATCATTTTTAATTTAGCTCTTATGACAATTTATGTACTACTTGCAAGGGTGGTGAAGGTGTTAGTTTGTAATAAATAAATATTTTAATTATTATTTCTTTTGTAAGAAATTACTCTTGTAGAATATAAATAATATGTGACATTTTATGTTAACAGCCTGAATTGTACTTGTGCACTCCTGTAAGAGTGGACTTTGCGAAAAATTATTACATTATTGGCTTTGAACCGAATGCAACAATGAACACAGCCCATCATATGCTTTTGTATGGCTGTACCAAGCCAGGTTCTTCAAAAGCAGTTTGGAACTGTGGGGAAATGGCAAGTGCAAATAACGCAAACACAGCACCTGTTTGTCTACAAGGATCTCAAGTAATAAATATTAATGTTGCCAAACATACTTTGAATTTCTTTTCAAATGCTTTTGAAGTAACAAGTTTTTTTACTTTCACAGATTATTTATGCGTGGGCAAGGGACGCTCCTAAGTTAGATCTACCAAAAGGAGTAGGATTTAAAGTGGGTGGCGATTCTCCTATACAATACCTAGTGCTACAAGTGCATTATGCACACATTGACCGTTTTAAGGATGGCAGCACGGATGATTCAGGTGTAATTCTACATTATACAACTCAAACAATGCACAACCAAGCTGGGGTTATTTTGCTCGGGACAGGCGGATACATTCTACCTAGACAAACAGCTTATATGGAATCGTCTTGTCCCATAATGGAGAATAAGACTATATATCCGTTTGCATATAGAACGCACACCCATTCGCTCGGAAAAGTCGTATCTGGCTACGTAATAAAACCGAATGACAAGTGGATTGAAATCGCCAAGAGAGATCCATTGACGCCTCAAATGTTTTATCCTGTTACCCACAAAATTCCGGTTACATTCGGCGACATACTAACTGCCCGTTGTACCATGGAAAGTACGCGCGACAGAGTTACGTATATAGGTGGAACGAACGAAGACGAAATGTGTAATTTATATATTATGTACTACATGAAGAACGACACCCCACTCAAACGGAAATATTGCTTCACCGATGGACCTCCCTCATACTACTGGAGACAACACTTGATTAATATTCCTGACAGAGAAGCGTCTACCTTATAATCTATCATAGAGTGTCGCCTGGCACAGAAATAGATTAATTTTATTTTTCTTGGAGAACTAAAGAAAATCCAAACGTTTCTGATTATATTTAAATGCATATGAATCGAATTTGTCAGCGAGATAGAGTCTATATCTAGAGACCAAGCCGTCCTATTATAGTTTATTGGTTTCTTAATGAAACTATTATTTATTATTTCCATGATGTAACTTTTAATTTATTCTAGAAAAATGTCTTCGGTTTTAGATTATTTATTGCATTTTTAAGATTGATTCTGAAATTGTAATCCAACATACGCACAAGTTATTCCAAATCAAGTTTTAACTTGTATATTTTTTATTGTAAATATTTTTAGGATTACTTTAACCAGGATACGTACTTACTTTGTGTAATTTTTGGAAAAGATTCGATATTACTTTATCAGAATACCATTTTTTGTAAATTTTTATAAGTGTGACATACAATTATTCAAATTACTACATTGCAGATGTGATACGAAATGGTAACGTTAAACTTAGGCCTAGGATTTTTTTGTTAATATTTATGTTAATTCTGTTGTTATTGCACTCGAAAAGATTTAAGAAAATATTGGAATTAATATTCTGTACATTCAAATGAGGTGTACATACATCCAAAATTATTTTATCAACTAATCCATTGAGATACAGTGGCAGCTCTAAATTAAAATGCCACTTGCACAATGCATTTAAATAATTCCAGTAGCATAAAGATATTTACAAAATCAATCTATTTCTTATGCGTTGACAGTGTGTGTATATGTATATATGTGGCGAGAATACTATTTTCAAATGTTATGAAGTCCTTCTTTCAGTGACTGCTCTAGACTGTACATATACAAGACTCAGGAATCTCTTCTTGAGACTGCATTAATGAAGAGAATATCAAGAGATGTAGATATAATTATTCGGCGTACTTTTTTTTGCAATGTCGTTTACAAAATATTTATTTTCGACAATGCATAAATGTAACAGTCATCTCTGGAGAAAGATCTAATTGCAAGACCTGTATTTCAATAAATACCTATGCAATAGTTGCTAACGTTTTATTTCACATGCCTAAGACCTTGCAGTAAACTCTCATAAATAAATACAATGTGTTGTAGGGACCACAAATAATACTATGCCATGTATACAATTCAGTTAAATACATTCAATGATAATAAGATTTCGGTGACCCCTACATGTTTAATTCATCAATTAAAGGTAGTCACCTTTTATTTACATATGTTTCAGCCAATTACACAGTATTATTATATTCGTTATGTGTATGCATTGACTACAGTGTCCTGTTTCAAGAGTTTATTCTTTTTTTATGTTTCACAAAATTAAAAAATTTTTGATTTAACAGATTCTCTTACATGACATATTTGTCGATTAGGTAAAATAATTTATTAGACATTACTAATTGTTATTTCATCTGAATGCAAAGTACCAATTATAACAAAAGAGATTATAGATCAAAGAATTGCAGTAATTAAGATTATAATAAAACAATGATTATAAGTTATGAACTCGTACGATTAGATTAAATACAGTGCAATTAGACTGAATTAGATTAAATACAGGGCATCATAATATAGATAAATATTGAAAATTGACCAATATGTAACATTACTCACCAGTGGTTGTACTGCTAGCTAAGTATGCTCTCGGCAGTACCTGGAAAAATTAATCAACGTTAATTATTTAAGTAATTAATCATAATAATCATCCATTTTCTTTTAAAACATTTCACTTACCAGCTACAGTATTGAAGTTTGCTTTGTCCTGCGCAGCTACGGAAACACCCACCAGTTTCGGTTCGAAAATGAACACCTTACAGTCTCACCGCGCACAGCTTTGAAACTTTCTTCTTGTTCTTCCTCCTTGAAAAAATACAAACTCGCGACCGTTACGCTGCGAAAACCCAATCTTATTTTCTTCGCAAAGTAGAGCGATATCTAACGAATTACGTGCATCGGGCGATCTCATTCTTCGACACGTTACGTTCGCGATGGCAATTTGCGTCAGAAGGACACGATTTTCCTCCTAAGAAAGTCACAGGCAAGAAACCCGCGACTGTCTCGTTCCGTTCGCATGTAATGGCGACGCAAGAAGTGCGCAGAGCGCCGACCGCACTTGCCCCGATACTCAAAACCCATTGCATATCGCGCATCGCTCGACAAATCCACGAAAATCGCTCACCTGTCGCCATAATCGACACTCCCGGCATAAATTCACGTCCGTAACGCGTTCCTGATCGCGAAAATTCGTAAACGGCGTAGACGATACACAGAGACTCTGATTTCCGAACTGTCGCTACTGACTGCAGAGATCAACTGACGTACTCTCCGCGCAGTGTCGGATGTCTAATCCCGTGCGCGACTCGAGCAACGTGATTGGTTGACCCCCCCTCTGCTTTTAGTTGATGGCCGAGGCTAGTAAAACTTTTACGCGCAAATTTTGTAATGCGTCGAATCAAGTTGTTCCTAATAAACACTTTTTTCTCGCACAAAATAAATTTCTATAATTAATAAAATGTTAAAAAAGCTTTTATAATTAAGCTACAGGTTATTCCGTTTGTTTTGAATTAATTACATAAAAGTTAAGAGTTTTATTTTAGAATTTATGTGGTATTGCATACTTTTTTGTATATTACATTTTAAATAATATTTATATCATTGCTATCGTTGTGAGTTTTAATAAGAATTATGCTATTAACATCGACTAGACCGATTGACTTAATAAAGCAACGAAGAAAAACTTACATTTTATGTAATTATATGTACTACTGCCTGCTTTTTTCTCTTTCACACCTGTCTTATCTATTTCTTTTTTTCTGAACTTCTTGTATTGGGGCAACAATCGTTGTACTACCGCTCATTTTACATAATTATACATAAATATTGTATTCCTATCAAATCATTATGAATTATGATAAGAATTATGTTATAGACGTTTGACCAGACCGGTCAACTTGATAAGGCAACGAGGAAAAACGTCGTATTTCGTTATAACGACGTAGCTTATCTCTTATTAATGTATATATCGCGAATTTGATCTGTTAGCCACTCGATTGCCTGCTGTAGGCCCTCGCCAGTTAATGCATTCGTTGCTCGTATATGCCAAGGCTTATTCTGTATTCGTTCAAGACCCAGCCCTGCAACTAGTTTCACTGTTGTCAATGAGTCTGGTAGGTCCATCTTGTTTGCCAGAAAGAGAATGGGTATTTTGCGTCCTGAAATAATCATTTTTTTCTTTCAGTCATGTTGAATAATAATAAATATATGTTATTTAATAAAAAAAATAAAAACTATTTACATAATATTTACATAAAAGCAACAACTGTTTCTAAATTTTCTAAATAATTTTTTAACAATCTGCTTTTTTTATTTCTAATTTGTCACTACTAAAATTTTGTTATCCACCTCCAAGGGCCAATTTCATCAACGTCAGTTAACTGTAATCTTAGTTCAACTCTCTTTTCGTCTCTTTCTGATGTTTTTCTTAGAGATAGACAACGAGAGAATTAAAGTTAATCGACGTTAGTGAAATTGAGACCAAGCATACCTGCCACATCAGGATGTTGCAAAAGCATATCTAGCTCTTCTTTCACGACAACTAGCCGCAGCTTATCACTACTGTCGATTATGAAGATGATTCCATGGCAATCTTTGTAATAGTGCTCCCACAATGACCTGTGACGATCGTGGCCTGACATATCAAACGCCGTGAAGTTGACATTTTTAACTGAAACAATAATTATTTAGCTTGTGAGAGAATCAACTGTAAATTACATAAATAATGTAATTAAATGTAAATAAATTCATGAAAATTTAATGTTTTTATTTTATTTAAGAAATTCGTCAAAGTAACGATTTTAATTAAAAAATATCATAATTTAACACTCAGAAACGCCATCTGAAAATATCGCATGTCGAGAAAAGTGGAAGAATCAAGAGGAAACGATTGAAACCGCCAATACTGACCAATACAAATAGTTTTGGCGCGTACTTGTTCCGAAAGTTATTCAATAGTTATTGTTGCAAGTTTGTAAATGGCATAACGATACTGCTCAACGAAAATGCAGGAGTCTAGTTCCTCTACCAAGAATGACAACGACCACGAAAATAACGAGCCGCCAAGTAAAAGTATGTAAATAGTTTACGAAGTGCAAACCTAACCTAAAACCGCCTAAAAAGACCGCAGAAAGATTAATTGTTTTTTCTGGCTTTTAGATGCGAAGGCTGCCGAAAAGAAAAAACTGATCGAACAGATAAAAGAGCTACGATTCATTATTAAGCAGTGCAAACAAGATTTGCAAATTTCGTGCTTTAAAGATGTGGAGAAATATGTGACTAAGGAACACTTGCAAAGACTGGAGATTTCCCCTCGTGAATTGCCGAATGTTGAATATGATTTACAGACTGATTTATATAGATTTGCTGGATTTTGGTGTGTTAAATCTCAAAGACATGAACTTATATTTAACTTTACATCATCAAACAAAGAGCAAAAAGACTATACTTATGCAGTACAGATTTTTATTGAGAATAAAAAGAGTACACTTGGAAAATGGGTGATGCCTATGTCCATCAATATGGATCAGTTGTTATCTGAAACACCTATCAAGGAACCGAAAGATTTAATCTCATTTGTAAAAAACTGTAAGCACCATGTGGCCTGTTATACTGTGCGGCAAGAGCAATTTTTGTCATTGCAGGTATATTTCTATTTATGTTTCATAAAAATAATTGATATATAATATAAAGTTTTTTAGTTATAATATTACAAAATAAATTCATATTTTTTTCAGAAACATATTTCACAAATAAAGTATTGTACACTGCAAACAGACATTGGATTCAGATTAATCAGTTTGGAACTATTTGGTACATATGACAAGGAAAATAACAAATATATGAACTTGATAATACATTTGCGATATTATTCTGACAAAGCAAGACCTTATGCAATTGAGGTTGATACAAGAGACAAAAGCAAGTTAAGTGATGAAACAAAACAAAAATTAAAGTCATGGCTGAAAAAGTTCAGGATGTACAATTTACAAACTGCATTTGACAAAATTCTAAAAGAGGATTCTATATTTATATGGACACAAACTAACGACGAAAGTCTATTGGAATTGAATGTATGACATTACAAATATAGAATATTAAAAAGATTTTAACTTATAACTTTATTTGTGGTCAAATGTTTTATCTATTATTTTATTTGTAGGACACCAGCAGTTCTGAAGAAGAAAACTTCTTAGTTCAATCGCAATCAGCTCGGAAAAAGTTGAGAAATCTCAAGAAAAAGCATATGTTGCAAAAAAAATGGAGTGAATGGAAAAAGAAAAAAAATGTTAGAAATACTACATTGTCAGAGGAGAGTGAAGAAGACAGTCACTCAAAAGCGAAAGTACCTCGCACTGAAAGCCCATCAAAAAATCTGATGAAAAGGAAAAAGAAACCTGAGAAAGCTATACCCAATTCAAAGAAAGAAAAAATTAATAAAAATTTGTTGGTAGAAACAACGCCAATAGTTAAAATTAAATTAAAGCAGACAAAATTAAATTTTCAAACCAATGAAATGGAAAATTCTAATACAAACAGAACATCTTTATTTAACTCACAACAGTCTAGTACTAATAATATACATAATAAAAATCCGTTAAAAGCAACCAGTAACATATCTCCTAGCAAGAAGTCAAAAACTACCAAATTGGTCACTAGTACTCCATTATTTTACAATAAAAATGTAGAACCTCTGAGTTTATCACCTAATATGGATAACATTGTTGAATCACCTATTAAAATGCCTGAGCAAACAACAAACAAAATGAATAGTTCTCAAGTCAAAAATAAACTAAAGAATAAAATGGTACAAAGAACCACCAGACAGGTTGCAAAAAAGAAAAAACTAACTTCCAACAAGTCAAATAAATAAGATATAAATACAAAATATATTAATGTAAATAGGAAGACATCTCTCTACAACAAATAAGTTATTTATGATTTTTGTACCTCTCAAGTATTCGTTTCATATATGTTATTCATTTAATATTTTGCGTTGTCTCTTGTAATAATTTTGTGAAATAAACATACATTGCCACGTGACTGTGCATGTGCAATAATGGAAAGTGTCAAAAAGCAACAGAATGTCTCACGTGTCTTTAACTTTGTCATTCCTCGTTATTTGACTTACATGCGAATTTTTCGACATTAAACCCAA
This sequence comes from Cardiocondyla obscurior, assembly GCF_019399895.1. Taxonomy (NCBI): domain Eukaryota; kingdom Metazoa; phylum Arthropoda; class Insecta; order Hymenoptera; family Formicidae; genus Cardiocondyla; species Cardiocondyla obscurior. Next base: position 10,582,149 of record NC_091864.1, on the reverse strand, counting down.
CAGTGGGTACTATGTCTATGCAACGGTCATCCTCGCGTTTGAAATTATTTATGACCGTTGACTTACCACTGTTGTTAAGGCCCACTACTAAAACGTTAACTTCTTTTTTCCTAAGACCTAAGAGATTCGCTAAACGATCGAATAACCCCATTTTCTCTTGACGTTGCAAGCATCCCTTACATTTGAGGTACATCAATAAGCCACCCTATCCCCTCCTATTATTTGCGTTATCATCTACGCGTTAAAATGGGGTAAAGATATCCCCTCCTACAAGCTGCCTTGAAACTTGCATATGAAAGTTTATGGCACACTTCGGCTGAGGATAAAAGGCAATTTTTTTATTAGCCGAATTCTATTTTCATACATTTGGCTTTAAAATTATTTTACTCAAAATAAAGAAGAATGAAAGATTGAAATAGATATACGGGGGTAAAAAAAACAGATGTAAGAAGGGACACTCGAGTGAAAAGATAAGGGAGAATCCAGGGAAATTCTAATTGGCTTGAAAATATTTCTAACCGCTGACCAATCGCGCGACTCACACCCGCGTACGTTTCAATTTCTGCCAACGCGACTCGACTTTGATTTTAAATTATATTTTACCTTTGATTAATTTGTAGGATGTGAAGAAGATGAACAGGTAAATTAAGTTGCAATTTTTAGAATAAATTTACGATGGCAAAGAATTGGTAAAGAATACTCGCGGTGATCTAGCGACGGGCGGAGACGTAGTACTTCGCGAGTGCGAGGTTGGTACCTTTTCGCAGTGACGCAAGCGTTCGCGATGGTGATTTTTAGCCGTTCCGAGGGGTCCTCCGTCTGTCTGTCTCTCATTCAGTCTCATTTCACTTTGCGTTACCGGTAAGGAGAGTCGTGAGTCTCGTGGTAATGGAGCGACGAATCCGCTCTGTGTTAATTTAATTAAATCTCGTGGACCCCGCAAGTGCGTCGCCCGCTCCTCGTAACCGACGTTCTACTGTTTCAGGCAAATCACCGTTAAACTGGCTACGTAATACGCGCTTATTACTTGGCCGGATTTCTTTATTACGGTAGAGTAAGTAGCCACTTGCAAACTGCAAAATTTCCGTGTCGCGCGCATGGCGTGAAAGCGTGCGTGCCTCGCCGTTCTTCTCGGTGAGCTTTTCCGGCGTCGTGTGACGGCTCCTGCACCTCGCGCCTGCGGCCACTCTCGACCTGTCCCTGCGGATCCCTCATGTCGTCCCTTCGATCTCGTCCGCGGCGGCATTTCTCTCTCTTTCCGCCCGTCACCACAACGTGCAGATGTTGGCCTTCCGACGCGAGAGGTTAGCGATCTCGTGACGTGTCAAGTTAACGCTCCATTCCATATGGTGGTCACTGTCTCAGCCATTGGTCATTGACGTGCCTTCTCGGTCCGCATCTACTTGTCGACCCCCGGTCACGACGCTCCCGCGAGCCGTGGAATTCCATCGGGAAAAGTATACCCTCGGAAAAGAAAAAAATGCCATCTTCGCGCCGCATGTGTCGCGCACGAATCCCGTCCTTTTCGCGAAATTTGGAGCCGTCTCGTGGCACGGAAAAGTTTGCACCGCACGACGAAAGAGTCGAGTGTGAAGGGAAAAGAAAAAAAAATGTTATCGTGGAATTCTATCGGGATTCAATCGCCTCCGCGAAAATGCCCGGACTGCATCCTCTTGCGATTATTCGGGTTATCCGGGAGAAAACTTATCTTCGACACGGCTATCGACGTGTCCCGCCAGTGATAATTAATCTTCTTCTCGTTCGTCGCTAAATTGAGGCTAATATCGCGTGAAAGAAATTAATAATGATGTATAATTTAAATGTAATTAAGTAATTTTCGAATGGTACAAATGCTTGGGCGTTTGTATAATATACAATATGTGAAGCATAGAAATTTAAATTTAATTATATGGGTCTTGTGTTTGTTAATTTTTGTGTTACTGATAGCTAAAGATATTGGATATTGTGTTTTATATGTATGTTATATATTTACCGAGGTATTATTAAGAAGGTAGAATATTTTTCATTTCTATTGCAGTGCTACTGTAAGGACTTGGCACGAAACAGGACATCCGAAAAATGCAGCAGCAATCAGTAATGGAAGAGGGAACGGCCTACGAGCCACCTACTTACGATGAGACATTCCCCGTCCTCCCTGAATCATCTAGTTCCAACTCTGGACAATTTAACATATTTTCTATAAACAACAGCGTACAACTTGGTCGTATTACTATTACACAGGTAAAAGTTTTGAAAGATTTTACAATCTTTTTTTTTTTTCATTGATTAATTGTAAGTATACATTAGGGTTGGTAGGTTTTTTTTTTTTTTTTTTACAAAGAGATATTAAAAAGAGATACATTGGACTCCTGTAGAATGTAGAGGATACATTTTGCGTTATAAAAAATCATCGCGTTAACCACATATGTTAGGCTGATGTTACATGTGTCGTATTCCAGATTTTTAACAAACCAGAACATCATTTGACTTTAGAGGCTTTAAATGAAGGATTAGAATTAGCCAAAAAGCTAGAGACACATTTTATGAATATTGACCCGTCAACAGAACGCTTTATCGAATTTAAAAGACAATTGCTTGATTGTCTATCTCCATATTTACAAGCTAAATATAATTTGGAAAAAAATTTGTTTTTAAATAACGATAATAATAGAGATAAAACTATTGACTCTTCAAGCGACGAATCTGTGCAGCCAATATTAAAAAGACAATGTCATTGGACCTCATTTGTGGATAGCGACAGTGACTAAATGTTAAATAGTGAAGCACTATTTATTTTAATTTTTGTTTTAATTTCAAGTTAAATAAAAATATTCTTCTGCAATCTCTGTAAATGTGCATTTTAATTTTTTAAGGTAAACCTTTACATTTTTTATAACTTCCTTATGCACTTGTGAAAAGGTAAGTATATATTGCGATTCTAGAGGAAATTAAAAATTGTGTTAAAATGTTTAATTAATCTAAAATGTTATATAAGAGTGTTTAATGTATTCTACAAATACTGATTACAATTGATGCTTTAATACAAATCCGCTGTTAAACAGGAGTCCACTGTATTATAATGTCGTTTTATTATATATTACGAAAGCTACTGTTTTTAGATTTTTTTTTAATGTCTCTTTGTTATTTTCGTGTAGATGTTCCGTGTACCAGGGGAAGAACGCAAATTTGATCATAGTGATAAATTTGGCGAACGTGAATCTATTCGTACTTGTAAAACCATCATGAAAGAGACGAATACAATTATTGAAATTGCATCATCTAAAGATCAATCTTTAACGTTTCTTATAACTGGAAAGCAAAATCAAGTTCAGGAAGCTAAACGACGTATTTTGACAACATTTCAAACTCAGGTTTTTATTAAAATTATTAAAATTATTATTTTTATTAAAAACAAATTATTCTGTATTTATATCAATTTTTATAGGCGAGTAAACAGATTAGTATTCCTAAGGATCATCATCGTTGGATTCTTGGAAAACAGGGGCAGAGACTTAAAGATTTAGAGCAGAAAACTGCTACGAAAATTAATGTACCTAGCGTGCAAGATCAGTCGGATATAATAACAATTACAGGTACAAAAGAAGGAATTGAAAAAGCTGAACATGAAATTAGAGTTATTTCCGATGAACAGGTAATTTTTTTTTAATGGTTATAATAGTATGTAAATTATCAATATATGTATAAATATAAATTATTATTCATGAATATACACATTTCATTTTTAATTGTTTTAAGGTAATGTATAGACAATTTTATATAACAATATATTATCATAAATGTATGTATTACAGTCGAGGAAAGCTTTTGAAAGAATAACTGTGCCAAAAATATATCATCCTTTTATATATGGTGCGCATAACGAAAACCTCAATGCTATGATGGCAGAAACTGGTGCTCGCATAAATATTCCTCCTGCATCGGTACAACAAGATGAAATAACTATAGCTGGCGAGAAGGAAGGAGTTTTGGCTGCAAAACAAAAGATTGAATGCATCTACAAGGATATGGTAGGTTAAATATTTTTCTAATTTTATAAGCACGCATATGTATTATATAAATTCTTTCAGGAAAAGAGATGTACTACAGTGTCTGTGGAAGTTCCAAAATCTCAACATAAGTATGTAATTGGACCTCGTGGTAGCACCTTAGCTGAAATATTACAAACAACCGGTGTGAGCGTAGAAATGCCCGCACCTGATTCAGCAACTGGTACCATAACACTTAGAGGCCCACAAGAAAAACTTGGTCAAGGTAAGTAATTCAAATTTTAATTATATTCTTTAATTTACAATATCTTTACGTTTATTACTATATATTTGTTTTTATATATAGCATTGAATAAGGTATATGAAAAAGCAAACAGTGTCCGCACAGCTGTAGTGGAAGCTCCGGTATGGATACATAAATACATAATTGGACGCAAAGGTGTAAATATCAAAAAAATTACTCAAGAAATGCCAAAAGTAAATGTAGAATTTACGGGAAAAGAAGATAAAATCAAGATAGAAGGTCCACCTGAAGAAGTAGAAAAAGCTCAAAATGAGTTACAGCTTATGGCCAATGATCTTATAGCAAAACTTACTTTTGCAGAATTAAATGTTGATCCAAGATTTTACAAGCATATCATTGGGAAAAACGGTTGTAATGGTAAGCAGTTTAATATCTTAAATTATATCTTTATTATCGACATAATAAACAAAAGAATTGGTTTACGTTAAATTTATTCTGTCTTTATTAAAGTGAATCGTGTTAAGGAAGGAACAGGTGTGGTAATTAGTATTTCTGAAAATGATGGAAGTAACGTTATCCGTATTGAAGGTAATCATTCTGGAGTATTAAAAGCTCGAACGGTATGTATTATATCTTTACTTATATTTAATATTGCTTAAATAATTAAAATTAACTAATACTTTTAATGTATCAATAATAGGAACTCGTAGAAATGGTAAAAAAGTTAGAAAATGAGAAAGAAAAAGATGTGATTATAGATCACAGATATTATCGTAATATAATTGGTAATAAAGGAGATAATATTAAAGAAATTAGAGACAAATTTAATCAAGTACAAATTACTATTCCTGGACCAGGTACATCATTTTATTTTATTTTGTGTTATTTCTCAATACTATATCAAATTATTATATTGTTCATGTTTTTTAATAATTTCTTTTTTAGGTGAAAAAGGAGATATAGTGAAGATTAGAGGACCCAAAGAAGACGTTGACAAGTGCCATAAACATCTAATGAAGTTGGTAAAAGAATTAAACGAAAGCAATCATGTTTTGGAAGTACCTATTTTTAAACAGTTTCACAAGTTTGTTATTGGAAAAGGTGGTGTTAATATTCGTAAGGTTTGTATCAGATTTTCTTATTAATAATTAATTTTTCTATTCTTATTTTTATATGTAAATTATATGATACAGATTAGAGAAGAAACTCAAACAAAAATTGATTTGCCTGCGGAAGGTGAGAAAAGTGATGTTATAACTATCACTGGAAAAAAAGAAAATGTGGAGAAAGCTAAAGAAATGATACAAAAGATTCAAAATGAATTGGTAATTTGAATTATCAGCTATTTTTGTTTTTACATATATATACACGTATAAGCATGAATAATCAAAAGATATTTATTTGTAATTAGGCTAATATTGTCACCGAAGAGATTACTATTCCACCAAAGTTTTATAATTCTCTTATTGGTACGGGAGGTAAATTGATACATTCTATTATGGAAGATTGCGGTGGGGTTACAATCAAATTTCCTACGGCAGAAAGTAAAAGCGATAAGGTAAAAAGAACGACATATATTCTTTAATTAAATTCAAAACTATTATTAATAAATATGTACACATATGTATAAAGGTCAGTATACGAGGTCCAAAAGATGATGTAGAAAAAGCAAAAGCACAGTTATTAGAACTAAGCAATGAAAAACAATTATCTAGTTTTTCGGCTGAAGTACGTGCCAAAGTTCAACATCACAAATTTCTTATTGGAAAGAATGGTGCCAACATCAAAAAGGTAAAATACTTGAATGCAATATGTGTTGTATTTTAAGATTCTAATTAAGGCAAAGTTTTATGTAACTTTTTGTTTTATAGATAAGAGAATCCACAGGTGCACGAATTATGTTCCCAACAGAAGAAGATCAAGATAAGGAAGTGATTACAATTATGGGCAAGAAAGAAGCAGTTGAAAAAGCTAAAGCCGATTTGGAAGCTACAATTAAAGAGATTGTATGGAAATAATTATTTTTGAATAACTTGCGTACTTATACATAAATATTATTTTTTGTTTAAATATATTTTCAGGACAATATTATTGAAGGTGAAATTCGTATCGATCCTAAACATCATAGACATTTCGTAGCCCGAAGAGGCGGAGTATTACATCGAATTGCTGATGAATGTGGTGGTGTACAGATTTCATTTCCACGAGCTGGCGTCGATAGCGATCGCGTTAGTCTAAAAGGCTCACATGAATGCATAGAAGCAGCAAAACAACGAATGCGAGAAATCGTTCAGGAATTGGTAAGATTGTTGAATCAACCGTCAATTTGTGTATCTATGTGTGAGTGTGTGTGTATATATATATTCAATATTATTTCTTTAATTTAGGAATCAATGGTAACAGTCGAATGCGTAATACCTCAAAGACATCATCGCACCGTCATGGGTGCGAAAGGCCGTAAAGTGCAAAATATAACATCTGAGTATGACGTGCAAATAAAATTCCCCGATCGCGATGTATACGGTTAGTAGCTTTCATTATCTTTGGATAAGTAAATTAATTTATTAATTAAATTATTTATTTTATTAAATTTATAAAACTTTAATTTTATATATTTTTAGATGACCAAAAGGTACCGGAACAAGTCAACGGTGAAAATGGAGAAGGCGTAGAAACAATCCCAACTTGCGATATAATTCGTATTACCGGACAACCTGAGAACGTTGCTGCCGCAAAGCAAGCTTTACTAGATCTCGTCCCTATTACGATTCAAGTTAGTTTATATTTTTGTTTTCTCGCAATTAGAAAATTAGTTTTTAAAACAATTCTTTCCTTGCATTTAGGTTGATGTACCGTTCGATTTCCACCGTTCCATAATTGGGCAGAAAGGTAAAGATGTGCGTGAATTAATGAATACGTATGACGTACACATCATGCTTTCTCCAGCAGAGGAAAAACTGGATTATATCAAAGTAATTTTTTTTGTTACGTGTTACTGGAGTTTATATAAATGTGTATCTTATACATATACTTTTTTTTTATTTTTTAGATTTCTGGCACGCCGTCCTGCGTTCAAAGTGCCAAGGAAGCTATCCTTGAAAAATGTGAGGCTTTGAAAGCCGAAAGAGAAGATCGAGCATTAAAATCTTTTGAATTGAAGGTAAGATCATCATGTAATTAATTTTTCAATAATTAAAGTTTAATTATGATATATATATATATATATATATATAAATTTTTTTTATTTAGCTTGAAGTTGATCCTGAATATCACCCAAAAATTATTGGACGTAAAGGAGCGGTGATCAGTAAAATACGTAATGATCACGACGTTCAAATTAATTTTCGACGCAAGGGTGATCCCGAGGAACATATTATTACAATTACAGGTTATGAAAAAAATGCATATAGTGCACGAGATGATATCATGAAAATTGTCAACGAATGGGTGAGTTCAGTTTTATTAATACATAAATATTCTTTGTATTTTAATAAATTCCGTTTTTCTTTAAACAAAGTATTATAATTAATTTTTTTATTTTTATCGGATACTTATCCTTTTATTCATTTTAGAATGGTTTAACGAAAGAGGAAGTACAGATAAATGCTGCAGTTCATTCACGTTTAATTGGTGCAAAAGGTCGAAATATTCGTAAAATAATGGATGAATTTAAAGTCGATATAAAGTTTCCAAGAAAAACCGATGCTGACCCCAATATTGTAACAATTGTGGGAGCGGAAGATAACGTAGGCGATGCAAAGGAACGTTTGCTGAATCTAGAGGAAGAATATGTAAGTGATATCTATCAAAAACTACATATGATACAATAACTTTAAATTATTCTATAATTATAATTGATAAAATTATAATGGCAGATGCAAGACGTAATAGAGAATGAATATCGTGAAAGTTTACGTTCACCTCAACGCGACGATGGCAATGTCGGTGGTAACGAAAATGATACCGGCTTTATCGTGAAAGGAGGGCCATGGGAGCAACAACAGCAACCTCAGAGTGCACCAAACACAGACAGTGTAGAGGAATTCCCTCAGTTCGCTGGTTATTCTCATGTACCCGTTGCAGCTCCCGACGGTCCTTGGGGAATGAAGCGTTAAAATATAAATTGAAAAATTTACAATAAAAAAACAATTGATGGAACCTAGTAAGCTAACGATGTAAGGTAACTTTCCTCTGACAAACGGTATGTAAAATACTACACATGAGCATAAAATACTACATAAACGCATGTACACACGATATACACACATACATACATATATATATACATAAACATTATACACGTATATGCACTTGTGTTGGGTGGTTCCCTGTTCCATTACTGACGTTGTTGCTGCATACGACCTGGCCATTCTATTGGACTCTGACACTGGTTTACTACACACAACATTTGACGATGATGGTTATATTTACAATTTATAATACCGATGTCCTATGTATCTGTAACTGTAATGCATGTTGTCCTAAATCCGCTGCCATGTCACTCGGTCCAGTCGAACGTACACATGTACACTGAAAGGCAGATAAAACGTTTGCTGCGGCAACGTACACTGAGAGGTAGATATGGTATTTGCCGCGGCGACGACAGTTAGCGTATGTAGCGTATCTCCCTCAATTCTCGGTGGTCTTCAGCGGCCGGCGCCTCGCGGTATATTAACTATGGGTTTCGTCATTATCGAGGATCGACGCACATTACGATAGTGTCATATGCTAACCATCGTCGCCGCGGCAAATGCCATATCTGCTTCTCAGTGTACATGACACTAGCGTGGTGTATGTCGAGTTTCACAGTCTCACACGAAGCGCGAAATACATATGTCGCGAAGCATCGGCCGCCGAATGGGGTTGCAGTGCAACCGTTGCACTGCTCCTCAGTTTTCAATGATCCTCGGCGGCCAATGCTCCACGGCATATGTATTTCGCGCTTCGTTTGAGACTGTGAAACTCGACGTACACCATGCTAATGTCATTTATGTTAGCAGTCGTTGCCGCAACAAACGTCATATCTGCTTTTCAGTGTATGTCGTGCACGATTTAATCTCGTGACTTTCAATTTTAATAATATGCTTTCCAGGTACAGATATGTTGTACTTAAGACTGTGGCTTCGTGGGAAATAATCGGGTCAGCATTTTCTGCAGGAAAAGACTGAGTTCATAAAAATTGCAGAGTAGAACTTTTCTGTAGTATTTTTTATTCTACAGAAACGTAAATTGTTTTTAAATGCAATTTATATTCTAAGATATAAAGCAAGTTTTTGTGTACATTAATCCTTTCTTGTAGAAATTTGCCGATTTATTCGTGTATTATATTATTTTCACAGATAATTTTTGTACCGCGTATAGACTGCTAATAGTCTATACGTTTTTCGTTGATCTTAGCATAATAATTTGTTAATTTATTTATATGTTTTTTGTACATATATCACATTTTCTCGTTGTTTTGTGCCACTTAAGTGAAGTGGTTTCTAAACTACATCACTATTGTTGAAATTTATATTGTAAAATTTTCACGAATCAAAAAAAAAAAAAAAAGAAGAAATGTAGGGGCTTTCTAAGGAAAAGTTCCTTAGGGACTACGCAATTTTCTTATTACATTAATTAGTTACTACAAGCTCGATTTATGTCTTCACAATTTTAATGTGACGTAAACGAGATTTGTCGATGCATTAAACGCATACTTATCAATAATTGTAAGATTTAAATAACAGATTTGTAACCGAAGATTGAAACCAATATAATCATCGCGAATGAAATTTTTGATGATCTATAGAAACAGGAAAATGTGTTTTATGCCATTTGTCGCGTTTGCATTGTTCTCACTAAATAAAAATCATTTTCTTGTATCTGTAACATCAAAATATGAATTATTTTTAATCATTATAAGCAATATATCAATGTTATATGTTCAAGGAACACGATATTTAGAAGGCCTTGATCCCGCGCCGCTTACTCATTAAGATATACGTGAAATCGGCACTCTGCAGAGAATGGTCAAATTATATCTGTTAAATAACGTTATGAATAGTGAACGATACACGAATTCCTTTCGATAGCCGGCTTTATTTATTTGTTCTATTTTACTATTTTGTACACCATTTGATGTGCAAATCTTTGCAGTCTACTATTTATGAGGCCAACTAGCTAAGAAAAGGATATTCAGTTCAAGTGCCTTGTCTATTTTCTTCGAGACAGCTCATTTCAATTGTTGGAGGAATGTGAATAATAGATTATACATATAAATTAAAAAAAATACAATATATACATATATTGTATTTATCCGGGGTATCTGAAAATCACTGAATGATATTGGAATAAATACATTGACAAATGCAACATTAACTGTGTAACATGTAATATGTTTTATAGAAACGTAGAAGTTTAAAACTTTTCAAATTTGTAAAGTTATGTTTTTAACTTATTTTGACGTTATTAATATTTCAACAACTTCAATTAATAAAATATTAAACGGCTTTATTTCTCGATAAAGTATCATCTGGTGATTTTAGGACAGCCTGTATATATACACATCACATGTAAACACATATATGGATATTGATAATAATTATTCTATACAATGTGTAATATGTAATAGAAGAGAGAAAGAGGTAATATGTACCAATGTCGGCACATTGATACACTACTATTATGAATGAAATAATAGGATTATCATGTATACAGAAATTCACTTATATTTTTTAGATTTACAGTAATTTTTATAAATCTACTTGGTACGGCGACCTATGTGTCATCTCCAATGCATGATAAATATAAGAAAAAGCCAGAATTAGTAAATTTTAATATGCTTAGTTTTGGCTAAGAATTTCATAGATGCTGTGCATGAATATAATTTTCTAATGAGTTATAATAAAATATATTGTAATTACATGAAACAATATTCTCTGTACACATAAGTAAATAACGTTATAACACATGGATTATATTGTAACAATATACTACATTCATTGATCTATTTATCAATTTTTTGTCTACATACATTTTTTTCGTTGTCCTTTCGATTTCAACTTCCAATAAAAGACTTATAACATTATGAAAAAAATATTCGTATGCGCAATGAAATTATTTCTAATTTATTATACAGCGGAAATATCCAAAATACTGTTAAATAATTCGTGAATGAAGGTTGTATTCTCAATATTACGTAGCTGTTTTACAAATCCATCATTAGGTCTAATACAACTTCTCTCTTTTTTCACTATGTCATAAGCTTCGTCATATGATAATTTCTTAATGATCATTAAGTAAGCGATAACAATAGTAGGAGAACGAGAAACACCAGCATTACAATGTACAAGAATATTTTCTTTAAGATTTGCATGTATGATGCCCACACATTTTTTTATCGCTGATAATATATTCGATTCTGGTAAGTCTAATAAATCACACGTGTAGTATTGAATGCCATTATATTTCTCAGAAATATTGATACCTATACTTAAAATATGACGTATTTCATATTTTTTTAATATATCAGTACAAACCGCTGGATCTTGAGAGCTGAGATATAACCCTGGTATTATACTAGCAATATTCAAATCAGGTTTTTCATCTACCACAAATGGTGAACTTTTTTCTAGGTTCTTAACTTGACCGTGTTCAATTTCATATCTATTGCCAAGTTGATCTGTTATTACTGTTTTACAAGATTTTAATGACGTCCGTTTTTTCGTGATGAGATCTTGTAAATTCATAGTTTAATATATATATTTTTAATATTTTATATTTCTAACTGTAGTTCTTGTTTTTGTTTTTCACATTGAAACTCTTGCATTTGATTTTCTGATTGTAAATTTTTTTCCTGGTTTTCCGGTATAGTACAATTTCTTAATTCATCTAGATCATATTCTACATTTAATAAATGTAAGCCATTTGGTGGTACAGGCGTAATTCGGGGATTCCAATTACTATGCGAAGGTACTTGTAACATTACAGTGATATCTTTTTCTGTTATCTTACCTAATCCTAATGCGATTAAGGCACCGACCATTCGTCTAACCTGCATAAAGTATTACTTGTAGCTTTCTTAAATATAAATGTGTTATTGGCAAAATAAAATTTACCTGATTGTACAAGAAAGATTTCCCCTTGCATATAAAATGCCAATATGTAAAATTTTTGGATAGAGGATCAAAAGACATTAAAGGCTGTGCCTCTTCCAAAGTAAAAGTATCCAAAGCCCGTACATATTGGATTTTGCGATTAGTTACATTTCTTGCACTAAACGTGGTAAAATCTTTTGTTCCCATAAACAATTGTGTACCACGTTTTGCTCTCTCTATATCAAAATTTTCTGATCTGAAAAACATGTTCCATAAGGCACAGTTTTAATTTTTACTTTTTTTATATAATTACCGTATAAAATGAGTATGTGTTGCTTCTGGAATAGGTATTCGATGCTCATCATTAATTCTAGGTATCATACATCTATATAAATAAGTTCGAGACTTACATGATCGTCTTGAATGAAAATCATGTGTTATAGGTATAAAATCAAGTAACCTATAAAAAACATACTTTTTATATATAATATATGTTACTGGTAAATGTACACTACAAGATAAACCTTTTAGGGATTACCTAATAGAATGACCACATTTCTTAAAATAATGGTTAATATATTTTTTTGTATCTGAAGAATCATATATTTTATTGTATTTGTTTTCAAGCTCTACATGAGCGGTATTCATTAGAGCATGAACTCCAGCATCTGTCCTGCAAAAATATATATCTTATATTAGAAATATGTTTAATTGAATTCTTTCAGTAAAATTCAAAGAAAACAAAATTACATATACGAAATTGTATATATCAACATGCAAGATAATTTACCTGCTTGAAAGACATAAGTTCGATCCATTAAGGGGTTTTGGAAGAATGTTTAGTAAAGCAGTTTCTAATGCTCCTTGAATAGTATCAGGGTTTCGTATAAAATTGTCCGCAGTCTGTTTCTGTAAACCTCTTTATCAAAATGACAGTTACACAATACAATGCCAATAACACATAATAATAAGAAAATAATATAAAATAACAAGATATGTTTGCGTTGAACTTATATATTTGTATAACTTTATATTATACCTGTAATGCGTACCAATGTACGAAAACCTAAGCAAGTATCGTACCATTATTTTAACATAAAAAAAACAAGAGACAATATTTCATCACATCCAAATTGTTGTAAAACATATATGTATTAGTCTGTCACTTCAACTGAGCGAGTGTATGTCTGTTACATGACAAATCCAGCAAGTAATATTAAGTTGTACAGCGGCGAAGCTGTCGCGTGAGTCGCGCGTGAGTTTAGAGGTTATCTTTTTCTTCGATTTGCTGCGGCTAACGTACTGTAGCCGCTGTAGCGCATGCGACTTCCCCTTCTCTCGGCCGCCGAGTAGTAGTAGGGCGCATTCCGTCGTTACCCCTCAGTCCTCAACGACCGGCGCTCGATAGCACATACCATATGCTTTGATTGAGATTGAACGCACATCACGCTAAGGTCACGTACGCTAGCTCTATCGCCGCAACAAATGCTATGTCTGTCTTTTAGTCGAAATTAAGGAAGATATGTAGTTTACTACTACTCCGGACAATACCATTAATAAATCCGAAGAATTTTCAACGCACAGGAACGTGAACATATACTCTCGTTAGAGTAAAACAGGGGTTTAGTAACATACGGTTTGGATTATCATTCGCATACCGTTTGAAGGCAACTACAGTTTTCATTATCCATTGCTTGTCGTTCAGCAAAAATGTTACATTTACAACTGTTGTAAATATTGCGAACGTGATTAGCACATGCTCTTTCAAGAGGATTACAAAGCTGTCTATTTTACCACGTATAAGTCGGTTAGAAATTGTATTATTGTTTTTTTGCTTTAAAAGTCTTCATTTAAACTACACGGAAATCGAAAGGAAAAGATTATGTCGAGAGCGAAACACACAGAGCGTTCGACCTGAATTCGCCGCGACCAGCATTTTCAACTCGCTTCACTCGCTATCTCCTCCAGCGGGTTCCGGCTATCACCATTACCAGTACGTGAGATTTCGTCAACGGTGATTGCACCTCGCTCGTCTTCTTCGTCGCGGCCAGAACTCTCACACCGTTTTGAACAAGTGATTTTTAAACTTGGACAAGATACAGTGCGCGGGGAACATTTCGTTCGAAACGTGGTGCCCGAAATATCGACGAAAATTGATCGAAGAATCAGAAACGGCTCTCGGACTTCGTTTTACATTATGGACAGTTTCTTGTTTCGTGATCGAGGCCGACTCGAGTGAACCCCAGTCGAAATTAAGTAAGCAACGTAATGAATATCGAAGAGTGCAAGTTCATTCAAGAAATCGTTCGGCGCGCTCCTTAATTTTAACCGTAAAAAAATCGCCACGATAATTCATCGTCATTCTTTCGGTCGTTCGTCTCTCGAGTGATAGTGTTAGCGACAGAGATGATAAAAAGAAGCAGTGTACTATAGTGTCAAATGATTTGAAGTACTACAACACATCAGGACAGTCCAGAATACTGCCACGGAAGGATGGATGGATGGACGGAAGGACGGAAGGATGGAAGGATGGAAAATATAACGACCGAAAGATACAAATGTAAGTAAACCAGCAATCACTCAATTATAATTATCCTAAAAAAATTAATATTATTAAGTAACATCCGAATCTAATGAGACGTGCGAAGCGAGCGCTCTGTAATCTCTAAATAAAATATATATAAGAATTTGCGAAGGATTAATTAAAACAGAATAAGGGCCAAAGGCGTTCTTCAACATATCGCTTTATTAAGTTTTCATAATGCAAATGCGTTTCTTCTCGGTCGACTACAATATTTACTTTATTATAAGTAATATTATACACCTGCTTAAAGTACACTGTGAAACGTACGTCTTGTGTCGCGTGCACTCTCGTATCGTGTTGCGAAATATACACAGTATAACGAAGAAAAGAAAAAAAGAGATAGATGCGAAAGCTTTTTCATAATATCATAAATTACAGATTAAGCTGTATACCACATATCTGCAGCAACGTCAATCTTCAACTACGAAATATCACTGATACATTAAAAAATATTCGATCGTTCATTTAACACGTCTCAATAAACAATTAAAAGATCGCTTGTACAATACATCGAGACAATTTAAATTTATAACAAGCTTTCAAAAATTTATATTTAATTTCTATCATAATTACCGTATTAATAAAAAAAAAATCAAATATTTCGTTCAAATATTAATTATCAATAAAATACTACGTAAAGGGTTTGTTTCCCACAAAAAAAAAGAAAGATGATTATTACATTGAAACTGTTTAATGAAATGCATTAAAAGATA
This sequence comes from Cardiocondyla obscurior, assembly GCF_019399895.1. Classification (NCBI taxonomy): domain Eukaryota; kingdom Metazoa; phylum Arthropoda; class Insecta; order Hymenoptera; family Formicidae; genus Cardiocondyla; species Cardiocondyla obscurior. The sequence goes on along the minus strand of NC_091864.1, from coordinate 10,566,526 downwards.
AGATATTTGCAAAATATAAGTCGTTAGAATTATTTAAACAAGGTTTTCCAATAAAAAGATAAAACTGCTCTGTAATTCGATAAAACCAGTTCGCGAGACAAGTGGTCGCCTCGTCATACATATAAAGTCTCTACTTAGGGGTTAACGGCAATAATCACAATTCAGGTATATGCATGGGGAGAGGGCTCTTGCGATACACTCGAAAAATGCAGCTGGCACAAGTTTGAACAACGCAAGGGATGGGTTTGAGTACGCGTAGTACATGTGCGTATGTGCGTGCGATGACATGGTGCCCGAACGCATGTTAGCATTTCACATCAAGTTTGCATTCGAAGCACCGTTGTGTATCCGGAGCTTATGCGGAAGTTGTTGCGTATAAACCGTCGGCAGGGTAAATATTCAGGGTTGGCATCACGATACGATTTACAACAATCAACACGGTACGCTTCCGTGCGCGCAAACACTGATTAACTTTATTACTTAACGGTAAAGTTAAATAATAACGAAAAGCCCACCGCGCGCGTCATTAGAGAACGTTGGAAAAATAAATTGACAATTACCGGCATAATCATGGTTACATTAATTATTTAATTTCGCCGACGAATCTGTAATATAACGGTAGATTCTTTTGCTGAGGTTAAAGTCCTCTTTCTTACAGCGAAAACTGCGATCCGCGAGGATATAATACACATTTATTATTATATAAATATTTAAAATAATTACTATTAATTAAAATACATGTAGTTGGGTTATTAATAGGTTTACAAGAAATCACAGTTTTCGTTAAAAAAAGGAGAGGACTTTAGATTAATTAATTACTATTGGTAACAGTAGTTAAATATTCGGTACGACAATGACTGTCACCGAGTTCACACGTCGCTGAATCGTATCGTTAAAAATCGTTGCAACTTTCACGAAACCGCAATTAATTCATAGCGGCGTTTGGCATGACGACGGATTCTTCACTCTGTAGGCTATACATTCATAAAACTACCGAGAACGGACACTCGATGACTACTTAGAGCATACGGTTTCATAATCTTACTTGTTAAACCGATAAATATATTTATGTATGTATATCTATACACAGTACAAATCACATTCTGCATTCCCCTCCGCTTCCCTGACAGCCGTAATAACATGTGTCAACGTACGACACTTTGCGTAATTGCTGTGTACGATAACGATGCACGGCAACTATCGATTTTATTGCCGCGTTGGAGGTTGCGAAACTTTCAGGTGTTACAGGTGCCACGTGTATCGTACGTATCGATATTCCAAACTGACAAAGGACGTGTGAAATAAAATAATTGACATTCCGAGACTGTTACGGCGAAACAACGATTAGAATATGATTCGACAAACTGTAGGTACTCTCTCGGTTTTTTTTTCGTTTTGTTTTTACTGAGCAAATTGCGTTCTATTTATTAAACTTATTTTCTTATAAACTTTTTAATAAACGTCTAAAATTTTTTGAAATTTATTCCATGGTTATATGTATATTATATTATTGAGTGTATACATATATATATTAAAAGACTATTGGAATTTTTGAGGTCGGGCCTGGTATGCATAATTTTAATTTAATAATTACTCGCAATAATATTGCTTTTTCTTACTATCGTATAATTTGCATAGATGCAGTTGTGAAAAACGTTAAAGTATATTAAGACATACGTGCGTGCTGTTTTGATAACGCAATATTTATCTGTTAGAGGCAATCTATATTTCTCTGAACGGCATTTTTCCAACGGAACGCAATGAATACACTCCATATTTCTGGAATCATATACACATGAAAGAAAAATATTTGTAGTGAGCTCGACGCTGGAATACTTTTCAACCCGTCGCGCGCGAGAATGCGAAAAGATCGACCGGAAACGAACGAACGAACGAAAGGTTTGGGGGTGAAAAAAGAATAAAGGGAGAAAGAAAAAAAAAAAAAAATTAGGGAACCCGACGACCCTCGATGAGGAGTTCACGACGGAAGATCTTCCGATCGGTTGCGGTGTGCAACAGTCAGCAGGCAGGACAGATCACGAGTGGACAACGAGAGTTTCAAAGTACAATCGATAGGTCCGCTGGCCGATCTTCTCTTCCCGGGAATAACTCTACTCGCTCACTACTTCCTGCGAGACTGCTCGTCTAGCAGTCTAGCAGGGGTGACCCCGCTGGCTGGCAAGAATCTTCCGAACGAACGATCAATAATCTGAAGCGACGAGAGAGGAGAGTGAAAGAGAAAGAGAGATAGAGAAAGAGAGAGAGAGAGCGCGCGACATCGACAAGGCATTTCCGTGTGAAACGAGCAAAAACACCGTCAAGTACAGAAAACAAAGGGCTCGGAAAACGTGGGAAAAAAATGGCGAGCTGCGCGCTGTCAGCCGGAAGTATTACGCGAAGGAGCTCTCGTGCTGCGTTCGACATTCCGAGTTTCGTTTCGATGCCCGTGCTGTCGATACGGCTATGTCGAGAACTCGATGGTAACGGAATTGCTGCAATGCTTGCGCCGACTTGGGTCATAAATTAAGGTAGCCATCGGGTGGAGGAAGATACTTTTGGTTAAATAAAGCATGTTCTCTAAATTAGACATCCTTAAAAATGGCACGAACATAGCGAATACCCGTTTGGAGTTCGAAAAGGACACTCTTTGCATTTTACAAATGATACAAATACATTTTCTGCGGCGAAATTCTGTATATTTTTACCCTATACCAGCTTTTATTTCACTTATACACGATTGATTTAATGACTAATATACTTCTTTCTTTGCGCTTCGCACTTTTTATGTTTATCACCTTCGAAATTGTGTCTCTATCACATCTACGTGTATATGTATTCGATAACACATGTGTGAAAAAAATTTAAGTAGACCACAGTCTGGTAAATCAGTTCGAGATGGATATGCTTTCCTAAACGCTCAAAATATATTTACCAAAAATAACTGGGTCATATGCGACCCACTATACGAAATTTTATTTTTATTGATAAAAAACACAGAATATATACTCAAATTCTATCATATGCTTTGTTTTAAAAAATATGAAATTATTGAAAACGTGTGACGCTATTGGTACAATATTTCGTAACGCTTAAGTTAATTTCTTGCAATATACAATGCACATACACACATACACACACACATTCGCATCTCTTTTTTTATAAATACTATAAATAATTATGCACATCTATTTTATGCCATTATTCGTTAAAAAAAATTATTTTACTTCGTCTTCTAACACGTAAAAAGCCAATATATTAAACTAAATTTAGCTTTATTTATGATTACAATATTTCTATTAGAAAAAAATGTCTTTCTCAAGCAGATGTAATAATTAAAAATTTGTTTTCTATTTGCGTGCGCGTAAATTCAAAAAAAAAAAAAAGACACATAAACTTATAAACATTAAAACATGAAAACGAGAATAAAACACCAAGTTAATAGAGAGCTCGAGACGGTTGACGTAAAGTAACGTCAGAGACGAGAAAAATCTTTTTCTTTTAAAATATTCGCGACCATCTGCGTTATCATAAAAACATGTATATTCATAAAAAAATATTTTACATAAAGCTAAGTTATTAAAAATAAACGCGCGCGTGCAATTAATCACGTTGAAGACTTTCAAATTTAGAAATTGCATTGAGCAAAGTCTTTTAACGCGGACGATTTACCGACTTGACTCGAGCAGCGCCGGTCAGAGTACTGATATTTATGTAGCAGCCCACGCCAAGTTACATCGACATATAAATACGTGAAGAAAGTGTTATCGGCTATGTGGTGCGAAGACCGGAGTTCTTGACACCACTGAAAGATAACTGCCAAGTGCGATATCCCGTACAGAGTATCCATGGACTTTGACGTCCCCCGCTGGTTCCTTAAACTTAGATCACTTCGCCGTCGCGCGTGTACGCGAATGAAAAGAGAGAGAGAGAGAGAGAGAAAGAGAAAGAGAGCGCATTCCCAAAGATATACTCCCGAAGATAAACTCGAGGATCCTGGAAAACCACGGCAAGACCGATGGTTACGCTGTCTCCGTAGCGCATCGAGCCTCGATTCCCAACTTCGCCCCCTGGCACCCGACCATCTCCCCGCTGGATCCGTGCTTGTCTCCTATTCAAACGACGGCCGTATCTCCCGAAATGCATCAAGCCGAGGTATTTGCAGTATATCGTCCTCGCTCCCCCTCGGTCCCTTTCCCCGCGATCGCCGTCAGTCTTGTTTGGCATCGGCGGCCTGTGCGGGAGAAATCGCCACGTCGGGAGTTTTCGAGCTAACGCCCCGACGAAGGGCGTCTCGACGGATTCTGCACCGGCACACTTGCATAATGTCACACATCCTTTACGCTCGATCGGCCGCTCTTTTGTGGCGGCAACGTAACGCGTAATGCACACGCCCTTTCTCGCCCCTTTTTCGCAATGCTGGGTTTTCGAATCGACGTCGTATTTCACGTCGCATTTCCTACCATTTCCGATCGATGGCAATTGTACGGATTATACTGGTACCATCATGATATTGCGAGCGTATCTGTATCACTGTTGACTGCAGTTCCATTACTGTTAATTGGTATTCTCTATGATATCTCGATCATATACAGCCTATTACAGCTCGTTCGAAGATCGTAAGACTGTATGGGCAGATTTTTCCCAATATATTTTTATAATGTTTTACGTGCGTGGGTTGCTGCCATTAGATCGGTTTCGTTGTAAAATTTGGTCGGTTGAATTTATCATGGGTAGCTTATTGATGTAGCTTTGTTAATGGAGAGTTAGCGTAAAACAACGCTATGTTGCTAGATGTTTTGCTTTTTTTTTTTCATAGTATTCAGGGAATGAATTGTTCAGTACATTTCGTATTACATTTTAATCAGAATCTGAATACAAAAAGCTCCGTTAGTTATTTCAAAAGTTATTAGGTATTATCGACAAAATTATTCACACTTACTTTTACACGCTGTGAAATTAATGCCAATAGCGTATTTTAAAATGGTCATTTTATAATAATCACACAATTAAATTTAAATATTCTTAGACATCCCACAGATATTGGATTGCCGAAATATTATCGTAAAAATTTATCGCGATTTCGAATGGAATATTAATAGGCACTAGACATTGTAGAGCACGCGCTTCGCTCACGTCGTTTACTCTCATTTTTTCTAAACATTTAATTCTGTTATTTGTTTGTTACAGATACGTTAAAGTGTCGTACGTCGAAATTAGTGAATACGAACTGCAGCCAGTTCGTCGGCCGTTTCGGGAGTGTTCTAAAGTATTCGGACGTCACTTTTTTATGTGCAATTTTTTCAAACGGGAGTATCGTAAAACAATGCGCGAAAGTGTATACTGAGCGTTTAATACTCGCGATAATAATTAATTCGGGCGCGTTCGCGAGTGTCTAGTGCGCGGAAGGATGACTCGACACGTCCCAGCTGAGAGGAGGAGCAGGCCCGGGACGGGCATCATGCATCAGCGGAGCAACTTTTAGGTAAGCATTAATTTTCTTTTAAATAAATTTGCAAGCTTTACTTCATTAATAGATAATTTTTTTTTTATTTAAAAAATAAAAAATTAAAAACGCGTATTATTTCTAACTGGATACGATACATTAATCTACATTAATTTTTCTCATTTTATGTTACAGTCACCGGCAGCATCTTCAACTCCGCTGATACTCATGCAGATTGGTAAGTCGCATGTTTTTATTTAAATGCGCTTTAGGGTAAAATATAGATGTAAAATATATCAAACGACTTAAAAAGAATAATAATAAAAACGTATTTAAAAAAAATTAATAAATAATAAAAGTAATAAAATTAAAATTAATTCTCTTGTAGTTCGTGATAAAATGTGAAAAATATTTTTGTGAAATTATTTTTTTTGTAATAGCAAAATTTTTGCAATTTGAAAAAGCTATTGAATTATTACGATCGCACAAACATTTACGATCGCTTATCACTTCGTCTATTGTAATATCGCAAGTAGCTTCACTGTAGACGGTTGCCACATTCTACCAACTATAAATTGGAAATAGTTTTGTCAAACCACGTAGTAAGCACGTTCGATCTGCATATATCGCATTCAGAATTCATATATCGCGCACGAAAGTATTCATTCAGTTCGATGTGAACTAGCCAAGATAAATTTGCACAGCTTTTTAGAGAGCGGAATTGTTGCACGTGGAAGTTAGATGTTTCGTATTACAAATATAGAATGAGTCTGACAGATCTCAAAATGTACATTGTCGAGGAAATTAATCTTACATGCTTTGATTCGTGAGTAAAATACATTATATATACATAAAATATTTGTTTTAATTTAAAAAGTGTTACCGAACACCGTACGTATTTAAAAATTAAAAGAATAACATTTTTATCGTGCAAGCTGAAAGTAACCATCGTTAAAACTAGAAAATGATATTAAACAAAAACAACGTGCTTTCTATTACTTGCATTACACCAGTTAGGAAAGTAATAGTCGAAACGCTGATGATAACAATATTTCAAAACGTGCTCGATACGGTACGATTAATTATTCTTTTTTGTATTTTAATTTCTTAAGTTATTGAATTCTTTTCCGGCCACGTTACCTAATATTGCAAACAAAGGGTGTGAAAATAATTATCATAGATATTGTTTATTGCATAAAATAAAAGGGCCTTTATGCGGTTAACAGTTGTGTTACCGCATATAATAATTCTCGCATTAATTATTCGACGGAGATATCAAAGTTAAATGAGACAGGATTTTGATATTCGTCGCCCATTATATATATGAGATCAAAGTAGTTAATTGTACTACATACCGGTTTCGATAATCAATGTATTGTGACATATTAATTATCAGTAACGTTAACAGCACTACTCCTAAATGGATATTTCGCAACTTCGTATGCGAGAACCGTAACGAGGCCATTATAAAGTTTTAAAATTTAATATAACAGTTAAATTTTGGGAGGGAGAGAGGAAGGAAAGAATATTATATTTGTGAATATTTAATCAACTTCGCGTAAACTTATTTTTCGGAATAAAATGAGTATATTAAATTATTAAAAGCTCGCGATAATCCACATTCTTTTAGAAAAGAAATCCCTGAAAGGGAATTTATAAAAATGCATTAGCTGTCGACTCGCTTTTCAACGTAATCTCACGTGTTGTATTTTTTTCGATCAAAATTTCCATAATATCGTCTGGCTGCACACGATCTAGCGCAATATTAAATTAGTCTAAATACGCACAATCTGTCATACGTGCGAACTGTTCTCACGGCGAGATCTCAGGCGAAAACGGATGCACGGCCACGTATCTTAACGTGTAGTTTCGTATTGAGCCGTAACGCGGAATCCGCACAGTGTTTGGCTTTTGTCTCGACTGTAAACGTTAAATATCGATTACCGTAATTGGCAGGCCACGTTGGGCGTAGCTATTATACCGTCGGCAACCGCAGCCGCATAAGCGGTCCAGATTCATGGTTATGCGTACGCTAAATAATCCGTTTAACGATCGATGGCGAGCGAACGATCCCAAAAGCATAAAAGCTTGATATTTCAATGACGGCCGTTGCCTTTTCACGCCGCAGTTTTTGCAAACGCCGAAAGGCGTAACGAAACATTCGCGTTGCAAACGATGCATTGAAAGTTACGTGTGTTCGTATCAATAAAATTGTGAGCAAAATACTTAAAATCCAAATAGGACTTTAAATTTTATACGTTAATGTATTTAATCAAAAATCTATTTTATAGAAATATTCTCAAACGTGCATTTTGTTAATAATTAAATAAATTTTCCTCGCATTATCTTAATAAGAAGACATGTTAGATCGATTAAATTTGAAATAATCGAAAGAACGTATATACATTTTTTTTTCGCGACAGCGTAGTCGAAAAAATTTTGACAAAGAATTGAAAGTACGTACGAGAACTTTTTGAGAGAATGTGTCCGAAAAAAAATAAAACAAAAAAAAAACTATCAATCCAGACGTAGTGCTCGTGTGTCAACATAACGACGTAACATGCCATATTCGCGGTACATTACGTGCGTGTAGTTCGAGCTCGCTATCATGTCGCCGTGTGGGCAGGTGCACTTTTGCCTCGAATTTCCCTAGAATTTAACATCGCGACACATGCCCGCGGTGTGCAAGAGAAATAGGAGCGCGGATGAGCGCATAAGAGGACACGCGCGCGTTAGAACGTGTCAAAGGTGAAAAAAAAGGTAGAGGGTGCACGTTGCAGGCGGGAGAGAACGGGCGCGAAGACGCGGACGGAAAAACCGGGAGAGTCCAACGGGGAGATTTGCGTAAAGGAACGTGTTTTGCGATCAAGTGGGTGTATGTGTTGCCCCCCTGTCGGTGGAATTATTGGAAATGTAATTTCGCATACGATACGCGAGCGTTGGAGGGCGGTAGAATTACGTGTACACGCGGACGTATTTAATGCCCGGCCTAGCTATCGGTTCGTGCGCGTCTCGATGACACTACGGTGACGGGCTTAAAGGTGATGGACCGTGTTAAACCGGCATATATTTTCCGCGCTTTCTGACAAAGCTGATTTATGGAAATGCATATAACGATTCCGGATGCAGAATACCACCGTGCGTTTCTCACCGGTGCTGTAAGCGCGGGGTCATTATAACGTAACTGCGACGTAATACTTTCGTCCTGTAATCGACTTAGGATGCGCCTGGAAACCCCAACTAAATATATACCCATAAATGACGGGCGGGTGCAAAGCTTCCACCGAGTTTTCGCAAATGCGAGGCATTTTATTCATCATGATGAACCAAAAGAGATTACATACGTGCACTCTAAACGAACGCCGGTAACGGCAACGCGGACGAAAAAGTTCACGTGCTAAAATAAAAGATTAATTTTCTCCACAAACTGGAAATTAAAAGAAAACAAGACGTAATTCAAAGCTACCTATGAATACTCAAGTACGTCAGCGAACCTTCACCCTGACGCATGATTCCGAACCTGGAACGAAATCCGCAAACCAGATCCTTCAATTAAGGCTAGCCCGGGGATTAGATCTGAATCCGTAGACGTGATCCAGTCAGCCAGTTGCGCGAATCAAATTTCTCTACAGCCATTAATGTTCGGGGCGCGCCGTGCCAAATTAACTGTCTGATTTACCACGGTGAAATAATTTAGTAATTAAACCTGACAATTTATTATCGAATTCTAAATATATAACATTGTTCCTCTATACAGCAGTCTGATAAATTGTAACGAGAGAAGAAGGAAAAGTTACGTAACAGTTTTTTTGTTTTTTTTTTTTTTAGACAATGTATTCATTTTTAAAAAAGTAATAGCGATTTGATAGCAGAGATTTTTTCCCCCGCGGTATAAATGGGGATATCAATTTTTGCTGAAACCGTATCTTTACCGGTGTGCGATTTAATTACCATATTGTTCAGCGAGAAAGATTAAAAAGTACGGATAAACGAGAAGATCAGGGAACTGGCCAAATAAACGTCGATAGATGAAGCAATATCGAAATCTCGCGTGAAAGGATATTAGAAGAAAAGCGGAGGGGAAGCGCATCTCATTACATGTTAAATTTATTTACTCCATCAACGCGAAATTGCTGCATCGTCAAACACGCACGATCAATCAGCGCGCGTTCGCGTAGCAGTTATTGATGCTCGCGATTAACAAGTGAAATATATGTACACACTATTCAGCTGCGATCATGCTCTCTGCGCCCGAGTTTTGAAATTATAAATTCCGTCTTAATTGCGAATTCCGCTTGTGCGAGCACTTTTCGTATCCGTAACGGCCCGGTTAAATCCTGACTTCAACCCGTTAATTTCACCGCGCTATCAATTACCGGTTGCTGATTGCGAGCGAGCACCGCGGCTTAATAAAACGAGTCTCCGCGATTTAATTCATATCGCGCCGGAAATATAGAATCAGCCATGAATGCACTTCGCGAATGAATGACCCGCGAAACGAATTACACGCGTCGTACACGTAGCTCCGGCAAAGAGAATTGAATTCCGATATCGCGACGAGCAAGACGGCCCGCATGGCCAAGGAAAATCGCTTGAGATTCTCGGGAAGCCGGATGCACGCCCTCCGTCCCTTCTCATACCGTACATATCGTCTACTCGACGCGGCTATGGACGCGGCTAAGGAATTTCCTCATCGCGACGAAAGTCGGTGCAGCGGAAACGGTCTGTTGTCCGATTTTTGCCGTTTGACTGCATTGGCCACTTCACGCCACTTCAGCAACTTTTTTTTTTTTTCGCCCGGAATATCTCGATATCGCTCACCGTGCGGGAATGTTGCGGGACACACACCCGGCGCACAAATCAAACGAAATCGATGCGTTGAATTCGCACGTGCTGCACATTTTGAGCTTGACGTAGTAGCGCCGCGATCGTCCAGAATCCACCGATTAATTAATATTTTGCCTCTGATCGCGATATCAGCGACCTAACTGCTCCCATTTCCTTTGCCTCTTTGATTAAGCGACCAACAGAGTAATACCGCGGTGTAAGCTTTATTTAAACAAATAGAAAGTAAAAGATATTTGTACGCGTCAAAGGTGAACGACCTTTCATTTACAATTTTACATAGTCTATTTAATAACAGTTCATATTTGTAGAATGTTATACCACAAAAATATATTTTTATTTTATATTAAGTTTTGTCGCAAGTACGTTCAACTTTTTTTTTCTTTTTTTTTTGTTGTAAAAACGCGACGCGCTTGCGTTTACGCAAATGAAATATCACGGGGGTTTGTGTGATATTTCCAACGTGGTTGCGATTTATTGTATATGAAGAACGTGGTATTCTACTAATAATTTCAAATTGTTTTATCATCGTCATCGCAACCGTATAATTTCCTAAAATATTGTCGAAATTCTGTTAGTGTTAATTTTTGTTTTAGATAGTAACGACGGAAACGCAAACCAAAATTGAATTTTATTTTAATCCGTATGTTGCATGAAATTGAAATGAATAAGAGCAATCAAACTTTTTTAAAATAATCACAAAATATTACGTTCTGCAATATGTTTAATTACAATATTTTACTGTGCTCCGTACACATGAAAAAATATAATCTTGTAAAATTCATAGAATTTATAAAATTATTATATGTGGAGGAGTAGATTAATTGTTCATAAAATATCATCATGTTATTACGTCTAAAATAAATGTTTAATTATTTCTTCCGAATTTTTCACCGTATACTTTAATGAAAAAGGTATAATAATATTTGCAAGATATGTAATTACCTGCAGAATATTAAATTTAAGAGTTAATATTGATACCGTTATTCGTCGCGCACTCGTCATTTTCGTATGCGCCTGTATTTATCGAAAACAAGAATTGCAACGTTTCTACGATAACGCCAAAACAGCCATTCGAAGGGGATTAAACCAACATGTAAAAAAACATTTATTAAAATTCCAGCGAAAAAAAATTACATCGCCAGATGCGAATGTAAACAGCGGAGTCTGCGAGATTGAAAAATACTCGAACTTTATGAGGGTATAATAAATGAAGTTGGTGAAAAACAGAGGAGCGAATTGCGCATAAAGATCCGCATGCAAATTTTGCACATTGGCAATCCGAAATGGTTAACGCCCAACGGTGAAACGAGGCCGTATGCTAGCTGAACATAATCGCCGAGCAAACGTCACTTATATCACCGCGCAAAGCCAGTAGCTGGCACTCATAAAAACGTAATCGAGCAAAGGGATAGATCCTGCCGTATAAATGGCTAATTTAGAGCGAACGGAAACATTATACGTTCAACGGCAGTTTACGGTTATCCGATGCTTCGTGTAATCGCGTTCGGCGTCTCGTAAAATAACGCGCTCACAATGGATAATACAACGGTCGCTTAACATTATTCGCGCAACGCTGCAGCGATAAAATGATTCAACGTTGACCAAAACAGGTCCGCCTCTGTGGCCCCGTTATATTTAAAATGCGACTCGCAACTGGCGAGTTTTACAAGCTCTCCCTCATCCCCTATTGCCCCTCGTTTTGCTTTTTATTTTACGCATTTTTATGCTACATCCGTGTACCGACATTCTTACACACAGAAAAAAAGAGAGAAAAAAAAAAAAAAATTACTGCTGCCGCACTGATTTACGTCACCAGCACCATGCATCTAGCACCGTTAGCTCTCCCAGTACCTCTTCGTCAATTTCGTATGAGCGAGACGAGTTAAAAGTTGCGCAGTTACCGCCGATAAATGCGATATACTGCTAGCGGGAATTAAATCTAAACGGCAGAACTTTTGTACAAGTTCCCCCCCTAATAGCTGCAATTCCTTCCGAAGAAATTGCACTTTCCGAGATTGCTTCCAAGTTTTAAATCAGAAGAAAATTTTCTTTATCTTGTCTCTCGCGAGAGCGCCGTGTAAAAAAGTAAATGCCTAAATACGTGAGCTCGTTTGCTACTATCTCCATTATTCTCCGCAGATTACCGTAGATATCTCACCGCAGGTCTGATTTATTATATAAAAGAAACTGTTATGCGTGACATTTTTTTTTTTTTGTGAGGCTTAAGGATAATTACGCGAGAAGGACTTTTCCAAGAGATACCGCAAAAAGTACCTTGTTAAACGAGAACACGAAGTGAAGGGTAGGTAATACTTTCTGTACGAAGACCCAAATGATTCGGTAAAGGATACAAAAATGCAAAGTCGACATTTGTCTCATTTTTCGTGCGTTCAGTCGCGACGGAAGTTCTTTATATCGTTAGATCCGCGAATACGAAACAGATCTGTCACACTCCGCGATAAGGATGCACCCGCGGCACTGTATAAAACATCAGTTTGTTTACTTGGACGCCGCGGCGATCGTGCGCGGCTAAAAGTGTCGCTCATCGCTCTTATTTTCACGTGTCATCCGCAGCGCGCTGTTTTCCATTGCGTATTTAAGTCTCCGTCGTTATTCGTACTTGTCTCGTACGCGCGGCCGCTAGACTTCTTCGTCCTGGAATTAATAACGTTTCTCTGGTCCGTCTTTTCGTTTCGGAAATAGCGCCGCAACGAACCCCGGCGGCTGGGGTGTAGCCGTCACTTTTTTTTCTTCGCGCTCCATTACAAGAGTTTCGCTCGCTCTTTCGTGGAGGACAAGCAGAGTAGATGGAGATTGGTGGTGGTACCGAAGGTGGATGGGCACGCGCTTATACGGTGAACATCAGTCAGCATCACTTGTCATCGTTTGAGCGATGGGGAACGGCGCGAAAGACGGCTCGGAGTCTATAGAGCGGTGCGAGACGGGTGGTAAAGCGGAAATACCTCCCACGAACGCGTCCCGGGGCTGATCGTCTCCTCAGCTTCTTCCTTTTCTCTCTTTCTTTCTCCGGTTGTCTGTCTGCCTCCCTCTTTCCCTTTCTCAAAGCGTTGTAAATTCATTCGGCGAACGAACGGGCGGAAGAGCCGCGCGAAAACCCGGGAGACGGAGGGTCCACGGGGAAACGAGATATGCGAGGGAATTCGCTGAGTAATTTGCCGCATTAATAATAACCGGGCGGCTCCTCGCGGATATAGCACTTAATCCAGAAACCGGCGCGCCGGGATAGATGACGAGGAAACGTGGCGGCGGCGGTTTTGATGGCGATAGCGACGCTGATGGCGATGCTGCCGGTGGCGGCGGAGCCGATGGAATAGAGTCGCCGGGCGAAACGAGACTCGGGTGTATAATCCATGACGAATGACGTTGCAAAATAAAATCCCGGTTGTAGTGTGTACGGCCCCCGCCGACGCTACGTCACCCCGCGATACTGCGTGCACCTACTTATTCGATGTTCCATTATGCTTCGCGGCCGGGGATGGGTATATATTATTGTTGACCTGGATGCTGCACAATGTGATTCCGTAACGTACCGACATCCCCGCCCCTTTCTCTCCCCCTTCGACGTCCCTCGGTATATCTGTTACAGAGAATGATGAAGAAGAACGGAAAGTGGCGGAGAGGCACCAGTCGCAACTCCGCTATTATTCCGGGAATCACTTTATTCCAATTATTTCCAACCTGCCGGTGATAGTTCGCGTTCTGTACGCCAACAAACTAACTCGGGGTTGAAGAGGGCAGAGGGGTTACTGGCTCGATATTCGCCAGAAGAAGCGGGAAGGCTTAGACTCTGGCCAAAAAAGAAAAAAAAAGAAAAAAAAAAAAAATTACGAGAGAAAGAGAGGCGGTAAAATTATCGGGAATTATGAAACTTTTTCAATACCTTACCGCAGTGGCTTGTCATCCAGAGCTGAGAGGGACAGGCAACGTTTCCGGGAAGAATGCCGGACTGGTAATAGAGATGGGACGCGAGAAAGAGGGTGGCGCATGCATACTGAAAAGTACGCGAGATATAGATCCCGTAGACGAGACGGCTCGTTGAGATTTTCGGGGCGCGTTTTTTCTGCGTTTAATCGGGTCCGCGCGGAATGTGACAGCAAACAGTAAATTGAACGCGCAACTTACAGCTGAAACGCGTGTGTAATCCATTTTTTTTCAGCGTGAAACGTCCAAGAGACTTTCGCGAATAGGTCGCGTTATGGAAATGACGACAAGACTGACGAGAGTTTCATAAAGAAATGGATGATGGTACGGATGAATGACCACGGCAGCGTAAACGCTCGGGTTAATGTTGAGAAATGCGCGGGGAATGACAGGGTACAGGACAGGACGCGTTCGCACGATTTTCAGCGTTCTTCCGCTGGGAAAAGCGTAAGGAAGACGGATGTTGACGACGTCGTCGCGACCGTGGTCAATTTTTCACATCGGAAGTCGCGGCGCCTAAAGATAAAGGCGCTCCTAAATATGCATGCACTTCAGACAAGAGAAAGGAAAAAAAAAAAACGATAAACGCCGCGGGACGCGCGTTTCATAAATAACTGGCGTTATTTGAGACGCGAAATGGATATCGCGGAGAATATACGAGCGAATATATCGAATCGTATTTCCTCGCGTTAACGGGGATGCTCGGTGCTATATCCGGCATAAATCTATTCCTTTTCGATCATTGCGCGCAACGAGAACGAAGGGAAGAAGTAAGGAGGGGAAAGGTAAAGTTTCTACCGTGGCATCGGTAGTCGCTTAACGTATCATAAAGATAAAATAGCTTTCGATGGTGATAAACGAGCTCACGAATATCTCGGTGCACCCACCGCGCCTGCCGCATAACGCCAGTCGGTCTATTACTACACAACACCGCTCTTGTTCCTGAATCATACGCTTTCAGTTACACGCGAGAAACCCTTTCGAGGAAGGGATTTCACCGGGCATTACTTTTGATTGAGAGCTGATTCGGTAATAAAATTGATGCAAGTCCTAAAAGAAGCGCGCGAGTAATAAGCGCCAGCCAGAAACGGTCGGTCTGGGTGAGAAGAGATGACTCCTTGGAAGAATTTTGCGATCCTTCCATGGTGCTACCCTCGTCCCGTTTTACGGCCAGTGAAAAACAATTCGTCCCCATATAAAACGGCGACTGATTTTTAAGGTATGGAGGATGCGAGTAGCTCTACGAGCGTACTTCGTGAGAATTCGATAGACGGTTTCTCACGTTATCGGGAATTACGGCCACTACTGCGGCACACGTGCCAACAAATGATATTTTCATGAGATCCTTCGACATTCGTCGTCAACTTGTAATAATATCTATTAGAATGCCGCCGACGTTTAATTTACTAAATCGGCAAATAAAATAAACGTTTAAACAAAATATAAAAAATTGATTGTCAATATTATTATAATCGCGGTCCAATTTATTAAAGCGTGATATAAAAATCAAATAAGTAATAAAAATTTAAATAATGTTAATGTGACATTTTTTATTAAAGCTATATTTAACTAATAATCTTGGGAGATACGGGATTTTTCGGTCATTTGTTGAAAAATTGCAGACGCTTTGACGGCGTTAAAGCGTAGATAGGTATCGGTGAAAATCCAACGCAAAGCCATCGGAGTATATTACGCGTTCTGTTAGGTATCAACGAAGAATCCTCGGCGATTTACAGTTTTTGTACAACGAATGGACAATCTCAACCGGATTTGCGCAACCGCGCGAGCCCGTTTGATCGCATCAGATCGTGCGTCGGCACACACGGATGTTTGAAACTCGCCGCTTCATCTGCACACAAGCACAATACGCGTCACCGTCGTTCTTGCGTATGTTTTTTTTTTTCCCCATTTTTTTCTCCCTCGCTTAACCGCTTGTAAACGGTAAACCCCGTGCGAACACGCCGCGAGTTCCTCAACGGTACAAAAGTAACTCGGCCAAAAAGTCATCCTGGCAGGCACGAGAATTTCAAACGACGCGATTTCCTCTAACTTCTCGGCGAGTTTGCTTTTGACCCTTTTTTCCGAGGTCTGTTCCACACTCAGATATCGCCCGCTTCCATTAAGCGGTCTCGCTTTGATCCATGGTTAATTAAAGCGCAACTCATGCTCGGCCATGTAACGACGGCGCCTCCTAAGGTCCCCGTTTCATCCCACCCCGGTCATTTCGTTCTCGATGCGCAGAAATCAAAGCCACCCGAAGATATCCGGAGTATCGTCGCGAACGGAGTACGATCGCTAATAGAGCTTTCCTTGGCGGCGGCGGGATAACGCGACCGAGATATTCGGCCGCGCGCTTTCGTTCTAAGGCTACGATCGCGAAGAAGAGGAGGAGGTTCGGCGATTTATGCCGTGTTCCGTCGACGAAGCGTGGCGTCGGTCGAAGGCCATTGAGGAAAGCTCTCGGGGTGATCGAAACTCGTTGTAGCGACGATATATCCTCGCCACCGCGATGCCGCCGCCCCTATTCCCCTCTGACCTCTGCCGTCGCCGAAATACGATCGTTACGATCTCGAATCGGGGGTGAAGAGCGACTTTGAGCTTTACCTTCCACCGCGCGCTGCGGCGGCGATGTGTCGATCGTGCGGCTGTTGTGTGCGCGTCTATTTCTATACATATACGTTTGATAATGTGTACGTGTGCGGGGAGCCTGCATCGAGTCAGGAGTATCGAATCGCCTGTCGTGCACTCGGGGAGGCTCTTCTTCCGGAATTACGTGATTTCGTGAATCTCACTATCGCCAAATCGATTGCGGATATAAGATACTGGAAGTCGAAATGGAATCAATTTAGGATACGGTGCGGTATACCGTTCTCGCCGGCTATCACTTGCACGAGGCAATGCGGCTAACTGAAATTTCAAAGATTGAGAGGGATCTTTAGCTCATTTCGTTCGATCGCGGGGGTTTTCTAATTTTCCAGTCGTAATTCGATATATTCGAATCTATCAATGGTTCAATACGTTCAAATCAAAACGTACATGTAAATGTCTTTATTCCGTTTTCAGATAAGTTAATTAGATTAATAGTGTTTATTAGAGTACCGAAAATTCATGAAATTTTAGAAACATTATATTTAAAAAAATGTATAAAAATTATTCGGAAATTTAAACTAAAAATGAAACTTTTTTTCTTTAAAAAACGTCGGATTTCTATGCGACTAGTAAGTATAAAGCGTGAATATGTATGGTTTTTTGTTCAATATGTTTGTCAATTTAATTTTATGTTAAGTTTAGTGTCTCGTAAAATCCTCTGCAGGCAATGTTGAACCAAAGTTCTAAACTTACTTCTCATCTTATTCGCATGGTAGATTTGAAACTGAGTTATTACTCCTGGCTTGAAGGCATACACACTAAAATTTAAAGGACTTTCGCGCTCGCAGAAGTTTTGAATCGTTAGCTTTTAATACGGAAGCACGTTAGGACGAAATTATCAGACAGACTGCGTTGAAATTATCATATACATGAGGTAGTCGCTTCGAATGTTCCACGAACGTATTTTTGATGTGCTATATTACAAACTATATTATAAATTAACGTGTCACCGAAAAATAGAAACATGTTTTCGACAGTTTAAAGATAGTGACGCATAAATAATAAGCACACATACATTTCAAAACCTTCAGTTTCCTTTAAAAGATTTAATTTCTATTTCTATATTTTAACAATAAGTGCACAATTTTTCGTAACATCACATATTTATTTAATTTTATAATATTTCTTTTCACGGCGCAATTTGTGGTGTTAACTTATTACGAAGAAATGACTTAGTACTGTTAATTTACATGTAAACAATGCAACAAGTCTATCTAATCATATGAACTATAAACGCTGCAGCCAAACCAACGAAAAGAAAAATCCAAGTTTTATCATTCACCTTATTAGCCTACCCTAACTATTACATTTATCTATCTTACATTAAATTTTACATGAAGTATTATTATTTAAACTTACAATTTAATTTGGCAGATTGGAAAAGAGCAGGGAAAATGACTTCCAATCAATCGATATTCATCGATCTTGAACTTTGTCGTTGAAATTTCCTTTTCAAACGTAAGCGATTGCAAGGTGATGTTATTACGTTAAAATTGACGCAATTAAACCAATATGTCGGAATTGACCGCTCGTTATTTAATTATCTAACGATGAAACACGTACCGATCACGCTCCATTCCTTAGTTCCGATCGTGCTGGCTTTATATCGACGGAATATCTAGCGGACGAGTTGCGTGTTGAATGGCACGTAATCATCCCACCACATCAGACACGGTCTGTTTAATTAGAGGGGAAATAGAATGATCATCCCGCGCCTATTTAACGCAGCCTGTGTGCATTTCTATTAATATGTCTGTTGCGTTCGAATCTAAGCCGGAGAATCGTATTATGTAAGCCAGAATCAACGTTAATTATGACATCGCAACGAGATTCCCATTGCTAATTGCATCAGCATGAAGCCTCTTACAGGGATAAGCTTAGTGGGCATCTTTCTGTTTGATCAGATTTGTAACAGATGTTAACTAACGTTTCTAGATGAGACAGATACGCTATTGTAATTAATTTTAACCATTAAGCTTTAATCTGTTCTTAATTAATAACACATAAATAAATTTCGTGTACGACATAAATTTTAAACGATTAAAAGTCTGCGCATATTTTGCTAAATAAACTTTTCTTACGAAATATATAATAAATAATCATATTTAAATATTCAAATAATGCAGATAATTTAAATAACTCGAATTTAAATAATCTATAGACTACATTGGACAATTCATATTATACGGTTCACGGAACGAAAATAAAACCGTACCAATTTTATTTCACAAATAAAACTATTTTTTAATAACAGAGATTCCATGCTTGCGAATGTGATAAAATCTACTATCGCTGAAAATATGACGTATTATTAAATCGACTTGAAATATTTCAACAATACAACTTTTGTATTATTCGAGCCGTTAATAAAAAGCACGAAGGATCACAAAACTTAGTTAAACACATAAACGATGTACAAGTAGGTAAACTTATAATTTACCGAATTGCAGAGGAAATTGATAGCGAAGCTCAATAGAAGGTAGGAGTGCCGCTTTTTAATGTTCATTAAATGACAGTAGCCGCAAAGTAGCGACGTTAATAGTTACAAGTTAAGGTCGTTCTCTTTATAAGTGGGCGAGTTTCGCTAAAGCACCCGAACGACGAGCGATAAGCATCCTGAGCCGCGCCAGACGGGAGAGTGTTAAGTTCGCTCGTAAATTCAAGCACGGTCCTGGTCAAGTTTTTTTTTTTTTTCGAAGTCTCAACGTACGTCGTTTCTAGCGGTCTAACTAGCGGAGATTCGTTTCAATTACGAGCGAGCGCCATCCGATGCCTCTGGGAGATACCGGTTAGCCGACGAGCTTTTCCCGTTCCGTATGTACGTGCTTCGAAAATCGCCGGAATCGGCTCAGCGCGCGTGCGAATCCCGAATTGGCGCCGAGGCGGTGATTTTTCGAGCGTGGAGTAAACCTGGGAATGTCATGTACGTGCGGTGTGCGGCTAGTGTTCGTACGGAGCGGCGCCGAGAAGAGATCTTTCGGAATTTGTCGGGGGAGAGGGAGAAAGTGGACGCGCGGCACAATCGCGCGATAGCGCGCCGTACGGACGGTCGACGGGGTTTCTACGAGCATGTGCAAATTTACATTGGGAGAACGCCGAGAAAGACCTATTACGTTTCTTCCTCTTTTCCACGTGGCAGTGTGGATGCGGGAACGTGTGCAGAGAATGCGAATGCGAGGGTGTGCGAGCGTGCATGATGAACGAATACATTCGGTACACCGAACAATTACGAATAGAGAACGAGGTGGGTGCGCGAGAGACGGGGAGGGAAAGATAAGAGTAGCCGCGAAAGATGATGCGATGAGGAATGGTGATATCTCGCGAAATACACGAGGGGGCAATAAACGAACGAGAGAAAATGGATAACGTATATACACAATCGTCGTTATTTATCGCGGAAAATACTTTCCGCTCTTCCACATTTCGTCTTCATTTTATTTCCGTTGGTGCTATAGATTAAATGCAAAAAATCGATGTCAGTCGCGCTGCATACTCTCAACAGGATATTCGAATATCGTTCTTAAAAATTAAATTTTGAAATACACGATGTACGAAAGTCTGCAACGTTACAAGACATAAAAATAAAATATTAGAAGAACAGGGCATGCGTTAAAACATCCAGAAGTAAAATTCATCAAAATGTGGGAATAATAATTATTTAATGGAGAAGTTAGGTTTATAAAGTTACAAATTCAATTAGCAATCGTTATATACTTTCTCAAAATATTGAATGAAACGATAAACAACAATGATAATTCAGCGGGTAACAGCTGCGTAACGGTTCATATATCCGAGCACCGGAGAAATTAGGATCTGGATTTCTGTGTCGAGGCGGTAGTCTATTTTGCAATCAATATCAATTCATTCCATTAAACAGCTTGTATGTCGAAGCTGTCTGTAACACGTGGCGGTCCGATGAATTACAAATGTAACACGTCGGCAAAGTGCCGCGTTAAATTTCCATAGGCAGGTACTTAGCCCGAGCGTGTCGGGTCGCCGTCCTGCAGCTGCCAGCTCGTTCGACTTTGCTATTTCGTTATCGGTACGTGGCTACGTGCTTCTCGGTGCGCGATCATGTTGAAACGCGCGTTCCCCGATTTACGACCGTGAAAAGAACAGGAAAATGTTCCGCGCAGATCCGAGAACCATCGGGACGGTGTTTTAAACCGCGACGCTTGAGCGCGCTCGGGGATAATTTTCCGAGAGCGAATCAATTTGGGGATATCAGTGATAACGTCGGGACAGGCCAATTTTCATTGAGCACCACTTACGCTCAATATCATTTAACGGTAAGAAAGAACGATAAATTGCGCGACGATTTCAGAATATTATTAAAATGTTATAAATAATGATCATTAAAGTTCAGTCGAATAAAAAATAAAAAATAATTAATATTTAAAAGCCTTTGATACGGATTTAAAATAATTTAAAGCATGCAGATCAGGCTAAATATTTTTAATTGAGCAGCTTTTATATCGTGCGTAACTTTTGAAATTAAATATTAATGTTTTATTAATCTGTAAAAATTCCAAATTGAATGAGATAAATTAACAGACGATCTTACGTCCTTAAACGGAAGACTTCATAAGCAGGCAGTCTCTAATAACAATAGGTTTCACTTGTACTGTCCGTAGCAAGTATAGTCTATTGTAGCAACAACCCAAGAGCCACCCTCGCATATCATGGTATTAAGTCCTATTCAAACTACATAAGACGTCATACGTTGCCAACTCTCTCACAGCTCTTAACATCGAATACACTACCAAATATCGTCTCGTTAAATGGTTAGCGGTTCTCAGTATAATATTCCACTAAAATCACAATAAATAAACCGAGTTATAATTATCAAGGTTCCAAGTACTATTGTTTCAATTACAACTTTTTACGAAAAAAATTGTAAAATTAAATTTACTCAATTGAAGTTAACGAGCTACGAGCTGTATAATAACGAACTCTACTCGCGTCTTCCACATTCTCTATTTTTTTTTTATTCTCATTTTTACGTGAATGCATTTGACTTGTACATTGTGCCTCATTCGAAGTAAATGTCTTTACAGCGGGCTCTAAAATCTGATCGAAACTCACGTGGATAAAACGCGAAATCGCGAAACGGGCTCCTGTCTCTTTACAGCTGCGAATAGGGTTTCTCGTTAAACCGTATCAAGTACCGCGTTTCAACCACGGCAGGGTTTCTCAGGTCGACTTCTTCGCCTAGGTGTGGGCAAACATTTGCTTTCCGCAGTATCAATCCGCAGCAGAGACACGCGGGTGGGAGAATCGTTACGCAGGAAGTATCTGCAGGGTCGTTCTGGAGCAGATCGAGCGGCGTAAAGAGGGCATAAAGCACCCGGGCTCCATTACTCTGCCTTAGTAAATCGGTACCGGTGCTGAAGATCGCGCGACCCAATTCCTGTTATACCTAATACCGTATTTTATCAAAGATAATGCGCGCCCCCACCGTTGAATAGACACCCGTATTGTCGCCACGGCCGTGCGAAAACGTCCGCTAAAGAGCACGTAAACGGCTTATAAATTGTTTCCCTGGCTATCGCAGGGGATCGGGGAAACTTTTGAAAAATGGATTCTCGATAAACGAAAGCTATTTGTTGCCTTAAACAAGCGTATTACACGTATTAATAGCGGCGTCATCCGGTTATTGATGAAATTGCTCTTTTCCTATCATTATTTTTTTTTTTCTTTTTTTCCCTTTTGCAATGTGAATAACAAGACTTGCATGGGCACAATAAATATAAGTAACGAATAACTATTGCACGTTTCTCTATTGTCAAGTTCCTGGAGTTTTCTTTTCTATTAAAAGTGTTCTTAACTTTCTTTCGTTTCTTCTTACTTACTTGTGCTCAAAATCAAAGCGGTTGCTTAAAAAAAATTTTTTTTTTTTTTTTGGAAGCTACACGTGTAGAATATAAATTTTAAAAACGTATACAGTAAGAATAAATCTTCTTGAATATAATAAAATATATTTCTTATTCTGTAACATGTTGCACAAAAGTTTCAAGTGTAACATATATACATGAACAAAATTAAAATACTATATGGCTACGTTATGAATATCTATTATCACATCGATGAGAAAAGATGCTTTGTAAAGCAAAAGATTATTCATGAGAAACATAGGATCATCTCTTGCTTCTCTTATCCCTATCTTTGCTAAAGCATGCAATTTCGGTCGTATTTTTATATTATCATAACGTTAAAACAAAAATAGCATGAAGTCCCATGTAATCGAGTGGTGGGTAAAATTAACAAAGTTATCCTTAACGTTATTACTTATAATCGAAGCGAAAAATTGAATGCGACTCGTAATGTGATTAAAATCGAATAAAAATGAGCGATACCGTTTGAACTTATAAAGCTTTTAAAAAGAGCAAGTCGCCAGAAATAACGAACAGCCTGACTAGTCGAGATCTTAAACGAGCGTTTACCAACACTTTGTTAGTATCGTTTAATAATGCGACCTAGAAGTTGCATGTATCTAATTTGAGAACGCGAGAATACCGAGTATCATAACAATATTAATAATAACGTGCAAGGGAGAGTGTCGAGTTACGCGATGGTTGCGCTGACGCTCTCAGGTGCGCGAAAGCTGGGGTGGTTCTCGAAGAGAGCTTTCGTCAGCAATAAGCGCGATCACGTATACAGCAGTCGTACAAGCTCCGCTAACCAGCCAGCAAGGCGAGGCAAGGCAAGGCAAGGGAGAGCAAGGTGGGATATCAGCAAGCGGCGAAACAAAGTTTATTTTGAATCAGCCACGGAGTCGCACTACGCCGGCGAATAGCATCGCGAGTGCCGCAGCAGCCGCGTCGGTGTAGGGTTCGACGCTGCTCACCGCAGAGCTCCGGCTTTCAGCGTCGGCTCAACGGGCACAGACAGGCAGACAGACAGATAGAAGTGGAGCTCGCGCGACCCAGAGGTGAGCCGAGGAAAGAGGATAAACAGAGAAGCAAAGCGAAACGAGAGGCGAGAGCGGCAGGCCGCGGGGGTGGAGACGTGCGAAGGATGGTCTAGCCGACGATGGTGATTGTTACGGCGACGACGTTTCAGTTAGCTGAAACGTCGTTTCCTTTGTCGCGTCTGTGTAAGGAAGGAACTTGTCCTCGATGAGGTGTACAGACGAGCACACGTACCGACGGACGACGCGCGTAACCGCCGCCACGTAGTGTACATACAAACAGGCACACACGTGTGCCGACCAACGTTATACACAACCGTGGGGAATACACAAGCGTCGGAGTTCCCGGGGTTTCTCGATGCGGTACACGCTATCTCACGGAGGGTGGTTAGATGTATCTGCTTGCCCGCGCGCGGTATTCGCCGTGCAAACTTCGAGGAGCGCCTGCACGGACGGGCTCGTGCTCCTTCTAAGACTTCGCTCGCAGTCGAGCTGTATAGCGCCGGAGAACCGTAGAGATCTCGATTCGAGTTAATTGTGGGCTTCGTCTATAGACTCTTGCTTGGGCAATGAATTTTAGGAAGCGCGCGCCTCCGGTATCGCCTCGCCGCGCCGCGACGCCGTAAAGGCGAGAGGTCCGGGAGTTCAGCACCGACAAGCGAATATATTTATGCGCGCTCGTGGAAATTCTTCGATCTGATTGCGAGCGCAATTGCCAGGGGAATGAAAACGTCTGCATTTAGCGAGCTACTGTTTTCAACGCCCTGCAAATAAGACCGCAGTTGTTCGTAGCAGCGGAATATATTTCACGCTTGATAAAAGCAAGTATATTTAAGTAATTAAAAGAGCACAAGCCCGAGCAGGTAAGAATTCTTATAATTAAAAAGACGACGATAGGCATGGCCGAAACCCGAGCGAACAAAATGTTTCTTTTTTCGCCTTCTCAAGTTACATATTACATTAATTTAATATAATAAAATAATATAAGAAAAAATTAATTTTATTCGAAAAAATCATCACATTCTCAACAGTTGCAGTTTTGATAAACTTTATGCGATCGAAGACGTTATCTTACCTTCTTATTTGAAAAAGGAACTTAAAGCGCAAAATGTTGATCCTGAAATATTATAATTCTATAAAATATAATTCTAAAAAAGATACTTTTACCGAAAAATTAATATGCAACTGAATAAAAATATGTAAGTTAGGTAATTTCTGTTAATCTAAAAAATAAACAGACAGCAATTTATGCGACCGTTTATTATATTTGTTAAAAATAAGTATTTACATTAATTAAAATATAATGATCGAAAACAATATGATTACTTGTAAAAAATCTTAAAACTAAAGATACTTAAATAGACAGCGTTACTAAAGAGCTAGTAACAAATTTGTTAGAGAGCGAACGCGGTTGGGCATTAAATCGGCGCGAGTATGTAAATGCACGTCTACGGTCGAGTTCCTCCGCGGCGGTAACAACTACGTTGTTCTCGCAGTTGTACGTGGGACGCGAAAAACGAAAACTTAACAAAAAAAAGGAGTAGGAAAAAAAAAAAGAGAGAACTTAGCAGCCTGATCCCGCGTACGCGCCCAGAGCCCTCCGCTTCGAAACTCGCGACATTGATCCGCCTATGCAACCGAGCACGGGAACGTTTGGACAATGGACGAATGGACTCGAATCACCATCCTTGGGCGAGTGTAACGGGGAGATATTCGAGTGCGCATCGAGTGCCGTTGTTGCTGGAGTTACACGGAGGTAGTGTACGATTTCGCGGAACGGTAGAGTTCGCGCTCTCTTTCCCTCTCGGTATGCGAAAACTTTTCGCACCGCTTTATCCGTGCCTCTTCCTTTGTGCGATCTCCACGGCTTGGCTCTCCTCTCATCAGCGGTAGCGAAAGAGAACGTTCTCACTCTCTCACTCACTCAAAGGACTCTTTCTCGCTTTCTCTCATACTTTTTTTTTTCCTCGCAGCAAGGATCGCAAATCTTTCAGAGGCGAACTGTACAAGCACCTATAGACGTATACGTACAATCGACTTCAAAGTCCTATTTCCCTTTTTTTTTTACTCGCTATCGCTCTACTTGTGGACAAATCCCTTTTGTTCATTACTCGTCGAATGTCAAATTGAACGTCGTATCAAGCAGTAATCGGACGCGACTAATTGGCTACGCTTCTCTGTTCTCATCTCTTCGTGTCGTATAAAGCGCGTCACGGCGGATCCCCGAGCAGCGAATTCGGCTATGGCGATCCCTCATCCGATTATCTACTTCTCCACTGGTCACGGTCCATTCCAGGGATACACGTTGACCCCTCTCCCCTCCTGAATGATAACGCGAGCATTACCGTTCTCTCTTACCTGTTCGTATATCACCGAAATGACGAACGGGAAATAATTCGTGCGTATCGGCGCGTCTTATAAAATAACAATTATGCAAAAGCTGCGGACGCGGTAGTAAAAAATACATAACGGTAACAACCGACGGTCTCGTAATCGATAAACGTTATCACACATTAAATCCGTCGTGTCCTCTTTTGATTCGAATTTGTCATGGCAGTGCTCAAAATGGTTCACTAGCCAAAAATTGACACCGCGCTGCTGTCAATGGTTGCAAACAGGGAACATGCAGAATTCACGGTCTTGACCCGTTCAGAGAAAATTCATTAACTTAATCCACTACGGGGTAAAAAAAAGAAAAAAAAAAGAAAACACTTAAATAATCATATATCGATTTAACAATATTATTTTCTGCGCCGTCCATACGCGGTCCTTAAACCCTGCCTCCATTTCCTTTTTCTCCAGCTGACTAGTGTACGACGCCCGTGAGCTCCTTTTTCGTCTCAGGCGTGCCGTGACTATCTCCAAAGCAGGTGGAGCGTGCCCAGGCAGAGTATTGTCACAAACGTCGCCGTGTGCATGTCGCTTCCATTCTCCGAAGTGACTGCAACACATGTTAGGAAAGAAGTTATCAATTTACGGCGTTTGTCGCTTCCAGAATGGTTATTATGTGATGATTTTCAGCGGGGTATAAATAATATATAATACGAAGTGAAAATAAGCAGAAGTTTTTGCGGTAAACAATAAGAATTAGTTCGTTGAAAGTGTACAACGAAATTGCATTAAAAGAAAATAACGAAAATTCCTGCAATATCTAGTCAAAAGAAATTAAAGTTAAAAAAAAAAAAAAATCCAATGTAACAGATCAACGCTTTTTATACTCTTCTAGAATTCCTTTATAACGATCTAAAATTAAAACCAGGCATTGAAAATGAATTATAGTTTTTATTATTTATCATATTATAGAATGGGAAAAAAAAGACCTAATAAAATAGAGAAAGCTTTTCCAAGTTGAACATTTCGCTGCGAACTCTACACTGCATTCGAATTTTCTAGTATCTTTGCAGCGCAGAATTTATATGCGTTACGTGGTCTCTATTTGCACAGAACGATGGCACGTATCGGCGTGTAGTCCTCGTTGAAACTTAATTCTTTTTTTTTTACGGCAAAGAGCTTTTTTGCGATAAATGATTTACATGGAAATCCGTGCGAGGTACGTTACAAAAAATGAGATAGATGAGCCGATTGATGATGCTTGGCGTGACCGAGTTATTGATTAGTAAATACATTCCGCATTACTATTCGTATCATTAAAATGTCATCATTATGCTCGCCTGATATTCAAAATCGACAAGCCTATAATCAATAACAGCGAGGATAATGACACGTGTCTCCGTCGGACGAAATGCGGAGGAAATCTGATGAATAGATATGAAATTCGTCGAGAAATATGTCGCCGATAATCAGTTGATTTTAGTTCGGTTTGTACATTATCAGTATCATCGATGTGTTATAACACGTGTGAAAACTAAGCGCACTTGGACACTCGACACGTTGACAGGTATACCACGTGCGAATATTATTGTAATTCAAAATAGCCGCAACACATCAGTTTATTTCACACGATAATGTAATAACCACACTTAATTCACTCGCTTTCCATATATCAGTTCAGAGAAGGATAATTGACCCATTTCTAAAATTTCGCGTTATAAATAAATGATCTAAAATTTGAAAGTGTCGTTAAAAATTGAAACAAAAAAAAAAGGGACAGATTAATAGGAAGGAAACTAGTGTAAAAAATGCTTTTAAAAAATCAAAAGAGGGATGCTTTTAATAACGATTTTATAGATATATATAATGTACAGAATTTGTCAGGGATTGAACTAAATGTAGCTTTTATTTAAAAAAAAAAAAAAAAGGTTCTATGTATAAGCAGCTATAAGATACACTTAAAAAAGAATCGTGTTTCCCCGTTCCTGCTTTAATTCAGTACAGCTGAGATAAAAGAGCGTATTAAAATAAGTTGAAGCGATGTATATATGTATGGGTTATTGGGGAGCGATTTCGCGTAAAATGACATTTTTCTTCTTGCCCGAGATTAAATCTCTCTGGCAGGGCGCGGCGTGTCAACTGTTGAAATCCCTTTCGGAATGGAAACTCTGACACGAGGGGTAGGGTGTAGAGGTGAGGGTGGGTGGTGCCATTAAGTGGAACGTCAGTGGATTTTCCTCCGTGGGGCATTGTTCCTTCTGTCGGGTAGAAAAGTCAATTTCCTAAAAACAATTCTGTCGACCACGGCCCAGGGAGTAATACGTACGAATCAAGCGACCAGCCGCCCGCGGAAAACCGGGTGTGAACGAAATGAAATTACTACGGGCGCAGAGGAGAACGAATTTCTGTAACGGCGACAACGTTGGGCGCGCGGGGGTGGCCAAGGGGGGGAGGGGGGGGGAGCTAAAGTGGAATATAGCCCCGACAGGTTTGAAAATTGAGAAGAACCAAAATCCTTTGGCCGCTTATCAATCGCTCGGGTTTACGGTATACGCTCCCCCAGTCTGCTCCTATCACATTTATCCCAAAATGTACGAGTTTTGCCAACGATGGCGAACGCTCGGTTCCCAGATAGCGATTCGATAGCGATCGTTGATATTACTTTTGGAATATTCCGCTCGCGCATAAAAAAAACGACGTATAATCTGATCATTTCTGACGGTTGATATCGCATACCGTACGCAATACTTTTTTGTGCATATTTAAATACCCTACGAAATACTGATGTACCAGAATATCCCCGTGGACATTGAAACATTTCTCTCGGCTGCGGGCTGTTTGACCGTTTAAAGTTGATTTTCCATTTCGTTCCGCGTTTGCTACAGAATTTATAATCGAGGAAATCCGATGTGAAGACGCAATACACACTTTATCTTTGTATTAATATCGCGTGAATATGCATGAAATAAATATTGAACAGATTTATACAGAATTGCTCCGGATACATGTAATAAAACGAGCAGTAATAATTTAGATAATCGAAAAATTAAAAGACGGGCAAACGTGAAACCAGATACATGCAAATTTAATATAAAATATGCGTGTAGAATAAATCGGCCAACGTTGAGAAGAAACTTTTGCTAACTCCGCAAACGCGGAGTTATATTTTTCACGTGGCGTATAAATGCCACGTGTGCGTAAGAACAGCTTATAAGGTATCATTCGTGGATTTTCGGTAAGGGTCTTTCGAGAGGGATTGAAAGGCTCGTTTGCCACGGCCTGAAAAGTGCGCGCGCGGAGTCTAGGTTACGACAAAATTCAGAGAGTTCTTGATGTAAAAAAAAACTTTAGCCAACTTCACGAGCCAGTGCTCGTAAGTTCGTGACACAAGTCCTCAGAAAGTTTTGCGAAAACGATTTATTTAAGGGCACAACTGCGGTGCATTTCAGTTGTACACATATTTTATTCCGCGTATGCACGAAAATCTCGACGCAATGCGGCGGAAAAATTGTGAACATTAAAAAGATATAATAAAAAAAGTGCGGCACAATAAAAAATAATAAATGTACACACGAACGTGTAACTGTAGAGAATAAAATGGTAAAATTAGTTTTGCATTTTGCTATTTGCGGCGTACATGTCGTCTGAAGTTTCGAATGCAGATAAACTTATTTTCGCAAAGAACAAGCTCTAATCGAAAAGCTCTCATTTTCCATGTCTTACGGTAATCCATTTATTTTCCGACTCTCGAAACTAATCGGATATTCACAAGTAATCAGAAACTCTGTAAAGTTCGACGTAAACTAATAAATTTCAGACACCTGAAGATGGGTTCGTGCACAACTTGAGAACAGAATCCCGATTTAACGTAGCTAAGGAAATTTTCCTATAACTGTACTGTTTTGGTTTGCGTGTTACGCCCAGACTTTCTTTGACAGTATCGCTCATTAGTTGAAGCTCAACTGCTTTGAGAGCGGAGTTTTACAGATTTATGACGACTGGGATAAACGAATCGTCTCTTGAATACCTCCGATTTCTTTAGGAAAATGGCCTTAAAAGCATTGTTCTTTTTCCACCAAAAAAAAAAAAAAATTTTTTTTTATTCTAGTACTAAGAACAATATTGGCAGTAAAATATCGCGGAAAGGCTGCTTCAAAGGTAAAAAAAGATTTATTCTAATCGGTCTTGAAACAATCACCTACATGACATTTTCAATAATGATAATACCGAATATCAGCGATCAATCACTTGAGCTTTAGCGTAGGCGCCTCTTGCATACAGCCTGCGATTTTTTCCTATCTTTTTGACGAAAGATAGCTGTGACTACTGCGCGCGAACCCGAGAACCCGATAAGCGTCTTCCGGGATGTTAGTCGATCGGGGAACGTCGTGCACTTTTTTTTTTTCTTTTTCTTTTGCCCGGCAGTTTACATGGGAACAAGAAGGGCCCGGATAATCGGGTATGCAAAGCCTTGATAACACCTACTCTTAAAGCGCAGAGTACCTACGTTACCACGATCCGCGCTTCCGAGCTCGGCTCGGCGCGAAATTATACATGCGACATGTATAAAGGGTGCCTCAGGAGTCAAGACACTTGACCTAAATACCAGCCCGCCAGAGGCTAAAATAGCAAGAATATAGCTTATTAATGTATCGAGAAATGTAATCGAAACTTCCACTTCACCATTTTGACGTAGGCATTTTCAAACTGCAACAATACTCATCAAAATGCAATTGTCAAAAAGACTGCGTGTAGTTATTATAACAGCATTAAATTATGAAATGGATAATTCACATTTAAAAACAAAAGCTAATAAAAATTTAATTGCACGGGCGAAATTAATTAAATATCGCGTAATTAAAATTTGCGGAAAAACGTTGAAAAATTATCGGTCAAGAATTATTAATATAATAATAATTTTTTATTAAAACCCGTTTTGAACCATGTCGGAGTGTATTTTTGTCTGAAGCGAAATGCATACGAATATGTTATAACTTTTGACAGTTACGGTCGAGACGAAATCTTTCAGGCCTGAAGATGTTCAGATAATTCTTACCTCGCGTCGTACATGTAAGATTAGCGTTGCGAGACTCGGGTAATTCGCGCGAAGCTAGACAGGGAACAGAGAAGGGTACAGAAGGAAGGGTACAGTGAGGATATGTCGAGGAAAGGATACCGTGAGGTAGAGACGAGGGGAAAACGTGACAGAGGAGTCGAAGTTTCGCCGCGAAGACCGACGTCTTGTCCCAAGCAAGTTTCTCCAATGAGGTACCGAATCTTTCTCGTGGTTCGTATTACCGCATGGAGAAAAGCGGAAACGGGTAGGAATCGGACGGGAAGGTATATCGAAATCCACGAGACTTCCAACGTTGAACTTCCTCCGTACACGACGTGAGATTCTTTTTTTCACGCAAGAGGTGAACTCTCCGAGAGACAATTTCGCATAAAGCACGTAGGAACATTATACGACGTTATCTCCGGTCGAGTGCGTTTCCTATTTCAAAACGATTTTATCTTTGTATGCAGAACTTCGAAACGCGAACGCGGAAGTGTCATTAAACATTAATTCCGAATGTACGACACGAATCAATAATTAATACGCGTTGTTCATCGTTTTTACACGTAATTCATTTCAAGCGCATTTATGGATCCAATTACGTTTTTAATATGCCTACATGTCATCAATTAAGAAATATAAAATGCTAACGACTATGAAAGCGGCGTTATCAATTTGACAAATTCAATTCGCGGTGTTATGTAGATAGAATAAAATAAACCATATATTTCGAATACCAATTTACATATCATTTATGCGCTATTCCAAACATTATTAATGTCGCTCTGTAAGCACAATGCTGAAAAATGATATAACGACTTCATAGGTTAGTTAAGCGTCATATAATTGACGTAAATATCATATGCGGAATGAGTTGGTTGAAAAAAAATATATATATTAATAAAATTCACATTTTATGTAACATTTAAAAACCACATTGTTCGCGTAGCACAAACTAACATTCTATAAACTATTATAAAATAAATAAAAAATGTGCTCACATTGAAATATGGCGTCATACCGAATTAGCAGACATGCAAGGTTAATGCATCTCTATCATGTCGTTTTATATCGACGACACATATATAAATCGGGTTTCATATAAATGACGCGAGCTATTGAGATGGGGGAAAAAAAAAAAAAAAAATAAATGTAGCGGAAAATACCATTTTTGTGGTCGCTTTTATTTTCTGTAAATGTCACAGTCTTTTATAGAATGCTGCATGCGACCGGCGCTTATTAAATGTTATCGGGCAAACGTCATTGAAAATAAAATGAACGTACCGCTTCCGCGCCGGAATATAGACCACCGGCCTTTTTCAAAATAAACAAATATGAGGTGAACCAAACTCCGGTAGCTTAACAATACAGAGAGTGGTCGACAGATGCGAATAACATTTAACGAAAAATGTCAAGAGGCTAATACACGGCCTAGCAGAAACGTGATTACGATACCGTCATACCTAACACGCGCGTATAACCTTTGATAAATGCCGCTATGCGCTAAAATCGAAATTTTTCTACGTTTCGTCCAATATGCGTTTCTCTCCCTCCCATACCCCTCCCAGACCCTCTGCGATTTATTAAATTCACGCTGCTGGCAACCGGTCAAACCCCGTATACGGAATTGAATGCACGCGCGTTAATTTCGTTTCGTGTACAAATGGCTTTCCTTTATTTTCCCAAGTGCGAATGTAAGATTTATACGAAATTTTTATTTAATTCAAAAAATTTAACGCGTAAAAAACAGAAACAAAAAAAACGTTTAACGTAAAAGTAGAAAAGTGAATTTTTGTGCACCGAATCAAAGTAAATTTAAATACTGTCTGATCGTGCAATGAAAAATTACGGCATTTATTAGTCTGTAAACTACACACAATACGGTACATAGTATCAAACAATAGGATCTACCTATAGTACCGTGTGTTTTTTCTGAAAGCAGGGAATGCAGTATCATAAGCAAGATATACACATACAATGGACAAAAAATGAGGTACAATAGGGCTTACGTATTTGTCCTGTTTTCCCAGGACGAACTACACAATACGCAAAAACCCATTAGGTGTTTTCCCGGCCGTTGGGCAAACGGAAGTATCCAATCACTCGTATTTTGAGCAGAATCTATTCGAGAGCCAGATTCAAAATACCAGGATATGGATTATCGGTGGACGATACTTTTCGATTCCGCAGGGTACGAATGCGATCATAAAATTGGAGTTGCTAACGGAGACACCGGGGAACATGCATTGCGCATCAATGCAATTATTGACACACACAGTCGCGGATTTAAAACTAGATTCTAAACCATCACTTTGTTCGAGATACAGAATTATACAATGCAATAATAAAAAAAAAATTAAATAAATAAAAATTTGCTAAATTTACGTGGTATTTTAATAATTATGCAAGCTCTTAAATTATGTTAAAGCATTTTTATGTAAAAATTACTAGTACTGTTAATAAGTAAATATCAGAGGTATACGACAGACGCCACCTCGTCTTTTTTTTAAACTCAAAGCGCTGCTCAGTAACTCTGTATCTCCAACTTATCTAGACTATCGTGAATTATTTCGCATCCACGCGGGATTCACGGAGGAAAACGGCGGAATCATCGGAGGTCGCTGGCGCGACTCGGCACGTATACGGCGATGAAAGTTAGAAAACGCCGGCGGGTGCATCGGGCAAAGGGTGAAAGGACGGGTCAGCCAGCCGGAAGGTAATGGGAGCGTAGGTTATACCCGTGGCCGCTCAATTAAATCTCGTCGACGTCGCGTGCAGGAAAGCGAGCGCAGCGTGCACTGGAGGCTTCCTTACCGATTTCGAGTGGGTGGACCCCGCTTTCAGAATTTATTAGTCCGTGCGACCGACCGACTAATCCTGGCTCGGTTAGCCCGACCGTGTGTGACTATTACTCGCGGTGCCGCGTGTCCGTTGATCGCAGAATCATCGAAATCAGACCGCGAATCACGAACGGCACGAAAAAGCAATCATTCTATTATTATCGCTAATTAACCACCCCGATAATTTTTTCCTCATTGAATTAAGATACAATTATCGATGCGTTATTAAATGTAGAAATCCCCCCTTCGACGAGACTGCGTGCAGCAACATTGTATAGAGAGACCTGATCTAATTCTGACCGAACATAATCTAACTTGAACTAACCGGATTTAATCCAATGCGCGCTAATCTTGAATATCTACTACGTTCGAGGCTTAATTCAAATTATTCAAGTTAGCTAGATAAACTGAACACGGTGGGCGTAATAAGTGTTAAATTCAAATAAGCTCTGAGGAACGTTTTAAGTCGCAAGTTAATTAATTAAATAACAGAATTTTCGAAATTTCTTTTATCTCAGCGTAACAGTTGGTTTACTGCTTCGTACGGTACTAAAATAGACGCCGAATAACAGAATGTATTCTCGTAAAAATTGAGTTGAATTCCAGATAAGGAGCAATTCGGGGAATGTCTAAAACTGTTTTTAAGACGCCGCGGAAGTGGAAAGTAAAATTTTTATACTTACCTCTTTCGGGCACCGGTTCGCGCATACCCGAGAGGAGTTGGAGCTCGCTTTGCCTCGTGTATATGCCTGGTATGTGCGCGATGCAACGTAGATTCAAACGTCCGTTCGCGTAATGGTACGGGTGAAGAGTAAGACTGATCTCGCTCCACTGCATCCCTTCGTCGTCTTTCGTCCGTTGTTGCCTCGCGGTCGCTTGCACCTGCGACAGATCAAGCGTGAGCCCATCGTCGGAGTACGTGTGAACGTCGGGAAAAGGGATTCGCAAATGCGAAAGGGCAGACGAGACGGGCAGGGTAAGGGCACTGAACAAAGATAGAGAGAGAAAGAGAGAGAGAAAGAGCAGAGGAAATGTAAATCTGCTTTCAACGATATCCGTTCATCCGGAATCGGGTGGAGGTGAAATTCTGCCCTCCCAACCCGCCTTTTCGTCATCCCACGCGTTCAACGGCGTATTGCGCCAAAGACGAGGGTTTCCACTTCGATGAAAAGTTGGAGGACTCGCTAACGTTTCTACCGCCGTGTTCTCTCGATTAATGTCCCTTCACTTCTCCCACCCTCTTTTTCTTTTTTCTTTTCCTGCGTGAAATCGCTCCTCGTCAAGCCGCGGCCGCAAAGACCGAGCCTGTCGAAAGTATTGGCCAGAATGGCTGAGTTCCGGCTTTCTTAATGGATCATTATTGTCCCTGGAAGTCGCGATAGTGTTGAAAGTAAGTTATTCGAGTGAATCGCACGGTAGAATGATTTGTAAGTGAATCGTAAAAAGTTTGCCTAAAACTTTCGCCGATGTGGACAAATCGATGAAATTGTAGACATATTTTCGATATTTTGCGGAAAGTTCATAAATTCTTTGCGTTGTATTAATTACAAAAAGAGGTGGAAAACATAGTTATCTCTTTTAATAAAGAAAAAGTTTGTCGCTAGTCATGATTTATAGAATAATTTAGTAACAGCTAAAATCATAGTTGCAGCTAAAATTAATTTACTTCGCTATTTATCTATTTACTTTTTATTTACTCAAAAGTCAGTTAAATCCGTAATAACATTACGCTTAATAGTTCCTTAAGTGATAATAATCTCAGTAATAACATAATTCCCGATTCAAAGCGTTATGTGCGCACCTGATGCCAACATGCTTCGAGAAGATAGTTGTTACGAAGTTTAACAGCATTCGCATCGAACCAACAGTAAATTACATAGAACATCTCACATTATACAGGGTGTCCCAGGGTTAGTGTGACAACGCTCGTGGGATGATAGATCTCGACAAATTGAACGTAAAAGTTCTATATCATTTTACGTTTTTTCTAATTATAGTCAAGATATGAATTTTTAAAAATTAATAAAATACAGCGAATAAGTTCCACGCTCTAGTAGAAAATAGCACAGCCTACTCTAACACGCATGGGCCGACGCTCGATTGTAAATGTACCGAGCCGACTGTCTTGCCGCTATAGAAACAATTTTTGGCCCATGCGTGATTGAGTAGGCTGTGCTATTTTTTTTTAGAGCGTAGAACTCATACGCTGTACTTTATAAATTGTTTTAAATTCATATCTCGATTATAATTTAAAAAAACGTAAAATGGTGTAGGACTTTTATGTTTAATTTATCAAGATCTAACACTCCACGAGCATTGTCACACCAACCCTGGGACACCCTGTATATCCGTGAACATTGACATGCACGCGTCAAGTGTACGCGCGTGTGCACCACACCGCTACGAAACGAGACGCTTTATTAGACCATGCTGGTCTGAAGCTCGGTCACGAGGTTGACGAGGAACGAAGTGGATGCGGAAACACGGGTTGGAGGGAAAGAGCGTGTACGAGCGGATGGGAAACGAGGGAGATTGAAAGGGAGTGAAACGTGCGCGGAACACAAGCGGCCTCGCCGGCATTGGGTCAGAGAATAAGAGGCGACAGGGGGGGAAGAGGAGGTGAGCCGGGAATTGATGGAGCGGCGAAGAACGGAGAATCGGTGCTTTTAGATGAGAAGCCCGTTAGATGGGACAAACCGAGAGACGTCCAGGGCCGATATCCCTTCGAAAGGACCTTCCCGGATGAAAACAATAGACCCCCCCGCGCGTGCATCTATCCGGGCCCTATTACAACGGCGATGATGATCGTGACGATATGACGCCGAGAGAACCCGGGTGTTGTTTATCGATGATTCGTTAAGTGGCTATTTCACCTCTTTCCCCGCACCCGTTTGTTTCGCCTCCCTCTTATTATCCGCGATCTCATCCGCGATCAACCTCGTCCCTTGTCACTCTTCTCTCTCACTCTCTCTCTCTCTCTCTCTTTCTCTCCCTGCACCCCGTCGCTTAATGGAAGTCGGCAAAGCCGAAGCCTCGAGGGTAGGCCACACGGAGCTAGATATGGTTTTCCTCGGTGTTATTGGCCGATAATCCGCTGGTATTGACGGACGTGGAATTATACGGAGTATACGTGGATACAGTGCACCCTACAGTGATATAGAGCGGTATAACGTCGGATACACCGGCTGCAATGCCGCAACGGAACGGCGCACGTCAAATGGGAACTGAGCGTTCGCCGTTCTAACGGCCGTGTCCCACCAGGCCGCACGTCCGCGCGAATTAAACTTAACCACAATTAGCAGGACTCGGGGCTTCGTTCGGTGGCGCATATAACCGCGTGTAAATTGTAATAGCTACCCGACACCGCCAGCACCGACGCGCTAATGTGCGTACGATGGCGCACGCGTGTGTGCAACGCTTTGCGATGACACGGGATATGACGTGCGCCACGGCGAGATGAGATCTCGGGGACGTTGAACGTAAGATCAGGCGATCGCGAACCGATCGATTTACACGGTCAACAAACCTCGCCTGTCGAGGAACACAACCGGGGAAGTCGATGAACCGAGGGTTATGCAACGATGTACAAAGGACGGAACGAGGCTCGATAACTTACGTGCGAATCTCTCTGATACACGCAAATCGATATTCAACCGTCTCTCCGAGCCCGATTTTTCCTACACAGAAAATTCTACGACGTGCCGATTGCGCGTGATGTCTCAAAATATTTAATTCCATGCTTTAATAATAAACATTTAAAAAAAAAATGTATTCCATATATGTCGTGTACTTATAAACAGAACTGACGGTATAGGTCAATAATGCAAAAATTTTCAAATCTAAAGATTCTCTCTTTAACTTATACTATACTACCGTATCTATTTTACATACTGCGGTATCATACGTATATCATGATTATCATTGCGTGTACGAAAACTATAATTTCAGTTCTAACATACACCCCTCCCCCTCCCCCCCAACCATGGGCATATACATACATACATATATATATATATATATATACAGGGTGTCTCAGCCCATGTGTAAAATCCTATACAGATAGGTAGGTCTTAGGGAGATAAATAAAAAAGTTCTTTAACGTTTTGAAAAATTCTCAATACTTATTAAAAAAAAAAATTAATTTGTCTAGCGCAAGAGAACAAGGAAGCTATAGGTGAGTGAGCGCGATAAGCGACGGCGCCATTCGCCTGTCGCGCTCACTCGCTCGCAGTTTCCTTGTCGCTCTTGCGCTAGACAAATTAATGTTTTTCTCAATAACGGTTGAGAATTTTACAAAATGTTAAAGAACTTTTTTATTTATCTCCCTAAGACCTACCTATCTGTATAGGATTTTACACACTGGGCTGAGACACCCTGTATACATATAAAAGCTTTTAAAAGTTCATTGACGGTGCGGTTTTAATGCTGTTGCTAATTACATTATTGCTTTATCGTGTGTAACCTTCGCGCGCAGAAGTTCCCCGGCGAATTTCTAACGTAAGCGCATTCTAAAATACACCGTAATATAATCATAGAATTACCGCAATCACGAGCGTGTTATTGGCATGTATACGAGAGAGTATAGGTTTCTAATTAAAGCGGATAATCGTAACGATAAGCCGCGCACAAATCGACCCCGCGGCAAGCGAACCGAAACAAACTCGAAGCAGTGACTGATACAATAGTCGTCTAAGCTGCGTCAGGAGTTTGCGGAGATGCGTGGATTAATAAGTTGAAACTTTAGGAATTTTTCGCGGACTTCTCGGTGCCGTTAGAGAACACGACGGCGCGCAGAAATTGGGAGCTGCACCGCCGGCAAATCGGGTATCAAATAGGATGCAATAATTCGCATACGGAAGCATTAATTACCTCCATAAATCTGTACGTTAATGCACGGGCGCGCGGCTAATTGCGCGAAAGACCGTGCTAGTGTAACACGCGCACGGTCCCCCGGAGTGGCCTCGAGGAATCCGACATCCACCTCGACATTCACGAGAAACCGCCGCGTATCTTTGTCGCGTCACAACGCGCACTACGCGCCGCATCCCATCCGACTCATTCGTCATGGCTCGGAAAGGAAAGCTCTCTCA
Source organism: Cardiocondyla obscurior (assembly GCF_019399895.1). Lineage (NCBI taxonomy): Eukaryota > Metazoa > Arthropoda > Insecta > Hymenoptera > Formicidae > Cardiocondyla > Cardiocondyla obscurior. The sequence goes on along the minus strand of NC_091864.1, from coordinate 10,527,417 downwards.
CGCATTGTTCCGCGCGCGGCTTACCTTTGAATAAGCTTTATTTTCGATTCCTCAGGACGTAATATTCCTTTCGCGGTGGCGGCAATCTAACGGGTACCGAATGAGCAGGAGATGAAGGATGATGAAGCAGAACGGGGAATGAATGGATCGAAGGCGGAACGCGAAATAGGCGAGGAACGGGCTTTTGTCTCGCAGTGTCTACTGTAAACCGACGATCTTATTGCGAGGGAGACCGAGGGTGGGCTTTGATGTCGCGAGACGAGGACGCCGGAAACTGGGCGCGCGACGGAAAGACGAGTGGCAGCCGACGGGGAAAAGGAGCGAGAGATAGCTTCGGCTTTTCGCGAGAGCCGTGCGAGATAGCGGCAAAGAAGGAGATCGGAGACGAGAGAGACAAGGGCCCCCTCGGGGGCTCAATCGCCGTGGAGTATAAAGCACCGGTAATACACACACATACACACACGATGAAAGATAGAACGTCGCTTAAGCGCCGTCGTGACCAATGGTCTGGAATGCCTTTTCCGGTATCGGGTCAACGACGCGTTGCACGTTGCAACCGAGTTACACGTACTCGTAATTTTTCGGAAGTCACGGAAGGAGGGAGGCAGGGAGAAACGCGCGGCCTCGGGAGGACGTCGAAACGAAAAACGAAAAAACGAAAAGAACCGTGGCGTGCTGTTCTCTCCACCGTCGACGCGCCGTATCGATCAGATTGATCTCGCTGTTCTTCCGCACATCAGGATGTCACAAACGTATATCGACTACGTAACATCTGCGACCGTTCTAGGTCACACGCTAAATCGCGACGTGGTCACGTATAGGAATATCTTCGGCAGGGAGCTCCCCGATGACGCGACGTGTCCCCCGTTTTTATTGTTTTAATATAAGTTCGGAACTCCGACTTGTTCTTCCAATATAACGCGCGCCTTACGTAATTCCGGAGTGTCGCATTCGGGCGACAAATCATTTTCAATTTATTACAAGGTGCACCACGGGACACATATTTTATACTTTATTTTTAATAGATTATTCACCAGATAGTTGACACAACCCACGCGTAAAGCTCGAGACAGAATTATATCATTGCATCGTATATAAAAATATTATATACAGGATGTCCCAGGGTTAGTGTGATAACGCTCGTGGGGTGATAGATCTCGACAAATTGAACGTAAAAGTTCTATATCATTTTACGTTTCTTCAAATTATAGTCGAGATATAAATTTTTTTAAATTAATAAAATACAGCGAATAAGTTCCACGCTCTAGTAGAAAATAGCACAACCTACTCTAATACGCATGGGTCGATGCTCGATTGTAAATGTACCGAGTCGGCTGTCTTGCCGCTATAGAAACAATTTTTGGCCCATGCAGTTACTTTATTTAAACACATAAACCAGCTGTTTCACTGGAACGTATACATACGAAAACGTTTCGCGAAAATAAGAGAAATTAACAGTGTATTGCTTGTTCTTTCTATACATGAAAATAGGAAAAATTAACCCTTTGAAGCTCGGGATGTGTTTACGATACGCAATCATCTCTTTTAATCCTTTTCTGCTCTCAGTCTGCTCGCTTTTGTTTAACTATCGCTTTTTTTGTGTGCTCGCCAGTTAACAAATGTAAAAAGAGTTTCGTTGCACTTGTGCGTATTGCGGAAAATAACGATTGTTTGCATTATTTCAACGATATAACATCCACACGTTGAAAAAGTTTGATTAAACGGACATAATTACTCTGGAACTTATTTGATAATTATTAAATTTTATTCCGCGTGTCTAAAAATTTAAATTTATTAAAGGATCTCCCTTTTCTATCACTTTACAGATCTCTACGAAAAAATTTTAATATGATGGGAAAGTATAATATCTCTTATAAGCAAAAAGATATTCTTTCATATTTTCATTAATTTCACGTATTTATTAAATAATATCTGTAAACGAAGACGCGTGGCCGCCGGTATCGATTTTAATTATAAAGATGTACAGTCATTGACAGAAAGGTTGCAACACTTGAAGTTAGGGACACGATTTTAGAAATAGAAATTTGATGTGAACCACTGCATTCGCTTATGCGGCGCTTCACACATATCAAGCGCCGCATAAGCGAATGCAGTGGTTCACATCAAATTTCTATTTCTAAAATCGTGTCCCTAACTTCAAGTGTTGCAACCTTTCTGTCAATGACTGTACAAAATGTCCATTTGCATGAAAGTAACATTTACAGAATCTAAACTTTTAATCGATATTTTCTTGATTTCATCAATATTTACGATATACACTGATCACAATTCAGTATTTGCTGCGTATCTAATTTCCGTTATATATTCGTAGCCTGCGGCAATAACTTTCGCGTGATATCTATGTTACGCAGCCGTCGCCGTAAAGCCATTTGCAAAACATTAATTGATCGGCGGCAAGTCATAAATTTCATGCTAATGATATCCAGAGTGCATTTCATTAACGTATTTTCTATTCCACTGGTTATAATTTTGCAAGTGCACCGGCGTAACAAAATTTACGGCGTTATTTAGTAAAACAGCTAAACGTTACAGGGCTTAAACGATATTAACGCGTAAAATTGTATAGAAATTAAAATAATTAATTTAGAAATTATATCTTATAAAAAAAAAAATTATTTTATAAAGTTATATTTGTCAAAAATATAAATGCATTTACTTCAACGTCCCGAAATGTTAAAATGTGGTTAATATTTTATTATAACGTATTAAAAGGGAGGTATAATGTAGCTTGCTTTTTGATGAAATTATGAAATTATAAGATACAATTATCCGATTGAATTATATTACGGCAGAGAGAAAATTATCTCATCTTAATTCTTATCTATTAGTAATAAATTCTTGAAACTTTAGCTATCTCGGAATAACCGATACAGTTTAGTACTCCGCACACAGATCACGTGCATATAGTTTTAAAACTTTAGAGGCTCTTACGACTAGTACTCCGGGCACTCTCAGAAAATTATCTTAAAAAGTCTTCTGCATTCATATATACATATACAATTTATGTTTCTATAATAACCTTATCCAATTTCAGAGCACTCCGTGTCTGCAAGTTTGATAGATTATGCGCGAGCAAGTTGATTTTATTTGTAGAAAACGACTTTATTTTAATTTATCGTTGAATAAGCTCAGGGAACGTGAATGAAAACTTTGCCAATTAATGCTTATAATAAAATATTAGTTATTATCAGTAAAGGTTAAACCAAATGTTATAAAGGTATACAGAGTGTCCCAGGATTAGTGTGACAACACTCGTGGGGTGATAGATCTCGACAAATTGAACGTAAAAGTTCTATATTATTTTACGTTTTTTCAAATTATAGCCAAGATATGAATTTTTAAAAATTAATAAAATACAGCGAATAAGTTTCACGCTCTAGTAGAAAATAGCACAGCCTACTTTAACACGCATGGGCCGACGCTCGATTGTAAATGTACCGAGCCGGCTGTCTTGCCGCTATAGAAACAATTTTTGGCCCATGCGTGATTGAGTAGGCTGTGCTATTTTCTTTTAGAGCGTGGAACTCATACGCTGTACTTTATAAATTTTTTTAAATTTATATCTCGATTATAATTTAAAAAAACGTAAAATGGTGTAGGACTTTTATGTTTAATTTATCGAGATCTAACACCCCACGAGCGTTGTCACACCAACCCTGGGACACCCTGTATACGGACAGCGCGCGAACACATCTGCAAAACCACCGGTTTCGTTTCTCGCGTTAGTCGGCGAACGTACACAAGCGCGCGAGATGCTTGTGTCCACCTTTGCAGAAAGGAACTGCGCGCCGCAGTCGACGGTAAATTGAGGCTGATACCGTGCAGTCGATTCAAACGGCTGACGAGTTTATCGGAAAGCTTAGTCGCTGGGTGCTCTACCGAGTTTAACCAAAATGCATCGTATCTACTCTCGGGTTAGTGACTGGCGCCTAATACCAGGGTCGTACGAGTGTCGGGTATAACATCTATGTATATTGTATATTAATTTTTATATTATCAACTTTATATATAAACATGTTAATAAGTGTGATAGAAGAAAGCGTACAGGCGAGATTCTCACCGATAACGAAAGCGATAAACAGTTTCAATTCTCCGACGAAAAGTATCGCGAAAACTTTCGGTAATAAATCTCTATCATCCGGTAATTAATTGTTCTATGCGACCACGTAATGAAACGGATATTAAAAACGGGATTAAAACCGTCCATTACATAATGAAACGCTATGCGCGTCGAATCGTATCGTCGCGGATTTCCGTCGTAGCGTACAAATGAAGCAGAAATGAGAAATTGAGCGACAACCTTAGCTCGCTCATCAACTTCTTGCCCGTTACTCTCGCGGTATCGCGCTGATCACACATAAATATATATTAAATATATATTAAATACCTTATTTAAATTTAAAAAAAAAAATTTTTTTATTAAAAAATTTTTATTAAAAAAATTATTTATAATTTTTTTAATTTTAATTTTTTTAAATTTAATTTTTAATTAATTTTTTAATTTAAAAATTACCGATACTTATTTGCAGGAGTAAGATTTATAAATAAATCAGGTACATAAAAATTATTTATAAAAAAAAAATATTTATAAAAAAATTTTTTTATTAAAAAATTTTTATGTACCTGATTTATTTATAAATCTTACTCCTGCAAATAAGTATCGGTAATTAATTGTTGTATGCGACCACGTAATGAAACATATTAAAAACGAAATTAAAACCGTCCATTACATAATAAAACGCTATGCGCGTCGAATCGTATCGTCGCGGATTTCCGTCGTAGCGTACAAATAAAGCAGAAATGAGAAATTGAGCGAGAACCTTAGCTATGTTAATATTGCTACATTAAATGCATATAATTATACATTGGTATGCATCGCAAAATATAGCCCTGCGTTATTCACATTTCTCATTTGCATATAACATACCGGTATTTTTAGGAACGAATCATAACCTTTTAGCTTGCCACGGTGACGCGTATTACAATAGTTTAATTAACGTATATCTTCTTTTTAAGGAAGCTACGATAACATAATAATGGCTAAAAGCATTATACAGTCTCGTCCACAACAGTTTGCTGCAAAAGCTCGTCAAAAAATAGAATGACAATGTGTTCTTTGTGATAATACATAAGAAGAAAAAAAAAAAAAGAGTTTCATTATACTCGCGCAAAAAGGTGTGATCATTATTGTATAATGAATGACCTTTTTTACTTACAAAAATATAATGTTGTACTGTACATTATCTGACACATTTAATGCGTTATATATAGCCGTTCGTTCGTTTCAGAAAATCCCGTTTATTAATGGTCACATTAGACTGACGTCTATCAATCATCGTTCTTAACCAAGAACAAAACAAAGCAACAAATAAAAACGTAAACGACGAGTAATCACAGTGTATCTCGAGAAGAGATTTATTGAAGAATAAAAATGATTAATTAGATACGTAAAAAAAAAATAACTTTTAATAAATAAACTGCATCGATTAGAAATCGATTTGATTTTATAATTATATATTATAATTTTCATTAATTGTTACAGTTATATCATTATACAGGGTGTCTCAGCCCATGTGTAAAATCCTATACAGATAGGTAGGTCTTAAAAAGATAAATAAAAAAGTTCTTTAACGTTTTGAAAAATTTTCAATACTTATTGAAAAAAAAATTAATTTGTCTAGCACAAGAGGACAAGGAAGCTATAGGTGAGTGAGCGCGATAGGCGACGGCGCCAATCGCCTGTCGCACTCACTTGCCCGCAGCTTCCTTGTCGCTCTTGCGCTAGACAAATTAATTTTTTTCTCAATAACAATTAAGAATTTTACAAAATGTTAAATAACTTTTTTATTTATCTCCCTAAGACCTACCTATCTGTATAGGATTTTACACATGGGCTGAGACACCCTGTATATTCTTTGTCTTTACTCGTCACTAATAATCCATTTACTACATTTATCTCGAGCACGAGACAAATAAAAATTTTTTACCCTTTAACGTTGATTCTTCCGGATTAAGCTTTTAAACTAAGGAAATGGATTTTTAAATTGCTAACCAAGTGAAATATATTGTACGGTAAGAGAACGCCGATGCGGCAGTATCCACGGGCGAAGTATTCCCGTGATTCTTGCCGGACGATAATTTAACTTCTTCAATTTGCGGTACGCGATTTAAACGGAACATATGCGCAAAATCGAAGCCTGACGTAACTTCTACCTGCCGGAGGGGATTTTTAACGAGTCGTTATGCTAATCCCACATCTCGTTCATCCGACCACTCGCTGCCGTTTCGAAGTTTGCCCCCTCACCGTTAAATATTTCGGCGGCTGTCGAAAAAACGCCGCTTTGAGAAAGTTGAAGTAAACGACGTGGAGTGAGGTCGCTTCGGGATTACAGGCAAAACGGATGGAAAAAGTTTCAAGCTGGGCGCGTCTGATTAACGGGAAATATGTCGCGGTCGCGAATCGTTGCTAGGAACGGAAACCAATTAAATGTGAAAAGTGAACCCTTGCTAATTTGTTACTTTGTCGTAAATTTACGCGCATCGAATGCTCGAAATCATCATAACTTGCATAAAATTATTTCGCTCAGTTGTGGAATTATTAATTAATCAAATAATAAACGCTCTATTGTGTTTAATCTGTCTTAGCGTATTGCATTACGCGAAGCGTATTTAACACAAATTTGTTACATGTAAAATTCACTCCTGACAGGGTTTGATGCCTTCATTCAATTTTAATAGATATAATATATCTTTGAGACTGGAGTTATCGATGGTGCAAAAATAACTTGTATTAATTAACGACCTTATCGCGGACAAAGTACGTATTTATAAATCATAAATTTAATCATACCGGATATCTTTGCTATTGCATCGCAAGAACGTTCTAATATTGGAAATTTACGACTTCCGCCAACTAGTTTAAATCGTGCTCTTGAAAATGTAGACACACGATATTAAATTCGAAAGTTAAATAATATTATTAACATTTAATACGAGTAACAACAACATTTGAACTGACTTATTCATTTTTAATTTTTATACAAACCGTTTAATATGATAAATCAAAAATTTACATACGGAAATTAAAATAATAAAACAACGTTAAATAAATATAATAAGAACGGATGTATGCATACGTATGAGTGGCAATCAGTTATCATCGTTTATTTAAAACAATATATTTTCGTACTTTTTCAAACATTTGTAATTGATCTAATATAATTAATGTAATAAAAGTTTTTTGTTATTTCGCGGACTAATAAAATGATTTTATTTATTAATATTCCTCGTATCGATCACAGTATGTCATTTTAACTGTCTTACTTTCGTACGGATGATGAACGATTACAGTAAAGTTCATCCTAAACTATGTCCAAAGCTGAAAGTGGGCGATACCTCCTTGGCAGCTCAATAAGAACGCATTAATCATTAAATGCTGTATTATTCTTGATAGAATTCGATTTCGCATAATTAACAAAATTGCAACGTTGCTTTCGCGAGTACGTACGATATAACCATTAAAATATTGAAAGTCAGTCTCATGTCGAAAAATCGAATGATACGAATGCCAATCGCAAAATAACGTGCACAGCCACCCGTAGGTGAGGTCATTTCTGACGCCAACGAATGCGCCTGTCGACAAATATGATATGCTCGCCCACGTTATACCCGACGAGATAAAGCGCCTGATCTTTGAATAATTAAACTACGTGTCTCAGCAAACTTCAGTGTCCTTCACGCGTACGAACATCTCTTTGGTACCAAAGTTAGTCGACGAATGCTTAAAGTCGGTTGTCGTCAAAGAGGCTTTCGCTCGTCTGCACAACGAAAGTAAGAACGGAAAACTCTGTCGGAAGCAAAAAGCGAGGACGTGTTTACATATTCATGCGATAACGGCACGCATCGCTGCGAGCATTTATACGCGCATTTACGGCGCGGCATTGCTCGGCCAGGGAAAATCTGCAAATATAATTCTGGAAAATCCTAGCGATACGCGCGCGTGTGTGGCCGCGTAATTAAAAGGGCGCATTGTCTGGCGTCACGCCAAAAATTGTCAAGAAGAATATTACTTTATCATTGAAATATCTGTTAAGCATACACCGCCCGCCGATCTCTTTTATTCTTTCTCTCGACGGCGAGAGGAGCTTTTATTTGATTCCTCTGGGCACCGTCGGGCTTAACGGTGCCATTGAATTTCTGTTCTTCCATAAAGCAATCGCGCGAATAGTTATCTGCAGAAAAATATTGCAGCATTGTGTATCGCATTAATACGACTCTAACGTCTAGTCGGATTCGCGCCGGTAAGTCGAGTAAAAATATTGCTTAAGCAAACGGTATTGCGATAAACCCTCCACTTTTATAACACGGCCCCGTTTGTAGCTCAGGTGCTTCGAGGAGCCTCGGGGAAATTAGAAGATGTTCAATTAGAGGAAATCGAGTCGCCAGTGCGTCAGTTTCATTAATATTCCCCTGCCCAGAGTAGACTACATCCGTAAAAATGATGCGTGCAGATGCGCGATCGTGGTGCGAGGGAGAAAGTGGACGACAGGTAGACCGTGCGTGGGTTATTGCAGATCCGATAATAAAACGGATGGACGTGCGCGGGCTTCTCGCTCGCGCGGCGCGCGAATTATTATTTGCATCGAACTTAAATACAAACCAGCGGCCAGCGCGAAAATGGCATTGTTTGTAACACGACACGCAAATCGGCTCTCATTTAGAATTTCCATTATGTCACATTATTCCGGCGAATAAATAGCTGCGACTGCGTAGAGCACGCGGGACACTTCAATACGCGATATTCCGCGCTAATATATTGCGCGGCGTAATTACGTAGATTGTCAATTACGGCAGGTGTGTTTAGCGCGGTTGTCGTTAAACTTTTGTCGAAATGATGTTTAATTAGTCCATAGGTGATACTTTTGGCCCATCATATGACACTGTTGATACCGATTGTTTATGCTAGCTACCGATTCGTAAATCACGCGTGTAGTTGGTCAGAAAAGAAATGCACCGATTGCGAACTGTTATTTAATCGTCACGCGGCATATTTAATTCGGTTTTAAAGTAATAATAACATCAGAATAATTAAGTTCTATTAATTATTTGCAGAATAATTAAGCTCGCTCATCAACTTCTTGCCCGTTACTCTCGCGGTATCGCGCTGATCACACTACTTCTCGCGCCCGCCCGTTGCTCTTTCCCTTCATACGCACGTACACAGATACGTACCTACCGGCCCATTCATTAAGTCTCGAGAACATCCTCGCAATTTCTATAGGGTCGTCAGTAGACGTGTACACGACGTGCCGTTTGTTCTGTTCTGAAACTCGAGATGTCCTCCTCGGATAACACGATGAGACCGTGATGGCTAGTGCATACTGGCGCGATCACGACATGAAGTGATAAAGCTAGAGCAGGAGAAAAAGCCTTCCGAAAGTATAATGAAAGCCTATACATTCGCGACGTACAACAAACGAGACGATCCCTAACTCGCTGCGGTATGTTGTTTTTTTAATTAATTTTCACTCAAAGCAAGCTTTACTTTGTACTTAAATGGAAATTTCATTAAGGATTTAATTGTTAAATTAATTAATGTTGAAATTTGACAAATTGCCGGTCTTCTATCAAATTTTCCTTGAGCGTAGATTGACTGAAAACCCATCAAAGAATTTGCGGTTAAGAGATGGAATGGTTACTCTAAGTACATATTTTAACGACGGTTTCTTCAGATCTTTACTGAGTCGAACTTTCCTCAACGCAAATTTAATGAAAAGCTATTATTTCCTGTCACAGCTGAGGTATTTTCAACGTTAAATGTTTTAAGAATTCACATATAAAAATTAATTATTATCGAGCAATTTGAAATGACGCACAAAGGGTTTGCCGTCTACCTTGGCATCGAATTTCTTCTTTATACAAAGCATAACGGAAGAATTAATTAAATTAAATTAAAAGTAGTTAATTTAAGAAGAATAATGCATGGGCGATTTATCTCTTTACACGAGACGCGCTCAAACATTTGTAAGAACAACCTTAGTTCGCCGGTAGCTCCTGTCGAGAGTCGTCGTCAAGTAAATAGCCCGAATGGGACTTGTCTCAGTAAATATGTCTCCTGATACGTCACGGAGCTTTCGCGTTACACGGCATCATTTATAAGATGAAGAAGACGGTTATGGCGTGGCGGAGTAGTGATAAATAAGTCTGAGACGCCTAGCGCGAGCTTTAACGGTGAGGGTTTAGAATCGGGCCGATGTACGCAACGAATATTTGCGCGTTTGCGAGAGACGCGCCGCCGACGTTATTTACACCGTCAGAATAGCTTGCAAATCCCTTAACTCCCGCTGGGACGCTGCAATTGAAAGAAAACTGTTCTACGTGCGGCAATAAACACATCGATGAAACGAACACGTCCGTCATTCTCCGATAAATCACTGGTTGCGAAAGACCGTCGAATGCGCGCAAATTTTTATTTTTTTTTTTTCTTTTCTTTTTTGTGTCGTTGCAAGAAGAGTTCTTACGAACTGTAATACAGGCAGATAGTATAAAGAGGCAATAAAAACGGAGACGTCACGCTGGCGGATAAACGATCGTCGCTATTACCATTGGCTTGTCGTAAACGCGCGAGGCGGACACGCGTCCCGCGTGGTATATTAATGCATTCCACCGATCTATTTATGATCCACTTCCAGTCCAGGAGTCGTTTACTTTCAATTCTCGGGTGTTCGATTAATTTTCGTATCGATGGCGCCCGGGAGCTCGCCGCCACCGCCGCCGCCGCCGTCACACGCTACCGTGAAATTTATGACCCACGGATTTCGCGAACTTCGCCTCGGGTTATGGCCATCGCGGAAAAATCGGTATACCATCGCTGTCGGATATTTAAAAGGGTCTAACGCGGGGGGCGCTATTTGCACCGGGAGCACGATACGTACGCGAACACCCAGAGGCGTGATACGTATTCCCTGGGAAATAACAGCGATTAAACTTTATGGGTCTGACAGTGTCGAGAGTGTCTCTCTCTCTCTTTTAGTCGAACGACGAACACGGAAACCTGAAGCTGATTGCAGAATGTGGCACTGCGCGGGTCAGTCCGATCGTTATTAATACCGCGAACTGTTCCATTTCTGAAATATGATTCGCATCCTCGTTCGTACAGTGACAACGAATCGGCGCACGGATGAATTTCGAATGGAATAAGAAACTAGCGTGTACGTGTGAATCAATACTTTGTACGTCGAGATGCTCACATCTCTAAATCCTCCCGCATATACGATGTGATATGAAAATGGAGTTAAATTTGCATTCACATTTTACGAAAGTATTTTTTTTTTCTTTTTTTAATTTGCCACGATTAAATAGACTAGGTTAATAAGTGTGATAGAAGAAAGCGTACAGGCGAGATTCTCACCGATAACAAAAGCGATAAACAGTTTCAATTCTCCGACGAAAAGTATCGCGAAAACTTCCGGTAATAAATCTCTATGAAATCTTTGCGATACACCAAACGGACTCCTTTTTTTTTTTTTTTTTTTTTGCACGTACGTCAAAGATCTTAGCGGGACTTGATTCATGGATACGGGCGGTTATCCACTCTGGCTTCCGCGTGCATCCATCGATCCGGATGTCGTTCCGGGCAGACACATTCCCCGGTGCGGACATTATTCGCTTCATCGTAGATGTACGGATACGCGTGTCGCAGTGTGCGAGCGTATTCCCGTGCATCATCTCCGGGATATAGCCCAACTGTCGCCCGCGAATCACACGGCGGTACTGTCATCGCGACCCATCCGGTGTAACCCACTTTTCCCGGAAGAATTCTTTCCTCCTCAAATGCAGCAGGCGTGAAGTATTAACCGACGACGAAAGTGGCAACGATGGTAGAAGTGAAGGTCTAAAGATCGAACGGATACCGAGGTAATAGTCAATAAAAGAACCGGTTATCGCCGGAGCAGTTAAATGCTCGAGGACACGTCTACACTGAAAAAAATGTTGTTCATAACATCAATGAATAACATTTCTTGATTTGAAATTCATTAATGCAATGAACTTTTAATTAATACTAAGTGTATTGCATTAAATATTTGTTATTAGTTAATAGTTTAATTCATAAATACAATAAATCACAGTTTGTTAGTGTACCGTATCGAAATGTAATATAATTCAATGTAAAATATCATTAAAGCATTACAAAATTTTATTTACCTTATTTAAATTTTTATTATATTAGGTATTTAAATTTTGTTTAATTTAAAAAAAAGAACGAGTGCATGTTGCAAACAAGAAATGCTGTATATTGGTACCGTCGCGGAATATCAATCCCCCTTAAAACTGACTTCGCAATAAGGCTCGATGTTGAGTGGTACTCAACGCCCGACCGCGGCGGGTTAAAAATGCAGCTTCGACGAGTTTCGGGCTGTTCTCGTCGAGAACGTCTTCGTTTATTTCTCGATATAAAGCTGTGACGAGCCACGTGTCGGATTAGCTTCGACGCTCTAGCCTCTTCCCGCGGCGTTATGCTGTAATTTGCTTTACGGTAGCGCAGCGGGGCGAAGAAACGATGGACCGGGGTTTTAATCTACATCGGATTATACTCTCAAAGAGCGATGCATTTCATTACGCTGGAGCCATGCGGGAAAATGGGCCGGTGTTTGTAGACGGTGCCGGCCGGCGAAGCGATAGTAGAAAGGACGTACTTTCGGCACAGTAAATCCCTTCGCGTTATCGCATTTAGACACCTGTCTATTTGCCGCGGAGAATGAGAAATTACCGTTGAAATATCACGCTTCGTGATCATGAATAACAACGTGTTGCTTTCAGTATAAAGTTTCCAAAAGAGCGTCCGTTACGCCACGATATTTTTAACGTGTGTCGCGCTGTAAAATTATTGCGTGAATTCCGCAAAATGTATCGACGTCAATTTTTTTTTTTTTTTATTGCTTGTACTTCGTATGGTATTCATAAGACTCGTTCAGTTTGAAACGCAACATCGATACTTGGCATCGTTAGAAATAATTTTATAAAAATAATTGATCTATATATGTATATATATATCTTGATCGAGCCGTTTTATCTCTCGTATTTTCTTAACGTGGTAAGGTACACGTACCATCCTCGTCGTTACTTCAATGCTCTCCCATCTTGAACTTTGAAAACGTACCGTTTGTACGGGACAACGCGTTTTATCAATCTCTGACAAGCGCATCACCGAATCGCTCGTGTTAAAGCTATCTTCAGATATACGACGTCGGGTACATAATCTGAAGAAAGGTTCCGTTTCGGGATCGATTTATCGAAGAGGATAAAGGAAAAACCGACACGTTGGAAAAGGCGGCACGAACATTGCGTTTTTCACCCTCCCACTGCCAGCCTCCTCTTTATTAAACGGACGATAAACCCCGTGGACGATTCCGCGTGTCTATAAGCTAGCTATATAAACGCGGTGCCTGCTCCTTCATCCTGAACACAGAAATCGGTTCGTATTAACCCCTATCCCACCCTCGGATAGAACGTCTCTTCCCCTCTACCTTCGGCTTTTCTTCCCCTCTCGCGTTACACCTCGGCATTTGGCACGCCGCGACCGCTTACAAATCTTCGCGGAGTAATGCGTATCGGCGTGAAACTGCACGGAAGGCATTGCGCGGAACGACTCTTATTTCTCATGCATGCGAATCCGCCGATGTCTGCCTGCCTGGTACGCTAAACCGCGCCAAATCGTAGAGAAATCGATGCCGGACGTGCTAATAATACTCGGCACGAAAATCGGCACTGTTAGTATCTTCTCGGCCGAAATGTGTTTTCGAAAGTTGTAGAGTTAATAATTTATAGCGATAATAAACGTTAAGTTTTTTTATCTTTTTTTTTCTAAATTTGAGTGCAGAGAATAAAGGTGCCAGTTTTACAAAGTGTTATTAATTATTATGTTTTTAGATATGGGTTTCATTATTTATATATAATTGAAACGCGGAGAGAAGCGTTACTTTGCAAATAAATGTGTCAAATGTACTAATGAATTATTTTATAGATTTTTTTTTTTTTTTTTTTTTGTGCAGAGAAAATTGTAACGCAGATGAAATTTTTCTTTTTTGCATAGCTAATATTTCGTCTGAATTTCGTTCTTGTAAAATAGGTGGGCCAAAAATTTATTTTCACTAGTAAAAGTTACAATTTTTTAATATAAGGTAGAAATAAGATATATGTAGAATGAATTACGAAGGGCCCGGCATAAAACTAGACTGCGGAGAAGTTGATCGACTCTCGCTACTACACCAACATGATAATCATGATATAATTTACATGCGGTACATGAAGTGGTATAATGACCAGTATGTTGCAACAGGCGGAGACAATCCGCAATTACCGCGGTGTCACGTCTACTTGATGTATTCATGGATCGGACTAACTATTGTCACCTATGACGCAAAACGGAGCGGAGAAAGGTCGAGTAATTTTTAATAACGTCAAAATAGTCGCGCGCGAGGATGTAAAATATTTCCTCGAGGAATTTGTAATTTCAGGAGCAAGATTTTCGACGTGTTTCGCCCGAGGCGAGGCTTGTTAACGGTGAATTAATTTATTATTCGGGATGGGGAAATAAAGAAGTCGCGGCGCGCTTTGAAAGCGCCCGGCCGTAAGATTTTCTTGGGCGAGGGATAAACCAAAAGAGCACGAGAAAGGATTGCGTTACGCCGAAGACGACGCTAAAGTCGGTATTAGTTCTTCGCGGTCTATGTGCGCGTGTACGTGCACAACTTTCCGTTAAATTCAGCATGTTTCCGCTGAGCTCGAGAAATCTGCGAAACGGGTGACCCCTTCGTCGTCTTGGAAAATTATACGACGGTCGAAAATCTTCGCTAAATTTAACTCCGCAAAATATTATCCCGCCAACGAGCGTCGCTCGGGCAACACGCGCGTTTTTCGTGCCCGCTCTCGCCCAGGCCAATGGCAAACGGTACAATCTACATTCACAATAGCAGGAGCGCTCTTTTCTTCGTTCGTACAACAGCAAACGGTTTACGTCAGAATGTTACAACCGCCGGGTATTCGAATCCTCGTCTTTGCCTTCGGACGAATTCCGCGCTATTTCAAGCGCGCGGGGCTCGGCCGTTCGATGCAATTCTGACGACGTCTCTCCGACTTTTCTTTGGACTTTTTAACGCGAGAGCGGCGAAGATTTATGCGGCAGTTAAAAATCTACCGTATAAATATATTACCGGAGCAAATTTCCCGAGTGTACATTAATCTGAATTTTTGTCCGCGTCATCGTGACCTTCCTGTAATACGTAATCTACAGACACACTTCATCATATAATTCTCCGTTTGCACGGCGAATGCGGATAAATTTTTCAGATTGCACCGGCAGAACTAACTTCGCGCATTACGTGGAATACAATCTCGCGTGATAAATTTATATGTTTAACATCGAATAAATAACGTTCATGTAAATTCCTCCGTTCGATCGTTTCCGCCGATACCTCTAAAGCGCTTCGGGCAACTAAATTCGTAAACGGAGCGTTTGAAATGATTCGTTTAACTTTATATAGGCGGTTTCATAAGTTTCGACGTTTCATGTTGCTGCGTCACAGCAGTCTTAAGCCTCCCTATACATACATATGTATGTACGTACATTTTCAAATTAATATTTCGTTATTTACAACTTTTGAATAATTTTTTTTTCTATTCACATATATTTAATAAAAGTAAAATTGTGACGTAATGATGCGCTTTTTGATATTTTAACAGTAGTTTTGCAAGTGTTTTAAAATTAGTTTTAAGTAGATTTCCGGTTACTATTAATTTTTCTTAACAAAGGGCATATAGCCGGATAAGCATGCTCCCACCGAGCTTTCAATCGGCACTGTAAGAGATGAATTTGGTATCAAACAAAAATAATTTAATTCAAATTTCAATGCTAAATCTCTAACATTTTACGAGTACTTAATAATATAAAAATCCATTTTTTAGTTTTTATTTTATTTTATTTATTTATTTATTTTTTTTTATAGCAAAAATTAAAATTAATTTATGGCAATACTTAAAAGTAAATACTTACGAGTAAAAGCCATAAAATAACGCTTTCGTCATGATCCCCAAATTAAAACCCGATTTTTAACAAAAAAAAAAAATTAAAATTATTTTTTTAATGCGCATGTGATAATATGCATCAAATTTTTACAAATGAGCCTCTCATGCACCTCTGAACTCAAGAATTATTTTAATTTTTTTGGTTTGGTGTAACATTAAAAAAGAATTTTAAAACTTATTTTTTTTAAATAATTTCATATTTTAACCACTTGGTGCAATATTTTATTGATTAAAAAAACCAAATATACATTCAAATACAGAAAGTACAATTATAAAATATATTAGCAACTTATATTTCAAATACTTCAAATTAATATTCATCACTCTCCTCATTAATCACTACACAGTGCCAAGAAATATTAAAAATTCGATTTTAAATATCTGCTGATCTAGCAATTCTTAATAAATATTTAGTATGTGACAAAAGCAACCAAACCAACTGATACAGTACCAAAGGTACAGTTGTACGCTTACCATTAGCGCAATCATAGCAGTATCGAGAAATTCGGTTCATTCTTCCATTA
This sequence comes from Cardiocondyla obscurior, assembly GCF_019399895.1. Lineage (NCBI taxonomy): Eukaryota > Metazoa > Arthropoda > Insecta > Hymenoptera > Formicidae > Cardiocondyla > Cardiocondyla obscurior. The sequence continues at coordinate 10,510,789 of NC_091864.1, read as the reverse complement.
TTGTTAGAATGATATTCAAGCTTCAATGAAGCAGCGAAATGTTTTCGCATTAATATGCCGAAATCTCACTTGCTTTTATTCCAAGTTGGTTGTCATACCTATCATACATGTCATATGTAGCAGGGATTATTATATTATTTGTCACAGCTAGATATTTATCAAAAATTGTAAGATCAGCAGAAATATTAATTCGCATTTTTAATAATATCGAGTCACTGTGTAGTGATCAATAAGAACAGCGATAAAGATAAATTTAAAATATTTTGCTAATACGTTTTATAACAAATATAGTATTTTCTGTATCTAAAAATTTATTTGTTTTTTTTTTATTAATAAAATATAGTACAAATAGTTAAAATACAAAAATAATTTTAAAAAATCAGTTTTTAATTTTTGTTATACATTTTTTTATGTTGCATCAAACAAAAATTTTTTTTTATTTCTAAGTACAAAAATGTATAATCATGATAAAAGTGTTTTTTTATTGCTTTTAGTTGTAAATATTTGAAAAAAAATTGTCATTAATTAATTTCAAATTTTGCTATTAAAAAAAATAATAAAACAAAACAATAAATTTTTTTTAATTACTAGTAAAATGATTTTTAAGATAAAGACAGAAATGTTGATAAAATTATTTTTATTTGGTACTAAATTCATCTATGCAGTACCACCGATTAAAAACTCGGTAGGAACTTATTTGGCATGCCTATCTGGCTATGCCCTTTGTTAAAAAAAATTAATAGTAACCGGAAATCTACTTAAAACTAATTCTAAAACATTTGCCAAACTACTGTTAAAATATCAAAAAGCGCATCATTATGTGACATTTTTACTTTCATTAAATATATGTGAATAGAAAAAAAAATTATTCAAAAGTTGTAAATAACGAAATATTAATTTGAAAATGTACGTACATACATATGTATGTATAGGGAGGCTTAAGACTGCTGTGACGCAGCAACATGAAACGCCGAAACTTATGAAACCGCCTATATAAAGTTAAACGAATCATTTCAAACGCTCCGTTTACGAATTTAGTTGCCCGAAGCGCTTTAGAGGTATCGGCGGAAACGATCGACCAATTATTTAAGAATCAGTTTTAAATAATTTATAAAGAATTAAATTAAATTAAATTAAATTATTTTAAACCATTTTTATTTAATTAAAAAAAAAAAATATTTTTAACCCAAAACCAAATTTTAATATTTAACTTAAGAATAAAGTCGTACCATTGAATTAAAAGAAAAATTTTCTTGAACGCGAGCATGTACATCGATATTTATAAATTATTAATTATATACGCGTATAAAATAGAAATTCCTACAAAGCTTCTTAATTTTTTGCCCGCGAATATTGATCTTTCGGCGTTATAAAATAATTGCTATTGCGTTCTTAATTACCTCGGTAATAAATACTTAATTTCTACGCTTTTTATTTGTAATTTAACGAGCGGAAAGCGAGGAAATAAATATCGTACACGTATAACGTGAGCGAGCAGATGTTTGATTAAAGTGTGTCGAAGATATTACGCTGCAAACACCACTTCGAAACTACTTTGTTAAGTATTAATACAACCGTAGATTAGTGTATCGTACGTCCCGCATATCGCAGTAATCTCGGTGCCGTTGAGAAACTGATTTTCCGACCAAGATTTCACAGGGCGGCGCTTCTTCGCAAATTCGAATTCCGAATATTCCGTAATCGTGCATGTCGAGAGTGGACCGCATGTCAGAGTGCACTTAGGAGTTTTTGCGCGTTCCGACCCTCGAGTTCCGTGTCCGTCAGTAAATGTGAACCGCGAAGCCTTTAAGAATCGCCCCGCGGAATCGTAACTCGACAAGGGATCAAGGCGAGGAGTTCGTTTTCCGACCTCCACCGCCACGAAAGAACCCCTCCCTCCCCTCCCTCCCGTCTTTCGTTCTTCTCCCTACGTATTCTAACGTGCTTCTTCTTCGCACCTCGAGATATATCTCCGGGGCTCGCAATCACGCTGGGGTATCTTGATTCATATAAATCTCTGGTAAAACTCGCGCGGTATTCGGCGCAACCAGAGAGAAAGAGAAAGAGGCTTTTCTCTTCGCGACAAGTATACGCGTATAATAGGGGAAACGCTTCCACCGGCGGCCACCTCGAATACGCTGTGGGGATACACGACTGAGCGGCGCCCATGAATTCAAAACAGGCTGGAAGATCCTGAGACCCCGGGTACCGCGGACTAACGCAATTATGCATGCCAGCGTTCGCGAATTCTCTTTAGTGCCGCGTGCGATCTAAAATGCGACGCACTGCCGCGCGTACCGACCGATTATATACTTCACCTCTTCGCGAAAATCATGTTTTATTGGCCGACTATAAAGCGCGCTCAGCTCTGGGGCAGTAAAAAGAAGATTGACGTTTCATAATGAACGCTGCTTCAATATTAAAGCGCAAATTTTGTAACGCGACAAGGGAGATCGCTCGGACCGCGATGAGAAAATTACACCCAAGTTGGCAAACGTTTTCCCCCTTTGACAATTATTTCGGAATTGATCGAAAGTGAATACCTAGAATTTTTTTTTTCCGGTACGTCCGACGAGCATGATACGCGCGGATTGCGAAACAATACCGACGATTCTAATAGAAATCAAATCCGAAAAGCTTTTGCAGCATTTTTCTGCTTGCTACTTTCGAAAATGCCGTTTCGATTTTACAGTGGAATCGCACGAAGATAAATCAACTACATGTACAATCGCACGAAGCAAAACGAAAGATAGACGAGTTAATCGTGAAAGGCGAATGATACATTTTAATGAAAGTCTACTAACGCGAAACTGTCGCCGGTTACGTTGGCACGAAAGTAGCTGTTACCGAGTCTCGAAATCGTACAACTCGGATCACCGCTAACCGCGAGGTAAATCCTTTAAGGGATCAAAAGGACCTTATCCTTTGGGAGTTGTTGACCTTTGTGACATGATATGTCCCTTCTATTGGACACCGGTGTAACTTCGGCGTCGCGTAAGTAATCAACAGCGACGCGCATAATGCCCTCTTGTTATGGATTAGTATACGCCCGATAGCACTACGTATACGCCTCTCACGAACGCAAGTGACCATTTGGACATAGTACTTGCCTCGGTAAATGGCATGTGCATACATAGTTCGCGCTTGTTACCCAAATGCAATATTATCATTAACCAATTCGCAAACAAAGCGTTTCTCCGTGCAATTTTTTCATGAAAATCTATGAATTATACCACTTGATTATTATTTTATGCACACATAATTTTTTGCACGTTTAAAAGTCGACTATAAACGCATTCAAACATTTTTGCACCGAGTTTAGAAAAATTACGAGTAAAAATGATCGTTTAACGATCGATCGAACTGCGATTCCGGACCGAAGGAAGAACGTGCCGTAACGAGAAAAAAAGATTTGTGATTCTGTAATTCCGGCGGGTCGTGATCTCGATAAATTTTCCCCGACGCGAATGACAGGTGGTGCGCATCGGCGAAAGGGATGATCGCAAGGTGTTACAAATCGCTCTTCGCGGATCGTACGTTCGCCGAACGAGACGAGAGGATACAATGCCTGCTTAAACTCCGTTAGTCTTCCGCACTTGTACGATATTCTTACGCAGCGCAATTTTCGCGAGAAGGGTATGGAGAAGAGCTCTCGAGTGGCTCACAACTCGGAAACGAGGAGTGCTGGCACTCCGACCGTCGACCCGAAAGCACATACTTTCCCCTCTTCCGTCTATCCTTTCGCCCGGCTACACGCTCGAGCTCTTTGCTTTCCGTACGCTCGCATATATGTATAAGAATTGGGACCATTTATTTGAAAATCGATTTTAGACCATTTATAAAGAATTTAATTTAATTTAATTAAATAAATGTTAAAAATTTTTATTTAATTTAAAATCTAAGTCGGACCATTAAATTAAAAGAAAGAAATTGGAACCACTTATAGGTGTATCATTTAATGTGTCACACCGAGTAGGAACAGGTAGGTCTTGACGAAAAAAATAAAAAAGTCTTATACCATTTTGTAAAATTCTCAATGATTATTGAGAAAAAAATTTATTTGTCTAGCGCAAGAGACCATTGAGAATTTTGTAAAATGGTATAAGATTTTTTTATTTTTCTCACCAAGACCCACCTATTCCTACTCGGTGTGACACATTAATTAAATGATACACCCTGTGTATATATATATATATATATATATATATATATATATATATATATATAAAATATTTTTTTTTTAATATTATAAAACTTTAATGTTCCCTGTGACGGAAGATATACGGATTTTTGACAGTTCGCACATCGAGCTCGATAATAATTTTACGCGGACGCAGATGTTACAATGGTAACTGGTAACAAAATACTGACTTTGAACGAAGCTTTTGATGCATCGGGCAGCAATTGCAAACGATACATGGAGCCATGGTTTATGATGCAGTAAATTCGATGGTGTCGCGTGAAACTTGAGCCGGTAAAATATTTAGTAGAATACTCACGATCGATTTTAAAAGAGAAGTATGTTTTTTGTTTTTAGATATATCCAATTTTAATATACAGGATGTCCCAGGGTTAGTGTGACAACGCTCGTGGGGTGATAGATCTCGACAAATTGAACGTAAAAGTTCTATATTATTTTACGTTTTTTCAAATTATAGTCAAGATATAAATTTTTTTAAATTAATAAAATACAGCAAATAAGTTCCACGCTCTAGTAGAGCGTGAAATCGGCGGCGTGGCGCGCGGAAAAATCCGCGAGACGCGAGAGTGGGGATACGCCGGGCCTCGTGCCGAAAATTCGCGCGGTCCTCGCTCTCTTCCGTGTCGACCGGCGTGATAGGCGTACGATAGGCAAAGATTGGCGAGCGAGAACAAGAGCGAGAACAAGAGCGAGAGCCAGAGCGAGAGCGAGAGAGAGAGAGTGCGAGGGAGAGCGAGGACGTCTAGAGAGGTCCAGGCGTTTATTCGGCGAGATCTTCCACCCGCATTGCGGAATCATTATACAGGGTGTCTCAGCCCATGTGTAAAATCCTATACAGATAGGTAGGTCTTAAGGAGATAAATAAAAAAGTTCTTTAACGTTTTGAAAAATTTTCAATACTTATTGAAAAAAAAATTAATTTGTCTAGCGCAAGAGGACAAGGAAGCTATAGGTGAGTGAGCGCGATAGGCGACGGCGCCAATCGCCTGTCGCGCTCACTTGCCCGCAGCTTCCTTGTCGCTCTTGCGCTAGACAAATTAATTTTTTTCTCAATAACAATTGAGAATTTTACAAAATGTTAAATAACATTTTTATTTATCTCCCTAAGACCTACCTATCTGTATAAGATTTTACACATGGGTAGTTTACAGACTAATAAATGCCGTAATTTTTCATTGCTCGATCAGACAGTATTTAAATTTACTTTGATTCGGTGCACAAAAATTCACTTTTCTACTTTTACGTTAAACGTTTTTTTTGTTTCTGTTTTTTACGAGTTAAATTTTTTTAATTAAATAAAAATTTCGTATAAATCTTACGGAACGTTTTATTTTATTTTATAAAAAATAATATCGCTTTTATACGTCTCTACATTTTGCGTAGCAAGGAAAATTAAGTTACGTTAAAAATAAAAATACAAATAAAACATCTGAAGGAAGAAGTATGAAAAAAATTTGTTATATCATCGACTTATTCTCAGCAAGAAAAAAAATTTATTCTGCTCTCGAAATATTAAGGTAAGTTTGACACTAAAATGATCAAAGCATTCGTATGTGAAACGCGGTACCGGGGAAATTTGCAACACTCGATAAAAATCTTAAAGAACTCATTTCTGCATCGCAAACGCGAGCTTTCCGTACGCGAGGCGATATAGAATATTTGCGACCGACGTAACACGAGAGAGGAATGTTGCCCGCAGATTTTTTCGTGATTTTCTTCCGCTAAAGTGAACTGAAGTTTAATATGTGAAACGGGTGCAAAGTAGATGGATGACTTGAAGAAATAGCTGGCAGGTGTTGTCGTGGACCGGTGCGAAGAATGTTCATGAATTCGCCAACGTAATGGCTGCCCGGAAAATCTTTTTATCATAACGTCGGACAATGCTGACGGACGTGACACGTAACACGTGTGCCGCTTTAACGCATTGAGCTTGATAAACTCGCGTTATTTCGATATAGCCAATCAGCTATGCAGTGGTAAACCAGAGTTATTCCGAGATAGGTAATCAACTATGCTGCGGTAAACCGAAATATCACACGTAATACGAAGCCGAAGTACACAATATTACGGTTATCTATTATTAACGGTATAATGTCCATTCATAAGTTATAATATCTCGAAGATTTTATTGTACGTAAGTTTGGACGATTTAGACGGGACTCCCTGGTCCATTAGTCATCGCGCGCTGATAAATTCCGTCGCCGATATCGATAAAACATTTTGATACACAATGTGGGATAATCCTTTTCCCGGCTGTCGAAGTATACGTACGTACATTCGCAATTTGTGAAAATAAAGGAAAGCCATTTGTACACGAAACGAAATTAACGCGCGTGCATTCAATTCCGTATACGGGGTTTGACCGGTTGCCAGCAGCGTGAATTTAATAAATCGCAGAGGGTCTGGGAGGGGTATGGGAGGGAGAGAAACGCGGATTGGACGAAACGTAGAAAAATTTCGATTTTAGCGCACAGCGGCATTTATCAAAGGTTATACGCGCGTGTTAGGTATGACGGTATCGTAATCACGTTTCTGCTAGGCCGTGTATTAGCCTCTTGACATTTTTCGTTAAATGTTATTCGCATCTGTCGACCACTCTCTGTATTGTTAAGCTACCGGAGTTTGGTTCACCTCATATTTGTTTATTTTGAAAAAGGCCGGTGGTCTATATTCCGGCGCGGAAGCGGTACGTTCATTTTATTTTCAATGACGTTTGCCCGATAACATTTAATAAGCGCCGGCTGAGACACCCTGTATATTGTACAGCCCTCTGCCTCCCGGGGAGACCGACACGGCTCTGGACGATACCCGGCCACGTAAAACGGGCACGCGGGCCCGTTAGTTTTTTGGTGGATCTTTGTCGCGAGGCAAAGACGTAGCGTTAGAGAGTGGCAGCCGACGGGCGTCTAAGAGCCGGGGGTTAGATCCCGCGAGAAATACCGGGCCAGGTTATTCGAACTGTGCGATTCTAGCGGTCGTAGGGTGTTCGTACGTCGTGTCCGCACGGAGAGCCCTTGGCAACGGCCGAGGCCGAGAGAGATCTACCGCGATTTCGTGGGCGACCGGCGATCTTCCGTGTGAGTTCGTTTGTATTGCTGGGTCTCGCGAAAACACGCCGTGTGTACGGGAGGCGCGTGGCCGGCACCACAACATCCGGGGCCGACGCGAGAAGATAGCGAGGGGTAGCGTGTTGAAACTACAGGAAGTAGGTGGACAGAAGGGTGGGCGACTATGCAAACGAGGGAGGATGAGCGGAACGGAAGAAAGAAAGAGAACGGGGTGCCATGTTTACGAAAAGGGCACGCTACGTGCCTTCTCCTTTTTTTAACCTTCGCGACTTTTCGATTTTTCCCAGTCGTGTCGCGCTCAACTTTTCACCGTGGATTTTCCGAGATTTTGTTCTTGGCCGGAAACACAAGGGAGACGATCCGTTAAATCGAATTCAGCTAATGTAAAATTTACCCCCCTCGGAATATATTCAGATTCCATATTATGGAAGATTTAGCCGTATTCACAATATACTTTCTTTCTTATGAAATGATTTTCTTAGATAAATAATTTTGAATAAAGACTCTTAATTATTCAAGATATCTTAAATTCTTTTCAATTTTTTTTGTCACTTTTCGTATACAGGGTGTCCCAAAGTCATGTAGACAAACTTTGGAACTAGGTAGATCTCGTTATTTTAAGAAGAAAAGTTCTTTACCATTTTTTATTCCGAGTAATATTAAGCTAGATAATAATTATTGAAAATTATATTTTTTGAGCGGAAATTACTGCCCCCCACACCGCGCGGAGACGCTCTATCCATCGGTAGTCCCCAATCCTTGCGTTCTCGATCATCGATAAGAAAAATGAAGGCGCGCGGGGCAAGACAGGCGGTTACGATCGGACCGCCTAGATAAACTGGTCTAAACCAGGAATCAAAGAAAGGCGACAACGCGTAACAATACAAAGAAAATTATCGATGATCAAGAAAGCAAGGATTGGGGACTACCGACGGATAGAGCGTCTCCGCGCGGTGTGAGAAGCAGTAAGATCCGCCCAAAAAACCTAATTTTTAATAATTTTTATCTCGCTTAATATTACTCAGAATAAAAAATGATAAAGGACTTTTCGTCTTAAAATAACGAGATCTACCCAGTTCCAAAGTCTGTCTACATGACTTTGGGACACCCTGTATACTATATTTTAAATATTCACTATATTAATATTTAATTTTCTTTTGTCTTGTGTAACAAAATAATACTGCATGCTTTTATAAAATAACTGAATTATTTGTTACACGTTAATAATGAAAAAAATTTCTGTCCGCGTATTATAGTTATTAAAGTATTTTTCTTTTGTCGTTTTAGAAAATCAGAGGAATAAATTGAAACAAGTGAGAATATAAATCAATGTACTTAATTTGAAGAAATGTATAAATCCCATTTTTATTCATTCATTTTATAATCTGTGTTAAAACAAGTTTGACAAGTGAAAATGAGTGAAAATGAAATGAGCTAAAAAAAAAAAAATTTAACTCGAAGATTTTTAAATCCGCCAATAAAACTAGTTTAGATTACGCGACATTTCCTCCGTTTCGTTTCATATATCCCATATCTTTGGATGTTTTTCCAACGTCAATCAGAACTTTTCAAATACAGACTGAACCGACAGTCGTTGAAAAGAAGCCGGTTTCTTTTAAAAACAAGTTGAAAATACAGAATAAAGTTTTTTTTTCGAGGTTTTACTTTCGAGGAAAGCAGCTTTCAAAGTTGATCCCGGTATATTGATTTGGTTTAGCCTATCGAAATTCGATACATATCAAACTTTAGTCCACACGCAAACAATATATTTACAGTATACTACAACAAAATAGTAAAGTTTACGCAGACCATAATGTAATAAATAGAACAGAAAATTATTAAGTTTCAATCCACCCGGCTTGATTTAACGTGATGATCGTGGGTGATTTTTTTTCTCACGAGAAAATTTACATTTATGTCGAATAGAACTCTCGTTCGAAACGCGAGTCCGTGAGTTACGTTTCGCCGCAGAAAGAAGCCGGATAACCGGAATATTTTCGGCGGCGATAAACAGCCATTCGTCTACCCCCGCAAGATCGCCTTCGTTTCTCTCACGAATCGTTCCTCGAGAGAAACGCCCCGCGCCCTCATCGCTCCTCCGCCTTCCACAAGAGATGGGTGTACGAGTAATACGGAACGATCTGACGAATGTCCCGGGGCAAAAAGCTTCTACCGGTCCGGGGTACGTCGCAGTTCTTCCTGGAAGAATATTAAGCGCGCCGCGGCGCTTCGTCGACGCTGGCGTTTTTTCAAATTTTCGTTTTCCTCGATCGATCGAAGCAGGTCGTCTCCGTCGCTACGCCGGAATCTACACCGTCGTCTATCACTGGCGAGAACGAGGGAGAGATATATTAGATAGGTAGATAAATCCTTAATACGGCTTACGGCAAATGGCTCATGAGACGGCCAAAATAGCGGAAAACGCGAGCCGCGTAAGCTGCAAACTTTAATAATACGTGCTGCACTACCGACCCGTTATCGTTCACGAGGCAGGAATAACCGATTAGTAACGACGTAAATCTTTGAGATTTTTTTTTTTAATATTCCTTCGGAAATAATTTTTCTTTCATCAACCTCCAAGGTCTTTTGTCACAAAAAAAAAATTTGGAGCTGCGATTTTCTATCGTGCAATATTTAAAAGAATATCATTAAACATCGTGGTAGTCTTTATTTTATTTTTCTCCTGGTTTCTTGCGACCATCTCTCATAAATATTAATGTTCATATAATATTCATACGCACTCATAATCCTTTTAATTTTATTAATCTATGGGTGAGTGCTTTCCTATTAGCACGTAACCTAAATGAGCACGCAAGGTAAATTTCCATTAAAAAAAATAAAATAGAAGATTTTAAGATAAAAATTTACAAATGTTTTTAATTACGATATTATCTTTCACTAAATTAATTTAAATTTAAATAATAGAAAATTTAAATACCTATAATTAAAAGTGATTAAATAACGTAGTTTATATTGTAATGCAACGTAATGTAATATAAAAAAAACTCATATTTGAATAAATTGGATATTTGGTATCCAAGTAAAATAAAAAATCGTAAAGAACTTTTCTTCTTAAAAAATTCTTCTTCACCCTGTATAAGAATTGGGACCATTTATTTAAAAATCGATTTTGGACATAGAGCGTATTAACATTTCAATTTCAAATAATACATTCAAAGTTACTTGGACGACATAAATGATAGATCTGTCTCCGCGGTTTGTTTTTTAATAATCCCTAACAGAAAGTAAAAACTTACAAGTGCAAAGACATAATTACGGGGAGAAGCACGACAGGGCCTTTTTGGTTAATCTTTCCAAGTAGCGACCAATAAAGTAATGACGTTGAATTACAAGAAATAATCATTAGAAGACTTCTAATCGCGTTCAATCAAACGAAACCTAACAAAACTAGGTGAACGAACTTCGTACAATAAAATCGTTACATTGTACGAATAATATTAAGGAAAAAGAAAAAAAAAAAAAAAATAATAATAATAAGAACCTCTAATCTTCTTAAACTTCAAATTAATTTAACTTTGCTAAAAAAGTTTCTCAATGGCAAACTACCGTAAGAGCTAAAAAGGACTTTCCACCGTTTTATTATTATGCTGTAAAGTTCCGTTTTCAATTAAACATGCATAGAGTATTGTACGCTTGATACAGCAAGTTTAATGTTAGCTACGTGCTACAAATAATAGGTATTGGCGAGACATGTGAGTATTATAGGAGCGCTTGCTGACTTCACATTTTCTCAACTGAGGAATTATGCAATTCGCGCGATCCAGGGTGATATATGGTGGAACGCGCAAAAAAGAATCTCGACCAATGATTAATGGCCGAGTAGCATTGATACTTATCCCCCGACACGCTAAGAGTGCGTCCAGCCGAATATAAATTCCGCTTTTTAAACAGCTACCCGTGAAATTCAATCTCGGAGGGAAGCGAGCGAAAGTGATTACAGCGGTTGAATACAGATTATGAGAAGGCGGTCGCTACGTCATATTTAAGCGCCCCGGATTTTCTTTGTAAGCGTCTAAAGGAAGGCTATATCTCTTTTCCCACCGGCACACTTCCGTGTCCCGTGCGATAGAAAAAAAAAAATAAGAAAGGACGTTTGAGTATACCTAACGGATCGTGAAATTTTCTATTATGAGATTAAATGCGTCAGTCTTATCGAGAGAGAGATCCACTCTAATATTACGTCGCGCGTTGCAATCAAAGCTTTGATGCGACGCCGCCTTTTCAATGTAATACCTAATAATGCCTGCGCGAGTTTGAAAAAAAGTTCGACTGATCTTGCACAAGACTGCAAAACTGTAATGCCGACGATATTTTTTGAACATTTAAAAACAAACGATTAATTTGTTCTTAAATTGAAGCGCGTAATTCGACAAATGAATGGTTTGTGAGATTACACGAAACTTTCTTTCCGACCCTATAATTTACCATTCTCATTAAAAGTTTGGTTGAGATTTTTTAAGCTGCGTACAATTTTTTACTTTAAAGTTGCTCGACAAATTTAATGTTTATTCTTTAACAATAAAAATTTGTATTACTAAAAAAAAACTTTTAATTTCTGATATAAAAAAAATTAACAAAAATTAAAGTAAGCGTACGAGAGCTAGCTCTTTCGTCCCCATTCTCTATTCCGAGAGTACTTTTTCCCAATATAGAAATAGATCTCGTATAGGGGCGTGGCGGTGCGCGATACGTCGTGCAGGAAGAGAAATCGTCTTTTCGTAACAACCACCCAACGCCGGCGGTCACCCCGTTGCGCACACACGCATACATATCTAGTCGTCTCCGCTACCGCGGATTCTTTTCCGCTGTGAGATTCTCTTGCTCGATTTGCCGGCGCGGAATAAACAATAAAGTTGTCTATAGTCACAGCACGTCAATTCGGACCAGAGTGGCCTTTTATTTCCAACGGTGGCGATGAAGAATACCAATATTCTCGCGCCCCGTTCGCTTTACTCCGCGAAACTCTACACGCGCAATAGTTCTCGTCGAAAATTTCCTCGTTTCGGTCCCATATTTATCTTCCGAGTACAGCATTCGACATAGTAATGGGGGAGCTATTGCAAATAAAGAAGTCGTTCGAATGTATTGTCGCATTCTCAAGCGAGCAACGGTAACTCAGACATTTGTCTTCTCGAGTTACATCCCATTCGGACTTGTCCTATTATACATTGTGTTTGCTAGGAAGCGGCAGATACCTGATCCGAATGAGTAATATAATGGCAATGACGGTAACAACGCTATGAATATTACTCGGAATGAGAAACTTTCGTGTATGTAAAACAGCTTGATAATGTACAATTCACAGAATCACTAATTAGTGAAGAGGACCATATTTTGTTGTTAAAAGCATTCCGCGTGACATTCAACAAGCTATTTTGAAATTTGGAGATAATATTATCCTGTTCAAATCCTCACTTAAGTAGTATTATATTTAACATCAAAATTGTATAATAAAAAGAGGAGAATTTTATATAGAATAAAACTGTATCTGATTGAAGGTACATTTATATAACATTCATTAAAATAGGTATGCATATAATAATTACGTAACTAGTTATGCAATTATTCATTAAGATTTTTACAGGAAGCAGAAAGGCTAATAGTCATAATTTGTTACGCGTGAATTGAAACTTTAAATTAGTTTATTTTTACATTAATTCCAATCTCGCGATTATTTCTACACTCTTGTAATATTTTTTCTCTCGTTAACGTTTAAAAATTATCAGCTTTGAAGTTATTTTTGGCTTAAGTTCTCCAATTTCGCGACGTCAGTGAAAAACTAACGAAATCAAGAATTTTATTCGTTTGGAAAAATCGTTCTAACTGCCGAGTGCAGAATGCAGGTTCTAGAACAAAGGAAATATAAATCCGATAAGCTCTCTGTGTACGTTCAAATGCGTGTGCGTTCTTATGTATATATGTATACAGGTAGAAATGCGACCTTTTTACCTTAGTGGTCACGCGCGTCATAGCTGAGATAACTTTTGCGCTAGTCGCGGAGAGTAGATACCGTTTGTAAGTATTTAGGTTTTAACGTCTGTCGTTTTTATTTTTCTGCGACTTCTACACAACTTGTGGAGAGTCAGCATTTTTTAATTTTTTTTTATTATTTTTTTTTTTTAAAGAAACGTAAGCCGCATAAGCTCCAGCTCTGTTTTCTGGAACTCAGTTTCCATTTACGTGAAACGAAACTTGCAATTTTTGTAGATCATGATCTTATCGTCTTTATCTAAATTTTGTATAAGCTGTGTGCAGTTATTTAAAAAAATGTCACTTTATTTTTTGATTCTTTTGTCAACTTGTTCTTTTTCTCGGTAAAAATGATATTTTATTACGTAAAAGATATACGAATATGAAGAAGGAAAAGGGCTAAGAGCAGTTGACGGTTAACTTGCATGAAAAATCATTAAGCCAGAAATTTAACTTCCTCACTGAGCTAAAGGTGTGAATATACAGGCGAAATACCTCTGAGCGGTGGAAGAGACGAAATAAAGGGAGGGATCGTATTTCTGAGCTGATCTAAGATTACGATGCGAAGGAAAGAGAGAAGATACACCGTTGGCAAGTATTCGCATCAAAAATCCTCGCTTCCATGCTGAAAAGCGCGAGGAAAAGCTAACTGCTTACCTCTCGAACGATGCGGTTTTCCCACGGGTTACCTTCTTATAAAAGATGAATAAAATGAAAATACGTCTACAAAGGGCTTGCTTTAGTACAACGATTATCGCGAGTCATAGATTTCAGCATTAAGAGCAATAAATGTTTGAAACACAGTAATACAATTTTATATTCGCGTTTTTATTTATTCTTTACTAATTTGATCAACGTAATTAAAAATTTTGTGAAACGTTATATTTATCAATCAAAAACTTTGTGAATTTTGTAATATATAAAATACATTTATATTTAAGTTATTAATTTTTTTTTTAAAGAATTTTTACACAATTGATATACAAAAATGCAATATAAAAATATTTTTATTATTATACTGCGTGCCAAATTAAATTTTTGTACACGAGTGACAAGTGCCGTATCATTTTCCATCTAAATTAAATAATAGAGAAAGAGAGAATTAGAGAGAGGGAAAAAATTAATAAAGATATCATATGTGAGCTTCCCCGTCAATTAAAGTGCTTTTTATCCATTATATAATCGCGTCGCGCGTTAAACGGAGATCGAGAATAAGCGCATCTCTTTTGCTCAGCACGCATTTCCTTTCATTGTGAGTTATAACGCAGTCACAATAAGCATCGTTTGTAACTATGGGCAAAGATCGCGGCGTGGCGCCCGGACGTCAGATCTTAAACGAGACCTTAGGTTATTACATCTTTAAGAGGGGGAGCGGGGAATGATCTCAGCTGTCGTGCCCAGGGTTCACGAAGGTCTGATGGCACTGCGGATCCCCTGATATTTGTTTGACGTGCCCGAGGTTTGTATCTTCAAAGGGTCAAGCACGAACGCGCGCGGACTATCTGCTCTCTTCTCGTTCCTCTCACGCCCGCTTTACGTATGGATCCATATGGTACAGAATGTATAAATAACGCGCTTCGTTCTATTGTGGGATAAGTAAACCCCGAAAACGTATGGAGATAGACAAAGAGGAAAGTCGAGCTGACAAAGGACGGCAGCGGTGGAGGGATGAAGATGAGGAAAAGAAGGAAAAATGTGCGAGAGAAAGAGAGAGCTAGAAAATGGTGGCTGAAGAAAAGCACACTTCGGTATGCTTGACACGACGGCAGAAATGAGAAGGAAAACGTGATACCACGTGCGGCGAAAATTGGCGGAGACTGCAGACTACAGTGAGCGCCGGAAAATAAAAGCGAAGGAGCACTATGTGCTTGTTAAGAGTCGCCTATTTTGAAACGTAATTCTCGCGGGAGAAAGCCTGAACGATGGATTAATAGCTGAAATCGCGAATTTAGACACGGTAGATATTTACCATCTGTTTTTCTCTCGACAAACTTTTGTATAATCCAAAGATTTGCATTTTCTACGCTCCTCCGTACCAATTATTAAACGTTCAAACTTAAAGATGGAAAGAAAAAAAAGATAATTGTATCAACGATTTTCCGCTTCGCAGATTCGAGGGTAGATTAATGAAAAAGGTGTCTATTTTCGTGCGGTACATCGTCGATTGCGAAACGATCGTTCACGACGGTTATTACATCATCTTGATCATCTATATATCATCGCATCCGCATTCTTGCCAAGAGTCACCGCGCGGGGTCAAAGAGAACTTATGGATATTAGCACTGAGAAGATGATATGAATATGCTGGCGGTATCCAGCGTCGTAAATCAATGGGTAAAACCGTACGGGCAGGAAAGCTCGCTCGCAGCACTCGCACTTTATCATCGTAGATGACGAAGACAGAAACGATTTGCACACTAGAAAGAATTAACGTTGACAGTCCTTTCCCGTCGCTTTCAGATTGTCTCTGCCAAGTCTCCAGGACGCGAGATTATGAATTAATTATCGTCGCCGCGAGAATGAATCTTCAATGACAGGCGAAACCACCGCCGACATAATCATCGTAGTTTGGGAAAGGTTGTCTGAATAAATTGATCGCCGCGTTTTTTTTTTTTCTGCTGGTACTTTCTTTAGAAGATTTATACACTGAGATGCACGAAAAATATACATCCACAAAAACAAGATAATTATCTTGGCGCGAATGCTTCTTACATTTTTGTCAGCAATTTGTGTAAGCATATGACAAATGATCGTCGATTCACGTTCCAGCTAGAACAGATATTTGTTTACATTTACGGAATTTCTCTTTGCAAGATTTTCTAGCTAGTTTTATTTTGCAGAAAAAAAAAAATTGTCTCATTATGTCTCCTTCTACTTAACGAACAGTCTTCTAATTAAAACATTTCAAAGGGCATAATTTTTTTATCCACGCATTACGCTACACCGAACAATGACGTTAATCATTGGCAAATAAGAGATGATTTAACCGTGTATTTATTAAATATGGCTTATTTCCATTACGTGACACGCGAACGCATATATCACGGATATGTACACATTTTTCTCCGGCGTTTCTGGCACGCAAATTTCAATTTCGAACACCGTGTCCCGCAGTATAACGGATGACTGGTATTTTAAGAAGTTAGGTATCTTCACCCTGAAATTATAGTCGTGAAGAATGTCGTCGTAATACGATCAGCTGCTCCGTATGACAGTGCCATTTTTCTGCTGGCCGATTGCAGGTCACGTATAACGTTGCTCCTATGCAAGTCGCTTTTCCCATATACATATCGCACGTACATTCTTGGCACAGCCGGGAAGAGAGAGACTCACTCCGCGTTTGCAAAGAGATACGCACACCACCGGGCGTTACATCTTCCAGACATTCTATCCCCCTAGTTCTCCGAAATATACATATTCTCCCGTGCCGGAACAAGTTCCATCGTGATTTGCATCTTTAATCTTTAAATGTGTGCGAAAGGGCGCTCGCGAGTTTTAATTGCAACACAACGGAAAGATACCTATGAGAACAAAGTTTATTTAAACTTTATCTTTATGAGATAAAATAATTGAACGCAATTTCTTTAAGTACGATATTTACTTTTATTATATTAATTTTATTCACCCGGCTGATTATTTTTATTTTGGAAGTATCAAATATCTACACGAGATATTTTGCTGGTAATTAATATTAAAAAAAAAAATTGCACCGCTATATTATACTAAAATGAAATAGTGCGAAATTGTAAAATAAATTTATCATTTATCTATGCCGTTAATTACTATTGTGTATTGACTATCAATTATGTCGCTTCACACATAACGAGCTATTATTAGATTCAATGTGAAATTACAAACGGTAAAATGACCATGTAACTTGGAGTATCGATTGTCAAGCGTTATTTCAGTGCTAAACTCGAAGCGCATTTGAATCGTATCGCATCGTCGAAAATTTATCCCGTCAAGTGAGTCGCGTAGGCCGAATTGCGTGGCGGTGTATTCTTGCATTTCGATAACAACGCGCCTACTCGGTGCTCTCACAGACGCTTTTGAATAAAATAGTCAATTGTGTTGGTGGTGCAACGAACAGCTTTCGAGCGTGCGATAAAAGCGACCTCATATACGATGCAAATGCGAATCTTATGCATCGCACACGTATCCAGCCGTTCTCTTTTTGGCAGAGGGAGAGAGAGAGAAAGAGAAAGAGAGAGCGGGAACAAGTGAAAATGCGTTAAACGCAACTACGCACGGCTGAGCCGCCGTTGATGGAAGCGTTGACGACCGATTCGAAGAGCATTTGTTCATCCCCAGTGTTGACATTGCATTAGTCCTGGAACAATTACTCGCGTATCGATCATTGGGTCGAACGTAATTGGGCGCGATGTGGTTCGCCGACCTATCGGGTACTTAAACTGCTGTGCACGGGAATACATTGGCCGAGCCGGCTCAAAAACCGATTTTCGGTCGATAAAATCGTTGCACGGAGCCGCGCGCATCCCCCGGCGTCTGGGGGATGAAAATCGAAGCTGCTTCGTTAAACCGGCTAATTAAGTAAGGGTGCGCGAGGCGTGGAATTATTTATTCCGAGTAATATTAAGCTAGATAATAATTATTGAAAATTATATTTTTTGAGCGGAACTTACTGCCCCCCACACCGCGCGGAGACGCTCTATCCATCGGTAGTCCCCAATCCTTGCGTTCTCGATAATATATATATAAATAATTTGTAATACTAGAAGAAACTATGCGCGTGCTACGCGCGCGCTATTTTTTAAGAGATTATATGCCCTTGGACCGTCGATTATGCATAGATTTTTAATACGTACGGAACATGTGCTGCGTACGTACGTCTCACTCGACCGCTGGAGAAGAACAAAGCGAGAGTGGAGTAGTGGAGGAACGTACTTTCTTTTTTTATTACTAATCAGCTAATTTGTGCGTAACGCATCCACTTTTTTAAATAGAATACACATGGGTATAACGTATTAATGGAATAAGTTCACAACGCATCGATATGGCATTTGTAATGCACACGTAACTCACGTTTAGTTTAAAAATACTCGACAATAGTTTGCGGGAGAGATCAAACCGCAGTAAAAAGATATTGCTATTTTTAATATTCCGTCGTTTCCCGTCGCAGCGGCGGACTTGTATTCAAATGTATGCAAAAGTAGTGCAAGTTGGCTAACAACCAAGTCGAAAAAGCAAATGCGGTGTTAAGACAGAGGAAGACACGCCTAACGCGCGAACAATCATCTGCATATGTTCTCTTACGAGCTCTTGGAAGGAATTCAACTATGTTGTTCTTTATGATAAAAAAAGAAGCCTAATAACAAATCACCCTCGAAAATTTCTTTGTCTCGCTTGCGCGCGTAATCATTTTGCGAGTCATCGATTAGATAAACTATTGTTTGTGGCTGCTGGAGAAGATCGAGTAACTTGCTGCAGCTTGTAAATTAGTTGATGAACGGAGATCGAATATCGTAGCTTCTAAGGCGTGCTAAACTGGTATCGGTCGCGATTGAAGAGAAAGGGACGAACAAACCGCTCTCGCCTGCAGTTTAAGATAATGTTTTCATTGGTGCTACCGGGGGTTATTTTACTACGTGTCCTTAAGTTCCTTCTATCCTGTTTTACAATATCTGTCCGGATACCTCGTGAGATTACAAAAACAACACCGTTGCGCTCCCTTGCTGCGGAGCAAGGGAAGGAAAATACTCGCCGTCATCATGGTGAAGTCGTAAGTGTACGGACAATGGTCGCGGCGTACGCTTACTTTCAGGTGGCGACTTACGATCCAATAAAGTTTTTGTCCCACCCCTCGCGGCAGCGCAGCTGCGATCCCGATCTTCTTTCCCGCGGGATGTGTTTCTGATTGGTAAAAGTTACCATGGTTTATAAGTTGATTAAGGGCGCAGCGGGAGGCAATGTCGAAGATTCTGTTTGCACAGGTAACCCCGAACTCTGTTTCGTCGCGGTAAAGTAAGTTCAGCAACGCTCCCGTTAAGACGCGACTGAGTCGCGACTTCTCGTAACTGAGGGAGATGAGGAAGGTGAGGCGAACACCAAGTTGTGCAAAGAATAACAAAAAGAATGTTGTTCGTATTATATGCCGCGGTACTCAAACAAACTACTCCGCTCCCTCATAATCAAACAAATTGAGATATAAATTTCAAAAAGTTGAAAAAGAAAACAGCTTGGTAAAAGCGCTGATTCGATTATTATTTAAATAACAAATGTTTGGATAAACATAAAGCATTAAAAATTAGAATTAATATAGCGCCAGAAATGATTCGTGAGACACTGGTTCGAAAATTTCAATTCTATCTAAAAAAAATCCGTATTAGATCGAACCGAATTTTTCTCGCTTTTCCGCGACGTTAATTAGTTATCTCGCTTGGTTCTTACAAAAAGGTAAGGTAAGGTATACAAATCTGCGAGTTCTAAATTCAAATACTCGGCATGCTGCGTTCGCAGCGTTTTGCAATACAAAGCGCATTCGAGATACGATAAAGATTGCGGTGTCTGACGCGTCGCGTGTAACACGGCACGCCGTCAAACCCTCGGTCGCCCGGCCGGCTGCCCGGCGGTACACGGAAGGTATCAGGCCGCAGCTCTCACACACGCGGGAGTGCGTCGAGGCCGTCGCAAGCGCGCGCCACGGTACACGGAGGCTTACGGACCTAGCGCCGTCACCGGTCCTGGCCCGCTGTTGGTCGTACGGTATATTTTTATATATAAATTAAACCCCACAGGCTCTCTAGATAATTGCCAGATGGCATGCCTGTAATGCGAAGACCATAGATGAAAAGAGATTGAATCACGAGTGAAACGAAACCAATTTGTTAATAAATTCATCGGACGATTTCTACTTGCTACTTTACGTTATTTCTATTAACAATTTAATTTTAACAAATTCGCGCGGCTTATAAACGCGTATCTTATACAGGGTGTCTCAGCCCATGTGTAAAATCCTATACAGATAGGTAGGTCTTAGGGAGATAAATAAAAAAGTTCTTTAACGTTTTGAAAAATTTTCAATACTTATTGAAAAAAAAATTAATTTGTCTAGCGCAAGAGGACAAGGAAGCTGTAGGTGAGTGAGCGCGATAGGCGACGGCGCCAATCGCCTGTCGCGCTCACTTGCCCGCAGCTTCCTTGTCACTCTTGCGCTAGACAAATTAATTTTTTTCTCAATAACAATTGAGAATTTTACAAAATGTTAAATAACTTTTTTATTTATCTCCCTAAGACCTACCTATCTGTATAGGATTTTACACATGGGCTGAGACACCCTGTATATTTGAAATACATTTTATGAGGAAAATTTATACTATTACGTAAACGTTGCGAGAAAATTAATAACTTTTCTCTTAGTTCTGTTAAAAAAGAATAACTTCAGATGTTTGATAAACTTTTGTAGAAATCTCTTCGAAATCTTTCAACACATAAAATGTTATATTTAATTTTTGTTATAATTTTTTATTTTTTTTATTTATTTATGAAAAGATTACGGCGGAAAAAAATTTATTCGCGCAAGATTTGCTTAAAATTGATTGCAAATACTAATAATTTTACATCGAGATCTTTTAATCTTTAATATTAATTTTTAAATTAGATCACACTTTTTAATCTCGGAAGAGAAATTATTTTCACATTCATCAGTTGAAAGAGAAGAGAGAAAGGGAGAGAAAAAATACTATTAGAGCGTGATTCAAAGCTTTTTTTTGCAGAACGGCTTGCATTTTCTAATTTCATTATACGTCATCTGAAAATGGAATTCTTTCTTTCCTTGCTATTCAAGGCGTAGATTACCAGAAATACAGCAGGAAACCCGTTGCGCAGCAAGCCATTACAGAGCTTTGCGCGATGCGAACGCAGGCGAGATATGAAATCTCGCAGTAATGCACATTTAATTGCACGTGCAGTACTTGTTGAATCGATGCGCGCATGTATCTGAAAACCAATATATTCGATTGATATCGCGAACGTGGAATCCGATTGATATCGGGGAAAATACGACTCTCCATGGGGACCGAAGCGGCGCGAAAATAGATAAAAACATCTTCGATGCATAGGGTAAATGAAATTTTTATAAAAAAATTATCCTAAACGGATAGATTTCTATCCGCGGCACGAGAAGAGAACCTCCTTATAATTTCGTTAGCACTTTAATCGCAAATAAATTGCGAGACACGAGATAAAAATAAAATAAAGAAATTAAAAAACGCGAGAAAATAACTCGGTAAATTTACAGCCAACGAAATATGAAACGTGTCAATTAAATCCTCCGCAAGTAATTTAATTATGGAAAATTATGAAAACATTTTGAAGGACGTTAACGCCGACGAGACTATGCAGTCGCAACGGAACTGCTGGTGAGCGATGTGGTTTTCTGGCGCACCATGATGACGTAGGAATGCGCGTGCACTTATTGCGACCACCGGTGTCATCGCCACACACGGCGTGTGCGTCACGCGGCAGGTGGCTTATCCCGAGCCACCCTCGGCGCAGCATCCAGCGGTGCACAATGTCGCGTCTCGCGCGTGCTTAAATGTATCTCGAAACCCGTTGCATTTTGGGGGCGAGTCGCGCCTAAGGGCGTAGCCATGCGAAACCTTCCGCGACGACGAGACGCGAGGCTGTCCCTCGAATTTATACGCGGCCGAGCCGAGCCGAGCCGAGCCGGGAGGAGCGCGACCGGGAAACGGTAACTGGAACAGGATACTTTTGACCTCGGTTATTCCACGCGAACCTCACGAGTCTCTCCCGGGGCACCTTTGAAGTGTCGCGCGGTTTTCGGTGTAACCGCTCGCTTATGAAATATAACCCTCGACCGCTTCGCGTAGGTTGACTCATTTACGCCCGGGGGGGCTTTAACGTCGTCACGAAATGGGGTATTACGGGGGAGTCTCTTGCCCGCCGCCGCCGCCGCCGCCAGCTGCGCGCTACTTCCCCTTTTCTTTTCCGGAACAATAGTCGTGATCTTTTGTATCTCGTACATATTCGTTCTAATTAGTGGCAATTCCCTGAATGGCATACCTTCGAAATAATTCCGCGCTGCGCGCCATGGTAACAGCGCGCGCTCCTATTGAATCTGAATTCCGAATGCATAAAACATCGTGATTTTTTGTTTGTTTTTTTCTTTTTTTTTTTTTTTGCGTGAATGAAAATACGTTGCGCAATATTAATAGCGTAATTTCAATGCCTTTCTCTAATGACTTTTAAAAATAATATCCGAGCTCAGAATATCCGCACGCGTACAAAAGATTTTTTTTTTTTTAAACGCGAAATAATTTTCCGCCTGTGTATTTTGTAAGAAGTCGATTATTACTTGTTGTTTGAATAATGATAATTTCTATGCCACGATTCTTTTGAGTTATAATAAAGAGGGATTACGTATTAAACGACAAATATGTGAAATTTGCTCGTAAAAATAATAAACGACATCTTTTTAGCGTGTTTACGAATATCGCGGAAATGCAAAATTTTTGCGGAAACGTTAAAGTAATTTTCCGATCTTGCTGGTATCCAGCAAATTTTCGTACACGGGGCTATCTTCTTTCTTCCGTAACAGAAACGGTATTAGATACGCGATGGGCCGAGTTTCACCCGGTAAGATCTTGGCACAGCATGCATGCAAATCCTGACCGCGATGGAAGTGCGGATAGCTGCGCACGGATCTAGATGCGGAAATATACATACATATACATATGCGTGTGTATGTGTACGTGTGCACATTTATGTATATGTTGTACGTAGCCATGGATACCGTGAGCAGCGCAATTTCTCCGCAGTTGCTCTCGACCGCTTTCTTGCGTTCCTCAAGCGACTTCTACATTGCGCCGAGATTCGACTAGTATTTAAGCGGCGTTTATCGCCGACGAGGGAGCCCCAAGGGGGTGGCAAGGGGTACGGCGGTATCGAATGAACCAAACGGGAGGGTCGAGAGGAAAAGGGCTCGTTTCGGTGCAGCTCAAGTGGGACGATGCTCGTGGTGAGACGTGCGGCGAGAGAAAGAAGCCAAAAGGCAATGCCTCGAAAGCCGAATCGATCTTATAGAGGATTCTCTCGGTATCCTTTTACAAGCCCTCCTTGTCTACGGCACAGGATAGGCGGACGTGTCCGGACTGTGGTCCGCCCGTAACGAGCAGAGCTCCGCAAATACGGCATTTGCCCGACGGCCTCTAGCGATCCTTTCCCGAGCATGGATGCGCGATTGAATTAGATGCAGATATCGCAGAGGACACAGTGTACACACGATAGAAACCGGAAAAGAGATACTGCTATCGAATTTGTTCCCATCCGCGCTCGTTATTGCTATCGAAAGCGACGCGAGTTCGATGAAGACGCGATACCGAAAGGAAAGAAACCGTTTTCGCAACCGAGTAGGACAAGTACAAGAAAAAAAGAAAGGAAAAAAAAAAAAGATCGTCGTTTTCCAGCACAGAGGAGAAATCAAAAAGCAAACTCGACATCGACGACCGGTTTGAGAGAGAGAAATCTTCTTTTCGTACGGAATTTATTCGAGCATACTTTGCGAATCAATCGACTGTCCACGGAAGCTGCGACATTGATTTTCTTGTGATTCAATAATTTCACGAATGGCACATGCTTTATACTGTTTCCACGTTCCCCGACGCACTCTTAGTTTATAACGAAAGATAAAATACGCATTATCGTGTTTGTTATTTCGGTACAGCCAGCGGTGGCTGCGAACATAATTCGATTGGTATCAAAGTTGTGTAATTAAAATAGTACATAAATGTGAGTTTGCAATAGCGATTAATAATAGAACATAATTGGTGTTGTCGTTCACACATGCCTAGTCGTGTAAACATGTGTAATGAGGGTGAAACTCCCCATAATCGATATCAGTAATTTGCTACTCGATATATGTAAAACAAATTTGTAAGTTTGATCATAATATACAGGGTGTCTCAGCCCATGTGTAAAATCCTATACAGATAGGTAGGTCTTAAAAAAATAAATAAAAAAGTTCTTTAACGTTTTGAAAAATTTTCAATACTTATTGAAAAAAAAATTAATTTGTCTAGCACAAGAGGACAAGGAAGCTATAGGTGAGTGAGCGCGATAGGCGACGGCGCCAATCGCCTGTCGCACTCACTTGCCCGCAGCTTCCTTGTCGCTCTTGCGCTAGACAAATTAATTTTTTTCTCAATAACAATTGAGAATTGTACAAAATGTTAAATAACTTTTTTATTTATCTCCCTAAGACCTACCTATCTGTATAGGATTTTACACATGGGCTGAGACACCCTGTAGATTTACGTATATCTTTTCGTACATTTCTCGTTTCATATTTCGCACATTTTTCCGCTTAATCTTGCTTTTTATCAAATCCAAAAAGTTTGCGTAATATTTTCGTACACGATGAAACTCAAGTTGCGCACATCGCGGATGTCGAAAGTTTTCAAAAACGCGCAATTTTTTTTTTTTCCTCTAACTATGCAAATCCTTCGAAAAGTTTTGAAATACTTAATTAAACGTCGCCTTCCCGACAACAACAATAATTTTTTTTTTAAGCTTTGGTTGCAATTTTTATTACTAACCTTTACGAATTTAATACGTTCGCGATTACATATATTGTAAAAGTTCCGGGGTCGTTTTGCGTTCAACTGAAAGAGGCGGCCTCTTAGAATCGAAACACGGCGAAAAACGGATTGCAGTCGGATGACAAAGGAATCGGAACGGGCACATTAACTTTGACAAGGGATTGCGCTCGGCGTGTGTTTAGTCGTACATGTCGACCGGTCAGAATGAATCTCCGATCCAAGCGTTCTTTTTTTTCTTTCTTTCTTTTTTTTTTTTTTTTTAGTCATTGAGCGAGCTAGTGAGGCTCTCTGTTTTATTTCACTTCCGTGTTATTCGGCGCGCATACGTTCGGCCGATGATCTATGAGACAGGTCTGATCCACCGACTGCGTGGAGTGACGCGCCTACATGCGGTTGCACACGCGAATACGATAAATCACGGCGAATATGAGCTCGGAACGCGCACGGGGTGCTATTCGAAACAGGCCGAACGTCCAGGGCAAACGTTTGCAGTTTCTCTCGGACGTCGCGTCTCCCTTGTATACGCTGATCGATGATTCTGCAATGACAGTCGCTGCTTGCTGTTAACAGATGCGACGTCGTGCTTCAATTGCGAGATGAAGAATCGATCTGATGAGCACGATCGACATCTTACGTTGCTTCCACTTCGTAAGCAAACCGCCGCATTTACACTTTAACGATGTATTGACGATAAAAAAAAAAAAAAAAAAAAAAAAAAAGTGTAACGGACAAGTTGCGACTTTATTGTAAAATGAGCTTGATTTTAATCGTAAAATTCTCTCATATATGTATACTTTAATTCAGTCTTGAATTTCTCGCTTAATTACTTAACTTAAATTGCACGTAGTGTTAGTTACGTCTGTCTTAACCTGTGTAGGCTTTGTGGGAATGCGGGAATTCTAGAATACACGGTTGAGAGCTCAGCGCAGTAAAACATCATTAGTATTTCTATCTCCATATTCTTGATATGCGAGACTTTTTGAACTTTCACATACATATACAGGGTGTCCCAAAGTCATGTAGACAAACTTTGGAACTAGGTAGATCTCGTTATTTTAAGAAGAAAAGTTCTTTACCATTTTTTATTCCGAGTAATATTAAGCTAGATAATAATTATTGAAAATTATATTTTTTGAGCGGAACTTACTGCCCCCCACACCGCGCGGAAACGCTCTATCCATCGGTAGTCCCCAATCCTTGCGTTCTCGATCATCGATAAGAAAAATGAAGGCGCGCGGGGCAAGACAGGCGGTTACGATCGGCCCGCCTAGATAAACTGGTCTAAACCAGGAATCAAAGAAAGGCGACAACGCGTAACAATACACAGAAAATTATCGATGATCAAGAAAGCAAGGATTGTGGACTACCGACGGATAGAGCGTCTCCGCGCGGTGTGAGAAGCAGTAAGATCCGCCCAAAAAACCTAATTTTTAATAATTTTTATCTTGCTTAATATTACTCAGAATAAAAAATGATAAAGGACTTTTCGTCTTAAAATAACGAGATCTACCTAGTTCCAAAGTCTGTCTACATGACTTTGGGACACCCTGTATATACTTTTTATTAAACCTACCTAACAGGCAAGAAAATTATCATTTTATTTGTTTGAAGAACTTTGGTTTTTAAATATTTTAGAAAATTTGCTGTAAACGCATTATTACTTTGAAAATTATTATTATAATATTTGTATAATTAAAATAAAATTGCGAAATCGTAAGGAGCTATACAGAAAGCATCAAATTAATGAGATAATTAATTATTTTAATTGTAATTACTTGTAACGCAGCACGTTTAATTTTCGTGAATTTTACTAACCAAATATAACTTTTTTTTTGTTTCAGATAAAAATCCAAAGGAAGACTTTCGTCGAAGGAGCACCAGCCTGACATCTCTGTTAAAGTGACCAGTGCTGAAAAGAGAAGCAGGACCTAGGAAAGGCATCGAGCATCGGCGGAGCAACCCACTGGTAAGGATCAATTTTTTTTTATCTTTGCCATTTTAATTAAATTTTGAAAATTGAAATCTCTACAATTTAATTTTTTTTCATTTATTTGTTACAGATTATCTTACCAGCACTCCGCCGCCTGTATATCTATCTGTGAGTCGCATGTTCAATTTTTTAGAACTTATATAGAACTTAGCATTTCGGGTGGGAAAACAATTTTATATTATTCGCGGCATCCTTATATTAGTATGTAATATAAAATAAATATTAAATAAAATAAAATAATAATACACCGCGCCGGTATTCTTAAATAATAAAACTTTTAAAATAATATAGGTAAATTAAGAAATTGTTTAATTAATTATAAATTGTCTTAATTTCAATTTCAGATATCAATGTAAATTGCATACATTTGTATGGAATTTACGTTGATATTATTACAGCTCAGCACTTCTTTGGATTTTTATCTGAGCGAAACAAGAATTCTGCTTAGATAAAAATCCGAAGCAGAAAAGTGTCGTACGCCGAAACTATACGAAAATACGAACCGCAGCCGGTTCGTCGGTCGCTTCGGGAGTTCCGCAAAGTATTCGGGCGTCATTCTTTTATATAAAAATTTTGTAACGGGAGTGTCGTGGGCTATCGTGCGAAAGTGTTCAATAAAAAATTAATTTTTGTGACAGTAATTTATCGGGCGTGTTCGCGAGTGTCCAGTGCGCGGAAGGATGACTCGACACGTCCCATCTGAGAGGAGAAGCAGGCCTGGGACGGGCATCCTGCACCAGCGGAGCAACTTTTAGGTAAGAATTAATTCTTTAAATAAAATCTTTATTTAAAAAAAGAAACTTCTTTTTTTATTAATTTAATTAACTAATATACTGGCATGTCTACATTAATATTTTCCATTTTATGTTACAGTCACCGGCAGAACTCTACAACTCCGCTGAAGTTCATGCAGATTGGTAAGTCGCATGACTTTTTTTTTTGTAGTTTGTAATTGGGGTCTTTTAAGAAACAGCGCGCGCATAACGCGCGCATGGTTTCTTCTAGTGATCGTAAATTTCGCTCCCGGATGGCCGATGCGGTAGTAAAAAGTCAGGAAAATACGAATCCGGAGAAATCAACCGCGGGTTTCATGGAACTCGGGAAATTAGTATCGCGTATACATACATATAAGTGCGAGTAACGAAAGAACACACCGTCGATGAGGGTAGCGAGGGGTAGTAACGAATTGCCCAGGTCAGGAGTAACCGGGTCGGTCCACTAGCTTCTTACGGCTAACGTCTTGTCGAGAAACTCGTCGAATTTGCAGGGAACGTTTCTGAGAGCGTGGAAGATATCTTGTCGCGGAAACAACGGTTTCTTACGGCCGGGGCGTTGCCAGTACAAGTTTACTCGCGCCGGAAAAAGTAGTTTGTTACCAGGAAAAACTTTTAGGTAGTTGATCTCTCTCGCTGAGAGGATTTATCCTCCGATTCGTTCGTCGAAAATCTTTTTTAATTGTTCTTTCAATTATTATCGTCGTATTTTCGATATTGGTTAATAAACGCCGTGTATTTACTAATCGCTAAATAGGTGATCAGGCCTAATACGTAATTATTTATTTTTATTACGTTAAATTATAGTGCACGACTAAGTATTCTTGCACTTGATGTTGTTAGATTTTAAATTAAAAAAATATATATGTATTCTAAAATAATAAGAATTTTTTTTTTTTAATTGTAAATATTAAAAACAATTTATACGCAAATTCTTTGATGTAAAATATTATTTAAGGTTTGATTTCTCAACGCGTTTCTATTTCGTTTCAATATTAATGTTTACTGTTTCACTTCAGTTGTAAAAGCGCAAATTAACACATCAAATAAGATTCGGTTCAAGTTGAAAGCTGAAGCACTGACCCGCAGGCAGTATAAAATCAGACAGACCAAACATTAATCCTCTCGTGGAAAAATATCCAACAAATTCATTAAAAAAGAAATTACAAGGGTAAAAAAAAATTTTTTTAATTAAAAAAAAAAAAAAAAAAAATTGCTGAGCATCAAAAACGGATATTTCAACGAGATCGTAATTTGCCAGACTTGGTAACGCGGTTATACGTGTCGAGCGGCGCATAAAACCACAATAAATCTCACTCAAATAACAAATCCTGCCTATATTATCAAGTAATGCATGGTATTCCAATAGGTTGTTCCTCACGGACGTGTAAATCTCGTATGGATGACATAAAGGGTGAGAAAAAGAGTTATGTGACGGAAATAAAGCGCGAGGAAAGCGCCTTTTCGTAATCGTAGAAATATCGGAGCAAAAAATAATGTTGATTTAAAAACTGAAAAAGATTTAAAGCCAGATCTGATCGGGTGGTACTTTCTTGAAAACAAGAACAAAACAGAATTAACACATCTATTTTCCGAGATGCGAACTGACTCGAGCCTCTTTCTGCAAAATATCATCGACGCCTGCAGTGGAATACGAATGTAAGGGAGAGTACATTTTGTACTTTCCTCGCGCCCCTCGTGTCTTCTCCTGTCTCTTCGGAGTAATATCGGTTTATACGCCGGAGAATGTCCGAACACTTCATTCTCGTTGCATACGTGCGCATCGCGAATGTACAATAGGATAAGCGCGCGTGATGTCGAGCTATGGGGCGTTAAAGGATAACGACTGTATATTGATATCTGCGTAAGAGCACACACGTCGGTCGCAGAATTAGATTTTAATTAATCTATACAGGGTGTCCCGCGAAATGCGGAAAATCTCTCGGGTGTAGATAGACATTAGGAATATATTTAGAAAAGTTTAGCACCAATTTGTCGAATTCGCGATCTTAATATTTATACGAATTTTTATAACCGAGCGAATAAGAGCGCGCTCTTAGAAGCGATCCACGCCTAATAGCATTGACTCTGCCCCAGCTTATCGATTGGTTGATCTATCTTTCGGCGGGTCTAGTGAAGGTAGAAGACACGAATGGGGGGAAGGGGGATCGGACAATCGCTAAGCGACGAAAAAGCTGGGGCAGAGTCAATGCTATTAAGATCGCGAATTCGACAAATTGGTGCTAAACTTTTCTAAATATATTCCTAATGTCTATCTACACCCGAGAGATTTTCCGCATTTCGCGGGACACCCTGTATAAAGTATTGTTTGAAAATTAGGAATATGGATAAAAATTCGATATAATTTTAATCTGACAAGACGTAGTAATCAACATTCTCTTGTCAGTCAATTTCACGTTAGAAAATAAAATTTTATTCTCCTTTTATTTCGGGAATGTGGAGAGTGAGATGCGCTTCGCGGAATAGAAATGTATAAGGAATGGGACACCCTGTATATTGCGAATTTAATTCCGCGTTGCTCTTTCTAGTTCCGACTTTGACATAATTTCGTGGATAATTATATTATACAGGGTGTCCCACCCCATATTGACAAACTCTCAGAGTTAAATAGGTCTCATGGACACAAATCAATAAGTTCTTTGCCGTTTTGCAAAATTCACGATAGTTATTGAGAAAAAAATTAATTTGTCTACCGCAAAAGCGACAAGAAAGCTACGCGTGAGTGAGCGCGACAGACGACGGCGCCATTCGTCTGCCGCGCTCACACGCCCGCAGCTTTCTTGTCGCTTTTAAGTTAGACATTTTAATTATTTTCTTAATAATGGTTGAGAATTGAGACCTATCTAACTCTGAGAGTTTGTTAATATGGGGTGGGACACCCTGTAGATACATTAAAACTCATTAAACTTTCGTATCACTCGCGAGTAATTTTATAATTAAAAAATGAAGATGTATTAGAGGACAAAAGAATAAACATAACGTTTCCTAATATTTGGTGCCGTTTTGTTCTCTGCAATATGATACATCACAAAAATATCTCGGCGCTCACCAGAATTCCTCAACCTTCTTGCACCGGAATTATTTCCGACTAAATTGAGCTCTAAAATGCCGCCCCTCGCGGTAGGACTATGCAAATTTTGCGCACATCAGTTAAAAGCCGGTAATAAATGGAAGCCATTTCGCGCGCGTGATTTCGGCGATAAAGGGAAAATAGTAACGTGCGGAAATGATCTCCTTTCCGAACGGTTAGAGAAGTTTCCTACTACAATAAACATTGGCGACGATGATAATAGTAGCTATGTAGACACATACATTCCGTAAATTGAAAATCGATATCGAAATCCTGTGCACTTTCAATGAGGCTTACGAGTTTCATGGGGTGGTAAGAGCAAATAGTCTTCGATTTAACAATTTTTATAAAAAGACCCATTTCAAACGAGAAGATGTGAGAAAAGCGGATTCCGATTGAGTGGTATGAAGCTAAAAAGGGCGCAGCTGTTAATGGACCGTTTGACAAAAAGAAAAATGAGTCGCCACAACTCAGGCTATTTTTATAACGTGAACATTTCAACGTTTGCGTGTTTTCACACTTGGTTAATCTCGACCAGTCTAATCGAGTCAAACGAATGAGACGCTACGCGCGCGGTAATAAGTATATCGAGATAGTAAAGTCGTCTGTTAGAAATTGTTGCGTTACTAAATGGAATGTTTATGTAAATTTAATCGTTCGACAATAATTCGACAAACGGTAATTCTCTCTTAAGAAACTCGCCCCGGCGTGGTGAAACGTGACTCCTTTTCGCTCCACCTACTAATCACGCTAGTACCTACTAATAATAATTGCGATACGAACAAAAATGTTGTTGGGCAAACTTTTGCCGGGCGAAACGCAGCGGCACGGTCGCAGCCTCCGGCGATGCATTACCCATAATCTCCGGGGATGACGTCGCCGGGATCTCATTAGCTGATACAGCTAAATGCAAAATGAAAGCGCGGTCCAGGCTTGATCATCCACGGAAATCCGAAATTCGCCATTGTAAGCGACGGTTAAAACTTAGCGAAAATAGCAATGGCCACGCGACTGATTATGTTTATTACCGTTCAATAGTGTAGGCATTATTTTATATTTTAAGTTAGGACAAAGCGAGATCGGCGACTCGCGGTATAAATAGATTGTTGCTGTGACCGCGCGCGTGTTGTTATAAGAAGCAGCTAAATAATAAAGGCTCACGGCCGTTCGCGGGGTCGACGACACGACCAAAATACGTTAAAAGTTCGAACAAAATAATTAGACGACGCTATTGGCGACATAGAAAAAGTAGGAGCGTCGGGAGAAAAGATAAAAAGACCGGCCCCGTGCGGATCGGGGCTCTCTCTCGTGAAAAATAAAGTGGTGCACATATAACTCGAACAGACAATTATTTCACCATCCCAAAGAAAATCTGCCTACAACTTCAGAAGTGGGATTCGAACCCACGCCCTCACAAAAGTGGACGGTGAGTGAAAGAGAGAGAGAGAGAGAGTCAAGAACAAGTCGGGACCGCGAGTATTTTAAACCAGTGACATGAGTGACGTACCGGGATACGATTTCACGGTGGCCGAGCTCAAGGAGGCCCTGCGTGCGAAGGGCTTGCCGACGAGCGGAGTAAAGCTCGAGCTGATAAAGAGATTGAGCGAGCATGACCCTAATATATGGGCAGAGCTGGTGCCGGTGGCGAGGTCCACACCCGCGGGAGACGACGCGAGCCCAGAGGACGACGGAGAGTCGGAGAGTCAAGCGCAGAGTGGAGCATCGCGAATCGAGGAGTCGCAGGAAGGCGATATAACGGGCGAATTGACGGCCCGCGAGAGGATGATGCAGCGGGAGATTGAGCTCCTCCGAAGGGAAAAGGAGTGCGCCGAGAGGGAACGGCGCCTGCTGCAGCGCGAGTTGGAGGCCCTGCGAAGTTCTCCCGTGGCCGGGAGCGTGACGACATTCGCCCCGCGCGAATCTAATAACTTTGTTACTAATAACCCTCGCCACTCTCCGATGGCCTTTACGATATTGCACGGTTATAAGTTACGAGCTAATTATCGAGAACGGGATTTTGTCGGGGTGAAAAACAAGTGATTTATGGATGTGATAGGAAAAGGCGCGCGTACACACACACATATACCGTGATGAAGCTTCCGCTACCTTTCCCGAAGATGTATGATGCTAGTAAAACAATAGGCGAAGCTTATAAAAGAAAGAAGTTTGAATATTACCTAGATGTCGTAGAATTAATATAAAGTTAAAAAAAAATTCTAGTAAGATATATTTCAAATAGTTTTATTACGGCCGATTTATCAAAGAAAATGAGATTAAATTTGAGAGCGGTTAACATCGCGATTTCGGGCGTCGGCCGAGTTGCCTCTCGCGCGTCGCGCATCACGCGGATCAGGATGCGTTCCCGCGCGGGCGCTTTTGAGACGGAATTTGACTGTATTGTGACTGATCGAATCACGGAACGGATTCCGGCTACCACGCTTCGACGCGACGCGGTCAGCGTGCCCGACGGCCTTCAGTTAGCGGATCCGCAGTATTATCGGGCCGCGGAGGTGGACCTGTTAGTGGGCGCCGAAATTTTCTGGCAGCTGCTATGCGTTGGCCAAGTGCGGGCCACGCATACGCATCCGACGCTGCAGAATACGCGCTTGGGGTGGGTCTTGGCCGGCCGGGCTACCGGGGTGCCGAGCGCTCCGGTGAGAACTCGGGCCATGCATGCGGTTATAACAAACGCCGAGCTAAATAATCGACTAAACAAATTTTGGGCGTTAGAGGATCTCACGGGCGCCGCGCGGGGGACGCCCGAGCAACAGAAGTGCGAGGAACATTTCAATTTAAACGTGGGGCTAGACGACACGGGTCGTTACGTGGTGAAGCTTCCCCTGAAGACGGAGGCGCTGTCCGGATTGGGGGAATCGCGGGGAATCGCATTGAGGCGATTCCATTTAATGGAGAAACGATTTACGCGCGATGCAAATCTCAAACAAGCATACGCGAAGTTTATGCGCGAGTATTTGGAGCTGGGCCACATGCGACTCGTCGCCGAATCGGATGTGGAAAAGCCGGGCGCCGTGTATCTGGCGCATCACGGCGTGTATAAAAAAACGGACGCGGGCGCGAAGCTGCGGGTGGTGTTCGACGCGTCGTGCAACACCGAGGGAGGAATCGCGTTAAATCAAGCCTTGATGACCGGGCCGACGATACAGCAGGAGCTCGCCACAATCCTGACGCGATTTCGAATGTGGCAATACGTTTTTTCTGCCGACATCATAAAAATGTACCGACAAATTTGGGTTACAAATTCGCACCCACCATCTCCTGCGAAGCGACGGACGTCGCACGGACAGACCATACGAGCCCCGACATATACAGCCAAAGAGAACGCGGAAGGCCTCCCTTCATTTCGGTACTTCACGTTTAAGGGGAAAAAAGGCGCATTAATTTCGAGACGGAAATAAATTCGTGTAAAATCGGCTTTCCAAACTCCCGGTATTAATATACTGCTAAGGGAGAAATTTCTCAGTAAAAGTTTTCCGCTACTAGAATTGACGGCATTCTATGACACGCGGGCGTGAAATTTCTCTCCTATAAACTGAACTACGAAGTAATATAGCTAGAGCTGGTAGGCTTTGAGACACTTGAGTAGAACGTTCCGAATTACAGTGTAAAACTTTTAATTATTCGCGTTGCGTGTATTCCCCATAAGTCAGATTATAAATTCGACGATGATAAAGATAAGTCTTTCGAAAATCGTGAATTATAAAAATGTTCAGGTTGAAAGAGGCCTGAATAACCGTGAATAATACGGAACAATTAAAAAAAAAAAAAAAAAAATTAAAGTCTTAAAAGTATTTCCCTTTTTTTTTACATTCTCAAGAGATCCAATTTCTGTTAGCTCAATACTAATGCATTATTGCTTAACGAGGAAAAATGTATGAATTTGTTGACTTCTTCGAACAAACAGAGATGGTGAAGCAAACTTTAACGCGGACGTCATTAACCTTTGTCGCTCTAGCTGCCTGCATTAAAGTAAACACTGGGGTCCGTTGCCATTTCGAGGATGTTTTTTATTGCGTGGTTAAAGTACGGCCGTAGACACAGCTGGACGCAAATACGCAAAGCACAACGAGAAAGAACGTGCGGAGACTATGATAAACTTAGCCGGGTCCCCTCGTTAAGACTTAGTTTACACGCTCAATTTTACGAGATTACTTTGTTTGAGGTACGAGCGATAAGTGCTATAACGAGCTATTAATTCGATATTCATTTATTTGATTCTTTTTTCAACTTGCATAATTAACAAGTCTTCAACTTGATAAAGTCATTTAGCTATAAATTATACTTTCAAATTTTTTATCAATTATGTATTGTTGTATACTCAATTATTAATGTGACATACGCCAAACCGCAACAAATTATTAAAGAAAAGTTAATTATTTCTGCGCAATTTACGTGAGCCTACGCAATTTTATAAGTAAGTTGATTAAAAAAATAATCACTATTTACATGCGCGAACAAAAAATGTTGCATAACATTTTATTTGTTTTTTTGTTTAACGGGTCTAGCTAAAACCATGTCACACCGCGGTAATTGACAAATATTGAATTGTACCGTTAACGGGCTTAATGATTTGTGCCAATCAATACGATATCCATATGTTTCTACTGAGAGTATTAATTAAAGTGACATTTTCGATAACTATGAGAAATGATCACGGTTACCAAACAGTATCGACAGTGTCGCGCAATTTAATGTAGCGTGTCACAAGCGAGAGTTGAATCGTCGGTAATCCTCATCATTAGTACGGGAGGCTTGTGCACAATTACGAAAACGGATGATACCATCGGCATGGTTTCGAGCATTTCTACTCGTTAAGCCTCCACGTAGGTTGCATTAAATCGCATTGTACTAAATGGATTTCGCGGACGAAACAGATGTAAAACAGTCTGCAGTATGTGCGTACACCATAGATATATATTACTGATTTCGTATATTAACAAGGCTTATGTGCTTTAAGGGCTTATCTTTGCGTAATCGTGTAAATATCCTTGATTCCTATTATCTCAATTGACCATTTGCATCGTAAACGTAAGACAGACCGCGAAACGAATATTGGAACACGCTAATAAGCTTTCAAGCTAATACATAGAATAAATTACGACATGTTACTGTGGAGCGACATAAAAACACGAAAGTTGCAGTAAAGTATTTCATCAAGCATAAGCGCGTTATATTCCATAAATAAAAATAAAAAATAAAAAAATAATAAGCCAAGTAAAGATAAAATATAAATGAAGATGAAAAGACCGAGGACAAATATTGCGTATCAGCGCCAAACTAAAATCACGATACAAAGAAGAAACATTGATAATGCCTAAAGCTCTCGTCGATAAAATGAAATAAAAAAGGTAAAAAAAAAAAAAAAAAAAAAAACTAAATGGTCAGTGAACGATAAAAATCTTTGACAAAATATATTATCGTGTAGTTAACAATCCGATGGGCGGGAAAGCTCTTTGATCGTGATAATGCCCTAAAGCTGACAATGTCGTTCGACGTATTACATCCCGGCGTGGAATATACACAGAAATGTGACGGCAGTGATTGATGGCGATCGCCGAAGTGATTGAGAGGTCTGATGTACTTTTTTTACACGCGATATGATTCACGGTGACGTGATATCGATGACTTGGCGCTCTGAAAGCGCCCCGAGAATAATAGAAACGGTGTAAAAAATTTAAAGAGTACTCGCAACGTTTTTACGATTCAGTAGACTTGACCCTTTGTCCATGCACACTAAAAGTACATACCGCCTTCTCTGCAGCGCAGAAAATTACCTTAGTCTATGTAACAAAGAATTTCCGTTTTATTGAATATAATGTGAAATGTGCCAGGAAGCTGCTGTTCTTTTCTCGCGCTATCGATTATAATGAATTGAGGTTAAAACGGTATTCTTAAAAATGATAATTACGAACTGCAGTGCAATTTGTAATATTCTTTATAAATTATTAAAATTCTGTTCAATCTTTCGGAATCAAAAATTTTTTCTGACCTGTGCTTTACTCCTTCAACAATAATGTTCTATGTACTTTCTACGGAAATTTTCGAGTCTACAGAAAACGCAGTGTCTCAAACTTTAATATAATTAAAAAAATTATTTTTTACGATTAGTGGAAACAAAAAAAAAAAATTATGTGTGCTTATTATTAATTCTAATAACACTGAATAATAAAAACCTACAATCCCTTTTGGCAAACTGATAAATCAATCTTTTTCGCTATTATATTATACTTAATGATTAGTAAACGATTAAAATATCTTCGACTTTTTGTTCTTCGAAAAGTTGCAATTCTCGAACAATGTGCGCACGAAACTTTCACTGTAAACATTCTTCTCGCGTAGCTTTTCCACTCAGCATCTTCGAGAGATTGCAGTTCAGGTCAGACATTTACTTTTCACCTAAGCGGAAAATTCTTCTGTTATGAAAAAGTATGGCTAACCGTATCGTCCGTCGAATTCACGATATTTTCTCCAATCCGAGAGTTAATATTAATTAGTTAAACATTATACCACGAATAATCAGAACGCGTAAAAAAAAAAATCTCTATTAAAAGTGACGACGTGGCATGACATCAATAAGATATTCCCTCATTTTAAGTTTCCGCGGATAGAAAAAAGTTAACGTGGCTTCGGAAGCACGACGTGATGACAGAGAAGGAGAAACAAAGAGCAAAAGCGAGGGAGTTAAGAGAACTCGCGAGTTTTATGAATATATCATGAGGTTGGAATACTAGCCGGATCGTCCACCTAGCTCGTCCGAAATCTGCATATGGTCTCTTGGCATGGCGCAGAGGCATTGAAGGATGACTAGCGCGGTCCGGATGGGAAAAGTCGTCAGTGCACACGTGGAGGAAATTGAAAAGTTTCAACTGAAATTGTACGCCAAAGAGAAGTGCGCGACGTGAATCGATCCTCCCGCGTGACCGTAAATCGATTCTCCCTGACACACAATTCAGAGTTTGATGCACGCCGGACAATCGGCGAATAGAAGTGGCATTACGATGTCACGTTTCAGACGCGGTCGTGATAACAGGCGGGGTTTTTTCCCTTTTTCACGAAATATGTTAAAATATCACGAGTTTGTTATCTTAGGTGCGAAGGGAAACTAGGCTTCGAATATGCGAGACGACTGGGAAGCGCGAACGGGTAGGAGAGTTCGCCTTCGAATATGTTTCACAGCTACGATGCTTGTGAAGTTTGAATCTGTGCCATTCGATATCCCGAGGGGATGTCAGGTGCCGGTTCGATCAAATATTCACGTTGTCCGAAAGTTATACTTATTGATCAGCAATTCCAAGAGCTTTCTACATACCACGTGCAGATCCGCTGGCGATTGCAACGAATCACGGTCCAACTACCGGCATACGAGGCGGGTTCGATTGGTATTAAAACAGCGATGTACGCGTTCATGCTAGTTTAGTTTCAGAGTTAAAAAATTTCTCGATAACAAGCATGGAATACCGCGTGGAATTTGCTTTTCTAGAAATTTCAAAATAAACAGCAAATTTAACTACTAATAAAAATAGTGGAGTATTCTATTATGCATACATATATGTATATCGTATCTTGTTACAAGTTCTCTTTGCTATATTTTCGCTCTTCCGTCGATATCTCATTAAATTTACAATTTACAAATGTGCATGAAAAGTTTTTAAAATCAAATATCTGTTGTTTGAAAATTATGTTCGATACTTTTTCTTGAAAATAAATAATCTCCATTTAAGTAGCATATTTGATCAATTATTTTTAATAGATTTAAATATTATTCTCATTATATAAAAAGATAACAAAGTAAATTTTATAAATTAATATAATATTATCAGGTAGTAGATACGTTTGTTTTTGGAGTTTGCAATTACGGCAGTATTTACACGGCCACTTATAATTGTTCACGTTCAAACACCTCATATCATATCACACGTTTCTATGATAACGTGTAATAGTAATTTATGGAGCAATATATTCATTGAAAATGTACTCGAAAAGTGGCCCGATTAGTAATGGTCCGTTTAATCGCGCTCCTCCGCGCGTAATATTGTGCGCACATCAGCGTGCTTAAATTGGCATGAAATATTAAATCTTTGTCCAAATGGCTTTAAAGGGCCGATGTGATTTGCGATTAATATTGATGAAATCCGCGTTATTCGCAATTTCACCACATTAGAGTATTTTCCGCGTCAAAGGTGTGAGATTAAAATTTCACATTACCGCGTGATCGCGCACTAATTAACCGACGTACATATATCTCACGCTACCAAGCAATAACGATAATAATTGGCTCAGTTATAAGCCGATTATCACGATAGATATAAACATTGTGACGTTTTTTTTTTTCTTTCATTGTAATATCAAAAAATTATGCGACCTAAAATAAACATATTAAAGGATTTTCTTATCAATGCGCATTAAGTAAAAGTCCTTACACGTTTTACCACATTGAGAGAATTATTCCATAAAGAAAATTTTCTCTTCTACCGCACGACACAAAAAAATGAAAATTAATACGACAGATATTGCAAGAGAAAACTCATGTTTCATAATAATTAAATTTACAAAATTAGGTAAATAAAATCAATACTTTAGTATTGATTTTCTTTAAATTCCGAACTTAATATTAATTTAACTAGTATAATATGTTAGGTAAAATATAAAATACATAATTTGTCTAATAAAATAATGAAAACGTAAGAACCTTTCACCGATAAATTTCGGAACATTAGAATGTCGTTACACGACATATATAGGTCATGTCAAAAGCGTCAGTGGACCGTTTTGTAGATAGCTCGACTAAAGCGCTTGTATACCTTATCCACGTATACCGATATCATTATCGCATGATGCCTCAGGAACTGTAGCCATGCAACACGCGTGAAATTACATGCATTAACACTAGAATTTACAACAACTAATAATGTAACAATATAATAAACGTATGCAACGCTTAGAAACCGACATCGCATAACTCGCGCGGAGCAACGTCTGGCGGAATTTGAAAAAAGAATTCATCGCAGAGAGGAAAAATTAATGTTAAACAGCTTTTACGAGCAGGAAGAAGGATATTTGTACGGCCCGGGAATAGCTGATTGATGGTAAGTAACATTTTTCTCTATGAATTTAGTCCGTAAAACATTAAACGCGTTTTTCTCGAAACCATGTTTTCCGTACTGGTAACCATGATTTCTCGAAAACCACTTGATCGATCGGTCTGAAATTTTTTTCACATATTCAGCACATTCACGGCTATCGTCCCTACCACGATAAAGTTAATATCTATTAAAATAATATTTTTTACAACCTTTTAAATTGAAAAAAAAATCGTGAAAATCAAAACTTAATTTTCAAAATGCTGTCAATTTTTTTTGTATGAATATTTTTCAATAATTCTGGTACGGACCATAACCACAGGCATACAAATTAATAATCTTTTTTGTTTTTTTGTTTCAGATAAACAGAAAGGCCAGAATCGTGGCAACCATGAAGCGCCGTTTTTTTTTCTTACGTATATATTTTAATTAATTTAAAAAATGTGTATTAGAATTTGTGTATATAAAAATTCTACAATATAGATAAGATTTGAATTAATATACGTTTTAAATTTCATATCGATTGCTTTAATACTTTCGGAAAAAAAAATTCGTAAAAATAGGGCTAAAACTCGTGATCTAAACTAGAAACCCCCCTTAATACAAATGACTCGAGACGATTTTTAATATCACGTTATCGCGTAT
The DNA here is from genome assembly GCF_019399895.1 of Cardiocondyla obscurior. Lineage (NCBI taxonomy): Eukaryota > Metazoa > Arthropoda > Insecta > Hymenoptera > Formicidae > Cardiocondyla > Cardiocondyla obscurior. The sequence goes on along the minus strand of NC_091864.1, from coordinate 10,470,356 downwards.
TTAAAATGTTACTTATTTGTTTAATTATCCATATATTAGTTTCAATTTTTTCATTAAAAAATACATTGCTAACATTTTTTTTCGTAATTTATATGCTAAGCGTACATTCAGAACGCCGGCAATGCTCTTCATCAATCACAATCAATTTGCCACGATTATATCTCCTTAACACATCCTTCCTACAGATAAGCGAGACACAAAGGGGTCGCGAACACGTCCTGCGGCAGCTCACACCCTTCTGTGATCTTGTCGAAGGGCGCCAACGACTCGAATAGAAGAGAATGGTTTTATTAGAGCTCTGAATAAACTAATAGAAAGCGTAGCGAAGAAAACAAAAACCATGCAACATGAACTCTAACGTTTTTTTTTTATATTTTAAAGCATACGCTATTAGTGTTTTTCTTTTTTTTGTATAAAAAATATAACATGTAACGTTTCAAAAACGCAATTTAAAGAACGTTCCAAGAATTGTTCGAAATATCAAAAGAAAATATATTCTCAAATGCCTCGATTAGAAAAAACAAATAAACAGATAGTCCGACATGATGAAATAAATCTTTATCTTGACGAGTCTATCAATTTTTGTTTTCTCGGGAAAAGTAAAATTGAAACTTTAAAGAAAAGCATAATAAAAAGAAAAACACAATAAATTTCGATCAAAATTGTAAACAGATTTCTCTGAAAATTTTACTTGTTCACTTTTCCCCCTGCATCGTCACTTTATCGCATTTTCTTCGTGGCTATTGAAAAATAATGCACTTTACCTCAAATGCAGACATCTTATAAAAGTGTCAAAAGCACAACATGACCGTCCACGATTTTAAAGCGCACGTTAGGAAAAAAAAAGTTTTACCACGCTCGTAAACTCACAAATAAGAATTATACATGAGGTTACCGAACGGTCACGGGTGCGGTGCGAGGTCCTGCATTTTCAACCGCGGACTATTAGCATATTGCATTTGACGAAAGTACTTAATTGCTTCGCTCTATCCGGCGTGGCGAATAAATTGCGCGTGGCGTAAATGTAGGGTAACTGGCGAACGTTTAATCAATCTATACGGTAGCGCGAGAAAGACCGTGAATATTTTATTTATTAGTTACGTCAGCAAACATTATTAAATGCAACATCGTTAAATCAATTCTCATTAATGTGATGATAGCGTTATTAAGTATCAGATTACAACAATTTCGTAATATTATCATAAATTATTATATGCTGTCATGAATCTGAAAAATTCAAGCCATGCAAGGATCTTTTTTATGAAAAATTCTTCTATAAAAACTGCGATAAAATTATATCAATTTTATGTATATACAGGGTGTCTCAGCCCATGTGTAAAATCCTATACAGATAGGTAGGTCTTAGGGAGATAAATAAAAAAGTTCTTTAACGTTTTGAAAAATTTTCAATACTTATTGAAAAAAAAATTAATTTGTCTAGCGCAAGAGGACAAGGAAGCTATAGGTGAGTGAGCGCGATAGGCGACGGCGCCAATCGCCTGTCGCGCTCACTTGCCCGCAGCTTCCTTGTCACTCTTGCGCTAGACAAATTAATTTTTTTCTCAATAACAATTGAGAATTTTACAAAATGTTAAAGAAATTTTTTATTTATCTCCCTAAGACCTACCTATCTGTAGAAGATTTTACACATGGGCTGAGACACCCTGTATATTATCTTAAATTAACTATGTAATAAATAAATAACAGCCCGACACTTTGTACTGCATGAATAATGTCCCGCCTAAAAGGGAAATAATGTTACATTTATAACGCGTACTGGAATTTCTTTGACTATAACGTACTTCAAGCTCGAGTGTAAAATAACATTGGTAACGTCAATCTGTTTGGTGCGCGAACAACGAGGAAAGAAACGAAGACGAAACAGTTTGGCCGGTACTTGGCAAACGTTGAAAATTGATTTTTCAGCAGCATCAGTGTCATACGTTCTGTAAGAATAAATGGAATACTCGACTCGTAGTTGCGCGCTCTCAATATATTTCAAGCGAAGCAGAAGCAAAACACAAAAACACACCCGCGCGAAAAACAAGGCAAGGAAGCTCACAGATATTTTCCGGAAAATTGAACAACTATAGTGCACTACCACGACGTTAGCGAAAGACTCTGTAATCAGTAACAAGGGAAAAAGTCGTTGACAAGAGATGGGAGTTTGTTGTACGATGGAAATCGATTTTCTCGCGCGCAGGTCTGTCATTTTCACGCATAGCATAAAAGAAGAAAAAATACCCATGTTATTTTGCCGAAAAGATGCCACTCGTTATTAATACCCCGAGCTATAATAGAAAGAAAAGAAATTCGCAAAGCACTTAGTGAAAGATTGCTTTATTATATAGGACGTTTCCCCGTCGCTGTTGTGCGTTTTAAAGAAAAAGAGAGAGAGTGCATTGAAGCAGAAGTGGCGATATGACAACGGAAGAACGAATTACTTGATCGTCTCTATCGCTCACTGCAATGCCGAGCATCACGTGTCACGAAGAATTGAGTTCTTGCAATAAGGGCAGAAAAAGATAACATATGTTATTCACGACGAATTTACCACGTCCCGTGAAAATGTCGAGAGACAAGAAGAAGAGCTTGCAGTTATTTTTTGAAAAATCCAACAATTGACATTGAAGGACACTTTGCCGGGCAAAAGCAAAGGCGAATAATTAGTTTAGCCCACGTAGGAAATAAAACGCAACGACAGAGAGATCGACACTGAAAATGCCTGCAGGCGCCACCGAGATCCGCGAACTCCCAGGTGTTCTTCCCTCGTTCGTCTCGAATGGTATCGAATATGTATGACGCCACGGGCGGGTGGAAAACTGGCCTAATCTTATCACCGACGCTCTCTCAACCCACCTGACTCAGTTCGTGGGCGGAAGAAATAGAGTTCTCTCTCTTTCTCTCTCTCTCAGATCACCTTCTTTCGTACGCTGAACGGAAACTTTGTCCCATCAGCAACGTCTTCCAAAATTCCGTTTATGAGCTTATGTCAGTCGCATAAAATAAATCTAATATCTGGTAAAAGTAAGACGGCTGCTTTCAAAGCTATCGATCGACAAGCTAGCACTTAAGAATAATTGAAACTTATCCGATTAATAATTTGAACGTAAACCTAAAAATTTTTCATCTCGTTTTTTAAACTCTGAATTTTTTAATACAAACACAACCATTTAAATGCCTGTCTTCAAGATTCTATCAAACAAGTATATTTTAACGAAATTTTTATTTAAGTCTACTATTGCAGCTTGGAAGTTTGCTACGGCGAACAGTATGCAATAAAAGATTTCCAACCATTGATTCTATAACGTTTTCAAATAAAAGATAATATATCCTAAGATAAAAAGAACAGCCACATCCCAACATGCGGCAGAAGTTGATTCCCTCAACTCGCGAACTATCGCGAATATGTATTTTTGTGTATAAAACGGAAATTTGATTAAAGTTTCTTGTCGAACAGTGCTCAGTGGCGAGAAGAATTTTTCTGTTAAGTTCGTTCTGTTCATTTTGAGCTTAACAGAATCTGTAATACACGTGCATACAAAAAATGCTAAAGAAGCTTTACCGTTCGATAAATCGGATATTAGTTTCCATGCTTTTGCTGCGACAAAGTGCCCGCGAACTAGGAAGTTTTACCGTCAAATTTTAAGCAAAATTTATTATCTTCAAATATTCTTTTTTATAAATAAAAATGTCCTAGCTGAAAATATTGTGCGTGTAGTTAATTCTGACTTGCATAATTGCTATTTCCATATTTTTGTTATGTTTAAAAGAAACAAATCAAAGTTTGTTAGGATAATCGATTCAATTGTCTCATTCAACGCCTAGTAATCTGACATTTCCCTAAGCAAGAATTTTCATCAAGCTCGAGGATTCGGGTGAAAAGGGTACGGATGGTGCTTTCGTGAGGGTTCTTCACCCTAACAAAAGTCCATCCCTCTTCGAGGATTGCCGAAATTCCGTAACCATATGATCCGTGAACGCTTCGGGTTCATGTATAAAGTCCTGCACACATCGGCAGGTAACAAATCGAGCAACAAAACTGCAGGACTATGTGAAACAAATATAAAATAAAATTGTTCACATTTCGATTATCTGAATCTACATTTAATTATCTAAAATCGCCTGATCACATTACACGTGTTCAAATTTTGATTAATGAGTCATTTGCATCGGCGCATAAAAGTCGATCACCAATGTGCGCGCGGCTTAAGAAAAAAAGCGGAAAAAAAAGAGAGTATTGCCGCGACCGGATGGAGATTCCTCCGATCACACGGATACAGTGGATTTTCCCCGGTCCCTGAAAACCGCCCGAGGAAATTCGGGAAACCCTTTTCCCGTTCGACAAATTGTGCCACGCCACCGCACGGAGAATCGGACGGCCCCGTGCACATAGGGGTTTCGTTTCCCTTGTCGATCCGGCTACGTGTGCCAACATTCGATTCTTCGGGAGTACGCGGCCCTGGTTTTAATTAATCAAGCGGGAGGCACAGACTCACTTCCGGTTTGTCGGTCGCGCTACTGCTCTGCCGTCGCCTCCACAGCTGCACCCGGCCTTTTTGGTCGTGTAATCGTTACTAGATTTTGAACCCGGTACGTACGTATCTCGTACAGTCACACTGGAGCCGCAGGATGTACCGCCGGGTCGAGGAAAAGAGAAGAAAGAGGAGGAAAGTAAAATAAGGAATAGAAATCGAAACCCGGGATCATGAAAGGAATAAAAAGAAGAAAAAAAAAGTCACTGTTACCCTATCACTTGGAGAATTCTCGCTCATTGATCACCCTTCGACGTCGACGCCCCTCTGAATGCAGATAAATATCGAACGTAACCAGGAATTAATTGCCCGTGCAATTTTACCTGATATTCGCCGTGAGCTGCAATTTAATTGGATTATCTATAAAGGTTAACCGACGTATCGGTACCGCAGTAGATCGACCAAGCGCGTGCCCTGAAATTGTCGACGTAAAATTATGGCTCGCGGATTTGCACGATTAACGGAGTGTGCAATATGTGTTTATGTTTGATTCGGGGATAATTAGGTAAAATCATACGACGAACGTAATGTCAACAGCCAAAAAGAGACGTATGCCTGCATTAATTCTACGCTTCCCGCTTATTATTACGTAAACCTCACTATTTCACTAACGTTCAAATGTTCTTATAGAGATATTTAAACAAATAAAATTTATAATCGTAACAAAAAAAAATGTTACAAATTAAACTGACTTCTACAATCTGTCACGTTTCTGACTAAAAAATATCCGAGTAAAAATCATAATAATTCTACAATAAAATACATGTTGATAATACGGCATATTTAAATAACTTTGGGACTTTGAAACTCGAGAGATTAATTATTAAAATTTGAATCTGTACCATTGCCTGGTCCGAGTGAGATTAAAAATAGTAGGAAATTATTATCTTGAATTGTTTCTCACTGATGTTTTATGCGCTTACCGATAAGATTGCATAAAACTTTCTATGGTGACCGAGGGATTAAAAAATCCGCAACTATATATCACAGATATTAATGTTAAGTCAAGTGCACGATTTATTGCATCTATGCCCATAGGGCCATATATATTTTCCATTAACTTTGCTGTGAGTTATATACAATATCTCGGTGTATCTAAATAAGAAACATATTTTTACCAGCTCGCGCATTCATAAATTCTTGTCTTTTACGATATCGCCATCGCGTATAGCTGCGTTTATTATCCCGAGAAAAGTTTTCATCAATTCCGATCGATTTATTTGTCAGAAGTATCAATATACTCATTCGGATATTCGTTTATTTTACATGCTACCGCGTAATCCTCTATGTCATCGATAAAATTTGTAAAGCCCGAGAAGCGCGAGAAGCCCAGCTGTGAAAACCTCGCAACACGGATTAGAATTTTCCGCACGTACTACACACGCAAGGAAACGAAGAGGAGGGTAGTGCATACTGCATACGTTCAACTCGTTTGCAATTTGAATCGTTTATCACGCTCAAATGAATCCGCGACGAGATATCGTCGCGAAAACGACTCGGGTATTCCAGAATCACTGTAAAGTCATGTGCGAATCGACTGTGCGCGCATTAACACCGGGAACTAATTTATTCCAAACACGCGTATCCCAATACGCGTCTAAGATTAACATGTGTTTTCACCGCGAGCTCTCGTACCCTGGCATGAAAATTTTCTTTGACGCGATGAACCATCCGTAAATAATCCCCGTCGAAAAAGCCATCGTAACGAGCATTTTCAATAGATTCTAAAACGGGTGCGTGCGATGCTTATCGGGTCAAGTCCGCATAATGAAAAATGCATAAATGGTGATAAACAGCGACGCGTAACGAGCGTGCAACGCGCCCATGTCGTGCTAAAATATTTCAACATCGTATATTCGGAAACCATTTGTGTCGGCGCACAGATCCGAAACGAGCGCCAATAATAATAACCTAATTACGCGCTCCGTCGTCTCGATATTGTGAAACCTCGTGACGGGACATAAATTCGTGTTCAAATACAGTGAGATGGAAATCGTGCGTATCCGGATTCCCCGCAAATAATTTCACCGCGTTAACGAGCAGCTCAAAAACAGCGTCGATGCGATCGTCCGCGTGTACGAACTCCGCACGCATGATATTATAATGACGTAACCGTGGATGCATATTCAATTTAAAAGAGAAGGAAATATCGACAGCCTTAGACACCGACGTCGTTCAAACGCATAGAAGTACATTTGTTAATGTCAAGTAAAATAGATAACGTACATTTTTAACATTTAATCTCGACCTTTTGTCGCCAAGCACTTTTCTCGAAAGAATATCAAAACCGATATTAGAAAAATGAAACACGAGCGTCGGTGTATTAATGTCGCCGCGGTAACGCTAACGTATCGAATAAATAATACTAACAAAACGTAGGAAGACTTCTAAAACATCGAGTGCCGAGGACATTCACCTTCGTTGAACTTCCGTCACGTGCACTCGTATTACAAAGGAACAATAAAATATCAGATAACGAAATTTGAGACGAGCAAACCGATCGGTGGGAAATGTGGCGCAGAAAGTTTCATGTACAATCGTGCGGTTATCACGTTTGTCGTCGAACCCACATGCACGCGTACGTCTAATATAAATTTTATTTTTTTCCTAGAAAATACACTATAAATTTTCTCCCTTCTTCTTTAACGTGGCAATTCCGTTTGGATTTTATACAATTTTCAATTGAAGAGGCACAGATCGCTGCAAAGCGCGATTAAATCCGATTTTGATAAGCAGATATTCCACTTGAAACATATTTCGATTCTAATTGAACCCAGAATTAAAATCGAAATATTTAATCCAAAATTAATACAGCGAACGGTGGCGTCAGTGTTTCATTAACATTCCTATAAATATCGGGCGACGCACGTGGCACAACGTTCCTCCCCGGTGCACGTGAATATCCGCGAAATAGAGCCAGTTTACGTACGGCGCACGTAATATGCGTATATCTACGGCTAAACTAACTCGCGCCAAGATGCGTTACGCCAGTAATAAAGATCCAAAGGAATAATTAATGATCCGAAGCAGCGCTGCGGCGATACCGTGGCGGCGCCTCTGCCGAGAAAAGTTGGCCAGGAGCTAATCGGCGGCGTAGCGGTATCTATCGGTCGTTGCCAGGCGTTCCCAAGCCCAACTATGAAAGTGTAATTAGCGCGAGTACGCCGGGGTGGCACCGCGACGGGAAAGGGTCCCCCGTTAATGAGTGATCGAAATTTCCAACGTGCTCGTTGCGCGCCAAGAGGCGTACTAACGTCTTGTACACCTGATATAATCCCCTGAGAGCCGGTGTATTAGTCTCCGCTCGTCTGCCGTCAATCGAGCCCCAAAGGGATTCTCCCTTCGTCAGAGAGCGATAAGTCGGTAATCGTCGTACTTGCGCGGTTCAGTGCCGGCTGCGGCGCGGCGCGGCGCGGCGCGGATGCAATTAGCGCTTGATTTGTCGCTCCCTATTTCTATCTCGTTCAACGACCGCCCATATCGACCGGCCAAAAAAGAGCTCGGGGAGCTTTACGGCAGATTCCCCAAAGGTATCTCTGCGTGGCCATCTTGAAGACCACGCTTGAGATCTTTTCGCAAAAACGTGTCGTGCCGGCACCGAGGACGTAATTGCGCGCGATCTATACGCGCCGAGTAGTATTTTGCTATGACGTGCGCGGAATAACATAGCGGCAATGAAATTGCGGAGATAATTGGCTCCTTGTCGTTCCACAAAGCGCCATTGTCACCGCGTCTCGACGCCGACGGTTTAATACGTCATCACCGTTGATCCTTTTTCAAAACACGCTCGACCACTAATATACACGAATTAATACGATTTAGTTCGACCTCCGAGCAAAAAATACACGCGGGCTTCTGCACGAGGATGAGGAACTACGATAAATTCTAAAGCTTCAAAGAAGAATAGAAAGATGTCATTAATAATTCATGGCCTTTCTTAAGAAAGTAAAAAAAAAAAGGTCATAAATCATTAATGAGCTTGTGTGACTTAGCGTGATACTCCGAGTTTTTAAGCCATAACAAAAGATCTTATATTAATCTCTGAACCACTCTGTATAATAATTGAAGACATAAAAATGTAATTTAAAAGACTAGACATTATAATTTTCTGCTGTTAAATAAGTGTCGATGTTTGGCGTGAAATCAGAAATAAAAATATCGACGAGAAATATAATTATTTGTTAAAGACACGTACAGTACGAGCGCGCCGAGGTATATCAATTCCGTTTTTAATTTCTCATCCGTCTTAATGGTCGGAGAAATTTATGACGGCTGCGAAGCGGTTATGTTAACGAGAGTGCAAATTGATTTGTACATAAGTGTTAAGTCGTAAAAAGGAGAAAAAGAAGCGTGTTAATGTGGTGGTGTCGTTTGAGTGTTTTCTCAATGTCACCGTGTCAATTATTCCAACCCCGAATTCATCGTATAAGGAGAAATAAGAAAGAATACGGCTTGCGTGGCCCAAAAATGTTCCGGACTGTCTAAAAACGGCCGTGCTCTCACAAATCCCGTCGACATATTTATGCCGGCACGCAAAGACGCTCAATGTGTGAGAGCACTTTCGCCGCGGCTACCGAAGGGACAACCGATATTTTTAGACACCATTGACGGAGGTCGGGAACTGATTTGTAGTGATCTTAAGTGCAGACAAATGCGCGTCGGAGGGTCGCGTATCTATTGCTTCTTGGCGCCTGAATAATCACTGGGTGTATGAATCAGAGGTACGTCGGGGGTGTTTCCGATATAATTAATAACGTTGCGTACCAGAGAGAACACAAATTACACCCTCAACGTGAAATATACCGAAAGCCACAGGAAACATATTTATGAAAAGTCAAATGTCACGAATCACCAAGCGAAGTTTAAATGTACCTACGACTAGCCTCATAAAGTTAGCCCCCCAATAATGGAAAACAAATGTTTTCTTTATATCATTCGATTGCACTTCGTTTGCACATGTAAGCACACATCGATTTTTTGTTTGCACATTTAAAGAAAAAAAATTAACAATAAAATAAATCTTCACACTAGCCCCCAACATTGAAAAATTACCTTTTTAAAATTTATTTTGATAGGTTTTGCACATTACAAAACACACCGAGTTTTTGTTTGCACACTTCTAAAAAATTTAAAAAATTTTCTAATTTTTAAATTTAAATTTTCTTTTAATAAGTTTTCTAGAGATGTGCAAACGAAAACTCGATGTGTTTTGTAATGTGCAAACAAAAATCTATCGAATAAGACCGTTAAAGTTTTATTTTATAACATTTGGTAAAACTCGGAGTAAAGTTGGCTCCTCGATTGAGTTTGTTCAAAATAATTAACATACAAGACATACATATAATTAAGATAATAAAAATAAATAGAAAATAAGCAGTTTTTTTTATAGTTTACAATATATTTTGCAGTCATTGTAAACTGCATATATTATATACATACATATTGTATTGTATGTATACATATACAGGGTGTCTCAGCCCATGTGTAAAATCCTATACAGATAGGTAGGTCTTAGGGAGATAAATAAAAAAAGTTCTTTAACGTTTTGAAAAATTCTCAATACTTATTAAAAAAAAAATTAATTTGTCTAGCGCAAGAGGACAAGGAAGCTATAGGTGAGTGAGCGCGATAGGCGACGGCGCCAATCGCCTGTCGCGCTCACTCGCCCGCAGCTTCCTTGTCGCTCTTGCGCTAGACAAATTAATTTTTTTCTCAATAACGGTTGAGAATTTTACAAAATGTTACAGAACTTTTTTATTTATCTCCCTAAGACCTACCTATCTGTATAGGATTTTACACATGGGCTGAGACACCTGTATATATACATACAATACAATATGTATGTATATAATATATGCAGTTTACAATGACTGCAAAATATATTGTAAACTATAAAAAAAACTGCTTATTTTCTATTTATTTTTATTATTTTATATCTTAATTATATGTATGTCTTGTATGTTAATTATTTTGAACAAACTCAATCGAGGAGCCAACTTTACTCCGAGTTTTACCAAATGTTATAAAATAAAACTTTAACGGTCTTATTCGATAGATTTTTGTTTGCACATTACAAAACACATCGAGTTTTCGTTTGCACATCTCTAGAAAACTTATTAAAAGAAAATTTAAATTTAAAAAATTAGAAAATTTTTAAATTTTTTAGAAGTGTGCAAACAAAAACTCGGTGTGTTTTGTAATGTGCAAACGAAAACCTATCAAAATAAATTTTAAAAAGGTAATTTTTCAATGTTGGGGGGCTAGTGTGAAGATAGCCCCCCCAAATTTATTTTATTGTTAATTTTTTTTCTTTAAATGTGCAAACAAAAAATCGATGTGTGCTTACATGTGCAAACAAAGTGCAATCGAATGATATAAAGCAAACATTTTTTTTTCCATTATTGGGGGGCTAACTTCATGAGGCTAACGATTACTGCCTCTGACGAATCCGCTCTTTGTATTTGCGGCTATTAATAATAATAATAATAAAAGTAGAAATAGTTTTAATTTTTTTTCATTACGATTGACTGTTTCTGTGGAACTGTTGTCTATTTCATTTTGAATGGTTTGAATTCGACATTGAAATCTGAACCGCAAGTAAAAAGTGATGCATGTGTTAGTCGCTTTAACACGCGAGATTACGTTTTCATTGCTGGTACAAAGCTTACGAGATCGAGCCGGCATAGGTCAAGCGTTTTAATTGGAACACGTTTGCCGATATCAGAGTACGGGGGTACAGTTTACGCGGAAATCGTCGTTTCCCTGAAAACCGATCTCACCCGGAAACTCAAGCGTAGTCCGGCACTTCCGAGAGACTTCCGCGATATCCGTACAATGTCAATCTTTGATCGTAAAAGTATAAGTTATCTCGTTAAACTCCGGAGAATATTCTCCAATATCTAGAAAACTCCTCTTTGAAACTCGTATAGCCGGAGACTGCTTTTCCCGTTCGAGATTAAGGGCGGCGGCTTTTTGTAACCGGGACGGCGAGCGTTTTCATTCCACCTGACTATCTGACCAGTTAAAAAAAAATCGACCTCTCACGCATTCTCTCGTCCGCATACATACATTCTGCGGAGGGTCGTGGGGAGGGAAGAAGAAGGGCACAGCGTCGCTGTTTTTCGAGGGATGGACGGTGTTACCGTCAACCGGAATCCTAAAGGGCTGTAATTTCATCTCGCATTAACCGAGACTTTTCTCTTTGCGGGATATGGTGAATACGTCTTACGGTTCGCGACTTCTTTTACGCGGCGTCACCGAGACGCGGGGAGAAAAAAAAAAAACGGGACGGCTTTGAATGAACCTCGCACTTTCCTCGCTCATATTTCCATCGCGGCGTAATTACGTGTCTCGCCCGCGGCACTGTAATGACCGCGACTACGGCAGTGTCAATGATGCGCTTTTTTAAAACGTGTACGAAATGTGAGACAGATCGCAATAACATTATATTCCGCGTGGTCATCGGGCAAACCGTTAGGAGAAATTGATTTTCCGTGTAATCTGAAAAATGGCTATTACAAGAGAAATGTTTTAAATCACACTCTGATACATTGTGAGACTTCGGAATCGTAGTTACGTGGCTTTTCAAGTCTAGACCTTAGTTTTTCGCAGAGAACCGCAAAAAGAAACGCGCAGATAGATGCCGTACGACGTGCACAAGAAAACAAAGGGTTTGTCAATTTTCGTCTTTATTCCTGAGGGAGAGGCTCCGACGTGTAGAAGCGAAGGTACGGAGGGGTGTTAGGGGAGAAGAAAAGAAGGTTGGCGGAGAAGAAACACGGAACTGTAGTGCAATGAGTCTTTGGAGACTCGTGCCAGGTAAACGTCTTGGGCCTGTCGAAGCTTCGAAGCGAAAAGAGACACTCGGCGGGAAGAATCGAGGTTTTATATAGGTACACGGCGATTTATCTCTCTAACGGTCGATTGACAAGAATTCTCGTTATCGCGAACAAACCACTTCGGTGAGAGCCTATCGAAAGCTATAGAATGGACAGTTGGACAGCGGTTGCTAGCTTTTAACAATTTGCAATATTACACCTTCTCGTATACCACACATTTTTCAAGAGCGCACGCTTAATATGTAGTATTTGCTTTTCGTTTTATTTTTAATTTTACGTTTTCTTACACTCAACGTTTTTAAACGAATCTAATGCTGGATAATAATTAATGCCAAGGTTCTTATTGCATGTTAAATGTAGGAAGCATTTAATGATACTCAAGCAACAACAAACAATAAGTATCACATAACGTTAGTGGTTATATTATGACTTTAATGCCAAGATGAGTAAAGATTAACAGAACTTACGAACTCGTATCGCGCTCGCAGACGTAATGCTGTTGGCTAGTAGCCGAAGTTACCGTTGCTAACCCCGACGAAGTACAGGAGTCTCATTTACAATTCAGTAAGCTTTGTAATATTCGTATACGGCATAATGGATTCAGCTCGAAGTAGTCGCGCTATCGTTACCAAGAGCGTGTCATGCACATGCCTACTAAAATTAACACAGAGCCACTTATAATTTATACCTCACGGACTGCAGTTGCAGATGGAGGTATAATAAATGGCTAATACCTTTACAAGATATTCTTTTAGGTATTTATGCACTTGAGTTTTATCCACTACTGATATAATTCTCAGTTACGGTACATAAGTTTCGAACGAATATTGTCATAATCGGTCGCGTCTCCAACTTTCCGCGCGCATGAGCAAAAAGTTCTTTTTTTTTTTTCCTCTCCCCCTAAGACAACTTCTGAAACTTTTAAATGACTTCGCGGTTCTTCTCGTTTCACGTTAAATTACCCATGATTTCAGAGATGTTTGCGCGCATAAATTTTCTCGGTTGCATTGACTTGGCAAACCATGCGCGTATACGTAGTTTAGAATGGTAACAGTTTTCGCATTATGGAAAACGAGATAATGATAAGAATAACATGTCGGTCTATGAATGCAGTTTGAACAAATTTTTTTTTCTTTATTACTTATACTAACAAATTACTGATTGTCTTACAAATATTAAAATAGATAACACGATAGCAGCTTAAAGAAAATTTTTAATGTAACTTTTGATTAAATACGTTTTTTTTTTCTTTAATTAACGACAGAAAATTAGATGTATTAATCTTTTAAATTCTTATATTATAAAATTTTAATTCAGCGTGTTTTTATTTTGAATTTAATAAGCAAGTTATTTATATTGTAAATGAGGAAAAGTTATGGATAGTTGATATAACTATAATACTGTCTCGAGCTTGAGAAAAATTTTCACGTCGTGGTATTCGAGGTTTCTGCGGGCGTGTCGGGCGAAACACGCGGCGCAAGTGGAAGAGGACTGTAAAGAGACGAGTGTGAGACTGAGGAAAAAGAAAGATTTTGTGTAATTTTAGCGACGTGCGTAAACGCAAAGAGATGGCATACGCCGAGAGGGTGAAGATGGTTTAATAATATACACGACCGTCCAGCTGGCGCGAGTGCGATAATAAACAGCGTGACATATAATGAGCGCGAGCGGCTGATACGGTGCGAGATAAATTAATACGATTATTATCGTTGCATGAAAGAAATGAAAACGTGTTAATTTGCGCGATAGAGACATTGAGCAGCGAAAGAATAAGAACATTTTTAATCGTAACCAGAATTATATAAAAAAAATTTCCGATTTTTTATATAAATTAGTTATTGACAACGTAAGAATATAATTCGTGCACATATACTTTTTTGCAGAAATTTTATAACATTTCTATTTTAGTCGGGTATATAAAAATTAAATTCGTGTTGTCGTCAAGTGGTTGATCTTATCCTGAATCATGAGATTTTCTCATATGTGCGCCTAAATATTCCGCTGTTCATTATCGATGTTCAGTCAGGAAGAGGACTTATGGGACATATACTCTTGTTCTGCTCGAGACAGGCGATGTTCGACTGCTCGCAGATATTGCTACGACAATAATGCATACACCAGATATTTCGTCGCGCGTTTTAGGTATACGCGTTTGTGTTCTACAAAAATATTCCATGCGCGAGACTTTTGCAGCCTCTCGGTACTTTATTGCCTCGCTGCGGTTCGTCCTGAGAATATAGCAGGCGGACGTTGCGCACTGCGAAATTGTTCAAAACTCGTGACGGCAAAAGAAACGCGCCGCGAAATGATATGTAACCCGGCCAGTGTCTTTATCGTTGCCGTTGAAAATTCGCCGTTCACATCTGAGCGTTGTGCCGCGCGACACTTCTAGAGTTACATATCTACGTAGCTGCATAATTTTGTGAAAAGAATAGAGAGTAGGAGCCAGCGAATGCTAGACGATTACATTGATAACACTTGGTCTTAATTTTTCAAGGATTACAGTAATAAATTAAAATAAATTATATTAAAATCTGAGTTATCAACGAAAAAAAAATTCTTAATGAAAAATATACCTACTCGAAGAAAGTAAATTAATAATTCTCTTCATAATGCAATATATTTCCACAGGTTTTTAGTTTAACAGATCAAGTTATATGCTTTAATGTCATCTTACATAAATACTCTGCGTTCTTCGAGATATTTTTGGGTAATATTACGATCCGTAATGCGCGTATTTGTATGTGTGTGTATGTGTGCAGTTCTCTCGTTAGAGAACGTCGGCGTTGTTGAGTTTCGGTGAATTTCAGGGCAAGACGATGTCGAAGAAATTCTAGCGCGGAGTATGCGGCGAGGTCGGCGCAGATTTCTTTTTTCCTGCGGAATAACTGCGAGAGAAATGTCGTGGTTGCTGCGGCAAAGCACGCAACCTCGACCCTAACGTTATCAAAATTCCAACTGTCTCGCCTTCCTCTCTAGCACCCATGCCCACGTACTCTCATATTCTCCCATTTCTCCCTTTCTCTCCAGTACCTACTGATACTCCTCTACGAAACGTCCCTACGAGCGAGAGAAGCATTTCCCATGGTACTCCGCGAATGGAAAGGGTCGGGCGAGGAAGACTTTGTGCATAATTCGGTAAGAAATCCCACGGGGTGGAGGAAACCGTTCGAGTAACGCAGGGTTTTCTTACCGTGCATGCGCTTTAATTAATCCCCTTTCAATTAGGCGTCACGCCTTTCTTCGTACCATGACAAAGTCCCAAAGGTGCGAAAGCTAATGCCCGGGTTTGCACTTTCCTGAAAACGTGTAGACTCGAACAATCATTTCTGATTACCGGTCGTTTTCTGTTTAACGGCGAGTCGTACTTGCCCTACGTGGTCCGAAAGCTAGAGCGTTACATGCGAGATGGCGAATTTAATTATATAATTAAATTTAAAATTTATGAAGGAATATTCTTAAGAAACTGAGTTACTACAACGAAATCATAGACAAATCATAATGTACAAATGTTTTCGATATAAGTATCAGGTGTGTCAAAGTTACTATGTCATGTCTTAATTATGAATTCTTGGAGTTAGCTATGGTTTAGCGAAAACTTTATGGAAGGCAATTATTAGCCTTAACTTCTCAATTTTCGACATTGAATTTCTTGGCAATTAGGCGTTGAATTAAATTTGTGTTTAACTTAAATACACTTGAAATTAACTAAAGAACGAGGCTTTGCTATGTATTAACGCGCTAATTACAAAAAAAAAAACTCTTGAATTATTAGTAACTTATGATTATCGTTCGAACAATAATTAAATTTTAAGACTTTAAATAAAATAGTTTAATGGATACGGTATATAATTTCGAATATATCTTATATGTTTTTAATATAATAAATTTGATTTCCCTATATATTTGACAATTCTTTACATTTCATATATCGACGTTCGTCAATTAGTGTATAAACGCACAATTATTTATTCAATTGTTACAGTTTAATAGTCATAAAATCAAATTAATTAATATTTTCTTGTGTCATTGTTGCTACGAAGCAACGAGTAATCATTTTGATTCAAGTGAAATTAAAGTTTATATATTTTTAATTACTTTTAATGATTTTTTTAACAATTTAGTTAACAGAAAAGTAATGCCCATAGACTTACTTATCGAGCTTTAGATTTGTGACAAAAGCACCAAACCCAACATCCTACAGTAATGCCAAACGAATCGAACGTAGTCAGATTTTAATGTTGATTAGTTGATTATATAGCTACTATCGTCTTGTAAAATTTCGAATTAGTTCCGGATCGCACTCGTATATTAGAAACTGTTTCGTCGATACTCGATAGCGCGAAGAACAGTGGGAAGTTAGTCTCTCGGGAATACCTGCAATATAGAGAAATGGAATCCGAGCGGATACTCACCGACGTGGAAATAACTATACATGACTTGACAATTACAGAAATAAACCGCGATATCTGTAAGTATAAATACACATACTGGAACTTTCGTTGCGCCGTGTATCGTAAGAATAGCAATATCTCGATTGTTGATTATAGTAATCGCATTATACCAGGATATACATACAAAGTATATTTATCTATATTTTATTTTATGAGATATTATGATGTTCGGGAAGCGAAATAAGCCCGAAAATTAAATAAAATTATAATTTAAAATGTAACGTAAATTGACCACGAGCGAACTTAGTTGTTTAAAAATAGCGAGAAAGAATAATATGACGAGTACACAACAAGCTGATGAATCAGCTGTGTTGTGGTAAAAAACCGTTTCCGCACGCAACAAAAACAAAGGAGTTAACCGCTTTTCGGTAACGTCTCACCGCTGAGACAAAGAAAAATTTCGAACGCGTGACGTAGCAGCGACGTCACTAATGACGAGGGAAAAGCGAACGACCGTGCGGGAGAATAACTATAAAAACGACGCGGCGGGTCCGAGGGACAATTCGCTCTAAAATTTTCGCACAAGTTTCTGTAAGCCTTCGGGCACGCGATTTCATATCGACGACGGATCCGGCCCCCGGACGGCTGGTCAGCGGCGGGCTGACCTAGGTATCTCCGACGTGCTTATCTCTCGTTTGTGAGAGGCTCAGTTCGAATTATAAATACACATATAATTCAGTCGAGGGCTTTGAGTCACATTTATTCGCATCCATCATCTCCTGCGAAGCGACGGACGTCGCACTGACAGACCACACGAGCCCCGACAAATACATATGACATAATATATAATATCAAATATTAGAACCTGACGTTTAAAAGAATCTATAACAATCTTTTTGATCGCCTGGCAATCGATTAATATTAACCACGCTTAATTTGCTGTAGCAGAGAGAACGAACAGATGTATCTTTGAAAGTATTTCGGCTTTTCTCGCGCGAAGGGTGGATTTCGAGTAATTATCTATCCCTACGGCGTCGTGATGGTTAAGTCCGCATATCCCTCGTGTAATTACAGCTCTTTACGGAGCCAGGCGGCGTTTCGCACGTATCTCGTCGTGTTTTCTTTAGCACTAATACTGTCTGTACGTTTATCTATGATAAAGGATCGTGTTGAATGCTCCCTCACGTGATCGCCTATAGAAACATTGCTATCTATCCTGGCGTGTACCAAAATTCAATGCTGACTAATTGCTCACTTATAGTCGTGTTCGGCGACTTAATTGCTCTACCGGGGAATCTTCGAGATGTTCGGTCTGCGAAGTGCCGCGTAGTGGTTGAATGCAGAAAATTTAGGCAGTTACAAACAAACTGTAATGTACGCAGCCACTACATGGCTGCTCCGAGACTACTTCGATCGTTCCCAGTCGAGAGCATGAATTCGCGACTGGAAATTTTGCCTGTGCAGGATAATTGGATGCAGTTATGCGAGGGAGAACTAACCAATGTAAATTGGAACCAAATACATCTTCATTTTCTCTCCGCTGGTTTCGTTAATATAAAGTTTATTAACTTGTAAAAGCGCCTATAGGTTGTGCAGGATTTTTTTATTATTTTCAATACAACGTTACACGATTTTATTTTATTTTATCAATTTATTTATTTAGTTATTTCTGGTAAAGTTTTTTTTTTTTCTTTTTTTAATAGCGAAACGCAGTGAATATTAGAACAAAATAAATGCTTAATCAACGAGTCGGTTTCTGGACATCTGACAAATGCGGACTCTGAAATGAATCGATATTTGTTTCAGCTTTATTTAGCTGTTAGTCTATGTCGACAGTAGTACAGTAGTACATTGTTTGCGATTACAGTGCGTGGGGCGCTCGTTCGTTAATAAGAGCGTTCACTTTCACGGACACCAGCGGTGTCCGCCAAACGATCTCTCATCGACTGCTCTTTAATAACCCGCAGATATGTGTTTCGTGTACATCGCCAGCAAAACTCAAAGTAATTAAATGGATTTGAGCGCGCGGAACAATTAAGACTATCAAGGGAATATTTTCTGTGAGACGCGGACGGAGCGTATCGGGAAGTATCGATTCTTTGACGTATCGCGCAGGGGCACCGGGGCGAGGTAATAAAATTAATTCGGGCACCCCCTTGACACGATTAATTACCAATTAATTTTAACGCAACACCTGCATCTATTTGAGCAATTATTTTACGTAATGGGCGCGCTTCCTTCTTTATGCGCGGTAATAGCGCTTCCGAGTGAAGCACGGAGGCAATTAAATCCGGTTAACAAACTAACAATTAAACAGTACTCTACATTCACATATACGTAACGCGTAGGCATTGAATGCCGTTTCGGCTTCTATTTGTTATTCCGGAACATATAATGAGACGGTGTGCGATGCTTTACACGCGTCCGCGCTCGCCGTTCACGATCTGGGTTATAAATTTGTTTTCCAGATGTTTCTTGCGTCCAAACATAGATGCATGGAATACATTGCGGTGCTATACTACAAACGGGAGATGTTGATTCACATGTGCTATTTATTTATAACGTATGAAATTTATTATACACTGTTTCGTACAACCGGTAAAAAATTCAATACTTCGGATTTATACAGGGTGTCTCAGCCCATGTGTAAAATCCTATACAGATAGGTAGGTCTTAAGGAGATAAATAAAAAAGTTCTTTAAAGTTTTGAAAAATTTTCAATACTTATTGAAAAAAAAATTAATTTGTCTAGCGCAAGAGGACAAGGAAGCTATAGGTGAGTGAGCGCGATAGGCGACGGCGCCAATCGCCTGTCGCGCTCACTTGCCCGCAGCTTCCTTGTCGCTCTTGCGCTAGACAAATTAATTTTTTTCTCAATAACAATTGAGAATTTTACAAAATGTTAAATAACTTTTTTATTTATCTCCCTAAGACCTACCTATTTGTATAGGATTTTACACATGGGCTGAGACACCCTGTATATGCAAATACTATTTATTTTAGTGAATTGAATTATTTATTGGATTATCTCGGAAATATTGCAAAACTGTATGTAATAAAAATACATTAATTAATAATTTAATCTGAGAAAGCTAGGTATATGATAAAGCTATAAATAAAGTAATCCGTCACATACATTTACCATTAACTTCTCGTATTTCATATAAATTTTCTGAATAAATCTTTATGTGCGTTTAAACGCAGCAGCCGCTTCAAAATCTGGTTTGTCGTATTTACTTTGCTGTTACCGAATCCGCGCGAGCAGGAAAAACACTTCGTATACCGTGCATCTAACGTCTGGTACCAATTACGCAACAGATATTGGGGACACGATCCGTTTGACCAAGAATGTTTCACGGCCGAGATCCAACAGATGCGCCGGCATCAAAGCACGCCGTTCTCGCTCAGTCTGGCGCACAACACATGACCGCGGAATAATTCAGAATCCTGTCAGAAAAAAAATGTAAAATATATGACGTGAAATAACGTGCGAGCCGATGCGTTTTTCTGCCGGATGCAGACTATCAATATAACTAACGAACGTTAACAAATTCGCAAAACGATTAGATAATGTTATTCCTGAATGCATTTTAGACCAGACGTTTGTCTACGATATGCAAAATTATTTAAAGCGCATGCAATATTTTGTACTTCCAAATGTATTTGCAAATTTTGTTTTCTACAAAGAATGTATAAATTCGAATTTTTACGTAGGTACGTATTTATTCGTTAGAGTTTTATGTTCTTAGCGTTATTGTACAATCCGTCACGACGAAAGAGTTCACGAAAGATGATGTATGTACTTGAGTTTATTTCTCGAGCAGCCACTTGTAAAATACTAGCGGGTGACACGAGATAACGGATGCGACTTCGTTCTTTCGGTCTTACATATCTATCGCGGGGTCGGGCAAAAAGGTGTTAGATTAAAAGAAACTGCGGACGGCAGCTGCATAGAATCGATCGTGGGAGGGATTGTGTCGGACGTTCGATCGTCTCGGGAATAATTCATACGTCCCTTGTGAAATTTTTGAAGGAAACATTACGTGCCCCCGGTCTCGGGCCGTCTCACCCTCTTTGCAGGCGGGTAATTGATTTTCCTTGCTGCCTTAACACCCACGATTCAACGCGAACTTTTTACACTTTGCCACAGCTTTTGGCATCGATCCGGACACGCTTCGCGAGTCAGACAGTTTAAAGTAGCAGCGATATTCGACTTTGCCTAAGAGGAAGAAAAAGGAAGAAGCATCTATTGCCGTGCTCAGGCAAACCTTTTAAGATTGGATATTGAAGAAATGCATGCAGATTAGAAAGAGCTTATAGGTCAATACATTTGCCACATTTTATATGTAAATATTCACATTCTACCACGCTTCCTTTTTACCTTACTTTTTGCTTAAAACAATAAAAGATTTGTTAATTTGCATTTCGTAGCAGAGTGAATTAAATGATCACGGTAAACTGCGCTGAAAGTGCTTGAAAATAAATGAAAAGATTGAGGAAGAGAGCGCGACGAGAGCTGACCATTCCAAAGCGATAAAACGTCGGGTTGGAATAATAAGGGAAATAATTAAAAAAAAAAATTGAAAGAATTAAAAGGCAGGGTTGTATCGCGATTCATTCGCGGCTCTCTGGTCGGATGGAATTAAGACTTGCGGATATTCTTGCGAGTGAAGTTACGCAGAATTCGTTTATGTGGATGACGGGGTGAATGATAAAGTATGCAAATACGTGCGAGAGACGCGGGTGAAGGAGGGAAAAGAACGAACGCGAGGTGAGATTACGGATATGACAACGGCACGCGGCGGGGGAAGGCGGAGACGAAAGCTGGGAAATAGCGGGGTGGTGTAAATCCAATTTGCGCGACATCGTGGGTTACATCGTTTCATTCATTAGCTCTTATTAGGCTGCATTATGCAAAAATGAGAGTCAACTCGCGCAACCAGCCGGAAATTAGGACTGTAACCCTTTCGTCGACCCTGACGAGAGCCTCTTCGATGTCAGAGCGCTCGTGCGCGGATATGAACAACGAGCCGATGGTATTATTGTTCCCCATAGTGCACTCGACGTGAAGCGTCGCTTCAATTTTTCGTAGGTTGCTGTATGACCATATAGATACCTCTCCTTAGAGACTTATTTTAATGAAAAATTTATTTTTAATTTGTTTATAATTGTCGGTTGCGGGGAAATAGATATCGCGCCGCGACTGGATGTTTATTTTGAAATAAAATTGCTTTTACATGTAGCGATTTTATTGATCAGGGAAAAGCTGTATTTGAATGAATCATTTTCAATGTAATAAGCCATTAATTCAGAAATTAATAATAATGAATCGAGAAATAAATCGTGTATGATTAAAATAGACCAAAGTAAAAAAAAAAAAAAAAAAAAAAATTAGTACCGCGGTATTAAACGCACCACGCGGTATTACACATTTGCAACAAAATTTGCACCGCAATCGGATTTCAAATTTAAGCTGCGAAGCTTTTGCCGGCGGATTATTTTACGCTATGTTCTGTAAAGATTAGATTCGTGCTATCCAAGTTCCCGACGTCTTTTCGCTAAGACTTCATTACGAGCTTTTTCCGCTTTCTCGCACTTCCTTCTCGTTTTCGAATGCGTCCTTCTTACCGCTTTGGCTCGTTTACCTCGCAGCCAATGACCTGCGGGAAAGTAATTAAAGTAAACATGCTTGCCGCGTACGCCGCTAAAGAAATGCGCCCACGGTAAATGCGCTTCTTCCATTTCGCATCCGATCGATACATTCGCGCTGCTATCCCACGGCGTCGAAATTCGTGTTCGACTCCTTAAGTAAGAGGTTGTTCCTCGAAGGTATTTGAGAAAGGAATCGTTTTACCATGCTACGTTGTTTCGCTAGCCACTTCATTGCCCTAGCAATCTGGAAAGAGGTGCTGTCAGGATACGATGTAGGGATACGACGCCGTTCAATTCTGAGGGAACGATAGCAATGCAACTACCAACCGAGTTCTTGTAGAACGGAAGTTCATTTAATTAAGAAAGGACAGCCGCGCCTTGTCTAGGGTAGAAACAGCTGTTATTGCATGAATAATTCTCCGTCGTGGCGGTTTAATATTCGTATTCTTGTCGGACACGTTTCTATGGCATTTGAAGCGGCTACTGAGAAATTTGGTAGATAACCAAGAGCGGAATTCTATCAAAGCGCTCTATGAAACAAATCATTATGACAGAATAATCCGAAATAAAATAGGGGAAAACGTCCGAGCGGGACAAATGATGCTTGTTAAGACCCCGCAGATATTATTTTCCCTCTTTTTCTTTATCCCCCGGTATATACGGCACACTCAATCAAAGACGGACAAAGAAGCCCTGAAGTAACTGATTTTATCTGAAAACGTGCTAGGGATTACTTGTGCGTATCCAATATCGGCGCGGTGAAAGCAAGTGTTGATTTGAAGGAAATGAAAGAATGGCAATTCGTTTCGCTCAGCCTAAAGTCGCTTGAAGTGATCAATCAGTTTCGTGCGCTTCTGAAGAACCGAATCATGCTAGACATATTTAATGTGCAGGAATATATATAATTCGTCGATACTTTCTTCTGGCGCGAAATGATGGAATAGATTTTTGATCACTCCAGATGACGCGCCATTTTCTTCGAGCACGCCCTAGCCCGTTTATTAGTATGTTCTTTTGGGCAAGCACGAGCGGGAATGATTTAACGGCCTGGTCGTAAAAACATACGGTTTACATAAGTACGTCGTTGTCATTCGCGCTGGGGTAGAGGCGCAGAATCTTTTTAGATCTCGCCGGGGCTGCTCTCTCTCTCTCTCCATCTCTCTCTCGGTTACAAGTGGCCTCTCGTTAAGGTTTCTTGTTAACGCTGAACGAGATAGAAATCTCAGGATACGGGCGCGTATGTGAGAGTAATCTTCGTTGAAGCGAGCTAAACTGCGGAATGTAATTTGTATACCGAGCGCTTAGTCCGCCACAATATAAATTTAACAAACAGCCTCTTGTTTGTAGCAAATTTCGTTTCATTGGTGGTTTATTTTTACACTGGTTTATTTCTTGCTTTATGGGGAATTATATCTTCTCGTCGCGATATTACGCTTGCTTCGTTAATAGTGTGTAGTCAAAAAAGCATCATTGATACGTCTAAGTGGCATATAAACATATGTCTTGGAAATGCAGATATAAAATACGAAAAAGTATGAAATAAAAAATTATTTAACACAATAATTAACGAAGAATTACAAATTACATTTCATAATTCGTCATCTATTTTATTTGTCAATCTGTTTTTGTTCTATTTATTTCTGTGTGTTTTTTTGTTTTTTTTTATTTTATTTGTATTGTAATATATATTTTATTATATATATGTAATATAATATATATATATATATATATATATATATATATATATATATATATATATATACAGTGACTCCCAAAAGTATTCGGACACCAAAAAATTTTTAATATAAAGTAGTTCATATCTTGATATAAAATTACGAACGCTGCCGCCGAACAGCTCAAAAACAATTTTCGGATTGCAAATAGTTGGAGTACATTCCAGACATAGTTGTTCAGCAATATTTCGCATATATATTTTCTAGACCATGATGTTGCAAACGTCATCTTGTTGAGTGAAGATATTCGGTTGGAATTTACGTTATTTATGTAGTTTTACGTTTATGAAAATGTTGAAAATATCGTGTACGTAAATGGACAAGATAATAGTTTATCGACGAAATACACTGGTAATTTGGGGAGAATTAAGTAATTCACGTTAAAGAAATAGAACGATGAATGAATATATTTTTTTATTAATGTCAATATCTTCTTTGTCAAAAATACATCCGCGCCCGTTGCATTGTTGCATGCAAATGACTGACTGCGGCCTGTTAAATTTTCCGACAGATTAACCAGGTTTTTGTGAATATTGTATTTCTACACGCAGACGTTGCATTGTATTTTTTTTTATCTTGGTCAAAAAAAAATATATGGACTATTTATTTAACAGCAGTTTGAAATAACTGTTCTTCCCCCCCAAAAAAAATTGATTAATCACTCGCGTGGAGTGAAAAAATCTTTTGACAGAATACTGAAAAGATTGTGAATAGCACGCTCAATCTACGACGCTTTGGCGAAACGCATAAAAGGAAACACTTCATATGCTCCATTTTGAGTAATTTAATTTGTGTTATCGTAAAACAGTGTTTCGCTGTGAATGATTTGCAAAAAGCAATGTTGAGGCTTCGCTGCGCTTATAAATTCCAAGGGCTAGCTGTATTTCACGGTATATAAATTTATATTTGTAATTAGATTATTGCACAGATAAATAACCGTTGGTCGCAGGTTCAACTGAGAACCACAATACTTTGATATTTTTACTAGCGCTCCTGCCAACTTTGATTTATTTGGCAAACAGGAAAACTTTAGCTTACGCAACGGTATTGGCTTTTTGATACAATTTATTGCGCACACATAGTTTTGCGTTACACATTGAATCCAACATTTAAAACGAAGAGAATATTAATGTTTAAGATTTGATTCAATCAAGATTAAATAAAAATATGCAATGACATTTAATATCAATTTACGAACTCGAACCCATTAATAGAATATTTTATTTTTCCGTTTAAATGTATAAATTCTTCATTCAATTTATGTTGTTTGTGGTGAACGATTAGGATTAGGAATAAATTGTATAAATTTACCTTTGGAAGTGGAATGTACGTGCGTTTGTCTACGTCTAGATTTCCTCCCCGCCGCGGGCAATGCGTTATTCTTGCTTTCTCGGCCTCTATCTCGTTTCTTCCTGCACCCATCCTTTCGGTTTTACGCGTGTCCGTTAATTGCTGCATTTTGCTTACAGGATCAGATTATTGTGACAGCTGTCGAGTGCAGCTTGCGTGGCGCTTTCGTGTCCGCCAGTGCATCTCCCTGAACGTAATTCGTGAACCGAGCTATTCGCGGTGGTTTCGAGGGTTCGCATTCGTAATCGAACGGGGTGGGTCCGCCTCTTTATCGGAACTGACTGACCTATTTCGAGTCTAACTATATTTGCAAACGATTAGTTCGTTTGCGTGATTACATTTCGCCAGTTTAAATACATTTTAACGATTTATATACGTTCCCGTGCTTTTGAGCTACGAAGTTATGATGCACACGTGACACGCATTGGAAAACCGCACCGGTGCCTTTATTGAAAAATCGGTAGATCGTACTTTAGGTGGTCGAAAAGATTAATCAAACCGACGGTATTCACTTAATGAAAGATAACGTTGTTTTGCTCCTCAGTCGCCTTATTTTAAAAGGACGCACTTGCTAAGAAGAGAATTATTCTTAATATATAGTTAATTAGAACGCAAAATTAAGAAAAAAATTTATCGCACGTTTTTCAGTTAAATTCTAGTTAAATTAATTAATTTGCGCATGCATTATTAACGTCGGATGTTTCTTATTACATATTCGCGAGCATAAAGCGCGTCGGTGAAACTCGCATTTAAAGATATACAGAACTGTCAACGCCCCGTGCTTGCTTGCTTGCCGCGACATTTGAATTTTTGATTTAGCAGGCTTGAAAAATATACTTGTTAAAATGCCCATACATATGTATGATTTGTCGTTTAATGCAGAAATATTTCACAGTTTCGATTATGTATGCGCGCGTCATGTACATGCTAGGTGCTCGTTCGAAGTGTCGCCTCCCTCGACGACGTTCTCGTTAATAAATTGGTATATTTCGCGCGCGGTATTACATTATCGTGACAGCTGTCTGTGGCAAAGGGTGTCACATCCTAAGAGAGCAGTCGTATCCCGATACTTCGAAGTTGAAATGCATATTTGTGGCACTTCAGCCAAGAGGACCAAGAGAGATAATTAAAAATGCGGTGTGCATTCCATTGTTTATATTAGGTATCAGAATTTATTACTGCCATTTACATATGTCAAATTTAAATTATTAATATAAAATTTGGAGATTTGCACGATTTTTTATATTTTTATATATTTTTTTTTAATTTTATGAATTATAATTTTTCTCCGGGACGGCGTTGAAAACAACAATTCAATGTAACGCACATGGCAGAAATTTACCGGTCATTCAACATGACACATGAAAATTACATTTTCATTAAAGCGGGGAGATCACTTATTCGTTCTAATGTTGTGTCGTTCAGTAACATTTTATGTCAATTAGCATCATGAATTTGTATCTGTTAATTACGTTATTATAACAAGGTTCGCGGAGAATATACGCGTTAACCCAAGGGAACCGAGTAATAATGGTAACAGTAAATCTATTTATAATCTGACACAAATCCCCAAAGAATTGTTGAAAATGCTGCAATTGCTAACAATATCAACGACATTCGGAAGTAGATACTTAATTATGAGCCCACGAAAATAATAACATAATATAAATGACGGAGGGTTGTTTGTTGGTGAAAATTGGCTTCAGAGAAAAATAATCGTTACAAAATAAATTCAAGAGAGCCGGTCAGTCCGTGCACGCTTAAATTATACGTGATGCGTGAATTTTAATTACGATTTATCAGCGTCGCGATAACGTCGGGTCGGTGGTATCGCTTAAAAACCTTAGAATGCAGTGCAATTTATTTTTACGGCGCGGTTTGCTGTGTTAAAACGTTTAAACGGCGGTCGGTAGTTTTTAACACGAGCCGGAGTCTCATTCGTGAGACCGCTATAGAAAACTTGTCCCAGGATGTTTGCACAATGTCGAAGCAAGCCGGGGTCCTATTCGTTGCACGGGGATAAAGTCGCGATTCTTGGTGTCCGCGAGTGGAACGCGTGAGTTCGCCGAGGGTGAACGTTCCCCCTTTTCTTCGCGATCGCGCACACACGGAACGAGGCAGCCGAGCGTGCACAAATCGATGAATACACGTGCACTCTTGATCCGCCTCCCACAGAGTGACGGGAAGAAACCGGAAAATGACGGTGAGTCATGTCGCTACCGCAACCATTCATTCTCCGATTCGTATACTGTACCAACGAACTCGTATAGAATTCCGTAAGCACCCATCGAGCTGATGCGGTAGACCTATCTGTTTGCATAGTGCCTGTGGAAAAGGGGAACGGGATCGCAATAGCGATCGTAGGGCGAACGACGAAAAGTGAATTGCGCAATTCAGTTGTTATCTGTTCTTTTTTTTTTGCTCCGTTCTTTTTTAAACCTCTCTCTTCCCTCGGTTTAATTCAGTGCACACGGGCTTTTAAACTTTCGAAACCGCGAAAGCCATGGCATCACATTCGAAACCGATGCGATATGGAACGACAACAGTTCTCCATCTCTGAAGGGAGCGGAGAGATTTGATGGGATCTCTGGATGGGGGAGAAAATCGCCATTTACGAGCTACAAATGTATTACGTATAGAAATTTCAGGAGCTATTTAACATCGCGAGCGACGGGGAGGAGGGGGATACCGACCGTCTTTCTTTCACCGGATACAAATGTCCAACTTTGCTCTTTTTCTTCCCCTCGCGGAAACTACCCGTAGAACGGAAGTTAATTTTTTCTCGGCCGACGATGTCGCGTCGATTCAGCGTTTGCTGGCGTCGCGCAAGAGCATCTAAAATGCCTCCGTAGTACAACGTTCGCCGCCTCGAAGAGGAGGGACGTATATGGGTCGCATCGTGAATTGCATCGATGTGACACGATAATGGCTACTGCGGATGTACTGCGACGACGCACGAACATGGAAAATGAATAATCCAATGAACACATTAGTGCGGCACGAAGTTCCCGTGATTTATGAGACGTATTGTCTGCTCCGTAATACGGACACAGAGTATTCTGTGAATTAAGCTGATTTCATGCACCACGTGTATACCGTTTTAATTGATTACACGATACCGACAGCAAGAATTTTTCTCCCTCCCCCCTCCCCTTCAAATTACTTGCAACACTTAAATCAAATTAATTTTCTAACTCGAATTTGTATCGCTTTTCCATTTTCATTATTCGTTCGCTCTGATTATTACTGCACGGTTTGATTTATCGTGAAATCACCGCCATTGATGCTGAAAGCACTGGTCTTAATGTTTCGTGCTACTGAATTAATGAACGACACTGGATTGTGTTCAGAAATGTGTTCAAACTCAGGCGTTGGTGCTATCCGATCTTTTGCTCCCCGATTACTGTCCAAAGTATATAATCAAGGATCAAGTATATAGACAGTAATCTTCCAGATGCTATCTGCTTGAAGATACTCGATGAGTCGGGAGAAGACGTAATCAGTTTGCGATTTACAGACGGTTCCACAGATGTGCGAGCGACTTGCCACGATTATCCCAGTGTCGATTAAATGAACGATCAATATCCGGTTAATACATTTACTCACTGTACGTTTTGCCGAGAAAACGTTTTATACGACATCGCTACTCTCGGGGTGCCCGTCATAAATATCTTATGAATGATATTGTTTGGGTTAAAGCTCTCTCTATATTTCAATGTTCCAATACCAATTTACGAGAGCATCATAAATTGCGATCATTGGCGTACGTGTAATCAAATTACTTTTAGATTTTTACCCAACACCGTTTAACCCGTTTAATACATACTGTCCAACATTGTAAAATAATTAAATTTATTCGCAGTTTTTAGGAACGCTTTTAAATTTATTATTGAAAATAATAAATTATCTAAAAAATTGTACATATTTTTATGTATTAAAAAAAAATTATTACAGAATTATTTCTTTTCTCAAAAATTAATCTATTTTTATTGTTCATTTTACGTTGGCACAATGCAACGCGGAGTACCTATAAAGTAATCATATCCACATCGCAAGAGCCTCATGAAGTTAGCCCCCCAATAATGGAAAACAAATGTTTTCTTTATATCATTCGATTGCACTTCGTTTGCACATGTAAGCACACATCGATTTTTTGTTTGCACATTTAAAGAAAAAAAATTAACAATAAAATAAATTTGGGGGGACTATCTTCACACTAGCCCCCCAACATTGAAAAATTACCTTTTTAAAATTTATTTTGATAGGTTTTCGTTTGCACATTACAAAACACACCGAGTTTTTGTTTGCACACTTCTAAAAAAATTTAAAAAAATTTTCTAATTTTTTAAATTTAAATTTTCTTTTTAATAAGTTTTCTAGAGATGTGCAAACGAAAACTCGATGTGTTTTGTAATGTGCAAACAAAAATCTATCGAATAAGACCGTTAAAGTTTTATTTTATAACATTTGGTAAAACTCGGAGTAAAGTTGGCTCCTCGATTGAGTTTGTTCAAAATAATTAACATACAAGACATACATATAATTAAGATATAAAATAATAAAAATAAATAGAAAATAAGCAGTTTTTTTTATAGTTTACAATATATTTTGCAGTCATTGTAAACTGCATATATTATATACATACATATTGTATTGTACGTATATATATATATATATATATATATATATATATATATATATATATATATATATATATATATATACACAGTGACTCCCAAAAGTATTCGGACACCAAAAAATTTTTAATATAAAGTAGTGTATTCAGATACAAAATGAAAAAATTAGATTGGCTCATTTTTTTTTTGCCACACCATAATTATCCCGTCACTGTCAAATACAAATCAAAAGCAAATTTAATGTATTTGGCAGTGACGGGAGAATTATGGGAGAATTAATTGAACTTTGTTAAATTAATTATTAAACAATGTATGTATTAATTTATTAAATTAACACTGTACAATATTAAAGTAAAATGAATAATGTATTATAAAAAAAATGAGCCAATCTAATTTTTTCATTTTGTATCTGAATACACTACTTTATATTAAAAATTTTTTGGTGTCCGAATACTTTTGGGAGTCACTGTGTATATATATATATATATATATATATATATATATATATATATATATATATATATATATATGTACACAGAGAGTCTCAGCCCATGTGTAAAATCCTATACAGGTAGGTCTTAGGAGATAAATAAAAAAGTTCTTTAACGTTTTAAAAAATTCTCAATACTTATTGAAAAAAAAATTAATTTGTCTAGCGCAAGAGGACAAGGAAGCTATAGGTGAGTGAGCGCGATAGGCGACGGCGCCAATCGCCTGTCGCGCTCACTCGCCCGCAGCTTCCTTGTCGCTCTTGCGCTAGACAAATTAATTTTTTTCTCAATAACGGTTGAGAATTTTACAAAATGTTACAGAACTTTTATATTTATCTCCCTAAGAACTACCTATCTGTATAGGATTTTACACATGGGCTGAGACACCCTGTATATGTATACATACAATACAATATGTATGTATATAATATATGCAGTTTACAATGACTGCAAAATATATTGTAAACTATAAAAAAAACTGCTTATTTTCTATTTATTTTTATTATTTTATATATTAATTATATGTATGTCTTGTATGTTAATTATTTTGAACAAACTCAATCGAGGAGCCAACTTTACTCCGAGTTTTACCAAATGTTATAAAATAAAACTTTAACGGTCTTATTCGATAGATTTTTGTTTGCACATTACAAAACACATCGAGTTTTCGTTTGCACATCTCTAGAAAACTTATTAAAAGAAAATTTAAATTTAAAAATTAGAAAATTTTTTAAATTTTTTAGAAGTGTGCAAACAAAAACTCGGTGTGTTTTGTAATGTGCAAACGAAAACCTATCAAAATAAATTTTAAAAAGGTAATTTTTCAATGTTAGGGGGGCTAGTGTGAAGATAGTCCCCCCAAATTTATTTTATTGTTAATTTTTTTTCTTTAAATGTGCAAACAAAAAATCGATGTGTGCTTACATGTGCAAACGAAGTGCAATCGAATGATATAAAGAAAACATTTTTTTTCCATTATTGGGGGGCTAACTTCATGAGGCTAATGATATGCTAGAATCAATAGAAATTCGTTATTAATTTGACGAGTGTGTTAAGCGGAATATTATCGCCAGATAAATCGGAAAAAAATAAAATTAGGTGCAAAAACGGTTGAAAGACAGGATTATTAAAGTAATCGCACATATAAAAAAAGACACAACAGTTATTTTCTATCTCGTTCTCGGGGCGGCAATTCGCCAAGAATCCGCGGTGCACCCGGACCTCCAGCTGGTTAGTTTTGAGAAACGAGGTGACGATCGACGCGCGTAAAAAATGTGAGAAAAAAACAATCTTGTCTTTCGTAAAGCAAAGCTTCCTTCGAATGTTTTGGTCGTTGCGTTTTGCACGGCTCGACGATCGACGCGCGTAAAAAATGTGAGAAAAAAAAACAAACAATCTTATCTTTCGTAAAGCAAAGCTTCCTTCGAATGTTTGGTCGTTGCGTTTTGCACGGCTCGACGCCGCGAAGACCGACCACCGAAAAACAACACACGGTAGAAGACGATCGTTTGTATTGATCTTTTTTGCGGGTTTCTTTTCTAACAGTCGCATACGCGCGCGGTGAAGCCAACGAAGTTACGATAGATCCGCGCGTCTATTTTCTTGCTACGAGGAAAATTACACCGAGTCACTTATAACGGTAATTATGAAATAATTTGCGCTCGGACAAAGCCCTCCCCGCGCGACTCCAGCACGCGAACTCGCTGCATCAGGAAATCCGTGAATTGTTTCGTGCATCGGCTTCGAACAACTGGCTAAAGGCAGCTCGCGAGGCACGCCGAAGCTAAGCCTAAGTATCTGCGCAAAGTTTTCGGAAGACGAGACCTGAAATTCGCTCTAAATCGTCTTGACGTCGCGTCGGATCCGTGCACGCTGTTTAGTCGGCAGTACCAATAGCGAAGGAAAAAATCGCGCCAGCCTCGTTCCAAGTCTATAATTAATTAAGCCACCTGTCTTATACGAAAGCATCAACTGTGAACCGCCTAATGCCGCAACCGTGTCTCGGCAGATCAGTCTGCTGCGTGCGCGCGCGTCTATGCGGAGCACTCGGTCGTGATATTCCTGGCTTAACGCCGCCCTCATCAAAATTGTAATTAAACTCCATACACGTAGTTCTCGATTCGGGCGGCTAATGCGTTTGCGACAGCTAGGCGTGTAAATAAATTCGCGCGAAACGAGTACAAGCGTAATTCTCTCACATTAAATGTTGGCGATCCTTTGTTGAGCACGCGGCTCCAGTTTACGAATTTTCATCCGCTTCCAGCTCGCGGGTAGTTTTTTAACTCGCTAATTGCGCAAGCCGAGAATTACTCTTACTTCCATCGTAAATTTAAACAAATTACTTTATTTAGCATGCGCGCATGTAGATGCATTACGGGCGTCTGTAGTATATGCATGTATGCCGAACATGATAAAATAAGATGACATCGAAATAAATAAATTCTCAGATTTATTTCGCAAGTTCTTGTCTCGAGTTTTCATACGTAGATAATACAGCAAAAATAAAAATATGCCATGCAGTATATCGAACCTCTAAATAAGTTTCTAAATTCTTTCGTAATTAATAAAGAGAAAAACGAGAGACTTTGAATTAGCACGCGGATATACAAAAATCGGATCAGGTATTCGGAAAACGGCGAGTCTGTTTCGCTGATTCTCGCAAACGCCCGTCCCGCTCTTCGTTCCGATCCTTTCGTTCTCGCCTCTTTTCCGGCAAACACGGCAATCGTCGAAAAAGCGTCGAAAGAAATCAAATGAGTTTGCGCGGGAGTGACAATGGAGTTTCGCGACTGTAATCAAGCTACTGTGAGTGGCGCAGGAAAGGGGCCGCCGTGAAGGGTGAAGGGATCGTCCTGCGCATTTGAATTTCCACGCAAAGGGAAACGAGGTACCCGCCGATAGCGTCTAGAAATCGTCCGCGGCGCGACGATAGAGACATTGAATTAAGCACGATGCAGACCCTTAATTAAACGCTCGAAATTGAGCCATCGATTAAATACTCTCTCTCTTTACGGCAAGAACTCTCGCGCCCTTTTTCACCGCGGAAACCAAAACGTCTGAATTATCAACGCGGATTCGTCGCCCAGTGATCAATTCCTGGGCATGAATAAAACATCACGGTGCGACAAAGCGCGAAATTTTTTTCCGCATAAAAATCTTTGACCTGCGTGACGCAATATTACCCACCCGACGTTACTACATTATACTTATACATTTTCAATACAACCTTACCTATTAATTTTTAAACAAAACGGAGGGAAAACAGTTTTGCGCATAAAATACAAATGCGACGCGATGGTAAAATGTGTGAATGCAAGAACGTTTTTCATTGTTTAAAAGACTACCACATAAAAGCGGAATCGCGTGAATGAAAAACTTGAGAGAACAATCGATTCGGACTTAACGCGCTGCCAATTTGCGCCATCGTTATCTCATGCCAGTTACACTGCGATGATCGTCATATAGACGCAAAACAATACTCTGTAATTGCAACAAATTTAGACCTTGTTTGTCGGTAAACCAAAAAAAGCCAGTACTTGACGAACCGCAGCGAGAGGTCTTCTCTCGCAAGTTGCCCCGCGCGATAATTGGCGTGCTCTTTACGAAAGGAGAAAACCGTCGGTCTCTCGGAGGGACACGCCGACCGGCGGGCGTGGCGACGGGCGCCCGAGAACGGGCCAGGATATCAGACGAAGAGCGTTACACGTTACCGCGAACGGGATCGCGTGCGAGTATTGCCGGGGCGCGCATTCAATCTATGCTTGTCCGACGCTCGTCGCGATGCCGGTGAGCCAAAGAATAGCGGAAATTCGCCGTAGGAAATTATGTCTAAACTGCCTGCGATCGTCAAGCCATCGCACGGCACAATGCCCATCAGGCAATTGCAGAATGTGCAATCGAAAACACCATTCGATGTTGCACCTGAATCGAGAGCAGACAGGGAGTTCGGGCGCGGGCGAGGCGGCGACGTCGGGCGTCAGCGATCGGGCGTCGGATGCGAGCGGGGCCACGGTGCTGACGGCTCGCGAAGCGGTCGGCGGGGGGGCCTCCGAGGTCTTTCTGTCGACCGCGTTGATATACATCATCGACGAAAATAAAGAAAAGAGACCGGCTCGCGCGCTGCTTGATTCCGGGTCGCAGGCAAATTTCATGACGGCCAGATTGGCAGACGCGTTGAAGTTAAAGGCACGCCCGGTAGACATCACAATATCGGGTGTCGGGCAATTAACGACTCGCTCGACTCGCGCGGCGTGGGTCGACATACAGTCTCGCACCGAAGCATTCACGGAACGGATCGAATGCGTAATAACCGAAAGGATAACGGATAAAATCCCAGCTGTCACGGTGGCGCGGGGAAGGATCGAAGTGCCGGCGGGTGTGAAGCTGGCGGATCCACAATTTTACCGGGCCGCGGACGTAGATATATTAATCGGAGCGGAAATATTTTATCGTTTAATCTGCATCGGTCAGATTGGAACGACGCAGCGTCATCCGACGATGCAAAAGACGCGACTCGGATGGGTGTTGTCCGGCAGAGTTATCGGCACACCGGGCGTCGTCGCGAGGGCCGATGCGCTCCACGCGTCGATCACGACTCGAGAGCTCGACGAGCGCGTGAAGCGTTTTTGGGAGATGGAAGAGCCCGCGGGCTCTCCATGCGTTACGGCGGACGAGCAAAGATGCGAAAGGTTCTTCAACGAAACAGTAGAGACGAACGCGATGGAAAGGTACATCGTGCGACTGCCCGTAAAAACGGAGATGACGGGTTCTCTAGGAGAGTCGCGAGAAATCGCGTTAAAAAGATTCGCGACGCTGGAAAACCGATTAGCTCGCGAGACGCGTTTCCGAGAATTGTACTCCGAATTCATGCGGGACTACGCGCGGCTAGGCCACATGAGAGCGGTGCCGGCGCGAGATCTCGACAAACCGGGGGCGATATATCTGCCACACCACGGCATTCTAAAGGGTGAGGAAATAAATGCAAAATTGCGCGTGGTGTTTGACGCGTCGTGCAGGACGAGCACCGGAGTCGCTCTGAACAGGCCGACATTTTTAGCTCTTTTTGTTAGGAAAATAAAATAATATTGATAATTATTTAAATTTTTTACGCGCACTACGCTTGTCCTCCGTAGATTGCTTATTTTAATTATTCGAATGATACTTGAGAGCAGCATCCATTGGATCTAAAAGTTTTTAATTTATGTTATTAATTATAATATGCGGAACGCTATTTTCCTGCACAATTGTTACACTATGAATTCTCCGCCACTTCTTGTCGCGTTCCATGATAATATCGTTCTTGCTGGTCTCGTGATATTGTAGGATGCCAGGTTTCCGCGTGATCACCGGCGAATATTATTGTCACGCGTCTTTCGCGTGATATCGTGTTCGACGAGCCGGGATATTAGGCGCGAGGCGACGAGCGAGTTAGTCGGTAGAAAGACGGCATTGCGAACGGTAATAAGCGACTAAGCGAGTGTAATTCAATATAACAAATAAATTATAATACATCAGAACGGTCGATCTACAAAGTTCACACGCCCGCCAGCCATCCCATATAAAAAATTAAAAGTAATAAAATTCTACAACTAAAATTGGGGGCTCGTCCGGGATAAGGCGAGTATTGTGGACCGAGAGTTGGACCGTAAGAATTTTCGACGATAAATAGAGATGCCGTGTGACGCTAATGCCTTGACTGTAGCCGCGTTAAAAAGCAGATTGCGTGCGCGTGAGTTGCCTGCGACGGGAACGAAGACCGAACTCATTGCACGGTTATTCGAAGCCGATCCGACGGGATCCTGGGCGGAGATCGGTGAACAGGAGGACGATCGAGATTGCAGCGAGAACACCGATGAGATTCCCGTGCCGGGAAATGTGTTGCAGCGAGAAATCGAGCTGTGTAGGCGAGAGAAAGAACTCATCGAGCGTGAGCTTCAACTGGCCAGACGAGAGATTGCATTATTGCGAGAACAGCGAGGCCAAGATTCGGCTAGTGGAGCAACGGGGACGGTGACGCCTAGCGAGGAGAGTTCGCGCGTAAGGCCGCGAGTGCATCTGGCGGCAGTGGCCGATTTATTGAGTGACTTTGATGGAATTGCGGGTGATTTTGATACGTGGGAAAAGCAAGTAAAATTTTTGAAAGTAACGTATCATTTAGAGGACGATAGCGCGAAACTTTTAGTCGGAATGCGATTGAAAAAACGGGCGTTCGAGTGGTTTCACTCGAAGCCCGAGTATATGAGTTTAACCTTCGAGAGACTGTTAGAAGAATTGGGTAGCATGTTCCGACGCCGTGAGAGCAAGCTGTGTTTACGCCGACAGTTTGAAAAGCGCGTGTGGAAAAAGGAAGAAACTTTTCGCGAATACATACATGATATCCGGTGATTATCCACATTAACTTGGTTCGTGAAGAATTATATTTTGCAATTAGTCGACAAGAGATTAGTCGTGAGATTTTACGCGATTATATTTTACAATGTATTTAAGAAAACAAAAAAAAATGTCACGATTTATGAACGCACGATATGACTGAAATATTTACGGTAGTTAAAAACTCTTTAAAATTCATTAATATCGAGAACGTAGAATTCTAATAATACAAATGGCGTTCCCTCCTGTTTCGTGCGTGTCGCAGGATGATAATATCGTTGCTGTCAGACTCGCTAATATTAATCTTAATCATTGGCTTCTATGGCAGTAACTACCGTGTCCGGTGATTATCCATATTAGCTTGGTTTGTCATGTACTGTTTGTATTTGGCGAACGTTGTACTTGCGTAAATTAGTGCACCATGTTAAATTCATATAAATTCCTCTTCGGAATAGATGTTTAAAATATCGGCGAAAATTTTCCGTTGAATTGTAAATATGCACATGCTGCATAGTGCAATATTAACGTCCCTTTTATTCATCGCACATTTATCGTATTTTTAAAAGTTTAATCAACCAGATCGCGATATACTTTGTCTCTTTTTTTTTTACATTTTTTTTCTATCTCGTTTGCACACGGTCGTCACATAAGGTTTACGCATATTTGCTAAAAGAATATATACGCTAGAAGTATTCATAAAGGGCAATGAAGTAAGTTTTGCTACTTATGCACACGTGTATAAAATGTTATATTAGGAACTCGGATGATGACGCTGTATAATAATTAAGAAAAGTGCCACAAGAAACGTCAGAGATCTTTTTAATAGAAATCTCCTCTTTTAGTTTATTTTAGTTTTATTTTACATTATTATTAACGTTATCTTTAATATTTTTTATATTCTATATTTGTTATAGTAGTCATGTTATGTAAAAAAAAATTTTCATTAAAAATACATAAAATTTTTTACTGTATATTGTTAGCATAAAAATTGACGGTCTAAAAAAAAACAAAAAAAAAAAGTAATATTCTCTTGCCGATGCTTTTCGCGACTGTATTATAAGCTCCACATTTTTCCATCAGCCCGAAACTTTCGGAATGCTATTAATTGTTTTTTCTAGCTGGGCACCGTAATGAACTTTATAATCCCCTGTGCTCGAATAAGGACGCGTATAAACTTTGTTTTAAATACTTCGCTTGAAAAAAGAATCCCAAGGTTGCTTCATCATCAAAACTCGGTTTCGGCTTACCGGTTAAGTATATTGCGGCGTTTCATTTTTAGAGAAACTGTTTAATAGTAAAACGATTACAGCCTCATGAAGTTAGCCCCCCAATAATAAAAAAAAAATGTTTTCTTTATATCATTCGATTGCACTTCGTTTGCACATGTAAGCACACATCGATTTTTTGTTTGCACATTTAAAGAAAAAAAATTAACAATAAAATAAATTTGGGGGGGCTATCTTCACACTAGCCTCCCAACATTGAAAAATTAC
Source organism: Cardiocondyla obscurior (assembly GCF_019399895.1). Taxonomy (NCBI): domain Eukaryota; kingdom Metazoa; phylum Arthropoda; class Insecta; order Hymenoptera; family Formicidae; genus Cardiocondyla; species Cardiocondyla obscurior. The sequence goes on along the minus strand of NC_091864.1, from coordinate 10,431,864 downwards.
CTTTTTAAAATTTATTTTGATAGGTTTTCGTTTGCACATTACAAAACACACCGAGTTTTTGTTTGCACACTTCTAAAAAAATTAAAAAATTTTCTAATTTTTTAAATTTAAATTTTCTTTTTAATAAGTTTTCTAGAGATGTGCAAACGAAAACTCGGTGTGTTTTGTAATGTGCAAACGAAAACCTATCAAAATAAATTTTAAAAGGTAATTTTTCAATGTTGGGGGCTAGTGTGAAGATAGCCCCCCCAAATTTATTTTATTGTTAATTTTTTTTCTTTAAATGTGCAAACAAAAAATCGATGTGTGCTTACATGTGCAAACGAAGTGCAATCGAATGATATAAAGAAAACATTTTTTTTCCATTATTGGGGGGCTAACTTCATGAGGCTGCTCTGAACGACGTACTAATGAAAGGGCCGACGATCCAGCAAGATTTGGTCTCAATCTTGCTGCGATTCCGATTATTTACTATGTCTTCGCCGCAGACATCGTGAAAATGTACCGGCAAATTCTTGTCCATGACGACGATATGCATAGACAAAGGATCGTGTGGCGGGAAAATCCGGGAGCACACGTAACGACTTTCGAACTGAGAACCGTCACGTACGGAACGAAATCGGCGCCGTTTCTCGCCACCGCGTGTCTCAGACACTTGGCGCAGAGACACGCCGATAAATATCCGGTCGGATCAGAGCGCATTCTAAGTAGTTTCTACGTCGACGACGTGCTCACCGGAGCCGACACCGTGGCGGAGGCTAGGCAAGCGCGAGACGAAATTATAAACATTTTAAAATTGGGACAATTCCAGTTGGACAAATGGGTGTCCAACTGCGAGGCGCTGATTCCGGGGCGCGCCGGGCGAAACGATAGAGCCGTAACGTTCGATGGGGAGCAGACGACTAAGGTACTCGGAGTATGGTGGGACCCGGTGGCCGACGAGTTCCGCTTCGCCGGGGGCGGCGGATTTAATCGCAAGTCGATCACGAAACGCGTCGTTCTCGCGGAGGTCGCTGGATTGTTCGACCCCATGGGTTTTTTAGGACCGACAACTGTAGTAGCAAAAATGCTGCTACAGGAAATGTGGCAATTGAAACTGGAATGGGATGAATCTCTGCCGCAGGAGATTCATCAGCGCTGGGTGGAGTTTAAAAACCAATTGACGTGTTTGACGGAGATCCGTATACCGCGAGGTGTCAAGGAGGCGGGCGCGAGCGAGATGAAACTACACGGATTTTGCGACGCGAGCGAGAGAGCGTATGGGGCGTGCGTTTACGTGCGCACGGGCGGGCGATCCGGACGGCCTAGGGTGGCCCTATTGGCCTCGAAATCGCGAGTCGCGCCGGTCAGGGCAGTGTCGCTGCCGCGTCTGGAGTTAAGTGCGGCGAAACTTCTGGCCGAATTAACTCAGAAAATACGTATCGCGATCGGAGATAGACAATGTAAGCAATTTCTGTGGACGGATTCAATGGTCGCGTTACATTGGATTGTGTCGTCGTCGAGAAAATGGAACGCGTTCGTGGCAAACAGGGTCGGCGAGATACAGCGAATTACGGAGATCGCGAGTTGGCGGCACGTGCCGTCCGCTGAAAATTCCGCCGACATACTATCCCGCGGCAGAGCATTAAAGGATTTAGCACACGATTCGCTTTGGTGGACCGGGCCGGAGTTCCTGCGTTTACCGGCTGGGCAGTGGCCGACCACGCGAGCGACCGATACAGCGGGTATCGAAATACCGGAGCGAAAGAATATTGTGACGGCCACAGCAAATATAAAAACCTGTATCGTGCACAAGTTAATGCAGCGAATTTCAAGCATAACGAAAATAGCGCGTATCGTTGCATATTGCATGCGATTCAAGCGAAACAGGCGCGACTGCGGGGTCAAGACGATTCGCCCCGGCGAACTAAAGGTAGCATTAATAATAATTGTACGCTGCGTGCAGCGCGTAGAATTCGCGGACGAATATGCGGCGTTAGCCGAGGAACGAGCGCTGCCAAGTTCTAGCCACATTTTGTCGTTAACGCCGTTCATCGACGAATTCGGCGTGATACGGGTAGGAGGCCGGTTACGGAACTCGGAAATACCGTACGAGGCACGGCATCCGATGCTGTTGCCCAAGAATAACTCTGACGGGATCGTCCGAGCCGCGACATTAAAAACGAAGGGAGGAACAGTCACGCGGCCGACTGTAAAACTCGCTGTGCTTCCATTCGACGGGAATACACAGACAGACGCGCGATAAAGACGAGTAAATGTAATATTTTGACGACTTGCGATCGACAACAAACGGCGTATTTCTGTTGTAATAATGTATATGACCAGAACCCGCCCGCAAATAATAAATTTTGAAGGGAGTCCCTTCAAGGGGGGCGGGGTGTTCGGATAATTATTACAATAATAATAACGTTTTAATATACATACATACATATGCATGCCATGGACATACATATACGTATATTCTCTCTTGCACCCTGATTCCATAATACAACAATCGTGTCGATAGGCATCACTTACCGGCATGCTGTTCAGCGTGAATGAGAGGTGAACCGGTGGCTTCGAGGGTGGCACGCTGCAATTTGCCCTTAACATGTCTCCCGGGTCGTAGCGATCGCGTTCCGATAGGATAACGGGCTCGTCACGGGGCAGAACTGAAACATAATAATTTCGGTTTCTCTTATATAGTCATTATCGGGGAAACTCGCGCACGGTGGCGCGAAGCCACGGGTACGGTAATCGCTCCGTTTTCCCGCGCTCGCCGCCAAACTTATCCAATATTCAAGCGCCAATGAGGAGACCCCGTTACGTCGCCAGCTTTATGCGCTTCCGCGGAACACAATGGGGTACGTGTATTGCGTAATCCCGACGCCATCCTCAGAAGGCAGTTACGAGCGCGTAACCGTGGAAAAATATTAAGCGCGGTACGTGGATATTGATTTTACCGTGGTACCGCGAATCGGGTAAACGAGGGGCGTTGCACTGCAAAGACAATAGCTGCAAACTGAAACTGTGATTAAAAGCTTGTTTGTTCTGTAGCAAAATGAAGTGCCCGTGAATGGAACCGGCTATTGCCGACGTACAGATAACGGACTCGTGTGAAGTAATAAAGCAAACTTTGTATTGGAAATTTACTAATCGCCGCGATACTTCAAACATAAAACATAATACGTCGAAGTAGTCTAATGCTTAACAAATTCCGAACATAAATTGCATCAGATGTTTCTGAAAGAACAAAGATTTTTTATTAAAAAAAAAAATAATAAAATAATTACCATTAAAATTATTTGGTTAAACGCAATTTTCGCTATTCATCGCGATGGTTTGAATTTATTGTCGACTTGAGGTTTATAAATGTTCAAATATGCATTATATACGCATTTCAATTTCGTTCGTTGCACAAATACTTTTGGAGAAATTGAATGCCGGAAACGGATAGTCAATTTACAAAGCACTTCAACCTTATCACTGAACTATCACGGTTCTGGAGCAATCCAAGATATTAAATGTTTGCTGTATACTTCACTCAAAGGAATAAAAAAATTTTCCACAAATGTTTTTTTATGTATTTACACAAAAAATATCTTCGTTTACTCATTACATGTTTACAGAATTCATTACGAATGAATTTGTAATGCGTCGCGTACGAAAGCAAAATTAAAAAAAAAAAAAAAAAAAAAAAAAACATATGACTTACACTCAAAAATTTGTCTTAATCATATTTGTTAATTAAAATGTGAAAAATTTTAAGCGATAAGCAAACGTATGTCTATCTCAACAAGATGAATTTCCGATTACTAAACGTCGCTTTCAAATTGTCGTTGATTTTATCCACGCACTAATTAGTGATCCGCAATATATACAATACAATTCAGGCAAACTTGCACCCAAATTAAAATATCTAGAACTTATTATAAAATTTTAATGACACACTCGACCACATATTTACGAACCATACTACGGTGAATAATTTAATTCGTCAAATAATTTAGAAAGTCGAATCAAACAGATTTCAACATGTTTTTCGATTAACAGACATTTCTCAATTAATAAATAAATTTCGCTCATTAAACAAGGAAATTAAACACAAATGTCTGCAAGCCGCATAAATATCTATATTATATTTATTCATTTAAAATAATTTAACGCAACCAAGTACTGACAGAATTCACAATATCATAACATTTTGATGATTTTCATTAACGCGGCCGTTACATTTTTAGTCTAATAGAATAACACTGTGATAAGCATAAGCGTTCTGAGATTTTCAATCGATTCGGTTTAATAGCACGTTATAGTATCCTCTCAACTTGGATTTTTCGATTACTCTCACGTTCTTAACTACGCGAGGGGGGGGAAGGGAGGGCGAGCCTTCGTATATGTGTACTTTATACAGCGAAGCACTTGAAGCCAACATACTTGAGATGAAACCGGAAGCTATTGCTGGTAAGTCAAGTGAAAGGAATAACCGTGAAGTCTCCTAAGATCTGCTCGAGGCGACGATAAACCGACGACTCGTGAAACGATAGGACGATTAATCGAATGCCGGTTATGTTGCCACGTTCTATCAATGAACAATACCGAGCAAGGTGCAAAAATCGACGAAGAAGCGCGATAAAAATATAGACGCGACGCTATTCTTCGCGCAATGCCAGCAGGAATTTATGAATGGCTAATATGTAATATCAGATCCTGTTTCACAAAAGAAAACGCCTACATAAAAGTCTGAGATATTTAGAAGAAAGTATAATACAGAACTCCCTTTGTCTCGCAGTAAATTAAAATGTTATTTAAATCTAAATATTAAGATTTCCTAGACTAAGGTATAGCTAAAATTACATAACGTAGCCGTTACCACGCATGGAAAATTTTTTCATTTATTTTATTCTTATTTATAAAAGCTTTATTACGGTCTATTGTTATAAAAAAAAAAAGAAAAAAAAATCTCGTAATTATGACTTATACTTTTCTCGAAACTTTCGTTAAAAATAACAGAACAAAGAATAAAAGAACAAATGCGCAACCGTCGGATATTGCAAAACTATGCAATAAAACTTTTACTGCGACGTAAAAGTGGTTCATCTATTCTATACCGTTCTTTTTTGTCCTGTTTAAGTAAATTTCGATTAAGTTTTGATATCGATTTATTACGTGCTTCCATCGCGATGCAAATTTCAACACGGTACCATTGTGACACGAGTAAATCGATGTCAACCAAGGGAAAGTAACGTTTCCAGGAAGATTCAAGTGTGCGTGCAATTTTCTTTTAAAAGTACAAAAACTGCGCCGCGACAAAATTCATTTAATCTACGAGCACCTTGCGATGCTATCATAAAATATGAAATTCATGCCCCTGTCCAGAGTGCGAATCCGCTTTTCCCGGGATTTCCGTCCGGATTCGAATGCTGTTAATAAAAAGTGATCCGCAAATATTATGTTCCCTGCCAATCGTAACGAATCGCGGACACCATCGTGATCGATGAAAGATTACGTGGTGGAAATGGAATCTTGGATCACTATCGGGTTGAATATTCCTTCCAAGTGTCTATCAGTCCTACGCGAAGTTCGTTAATCGTGTAAATAAAAAAATAAAAAAAGTAAAAAATATTGATCGTAATCGCGTAGCTAGACAGAACCACAATTAAAATAAAAAGAAAACAGTGTGGCGGCAAGTTTTCTACGAAGACCGTCCGCTGAAAAATAGATGTGATAAATTTACAGCGACTCGGTGAAAAAGAGGAAACCTTTAAATATTTGACAGAAAAGCACTGAGAATAGACGGAGAGAAAATAAAAGTTAAAGTAACCTTCAAAAGAAAAGACAGGAATGCGATAAGACTGGTAATAATTATAAAGTAACGAAGAAACAAATGTTAACAAGAGAACATTTACGGAAAATAATTATCAACAATAAATTATGTAAAAATAAACCAATATTTTTAAGTACGTACACACACGCTTATTTGGCACGGTTCTTCACGAAAGTATGCGCCGAATTGTTTTATTTTTAACAATTGACGAAGTAGGTATTGTATTACTCGAAATAAATATGTTTACTAAAGTTCTTTTTTTTTTTTTTTAATTTGCTATATCGGTGCGAAACATTTTCAAAGCATTTTGTATAAATGCATTCGTCTGCGTTTGATGGCTGTGATATTGGATGATATGGCCGATCCTTGAATTTTGCAGATTGAAATGGCCAACGGTTGCCAGAAATTTCGACAGCCATCGCGCATCATTCGATCATCAATCTTGTTCTCCGCTTATCGGAAGTCAATTTCAAAGTTGGAATGACATACTACCACATATACAAATTTTTGATGACTACCTCCTGTATATCGCCCGTAATGAAAAGACTGTGCCAATTAAACGTGACGTATGTCTTCAATTAAAATGACGATGGTACATTCATGCAGCAGTTAATTGGCATAAAATTCTTGCTTTGATATTATTAAAAAAAAAAATCTACTTACAATAATTGATTAATATTGTAACAAATTTAAACACTGTAAATTAGAGTCTATTAAAACTTTAAAACAAAACATTTTATCAGATGTCTCTGTGACGAAAAAGTTCTTCACTTATCTTAAAACTTAATTCAATTTTTTTACATAATACATATCTGTCTGTTTAATATCACGCATTATAAACGCGAAAATGCTAATAAACATTGTACTTAAATTTGTTTTTGTCACAAAAAAAGAAGATTTTACACAAATTATTATTGTAGTAGAAAGAGAAAATTTAATTCAGCGTATCCAATAAAAATGTTATGCCCCGGATATAAGCGTAATGTTGTAACAACGCAAATTCCTACTGGATATATTATTCGACATTGTAATAAAAAAAACTGCCATAGAGTTTCTATACACCCGAGTAAAAATTAATTCTCACCGTTACCTAATAATTAGCTAGCCAATTCGTGGTTCATCTCGTGACTGTCTGGTAAAACTGTTCAGCACTGTGCCAGAAATGTAACGCTCAAGATTAGCTAGATAAATTTCCACTCGGGCATGAGTCGAATATTTTTCATCGTCAATGTATTTTAATAATATTTTTACGTAAGAAATATATCTTGGAAATTTACGAAAACAAAACTTAATGAAAATACAGAGGGAAGATTGTGCGAAATGATTCAGTCACGCATTTGTCGGTGCATTGGGAGGAACGTGCTTAAACAGAATTACAAGCGATTTCGATATAGTGTTCACTACTCTCGAGCGTTATATTAAGGTCTGAATCTATTTTGCATTCATGAGAACATTAGAGCGCGAATACGTAGAAATTTCGTTATTAACGTGCACATGTACAATTTTCTTCAAAAGCAATCTCAACTTGAGTAAAATAAAATTAATACGGAATTTCCTAAGAATGTAGTGATTTTATGGTAAACCGATTTGTATTTTTTTTGTGATTTTTAATTTTCACCAGAATTAAATCTCTGACGTGAAAAGATTAATCGTTCAAATTTAACGACTAGAAAATGTAGCTTCTAAAAACTGATTGCAATCTCAAATATTTACGCTTTAAAATACTTGCGAAAGTTACAAGCGCATAAACGTCCTATCACCCAGTCAACCGGAGTAAATATCAATAATAATCATAACTTTTGTACAGCACACACAACATGCGTTTCAACACAAGTAATGTTAGTTATATGTATATTTAGTAATGCATATGTATTAAAATTAATTAGTATAATATTAAATAAATATAGATTTATACATATACATAAACATATGTAATATAAATACAAAATTTAATTTGTTATATTAATTGTATAAAGGATTCTAAAGTAATGTTCAACATTGACAATTAAAAATATTTAGAAAATTACGTTTCAAAAGTGCAAAGATACTCTTGTTTCATGATTAATTTCAAGTAAATTTTACTTTTCGCTGAAGTTTAGCTCATAAACTCGACTGCCAAGATATTAAGTCTTAAGAACTCCAGAAATTATGTAAAAAATGTTGATTGCAAATTAAATAAATTAAGAAATTGTTCGAATGAAAGACATAGTGCTCGTAACAATTTTCTCATAAATCTGACTATCACACAACACGATTATACATATAAAAAAAAAAAAAAAAAAAAAAAAAACGTGTTTGAATTGCTTTGCTTGACAGCGTCGTGTAATTTCAAAAAGCTCAACGTCTCATTCCTAACGAGGTTTCCGGAGAATTTTCTTTCTGACGGAATGCTTTCTAGAAACAGCATAGCTCGTCGGATATAAAATAATGAAGTGATGGAGTGCACACCGTATTACTCACAATGTTGTGTACACTTACGGTACAATGCTCACGTATATAGTTAGGTAATTCAGTAATACCGTTCACGAGTTTATGCGACTTTGCTATTACACATACCTACACATACATTCTATCAAGGGATAGTGCACGATGTTATATTCGTACTAATTAAAATTTACACAAGTATTACGCACGCAACACTAAATAGGAATTAAATCATATGACACGATTGCAAAACCCCGAAATATTAATTATTTTTAACTTTAACTCGCAGCGCGCGCGGAGCTGACATATTACGATTATAACACGTGCAATATACTATCGAACTCAGCACTCTGCTTCCGATTTGTGCGAAAGATGCAGGAACGACTAGAAAGCGTAGAACTTCTGATATTTAAGCATTTTTCCAGCATTGTACGGCAGAATCGTACCGACGCGTTTTAAGACGTTACAGATCGTTCATTGAATCCTGTCGAGATACATATATAAAAATGCAAATAAAATTCTTCTCTTTTTAAAGCGGGAACTGACATATTTCAAAAATGTAAAATAAATACCGTAGCACTGAACTAAATAAACCACATCTATACTCACAATAACGGTTTTCTAATTAACTTACAACTGCGTTACGTATATTATGAAAAAACTCGATATTTTGTAACTAAATCTGCTAATACAACAGGTTTTTTTTTTATTTAATTTTTTTTTAATAAATATTTTGGTAAATAGTTATAAAATAAATAGTGACTAACCGTAAAAGTTCCGGCAAACCTGCATCTCTTTATATTTCAACTTCGCCGTTTCTCCGTGATAATGTTCTGTTACGTAACAATTTGTAACAAGCACAGCAGTCCTGCAGCAAATAATGTAACACGCGCGGCACGATGTGCAAAAAAATCCAACAAGAGAATACGTTCCATGCGTCGCGAGCTTTATGCGCGTAGCATAAAGGATGCAACTGGGCAAACACATACGCGCGAAACTTTTTCAACTGTGCTTCGAAAGTCCCCGATTTTTGCCTTACAAAATGTGTCTCCGCGACGTACAATTCGCGCCGTCCCTTAGCGCTACATCCGTATCGCGAAATCGAAATCTTCGATTTCCCGCAAAAGTTTACAGGAAGCAGAGGATTGTAGAAAGCATCTGGTAGTGCCGACAATGCTTGGGTAACTTATAGCAAGAAGCTTTAAAGAGCTCAGCGGACATATATATAGCGAAATTACTATCTCGTGGTCGCTCATCTTCGAATAAATCGGCGAGTCTTTTAAATCCAATAACGCAAACAGAAAAGTAAAAATTCCCGAATGCTCGTAAATTAAATTTGGTTATTTTAATGACCGGATCCTCTCAGAATTAATAAAATAACATGAAAAGTATAAATAAAAATTTTTTAATAAATACTTTAAGTAATATTATTTATAATTTTATTTAAAAAATCACGAATTTCTGCACGATAAATGGAAATTAAAGTAGGATGGCACTGTTTAGCTAAATTATATGTATATTGCATTGAACGAATAAACTAATGTCAGTTTAGCGACAAAGGGAACAACAGATCAGATTCAATAAACGAATCAAACGCGATGGAGTTAATAACGATGACGAAGGAACTTTCATCGCTAGTTGAATCGAAGGGAAATTGTGTTATATTATCGAAGTCGAACCGTGGAACGAAGCGCAGAACGATGATTAGAATAACAGAAAAGTATAAAAAATTATCGTTTGTTATCGAGTCGACAACGTCGACATTTACACGTATGCGATACTTTCCTATCCGCGATCGAAAATACGCGTAGTTGCAGAGCGATTAGCAACACGTCCTCGCGCCCGTGGCTCTGCAGCTAGACTGAAGTGATCGTTAAAAATCGACTCTTGGAAGAAAAAAAGAGAACCGCGGAGAAAGTGAGACAGTCGATAGGTCCGATCGTGAATCGAACGCTATCCTTCTCGCACGGAGTTCTCGGAAACGCCGAGCTCGAAACCGAGCTAAACATCTGACTAGTCTGTTTACATTTTTTTTATGCGCTAGTCGAGCTCGAGGCGTCCTCCACCAAAACAAATCATTATACTCGATACTCGAGCAAGTTTCTTCGCGTATTCCGAGACCCAACCGTCATTTTCGAGCTCTTAAATCGTCGTAGTTACAAAACTCTAATTCGAGAAAGCCTAAAATATAATCTAATAACCCGAATATTTTTTTGTTTCATAAAAAATGTTTTTTTTGTTTTAATTACACACAGTAACATTAATAGCACACGTTTACTCTCATTTAGCACAAAGCGAGCCAAGAAAAAAAACCAATCAACGTCGCGGCATTAAAATCAATTTTTTAAAGATAGGATTATCACGTTCATATAAAAATTGGAACATAATATTAAAGCTTTATCGCTTATTCAATTAAAAAATATTACTGCTGCCTCAATCTTGTGCTAATTCGCGCGTATATACATATATCTATAAAACTAAACTTGAATAAAAAAATTATTTTTAATATAATAAAAAATGAGCGAAATAATTTTTTTTATTGTTCACAAAGGCACACTGCGACCTTAATGCTTTCTAAAAAAAATTACTTTTTCTCTACTGCTAAAAATCAAACATCTACACCTCCGCGTACGCTCTTATTCAAAAATATCGTGGGAAAAAAAAATTGTTCTAATTAATTATCAGTTTTAATGCTTAAACTGTCGGATGCGGTGTAATAAAAATAAACATTCCGACTTTCAAAGCACTCGCCTAATTCGCTCGTGCGTAAAGCCATGGCCCTAGGTAACAAGAGAGTGGCAGTCTGCCTCGTACATGTGCGGAGTTTCGTGATAGCGGGTAATACCGAGGGGCATGTACTTACATACTACGGTGAGATTCTTCGAGGTGGAGGCCGTGGAGAAGGTCGGCGCGTCTGCTGTAACTTCGCAGATGAATGTACCCGAGAGGCCGAAGTCGACATTGCGAAGCGTTACCTGGCTCTTGTTCGAGTTGTCGAGCTGAAACACATAAGATGGTATAGAGTGGATAGAAGTACCTGCGTATCAAGCGCGGCGGGCCTGGGTTATTACTCCGCGGTGAAGTGATGTCATTTACATGCAAGTGACGTGATTCGATATAATAATCTCATTTGTTTGAAAGACGTTGCATGCAAAAGATGATGAAGAGATAGGATTATTCGTCGCCTCGCGAGGTATTTGATTCGATGCCTGTGCACAATTGCATCTATATTGCATTAATAAATGTAATTTAACGCTAGCTATTTTGTTAAATTAAAAAATGTATTTATAAAAAAAATACAAAATTTAAATTTTTGAAAAGACGCGGCGTTCTTTGTTCCGGGGAATATTCCATGAATATTCCAGCTCTTGTCGCGTTGAAGGATGCCCGGTCCACTTGAGGGAACAATCACCTTATCAGAAAATTATCCAGCACTCGGCTAAAGTGGCCCGGGAAGCCAAGCTGGTAACGGAAGTAGAGATGAAGCGCGACTTCGCAATAGCGATAGGGGTCCGGAGCAGAGAAAGGTTTAATCGGAATAAGCAAAACGAAGCATGCATAATTAGCCGTGGTTATATAATGAAAGAGATAGAAGCGCGGACGAGCCGGGGCGTCGATGGCTGGGGTGAGAAAAAAAAGGGGGTGAATTGCAAGCTCTTTGACGAACGAGAAAGTAGCGTGAAAGGCAAGTGAGCTCTCTCTCGTCGTTGATTTATGTGGACGAGGGCGCGGAGTCCCCGGCTGACTTTACAGAAGCAGAGACAAAAGCCCGGTGCACCGCACGGGAGGAATAAATATGAAACCATAGCACTCTCACTCGACTCTATCTAGGGAATAATCTCCGACGTGTAGCGTCTTGTCGGTTCTCCCTTGACTAGCGACGACACCGATATCCCCGTGCAAAACATCTAATATTTTTAGCTTATAACCGATTATTCGCAAATTTATAGCATGATATTTTACATTTGCGATCGTATAAACGATTTAATACTGTGGCGAAAAGCAAGTAAAAAATTAAAAAAATTATTTTTTTGTATCGCTCTCCGGACACGTTCTGTTACGAAAGTGTGTTGAAGACTTACTTCTCAATATAAAAACATAATATAAATGAAATTAAAATGTATCCGGTGTAACAATTTACTGTTGCAATTTTATCAATCTATGGAAACATCGGAGTATTTGCCAGGCGCGCGTTTCCGATATAGATACCCGACCAGGTTATGAAGGTAGCAAATCAAATATCAGCCCGAAAACAAGTCAAGTAACGAAACTATTTTTTTTTTTTTTCGTCAGTCTTTCCCTCGAGGGTAAAACAGACGAGGAAGAGGACGAGCGAATGTATTTTTTCGAAATTGAGGCTTTTATACCTCTCACGGCGCGGTGCATTACTTCCCGTTCGTCACCGGAGAACCGGCCGCGCGTGTACTGTGTTTCGAAACGATAAACGTAAACGGGGACGGGGGACGGGAACGTGCGGCGCGTTGTCACGGTTTGTCAGGTCGTTCATTCGGCTGTACCGGAACACAGCGGTACCGAGGGGCTTGTTTTTGGCGCAGCGCGTGTGCAGGCGGCATAGCTCGATTGGTGGTCACCGCGCCACTCCGCAAACCATCGCGCCCGACGCGTGTAACAGCCTACGGAAATGTTCGAACGATGATAAAAGCGCCGTAGACCCGCCGACTGTTTTACGGCGATTACAGCGGTCAAGGGTGCTGTTAACGAGGCACCGCTCGGCAACCGGCGGTTTGCGTGATACGATAAAACCGCATATTTCGTTGTTCGCCAGTCCCCGCCAGGCCGCTTTGCGTAGCACGACCGAAAAAGATAGCCGCAGTTTCGCAGACCCATCGGGAACGCAAAGTGTTCCAATAAACAAATGTCCCAAGCCCGCCTACTCGTCCCTCAGTTCATCCGGTCGTTAAGATCTCTAACGCATCCTTTTTTTTAACCAAACGCGTGTTCACAATTTTTTTTTTTTTAAGTACATTTGATTATACATATTATAAATATTATAAATATATCGTGTATAAAATATGTCAGATATTCTATCATAAATTTAAACTGTGTTATTTTATTTCGTCATATTTTCTACATGTACGTAAAATTACTCTGCTCATCGACCCACTTTTAATTTACATTTCGGTAATTGTATACCAATACATTATTACATGCAGAGAAATGGCTTATTTTATATTTTATTAACGTTTATTAAATGCTAAATATTTGCCATTTGGAATTCACAACATCGTTCAATTTATTAAAATTTTCACATTAATGAATTCTATTCATACTTTCAATTGAAAATTTTTATTAGAATAGATATTAACAAAGAATCATATTTAATTAATAGTCACTTCTAGTAAAAATTTAAAAAAAAAAATAAAATAAAATATTAAGAGAAGTTAGTAAGAACATAAAAAAAAAATTAATTTATTTAAATAAATTTTATATTAAAAACAGGTATATTATAAATACTATTTAATTATTCTGTTATAATATACGTTTTATAACCGATTACAATATTTAAAATAGGTCAACGGAAGAAAATATCATTTCCATGCATGTATATATGAGACGTTATCAGAAACCTCGTTGAGTAACTTACATCGACATTAATGCCGGAAATGTTGAAGACTTTCGTGGATGGTTCCTCCGTGGGCGCGAATCGGTAGAACTCATGCTTGCCCCGGTACCACTTGAGGGAGTAGAGTGGCGCGTTCTCCAGATCATAATGGCACCGCAGAATCACCTTCTCCCCGCGTTGCACCACCTCGGGTACCATCTCTAGGCTGACCTCCCGCAGACAGCTCGCACCTTTCAGGAAAATGAGAACAGGAACACAGGGCATTAAGTCTAGTGCGCATCATTAGTTCGCTTTTACTCGTCGCGCGAGAGGTTGCACAGCACGCGTCAGCGAGAAATTGCAATTCCGCCGAATGACAATCCCCCGCCGTTCCTCCATCCACCCAGCAACCTCTCTCGCAACTATGCATGCAACCGCAAACACACGCACGCGCGCGCTCTCCACGTTCACGCAGCCACGTATCTGCATACATATATTAAACCTCTAGCCCCGACCATTTTCGCGTAACCCATACGAGGTGCTCGGCAAACTAACCCTCACGCTCGAACAAGCGCGGTGTTTTTTGCTGAAACTCCGTTATGCGAGGATTATCGACGATTCGACCTATTAAGCCCGCAAGGAAGCCGAGCTTCGGATGGTGCCCGTATTAAAATCGAGCGGGAGAGAAAGGGGTGGCGGCGCGTAGTAGGGAAAGGAGAGATTCTGCGACTCCTTGGTGCAGAATGGAGCTCTTATTACGTAGTACCTCCGGGCTACACGGAAATAGGTACGGTCTACAAGCCGCGAATGGGAACAAAACTCTGCGGGGTTACTTCCTTCTCTCCTCAGAAGCATCAGGAACATATACCAACGCTATATGTAATATTTTAGGAAATGTGGCACTTTATATCTACTACGAGCGACGCACGTTTTCACGCCCGCGTGAAAGCGTGTTTACACGTCGACGGAACATGTAAATCTTTCGCATCCATTTCATTTATTATAACATTTTGATAACCCGTTTGTAAATATTAACATGCTCGCGTTTCACGTACTCTATACTGAACCGTTACGAAAATACGGTAAAAAATATGATTTTTTTTTACACGGCTGATAATTGCAGTTTCATCATCTAATGTATAAAAATTTAATATTATGTACTTGTTTTGCACAATTACGTTCGCATGCAAGTGGGCTAAGCAAATAAATAACTCGTTTTATTCGAGCGGCTTATACGCGGAATGAGTTTACTCAAATAAGAAGAGCTGACCGTGTTTAATATTGCGCACATGTTACACCAAGTTCTCAGAAATGAGAAAGAAGCCGACGGGTACCGCGTGAAATCATGTCGCATAATAAGAGAAAAACGCCTACGAGTGCATTAAAAAAAAATATTCTTAACATAACGCATCGGCGATAAAAAAAGAATTAGCATAAATTTGTAAATTTAAATTATTAGAATTTTTAAAGCAAAATAGGTCTTACGAATCGGACGTTCATAAAAGAGTCCGTAATAAGATTTTCAAATCGTCTTGTAAACAATTTTACGACATCGTGTCGCAAAGCGTTTTTCATACAGTCGGGAGAAGTGTCAGTTAAGTTCCTTGATGGCAAAAAGATGCGAATTTCTACGTTTACTACGAATAAGACTCTGAGAAAAGTTGAGAAAGCTTTTTCCTGCTTAATTTTCGTTTGAAAGGCATCCTGAAAAATGTGGACCGACGTGATGCCAGTTCTAAGTTTCCGGGGACTTCTTTTGAAGGATGCAATACTCGTGCTCCTCGTTCCTTCCCCTTGCGCTAGTTTCGTCGTCGCTGCACTGTCCGACGTATCTACATTTAAATTCTCGAGATCCCTCCCCGACTAGTTTCTATGCTCAATAGCGCCGCTTCTTACAACTAATTATTCGTGAAGAAGGCTAATTTAACGAAACACTTAATGTTTCAGCAATTTTCTTTTAAAAGAAGAAAATGCGGCACGCAAGATGAAATTACCTTGCTCGCCGACGTCAATTCGGACGATGGATTTTTATACTTTCATAAAGCCGCTCGTTTCTGCAAGCGGTAGAAGTCAATACGATAAGGGCGCAGTACATTTTATGAAGTAAATAAAGTCGCAGGCTATTCGGTGCCCGCTATGTAGAATATTTAGCATTTATAATTTTTAAATTACGGGAAGAAAATAGCTAAAAATGAATTTTCTCCTGATAAACAGACTGAATGGAAAAAAAGAGGGGGAAAAAAAAAACTTAATTAACGACGGTAAATGCATTGCGAGACTGCAAGTAATAACAATTTCGTAAAACAGCAATGTATGCAAGGTGTATTCACGATAAATTTATGTTTTAATGCTAAAGACCCTTTGTGCATTACGATAGCCCGCACAACACGTAAATAATATATGCAAGGGGTAATTTTTATTTTCTCCCAATAATTAGAAAGTAGACTTTTCTTTCTGATAACGGGGTTGCGCCTGTTCTTTTCGCTGCCATCGCTTTCCTACTTTCCTCAACTTCAAAATTTATAACAAAGTTTTAACAACTCGTCTTCGCTATGTTGCGAGCAAAGAAAGTCAGGAATCCATCGCATCGAGAGCGGAGTAACGAAGAGAAATGTGAATTTGAATACACTTAGCCTTTAACGTCAAAACTTTGGGTAAATAGCGATAATTCGACCGCCTGTATAAAGATTAATCTCGGTAGTACGTGCAGGTGAGAATGCTTAAATGATGCTAATAATAGTCATTATTTAAATTCAGAGCAAGTTAATTTTGTAAAGATTGTTATAATGTGAAGTATTACTGCGGTATATCTCTCTTATTAGCCAACTTAATTTTTGTGATAACAGGCCGAGTTCCAAGTTAATTTACATTTACTTTGGCTATTATTATTTTATTATATCTCTTGCACTATTATCTATTATTATTCAAATAATGCTAACACATGTAATCGACGTCCAATACCAGTGATTATAAATTTATCTTCGTTAAAAATATCAATAGAATACACGAACATGTCATAAATAAACAATCAGTTATGATAAACAATCACTTGCAATAACTTGATATATTCAGGATAATGTACATTTATATACATATGTATGTATGAGAAACACCGGCTCGCGTTAAATCGATTAAAGATTACTCGTTACTGACGAATAAAAACTCGAAGGGTATTAATTACAATTAATCAATGATTCGTTGAAACTAGATTTTCAGTCGGTAAAAAAAAAAATCCGGTTACGTGAGCGTTGATCAAAATATTGAGGGAAGTTACGCATCCGTGTGCTGATCTCCTATTTTAAAAAGTAACAATGGTTTTTTTTTCCCCCCTCCCGGTCGCTTCAAACAGATTTGATTGCAATAAAATTACGTCAATTTGACCGAACGGAAAGATTATCCTTGGGAATATCGTTTAAAGGTAAAATCCACCTATGATATTTTTCGCACGAAGGTATTAAACGGTGCAATCAACGCGAGTAAAACCATTTTCGTTAAATACGATCGACGCGATTTGCAAAAGCCGTTTCGACGGCCCCGGCAATGAGTTTTGCGGTGCAGACAGTCGAATGCGGCTATGCCGATATAATTCCGGCGCGATTCCCGAGCGTTGCCATCGCGGGCAAACCGCCCCCGCGTTTCCTACGCCCGCGAATGCGCCCCAGGCAAATTAAGTCCCACTCGTAACTGCGAACGGCTACGATCAGAATTGCAAAGTTCCCTGTGCACGCTCTTTTCTCTCGTGTCTCTTTTTCCCTCGTCCCGGCATACGGCCAAACCTGCGAGACGCTTCGTTACACGCGAGGCGCATTTCGCGACGCATTACACGTACTACAGAAATCGAAGGGACATGCGAGCTACGGACGAGTTGGACTTTTTTAATGGGACCGCGCTGCCAATTTCGATTTATCTTGAAGCGGCGCTCAAGAGATATTGGACGTTTTTATTGATACAAAATTTAATTATTTAACTTAAGTAAAGCACTTAAATATATTACGTTGTATTCCGTATAAGATCCGTATGAGATTTATTATCAAAGTCATTATAACAGGAAATTTGTGTACCGCGCAATTTATTTTCTAATTAGATTTAAACCAAATATCGTTCGTTTCAATATTTAAAACGTGCGCTTCGAGTGCCTTTCATAAAAAAATGACAAACAACCAAAAAAAAAAAAAAATAAAAAAACACGCGGCTAATTAATGTTTATCGCAGTTACTTTTCACGAGATAGACATCCGATAAGAAAATGTGGAAGTAAAATTTTAATCACTTAAGAGATACGACGGATACGAAGCAGGAGAAATAAAGAAGCGAGTTGAACCTGCTTTTCAATGAGACCCATGGCTATTTTTCATTTGCATACATCAGCCGCGCGCGTGCGTAATGAAACGTTGGAATGCCGGTAATCTCAGGGAAATACAAACGAACATATTTCAGTTATGTATGCGCAATCGGTCGTTTCTTTATACAGTAATGTAGATAAACGGGGAACGTCGGATTTAGTGAGAGAAGAGAACGACCGCATAGCCGCTCTCGTTTCCCTTTCCTATCTTTCACCTGCTTTAAAGTTGAACAATGCTAAAGCACGCGCTACAAGCGCACATATTTTGTTGCCGGTCCCTCCGCTAGCTTTAGAAATTGCGACGCACCTTTACCAGCATTCTATATTTGTAAACGTTCAAAAAGCCCCGTCGCTTATCAAATATTAGACAGATTAAACGCGACGGCTACTCGAATTATTCGGAAACAATTGACGCGATCATAATTGAATTCATAATTTATTTAACTCAAGTATTGGACATTTCTATTTCGTGCGAAAGATTCACAAGATATAATCTCGCGAAACGCGATATCCTTATTAAAGTTGTTTCTTGAGCACCTGATTACGTTGTTGTATTTATCTGCTCTTATTATACTGCATACAGTGGAAAGATTCGGAAGGAAAGTTTTGAACTTTATAATAGCGTAGTAGCTGGCAGAACCGCAATGAATCAAGCGAAAATAACAAACAAATTTAGCATTGGAACCGTATCGGCATGTATTTTCGTGCAGCATATACGTTACACGTAGCAAGTTAACGAATTTTTCTGAGTTATTACGCGAAGTTTGGCAATTCGATTGGGGTGGCGGACAACGCGCGTGGAAAATTCATGATTTTTTCGCCAACACTCGTGCCGATCGGCCCGACTCTTGTCCGCGGGCGATAGCGTTTACAATAGCAATTCCTCGATAGCGATATCAGGGAATCGGATGCCAAAAATAATATTTCCAACTGGATTTAAAAAACAAAAAAGTGAAAAACTTGAATACATTAAATTTCAACTGTATTACGTAAATAAAATAGATATTAAATCTACAAGGTTTCTACGTCAACGAGAAATTGGGCTAATGTCGCTTCAGCAACGTGCGCGGCAAAAAGCTGCAGTAACTATCCGATAATGATACAGGAATGCCTTCGCAGTTTTTCAAGAATAATTCGAATGTGACTTTCGGCGACTAGCAGCCGTTTGTTAAAAATGCTGACAGGCGGCGGGTCGCAATGAAGCACGAAGAAATTTGAGAATGGGGGAACTGCACTCGCTAGAAAAGCGGAAATTGGTGAAACCCGGGCGGACTGTCGGCAATCTGAGAAGTCATTACTGGGCGGGACAAATTGCACTTCCACGCAAACAAAAATAAGAGGATATTAAACCGGATGAATGGAAATGGAACTCTACGTCAACGTAATGATGAAAGATGCACGCCAACTTAATCGTTACTTATAATGGCATAAATAGGAGGGTTACACATTAAACGACACACGCCAACCGTGGAAGTTGACATTTTATTCATGAATGCACGTCGCTCCGCTTCAATTACAAGAGTTTGTAATTATCTAAAGTAGTCCCGCGACGGCCAATTACCATATATGCGCGTATGTCTAAGTGTAATTCTGATTAGTTAAATGCGCCCTTTTGCACGATACTGCAAGAAGGTGCTAACTTAACTGCCGTTATTTCAATTTATTTTGCATTTCGAAATGTTGTATACAGTATATATAACATACAAGTATAAAATTTACGACAAATCAATTATTTTAATATTCCGCGACTTTATTTGATGTCGCGTTTTCGATATCGCAAATGCTATTCGATTTAAGTGAATGCTAATGATCGCACCAATATGAACAAGTACACAATGGTACCTAGCGCTCCATGAATAAATGCATCAGCGTATAATATCAAAAAGATAATGTAACACATAATCCCTTCTAAAATCTGGTTGACATCGAAGCTGAATGCGAGGCATGTTAAAAAATGGGGTCAAAAAAAAAAAAAAAAAAAAAATAGAAAAAGAGAGACAGATGGAGCGCAAAGCTGTATCGAGCATGTGTGCACATATTGTGGTGTGAAGGCACACAACGGCGCGGCCAAATGAAAATGTAGCGGCGACTGGCTGCGCAGCCAGTCGGATGTCAAATCCCGAGAAAATATCGTAATTGCGTGAAAGCAGAGAAACGTATAACTTCATCATTGAGCCCGAATAAAGCGAAAGCGGTCCGCCATGCGCGACAACGGTAAACGAGAAGAGGGAAAAAAAAATAAAAAAAAAAAAAAAAAAAATGAACGTACAAGGAGTCAGCGTATAGAATTATGATTTTACTGCTCCGGAGACGAGACAAAAATCCTTAGGGAAGAGAACCAGGGAAAATGACACGATGTAGCCGTAAAACATAAGCACCCGATTTCCGTGTGCTCATGCGACGGAGTCGTATAGCCAGATATTTTTATAGCTTGGCTTACAGTGAACATTGCACGAGAATAAAATGCTTAATTATAAATGTAAAAGATAAGTTAATGGTTATGACTGGTCGGCGAATAGCGAAATCGGATGTGAAAAAGAGCTCCTAACTCAAGTATTATACGTTGCGGTTTATGGGGTGTATTGGATATATGTAGTTTCTAGATAAACTCACTTTTTTTTCACAAATTATTATAGAAAAAAAAACTTTTTAGAAACGTTTTAAGAATTATATCGTCGTCAAATACAAATTGTTTTCAGTTTGATAATTAAGAATATATGTATAATCTTATAGACTGTCTGTGGTAGAACGGAGATTTTTTTATGCAAATTAAAACAGACGATGCATACGTAAGCAAGAAAATGACTTATGCAATGTTGTTTGTTAGCGGCGACGTTTATACGTAACGGGCCATTACACATGCGGCATGCTGATAAACGAGATAGTGCGCAAGTGGGAATTTGATATTCGATCAATATGTACAGTTCGTTCTATGTCAACTATTGGTCTTATCAGTGGCGATGTATCAATATATACCAAAAATAAAACGGATTAAAGTTAGAAAAATGTATAACAACTAAAAGCTTAAACTTTAACATACAAAATATGAAAATATAATAAATTAATCCATCCTCAAATTTTCAACCGAATTATTCCAACTAAAATACATTAATAATCATAAATTAAAACAGCTTTATAAAATATATTAGAAATATATATGTACCTGTGTTACAGTTAGAAAATATTATCTGTCCGGAATTATCTAAATTTGATATTATCTACATTTATGAAGACATAAACAAAGCCTCATGAAGTTAGCCCCCCAATAATGGAAAAAAAATGTTTTCTTTATATCATTCGATTGCACTTCGTTTGCACATGTAAGCACACATCGATTTTTTGTTTGCACATTTAAAGAAAAAAAATTAACAATAAAATAAATTTGGGGGGGCTATCTTCACACTAGCCCCCCAACATTGAAAAATTACCTTTTTAAAATTTATTTTGATAGGTTTTCGTTTGCACATTACAAAACACACCGAGTTTTTGTTTGCACACTTCTAAAAAAATTAAAAAAAATTTTCTAATTTTTTAAATTTAAATTTTCTTTTTAATAAGTTTTCTAGAGATGTGCAAACGAAAACTCGATGTGTTTTGTAATGTGCAAACAAAAATCTATCAAAATAAATTTTAAAAAGGTAATTTTTCAATGTTGGGGGGCTAGTGTGAAGATAGCCCCCCCAAATTTATTTTATTGTTAATTTTTTTTCTTTAAATGTGCAAACAAAAAATCGATGTGTGCTTACATGTGCAAACGAAGTGCAATCGAATGATATAAAGAAAACATTTTTTTTCCATTATTGGGGGGCTAACTTCATGAGGCTCATCGCAAGGCACTTTTTTTTTTTTTTTTAATACTCTTTATTGATCTGACTTCTTCGATTCCCATTCCCATTAGCTCTGCTTCCAGCAGAAATTCTATTGTCCTGGTTGTCAGAGACATTCGGGGTATTATTGTCCTCGATTTTCCGGAAATCACACGACTCATCTCAAGCAGAAGCATCTTTTGGAGCCGGCGATAGCTGGCAGGTAATTAATCGCTTTCTTTAACATCTGGCGCGTTGCAAAATTGTCACGTTCGAAAGTGACGCCTTCGTACTTTTGCCGCAGGTTATAAACCGAATTTGGCTCTTCTAATTTCCGACATTTTACTTATAATTTATTTTATGCATTGTAATAATGCATTTTTAAAAGATATGACTCATGAATATTTATAAATTATCTATAACAGTTACATTTTTATTATTAAATGCACTGACGTAAATAATACGAACGATAATATCTTACGGAATTTATTCGTATTGCCAAGTAGGTATTCGGGTTGTTGCATTCTTTGCAAAATGTATCATTATTCTCTCGCATAATAAACTCATTTAGGTGGTGAAAGATGGGGGAAGAATATGATCAAAATGTCTGCGGTTTCTATTTCTCGTTCCCGAAGTACATTGTCCTGGCAAGAGATCAAGTTACCGCATACAACTACGGTAACCTTCTCCATTGTCATTATTGTGTCCAACCTAACCACGATGTAAGAGATGGGTAATTTTTAACCAAGATTATCGTAGCTTCTAATTATGCAAGTTTCTTACTTTAAAAAAAAATTTTGTCTGTTAATTACGGGATAATAATCTATCAAATGGAATTGTAAATTTACAAGCGCTCTTCATTAATTTAAAGACACTCGGTTAATTATCTCGCGTTGAAAAATTATTGCTATTTTATTTTATACTTGCATATGATTGATTCACGCGGTATTGATACATTAGTATCTGTGGATATCGAAACGAATATATACGTGACAGATATTCGACATCGGTAGTTACGTGAAAATAAATGTCACCACGTTTGAACAGTTTTTGTATAACACAAAGCATGCAGTAATTGTTAAAATATAACTTTGGAAACGATTTAAAATTTAATCTTGACGTGTACATGCCGTGACACTATTCATTACTGCGTGTTATATATATGTATCACGAAAACCACCGGGATGATATAGCGACGGGATAACGAATCGAACGAAGGCTCCGATTTCACGTTTCATATTACACTCCATTTGGCGTTACATCGTACTTTCTATTACTATTACATCGTAGGCTCTCTTGGCACGATAAAACCGCAAACGATTCGATCAGGTTCGTTACCGCAATGCGATATAGTTTCCCACAATTGCTCGCTAACCGCCACCGAAATTACTGACTCTCGGCCCATGAAAAGCTCTCACTTGTCTTTCTGCCGTTCACAAAAGGCCTGACACAATATCGGTCCTGGACTAGCGAGCGCCAAAACTTCCTAAAGCCCCGCATTATGTGCTGTTCCTCCTCTGTGTGAGCACCGTCCGCCCACACACACATACGCAAACTCGAGTGCACTGTCTGGCCGTTCTTTCTCTCTTCCGGGGAAATTCCATCATCGCCCCTTGTCAGAGACAATTGGAGTATTATCGTGCCTCCTCGACAACATCCGGAAACTCGGTGAATCGACGCGGCAAGAAACCTCTCAGAAAGACGTCGATAACCCTACGTCACCGTTAATAAAGGATCACCTCGGCCGCCAGTTCGATCCTTGTCGCGATAGTCGCCGCCGTCGTCGTCGTTGTTACCGTTATCGTCGTCGTCGCCGTCGTCGTCGTTATAGTAGCGCTGTGGAGTTCTCTTTTGTTGATGAACGGCTAGGTACTTCCAATTGCCGATACTTAATCAAACTTATTATATCGGCCGGCCCGGACTTTCGGTTCCTCGCTCAGCTCGAGCGTCTAATCGCGAAACTTTCAAGCTTTTTGTCAGACAGCTGCTCTTTCCAGCGAGACTCGAAGAAAAACAGCTGTCTAGTTCGGTGATGTATCTACCGTTTACGAGGATTTTTGCGAGCATTCTGCCGATATCAGAGTAACGCTGCTTCGAGGACCTCGCGAGAATCTACGATTCTACGAAAGAGTGGCTGCATCAATGTCGATCTAAACGAGCGATGTGAAAATGAAAATTGCCTCGATCGAGTTGATCAGTAAGCTAGATTGCAACGTGAGATGAGAGTAGTTAAAAAATAATAACGAGCAAGTGTTGCTCCTATCACTTTTTATTAAACATTTAAATATTAAGAAAAATACTTCAAATTGATTATTAACATTATTGTTATTGAAATGTAAAGAATTATAAATTTATTTTTTTTATTAACACGTTTTTTAACGTTTAACGTTAGGGTCAATTTCCATTTAACTATGTAGAAGTTGCTATTGATTTGGCGAGAAAATTCGAACACAGTCGAGTACTTGCAGCAGCAGAAGAGAATAAAGTAAAAAGGAAACAATGCAGGTTTTTCCGCGAAATCGGAAGTGCAGCGAGAAATTCCGAGTGCTAGTTGCAATATATATGGCGCACCGATAAAAATGTCCAAATGTTCACGATGGCGCCTCGCACGTAGACACACTCGCGCAACAACAGGGTGCACCTTATACAGGGCGGGCCGTTTGTTAACCGGCGAAGCTGAAGAACGTTACATCACTCGGCTGGATAAGCCGGTACAGCGGAATATACTTGAGATTAGGAGCGCGATAATTTACTGCCGGGCTCTTTTCTTCGTGGCGCGCCCGCCGCCGCCGCGTTCCGCCACGTCGTGTCCGACGCTCGATTTCTGCACGTTGCAGCGCGATGCGCGGCCCGGCGTCTTGATGCGAACGAAAAAAACTCAATTAAGAGGACAAACGGCGGAGGTCGGTGGTAGGAAAAACGGTGAAAAATGCCCGGGGCCGACGAAGAGAAACGCTCGCATCCCAATGATGCCAAGGACCTACCTCCGCCTCGCTGGGCGAGTTCCGTCTCCCGCCTTGCGTTTTGGGGGTTGGATCCGACCAACTAACTCACATATACGCAAGGCCGCGTCGTCGTGTACGTGCAAAAGTTACCCCCGATAATGCAGAAGGAAGGCAAGTGAGAGCGCCGAGGCGACTGCATCTAGCGTCGGTCCGATCATAAGAAAACACAATAGTTTCGCAGTAGTTTAAAAGCGGGCATGCCGGTGAAACGAACTCGCAAAGACCGGAGGAGGAGAACCTCGTTTCTCTCTCTCTCTTTCTTTCTCTCGTTCCGCTTTCCGTTTCTCCCCGGAATTGTAATCGCAGACTTGAGTACAGCGATGGGATTCGTTTCCGTCCTTCCTACCCTCTTGTTCGTATCGCAACGCGGAATCATAAAAGCATTAAAAGGTAATACGAAATTTCTGTGAGTTCCAAGTTCGTACTTTTTACGTTTCCGATGGCAAAATGCTTTTATGATGACAGTCAATTTAAAAAACTTTTTTTTTCTATATTAATTAGCAATGTATCGCGATGCAATGATATATTAAAACATTACGCATTATTATAATAAATATAACGATACTGCTTAAATACTTAAACTTTACACGAATAATTGTGAATTAAAAATAAAAATGTTTTTCTTCGTTATTCCACAATGATATTTTGTACGTAATACAAAGCTAAATATAATTCTTGCGTTTTAGACGATTAAAAAATTATTTAAAAAATAATACATACATCTCGATACTAATTACAATAAATATATAATATTGGAAACGATATATTACAAAACGTAATTGCTCATTTAACTTAAAACTGGATTATTAATGAGCTCAATACTGCCAAAGTGCTCGCCATAGTTGGTAAAAGTATCATCAATCATTAAATGATCCCATAATTAATAAGCTATTGTTATCGTAATTGATTTTAATTCGGTTCGCGCGATATAGAGCGGTGAGTATAGCGCGGACTTGTTTTGACCGTCGTTTCTTCCTGTCTCTATCAACATCTGGTGTAAATTGTTGCATGTATATTGCTACAACTCATGTCTGCAGTCTGTAATATGGGCTAGTTTTCCGTCATATGCATAACTCCTGACAGATACCCTACTGCATCGCTCCGGGGTACATTATGGAAACGGGGCACCTATCTAGTAATAACCAAGTGTTTGTTTAAGAGGGTAATGCGAGTGTGCGGAACATTGACTGAATCTTAGTGTACGATAGCTTACTCACTGCCAAAATATTTCCTGGTAGTATTTTAATATGCCGTAAGTTTCAAACAAAGATATTTTAATGTCGATCGCATTGTCGAGGTAAACTCCGTTGATTATCTCGTTTCGTCGGGTGTTCGAGCAAACATTATCAGTATTGTACCGAATCAGGAAGATTAGTACATTCTTCGCGCTTCGTAATTCTTCTTAATTCGCCCTTTTTTTCTCTGATAGCACGCGAATAGCACGCGCATTCCCGACTGCTGGGAGAGGGGAAAAAAAAACCCGCTCGAAGAAACGAGTTATAATTTATGATCGCGGAATCCGTCTTTTGTGAATCGTAATATTACTCATCGATCAAAGTCTCGTCACTCCGCGTACTCTGCACAATGACTCAATTTCTTTTGCCAATCTAATAATAATATTCCCTTTCTCGTATGATGAATAGTTATCTCGTTGTGAAAATGTATCCGTCCTATTCTCACTCGTTTCCCGGACGCGACGCTGTCTTTCCTCGCAAGAAAACCATATTATTTGTACGAGTAATACGAATGCGTGTTTAATATCGATTCATATAATACGACCATCATTCACCTGAACAGAAATTATATATCCCGCTTGTAATCGCACGTAAAAAGAATCTTTGATACAGCAGCGTGCAGCTACGTGCATAACGCCTCGCCGATTTTGCGTCGTGCTCTTCGAGCAAAACTCCCCGTGTACGTGGCATAGATAATAATGTCCAACAGGTTTGAAAGCTTTTCCGCGAGTCGGTGCAAGGACTCCTTTTGGAGCTCTACAGGGCAAGGCGAGCGACTTTCGGTGACGCAGGGCCGAGTGAAATCGAATTGAGATTTTCGTTTCATGTTTGGGTGGATGGCACACATCGAGCAATCGTCTCGTGCTCGGTTGTCACGGCTGTAACGAGAATCGCGCGCCAGCGAGTACAAGAATGAAGCGACGTGTAGCCGAGAGCGTTTCTATCTTCCTTGTGTATATTACGTTCACCTGAGTAAACCGAAATTCAAGAAACTACAAAGCCCCGTACATCGTGCGCATTCCGAACGGATTCACAATACGGTTATGGTGCATGGCTCGAGCTCGCCCTTCTTGCCGCGTCGCCGCGTTGATCGAGCGACTTCCGGCGAGTGGCGTCTCTTTGGCGGCGCCCGCGTGATTTTTCATAGCGATTTCCGAGCGCGTTATCGAGCTGCC
The DNA here is from genome assembly GCF_019399895.1 of Cardiocondyla obscurior. Lineage (NCBI taxonomy): Eukaryota > Metazoa > Arthropoda > Insecta > Hymenoptera > Formicidae > Cardiocondyla > Cardiocondyla obscurior. The sequence goes on along the minus strand of NC_091864.1, from coordinate 10,404,509 downwards.
TATATATTACTGGTTAATAACTGGCATCGTGACGTTCTCATTAATAGCTTGTAGACAAGGGCCGATCGCTCACCGCGGTATCGTTTCAGCTGGTCATCGCAGACGCTTGCTGACTCGTTCACCCCGTTTTACGATGAACAGTGGTCCACGTATGCGCGTTAATACGCTGGAAAAATGACATGTGTTCGCGGGCGTTGTGATATCACGTTCAGAAGACGGAAACGGCAAAAAGAGGGAGAGACAAAAAAAGAGAAATGAGAGTGTGTATGTATTTTTCAAGTGCGCCTACGCAATGGCGGCACTAATTAAGGCTCGTTCGCCAAACGGCCATGCCGCCGCAGATTACGGTCCAGGCAAAGGGACGGCGAAATGCCCGCCTTCTCTACATTCACGTTTCCCGTTTACGTTTTTGCAGTCGGCGAATTTACAATGAATTACTGGCAGCGTGTTTAATTCAGTGTTGGGGGTCTTATCAAGATCGCCAGTTCAATCATGCGACGCGCGGAGCTGCGATTTTGCACTACGCACCCTCCCCGATCATTTTGCCTGAATCGATGCTTTCACATTCCAATATTTGAATATCCCGGTCGCGTATTATTCGGAATATGTTTATACGAGAAAATGCAAGATAAATCGTTACTTGATTTGCATGACTGTTTTCCGGTTATACCGATAGTTGCGGTTAATTTGCTCGCGGTACATTCGTACGTTACCCATTGTTTATGAGCCTCATGAAGTTAGCCCCCCAATAATGGAAAAAAAATGTTTTCTTTATATCATTCGATTGCACTTCGTTTGCACATGTAAGCACACATCGATTTTTTGTTTGCACATTTAAAGAAAAAAAATTAACAATAAAATAAATTTGGGGGGGCTATCTTCACACTAGCCCCCCAACATTGAAAAATTACCTTTTTAAAATTTATTTTGATAGGTTTTCGTTTGCACATTACAAAACACACCGAGTTTTTGTTTGCACACTTCTAAAAAAATTTAAAAAAATTTTCTAATTTTTTAAATTTAAATTTTCTTTTTAATAAGTTTTCTAGAGATGTGCAAACGAAAACTCGGTGTGTTTTGTAATGTGCAAACGAAAACCTATCAAAATAAATTTTAAAAAGGTAATTTTTCAATGTTGGGGGGCTAGTGTGAAGATAGCCCCCCCAAATTTATTTTATTGTTAATTTTTTTTCTTTAAATGTGCAAACAAAAAATCGATGTGTGCTTACATGTGCAAACGAAGTGCAATCGAATGATATAAAGAAAACATTTTTTTTCCATTATTGGGGGGCTAACTTCATGAGGCTGTCCAGAAATATCTTATCGCGATTTCTATCGAGGATCGCGGCTTCGCTCTGACTGCCACGGTCGGAAAAAATTACGTCCGTTTGTTAAGTCAACAAAAGCGACAGCGTGGCTATTCGTGGCGTGGTTTCGCGTCAGCACACCCGCACACACTCACTCGCGGCTACAGATCTGCTCGTCTCGCAGACAGAAGTTACGCAACCGAAATGGATTTTCTTTCAATAACACGTAGCTCACTTACCCATTATCACCAAGAGAGCGACGGCCGCTCCTAGCCACAGGTGGCAAGCCTTCATCTCGGCGGCGCGTAACAGTCACTCGGCGATCCAAAAACCGACGCCCAAAGATCCACGGCTCACAGGACGACTCACAGGACACTCACGGTAGTCAGCTAGCGAAACTACGCGAAACTGCCCGGCACCGCATCTGCTCGCGCGGTGTCCGTTTCCACCTGAACGCCGGCTCGCGATCACTCGCTCGGGGCGAACCGCGACAGTCGAGTAATGGCGGATCGGGCACTACGACAATGTTCACGATGTTTTTCACTCGCGGACCGACAAGTAAATTCACCGTCGTACGACCACGGCGAATACGTCCTACCTCCGCTCCTCCGCGGCCGTGAGAGCGGTCGAATTCAAACGACAATTTGATACCTTCGCGCACGCCACGCGCGTCCCGAAAACTTTCCCTCGGCGCTTTTTTCGTGGTGCGCGACTCTTTTTTTTTCGCCTTCCCCCCTCGCCCACGGGCGATAGCGCGACGTGTCCGGACGATCGACGGCGGCCTGTCGAACGAGAGTTATCGATCACCACGCGTGCCAAAGAAGCGACGTCCACGTACGCCGGATTTTAAGCACTGTTGACAGGGTAATTGCACGTATATCTACACTGGATTGCGACGGACGAGACTGAGCGTCGCCGTGCGAAGCCGTTCCGTTTCGAGTCGCACATGCGCCGACCGTCCTATCTCTCCCACCAACTTCGCGCCTCCACTCGGACTTTTCCCCCATCGTGGCACCACTGCCACCACCACGGTCGCATTGCTTCCACCGCTCTCTCTCATCCCCCTACGCTGCTTTTACCGCTCTCTCATCCCGCCACCTTGGTCTATCGGCCCTTCGTTCTGTTCCTCGTTCTTGTATCCTTCACATGAGTCTTTCTTGTCTTTCCTTCTAACGCCCGCTTTGCGAACGGCCCGTCGCGGACGTACTCGTCTGAGAGGCCGAACTGCAACACACATACATGCTATTTAGTTCTACACCCTCGCGCGCGATGAATGCGGCTTCGACAGGCTTCAAGATTCAATTTGTCTATCTACCGAAAGTTACTTTTTGGTCGAATAATCACGTCTCGTTACGATATTAGACCTGTCGTCAGCTCGGGATGTGCACGATCGCAAGATCTTCTTACCGACGCGTATCGAAGTCCGTTGACGCCAAGTTCCTTCTTTACCGCGTAATCTCCGGTATTATTTCACGTTAAAGTATCACGTTGAATTACAACGATAAGGAGCGAGCTTCGATTGCCTCGGCAAAGATAATGAAACAGAGACGCTCGTAAAAACGGCCCCACGTTTAAGTTGGTCATAGCGAAAACGTTAAAAAAAATGCTCAAACGAACTTGGGCTCTCTGCCGATTGTGAAACATGCGATTTATTCTGTATCCGCCGTCATACGTCGAGGCATCGCGAGATATGTCGCGAAAGCGCATATGTCGTCTACGTTTATTTCCCGCTTCCCGGAATTGATCCTCGTACCGCGGATTGCGTTGCCTGCAGGCGTCACGAACGTGCGTAATGACGTATGCTGATCGCTCGCAGGGCCTCATTTCGAAAACACTGGGTTGCATGATGTTGCTGCCCAATATTCCCAGGATGCGAAACGGATCGACATAATGCGCCCATACCAGAAGTCATAGATCATAGATCCCGTTGACCTAATTTTACCGATTCCATTAAAGATCCCTTGCAACGTGCGTCGTAACAAATCCATCGGGTGCTGAGATTCATAAACGGACGCATGATTCATTTGTTACATTTAAATACTTACTTGCAATACAGTTGAATTAAAATCTTAGATTATCACAATTTCTTCACATTTACGAATAAAAAAGATAATTCCCACGTGAATAAAACATTACTAATAGGTACGATAAAGTGAATAAACTACTGCTGACGTGTACACAGGCGGCGTACTATTGAATCCCAATATTTCCCTTTGTGCTACTTTGCCAATTTTAGTTAGAAATGAGCAGATATTTTAACACACAATAGTACGAATTAAATCGTACAAGCTTTATCTTTTATTTTTTAATCAATCGAATGTATTACTCCGAGGAACGATATTAAAACTCACGTTAATTTTGACGAAATTCTAACACGTAATATTACAACAACAGATTCATGTGCGTATGGTAAATTACTCTTCGTTTGTGTAAAAAAATATACCTATATATATGTATATAATTTTGGTCTTGGTAATTGTTTAATAAATGTTTCACGAGAGATGATTAAATTTCTGAAGGTTTCCAAAATTATACGACAATGAAATATGAATGCGCGACGAAATTGAATCATTCATTTTTAACGCGGCAGACAAATTTTGGGAATTTCATTAAAATAAGTATATCATCAATAACGGTGTATCTTGATTTATCGCGCCTTCGAAACCTCGACTTACACCACTTTCAGGATTAACAGCTCTATTACCCCGGCGAAACTTAACCGCAATTCACGCCGCGGTATCTCGTACATCTCATTAATCGAGCGATTACACGTTTAATGAAGTGCGAACGTCTAAAATGTACTTGGAGATTAATTGGGGCGCGACTATTCTTAGACGCAGTCAAACTTTCGCCGGATGTCTTGCGCGCGATGGGATTCTCAAGTTCGCCGTGTAAGGCTTTAGATTAGAGCGGATAATTCTGTTCGGATTTACGCGTGCGCGAATTTCCGCAGCAACTATACGGATATCGCGGAAAGTTCTTGGATTGCTTAGAGACGACTGCTGTGGCGTCGATCGCCAAGGATTTGAGAGTAACGGCATAAAAGTTAAGGAAGAGGGGTAATATTCCCTTATCTATACGTCGAAACGTAAAAGTCGCGTAAAAACGCCGGCGCGGTTGCAAAAGCGTGTCGAAGCGCGACCCGTGTTTCCATACGAGTTCAGTTTCTACGCGATAGGATAGGAATCCCGTTCGTCTCCGCTCTGATGTGGATATCAAAAGGCACTTGGCGCCGCGCATTCATGAATCCCCGATGCACGATTTGCTGCTTAAACATGGAGTCACCGCGGACGGTCATGGACCGGTCAGCACGCTCTTTATGGCGGTACATCTACGCCCGCAATTTATCTTTCCCTCCCGTGCGCGCCGGCTCTTGCTCGCTGCGCAGCCCACTCCTTTGTCGCTTTTCTTTTCTCGCCTACCCCGGGTCTCGACTCCCTCGTCGTGAATCTTGACCCCGGAAACGCTCGCAAAGGAAGGGTGCGCGCTCGCAAAGGGAAGACGATTCGAGGGGTCGCAAAGGGAGGAGGAAGGAAAAGCGGGAAAAGACGGTGGAAATATCGTCAAGACATCATTCGTTACCGCGTCGTTTATTCGTATTCGCCACCCTCCTTACGATCGTATAAAACAGCCCTCCATCCTCATTCATGATGACGGGCTCGCGACAGCGCGACGCGATGCGACCGGCCGAAATCCGCACCGAGCCGAGCTTCCTCGAAATTCGCAAGATCGCACTTTAATGGGATAGCGCGAAGAGCCAGGAGAAAAGGAAGAAGCGAAAGGCAAGGGAGAAAACAGGACGCTTTTTTCGGTCGTGCCCGGGCCCGCCGGCATTACTCTCACGAGGACAGGAAGCACCGAGGCGCTAGGCGGGAGGGTTGAGACCCCTGAATTATCGCGCGGAGTTATTTCTTCTTTCTATATATCGTTCTTTACCTCGGGGGCGTGCACACATACGAAGCGCAGGACTGGGTACCAACGCGCGGCCAGACACGGCGCTAACTCGGACACGAGAAAAAAAAACAGGGTAAAAGAAGCTACCAATACTCGAGCCCGTTCTACTGTCCATTTATATCTGTACAATTAAAACTCCATTTTTATTCGATATTATATTTTATATTTTTTATCGAACACCAACTGTTTGTGATTATTCACATACTTCCATTATTCAAAGAGAGATAGTTGCCGGCAAACATTTCGATTAAAAATTATTAATGCATTATTATAAAAAAAAAAATACATGTTTCTATTAGTTTTTCCACAAAAAGAAAAAAAATTATTAAATAACCGAATATCGCGTTGACTCTTTTTAAAACCGTCTCTGAAAGCGTCTCGGACCTTTATATGTCCTCGTTGTAGTTCCCAGGACCAAAATGCATGCGTTACCTACGAAACTGGAGGATGAAAGTTATGCGCTTTGCCCGCGCCGTTTCGCGCCGAGAGATATCGGGAATGGAGAACGGAGGATATGCAAAAAAACTGCAACGCACATCGTCCCGCCAGAAATATTGGATGACACGCCACGCACTCTTCTGCGGCCATCGAAGCCGCTTTTGTTTTTCCCCCTCATCCTTTCTCCGTTCGCCCTTTTTCGCACAATGTATTTTACGAACGCCTGGCTTTCAGTTGGCGTTTTGTTTTACCTACCCCGCAGCCCGAACGGCGCGACGCGAAAGAGATTGTATCGCGGTCGCGGCTAGATCTTTCGCCAAACTTTGCCGAATGCCACGAGGGAATCGGCGAGAAACTTTGCTGTTTATGGAGAATTGATAAACGCGGTATGCGCCGACGAAAAAATGCTGTTTGTGAAGTTTACTTGGGAATTTCTCGGTTGAATTAAAAATATGCGGTTTAAACGATATGTTTTGCGAGAGTAAATATTGGACGTGCGTTCGTCATACGTCTTCGTGCACAGCCTCACCCGCGGGGAGATAAAAAAAAAAAAAAAGGATAAAACGAACGTATTATTTTTATATTTTGCTCCAGGAATGTTAGCATAACCAACGAATGTAAAACTGATTTAGCAGACAGAATTGCGAGCATTCCTGATTTTTCCTTCCCAGTTAATTACAAGTATCTACTTTTAAAAAACAATTTTTTTTAATGTGTACATTGGATAAAAAAAATGTCCACAGTGGCAGAAATTTATTTTAAAATTAATCTAGGCACACACATGCAAATATATTAATTACATATAATGCAAAATATTATAAGATAAAAGTAATTTGAAAATGAATAGATAATTAATAAATGTAATAAAGATTTATACGTGATGGGATGGAAAAATAATAGAGAAAAAAAAAATTTATTGTCCTGACATAGTGAACGGTTTTCTCCTCAAAACATTCGCTGTAATAAAATATTTCTAGTTCGATCCCTAAGGGTGATTTATCGAACATAGAGAATTTCTTATCACGTCGTACATCATATCTAGAAAAAGTGCAACGGGCGATTCTTCAGCGCCGTTTAACGATTACTTGAAAACTCCCCGAGTCTCCGAGCAAAAAGGAGAGACATCGAAAGCGTCGGGACGTACGCGTGCAAATTTCTAACGCTACGGAGGCGGAAGTCGTGACGACAACAGTTTTGAAAGTGGCGTTTCAAGCCCGATGTACGCAGCTTTATAGACATACTGCGCGCACGACGCCAGAATAACAAATGCTCGGGAGACCGTTTTCTCGCCATAGTCTTCCACTGCACGCCGCAGCGGCGATTTATTGTCCCGCGTCTCATTCCGAAAATTGTTTCGTCACGCTTTTACAGTCCGTCGCCTACCGCGCCGTTTCTCTCTCCCCGGGCTCTTATCATTAATAAGCGCGGTAATATGTTAATAGCCGTTATAACGCGCGTTAAAACGCCCGATTTCTTTAACGGATAATATGATCGAACCATTAAAACTCGTAATTATGTGCAAAAAAAAAAAATTGTTTACCTTGGGGTTGCTTCAACGATGCACAATGCCTTTCCGAAGCCTCCTCCTCCTCTCAGATGTTGGTCGAGATCCTCTTTCGATGTACGAGACATTCGCGACACCCGAAAAAATTACATTCGCGCGACAGCTATGAGGCACCGAAAAAAACCCGACGATCCAGCTGCGGTTCGTTCACTAATTAACGACGATGAGAACGCTTCACTTCCATGGATGTCTTCCTAAAACAAAAAAAGTTTTACTTGGTTTAATTATTATAAGCTAGATTATAAACATAATAGTATACTATAAAAATGCATACGTATATTTTTTTCGCGTGAAAAACATTCAGCGCGTACTGAGACTGTGTTGTTGGCCATCTTACGCGAGACAATGATCTTGCAAAGCATGCGAGTTCCATACGCCGCCGAGATTGCTGTGCAGTTATCGTAGAGCATGAACGGCGCCAACTACGTGGTCAATTCTCTTTTATTGTTAGCAAATAAGTCCTCTCCGCGTGCGAAGCATTCGTCGGATAAATCAAAACACCCCGGGATACGTCTCTGTATGATCAAACGCGCGTATTATTGTCGTTACATACAGTCCATCTCGACCTTGTGTTGTGTGCGCTCGCTCGCTCGCCGGAAGAGGCTTGAGAAAGATGGAGAAAACGTCGAAAGTAGGTCACCACTGCGTCACGAAACGCACTTCTCCGATCCCAACAGCTGTCTAGTCGACCATCTTCGGCTTCGGCTTCGACTGGCCTTGGCTTCATGTACGTAGTCCACGACGACGCCACACCGCGCGCGCGTTACGTACGCCGGTCCCTCCCCGTCCCGCCGCCATCATGCGACACTTGCCGGCTACGCAAGAATAACACGTTATATTCCGCAGTTGACACAAACGTTATCGGAAGTACTCAAGTTAATTATCGATTACCTTGCTTGATCGACGTAAATCTGATTCGATCACTCCGCGGTTACGCGAACGTCACGGAAAAGTACAGATAATTTACGTATATATGAAGACATAACTTACATTAGGGAGGAAAAAGTAGATCCCAGGTGCTCTCCGTAAATAGAATGAAGCCTCCAGATTGTAATTTAAGCCGGGGATGCGTCGTCGTTCGTCAGATTTTACTAACACTACCGATACGACACGACACGTCTTACTCTAATCCTGCTCGGTCACCGGTTGGTAGGGTACTGAAACGGAGATGGATGTGCGGCCTCTTCACGACGGACCGCCGCACATGCGCTGTTCGTGCTGCGGCGCTCCCACTGTGCATACGCTGCGCCACTTAAGCTGCCAGCCGCTACGCGACACTTGCCCGGTATGCAGCAGTAATTCGTTATTCAAAAGAATTTTGCGATCGATACAAACGTTGCCCGGAATATTTGAGTTAATTGTCAATTAGCTTGCTTGAAGCTTGATCACCATAGATCTGATTCGGTCACTTCGCGGTTACGCGAACGGCACGGAATATAGATAATTCTAACACTACCGACACGACACGATACATCTTACTCTAATCCTGCTCGGTCACCGGTTGGTAGGGTACTGAAACGGAGATGGATGTGCGGCCTGTTCACGAACAGCCGCGCATGCGTTGTCGCTCTGCGCCATTCGCACTGCACAGCTTGCGTTTGTCAGTAATGAACTCGAGCTGTAATTAGTCCGCGATTGCCTTCACGGATTCGTAATAAGCAGGTGCATTCCGCGACTTGTACATCATTTGAGATTCGGCCCGGACACAGGAAACATCTCTCGCTGGAAGATTTGTTCGTTTAGGAATCACCAGAATCCGTATGCAAGGAACACCGCTTCGCGAGAAGATGAGCGAGGTGCAATTGTCGTTGTCAAAGTCTCACGACAAAATAGCAGACACTGAAAGCTCGCGAGCTCGGACACAGTAAAACGGGTCGGGAATGTCAAACGCGGCGAGTAAAACGGACCGAAAATGCCGAACACGACGCATTTCAAACCGAGAGTTCCATGCGTGTCGCCCGCGACGTGGCCTGGAGTCATTTTTCGAAGTACAGAAAAGCGATAAGGAGAAGAACGCAAGAGTACTAAAGGTGAGTACGTATCACAAATTTTTAAGCGGTGGTTATGTTGTCATACAATTGTTGTTACAATTTCTGTCAGATTTTTCTTTAATATAAAAGAAGCAAAAGAAAATAACGCGCGCTCTCCAATATGTAGTATGATAAAAATCTGCTAAAAATACTTTTTTAATAACAATTATAAATTAACAATCAAACATTTTTTATTTATTAGAACCTGGTGTAAGATAGAATTTTGTAACATTAGCAAAGATAATTCTGAGCCGTAGCGAATAAAATCTATGCAATCTAACCTATAATACCGAATAAGGTCAATCCAGTTAACTCCTGTTTCGATATTCATGAGATTCCTGTTGCACGTTGATTAGTTTTTCCGCCACTGGACTGTTTCTGAAAAGCTTTCTTTACTCTTTCGCAAACTTACTCCTACCGAAGTGCAACTTCAACCCGTTTTAATAAAAATAAAGTAAAATTTTTAATTATTTTCGCAATTGATTAACACGATAATGAATACATACATATTCATGCATATTATCCACATTTGTAGAAAAAAATATTAATACAAAACGCGCGTTATTTTTTTATTTATTTATTTTTTTTTTGTGGCAGCTAGAAATGTAATTCTGACTGCAAAAACTGAAAAAGAGATCTTGCGATTCTAGCGTATAATATTTTACGAGTTATTTGTACATTCAGTAAAAACAGTGCAGTTTCAATCATTTTTATGAATCATTCTGCAAGTAAATATAAGGAAAGCGATCGTGACAAGGGGAACAAGAAGATGAAGTATAAGATTTTATAACCGGTGTTATTCATCGTTCTTCTCTCGGGTTTATACGGCGGCGGCAAATTGGCCGGGCATCTTGTTGGCTGCGCGGAGTGCACGACTCATGATATCGCGCGATAACGCACACGATTTCTCGGACAAAGCACTTTCGAGACACAGGAGCGCCGTGCTCGTGTGGTGTCCTGCGAAATTGAAAAATATTAATCGCTTTCGCGATCGCGTTTCAATAGTAGGCGGCGGAAATGAGGGTGAAGAGCTTGAAATTGATGTAACGGCGGAGGCATGAAATAACTCGCGTTTTGTTGCGTCTAATCGCTTTATAGATCGTAAAAAAAAGGGGGAAAGGGAAAGAAAAACCGACCACGGTGCACGGACTTCCCATGAGAATGAATGCATCAGTAGCGCGACACGTAGGAAGGAAACAAGATAGGTTAATTGTACGTAGTGGTCTCCGGTCCATCGTAATTACTCGACGTGACTGCACCGCCGATTGATGAATGTCGGAAAAATAGGATGGCCACAGGACGTCGTAACAAAAGGATAGTAAACAACGCTCGGCTAGAACGGTTTCGCTGCGAATAAATATGTTTTATTGATTCGCGGATAACGAGTACGCGAAGCCGTGGTGCAAAATGATTTTCATACGCAGCTCGAAAAGATCGCGAGTGAGCGACATAATCTGATAACGTCTAATTTTGCTGCTTGTTTTTTGCGATACGGCTTTTTCGCGCGCGCTCGAAAATCGTGAAAAACACGACGTAACGCGCGACCCGACTTTTATCCATTTATATCATCCGTAAGTTGATTATGTTTTATTTAACAACGCGCCGCGCGCGACAATTTCGCATCTGAGAGGACCAGCGGTATAAAAAAAAACGAGGATTTGGCGTTTCGCCCGTAAAAATTTGTCCGTGTAAAATCTAATCTGGCTTCGAACAGTTCAAATGGTTGAAAACATTTTCCACCATAGTGGAGGGAATGATAACGAATAAGATACGCTTTTTGTGGCACCTGCTGCAACTGCGTTTGAAACATCCGGTGCGAGTTACGTTAGTCGTTTTTTTTTTTTTTTTTTCCTTTTTTTTTAACCTTCCGAGAGTAATGGAAAGTCAATCGTTACGTCACAGTTAAATCACAAAATTCTTTCATACCATCGATTCCTTCGAATATTGGCGAGCAATTGATGAAAAAAGTACGGCCTCTTTTAAGAAGAATAGTCAGATTTGATCGGTACGGTATCGGACTATCGAGTCATTGCAAAGATAATGAGCGCTTGCAATGAAAGATTCAGCCGCTTGATTTAAAGATGTTTTCGCACGACAGGAAGGAACTTTCCATTAACTACTTTATTCACTGCATTATAGAATCTCATTTCCGACATTTAACATATTGAAATTTAATGGCATAATCATGATTTGTGCGAAATTTTTTATTGCATAAACGTGGCAAACAGTGAAATAAAAATATATTGAAGAGAAGCACGTGCAACTTGTACTAATTTTTCGGAATTAAAAGAAATTTTATTAAATATAACAACCGTAATATTAATACGTGAATTGCGAAACTTGTTCAAGACTTTTACTTACCATTACTTTAATGCCTTTGAGCGTTAGTGGTCGGTGGAAAAGGAATGGTTGTTTTTAAAAGAAATAGACTGAGCAACACAAATCCTAGTATCGATTCGATGCGAGAATAATGAGAATTGGTAACAAAAAGATTAAATGCCCGGCTTAAAAATGTTTTCTATCGTTAACGAACTCTCCATTAACTTTTTTCAAGTATGTAATTAATTATGTAAGTTTCATTTATCGATATTTACTTAATTTCTTTAAAGTTGGCAATGTATTAATGAAAGAAACTGCAATAGCTTTACGTAACAGATTGTAGACAGACAATCTTAGAAATACGACCGAGTAAAATAAATATCGTTATACGTCTCAATTAAACGCAATTTGTGTCGCACGGCAAAAGTTGCCGAGAGTGTAATTTTAATTTAAAACTATTATTATATAAATAGCGAAACTCTGATTATTAACCGTTATCAACGTTTATTTTGCAAAGCTGCGAAACGGATAAGACGCTGCGGCACCGTAACAATATTTTCTCTCCGCCTCTTTTGATATTATTTCGTTACTATAACGTTCATTTCTTATGCATTATATCCCCAATTCGTTCTATTTTGTTTTGTTTTATTCAAACAGAAATCCCGGTGTTTTAATGCATACTACGTTTATCTCTATCGGTGAGTAACCGTTTTTGTAGAAGCTCTGTCGGAGCATCGCGATAACTGGAGAAATTATCCCGGGGCGCCAAGCTAGCCAAGCTTTTCGAACGCCGTTTCGGCCGTGTTTCAGATTCAGCCCTGGATAAAGTGTCCATTCATTCTCGCGAAACCGGCCCCGGGAAATACGTAAGAGATGGAGAGGAAAAAAAAAACGGGAGCACAGCGAGAAACACATCTGCGCGCGTGAGTGGCGATCGCAAAAGGTCCGTAGTTCCTTATCGGCGTGCGTTTTCTTCCGATATCTCGGGGATAGGGTCCGGTTTCTCCCTCGGGCGATACCAACAGAATTGGAGCAATAGCACGACGAATTCATCGTGCGTTTCTTGATTTTTATCGTCGAACGCAATTTACGAGACAGCGGAAATAAGGAGCAGGGGGGAGAAAGAACGGGGTAATTTTCGCGTTATAAACGCGACAACGCAAATAGTAAGCTCTCGGTAAGCGTTGTCGCGTAGGTATGTTTACACGACCAATATACACATCGTGCCTGAACACACGGTGACCGACAAATATAGTCCGACCCCTCTGCATTCCCAACATTACGCCACGGTTATTTATTTAGAAGCCACAATCCGAACTGAATCCAGAAACACCAGGAAAATTCTGGTATGAAGATAACTCGGAAAAATCCAGACACGACACCTGGGATTTTGAGATCCAGCCACCGAGTTGGGGTAGATCTGACCTCTTATCCGTGAGATCAACGTAGTCCGGTATAATAAGCTGTTACGCGAGTTTTACATATGACCGCGATTGCACGTATCATTTCTCAAAATCTCGGTGAGATGAGAAATGAGCCGCCTTTAAGACGAGCTCGCTCGCGCTTTTCACGATCTCGCGGAAAAAGATCGTATTTTAATTTGAGATCGGATCTGCATATTAACGAATCCCTCGTCAATTCAATAGTATAAGAACATCGGCGCGAGGGTAAAACGCGCGAAATGCTGCACTTGCATTAGGAACGCCAAGAAAATGTTCTTATTCACCGGGGGCATTGATCTACGCGGCAGATATAGCAAACGGCAATAGCGTAATGGGCTGTTGATTTAAGGACGCAATTAAGCAAAGTGGAGGGCCCCGCAGGAGCTAAATGTTTCCAGTAAGTGTTCCGGGTGTTTTCGCGCATACGCTAATTATCCTCCTCTCGCGACTCACATTTCTTCTTTTATCGCGCCGACGGCGCGGATCGATTCTTGAACCGACAGCGTTTCGCGAGTGCATTTCCCATCCGCGGTATTCCACAGTATGATAGACAGCTTTCCTGCGGGCTATATATTTTTCCACTCGAAAGCGGCGGTTTGGACTGAGGTTTTTCGCCCCGGTTATACTCACTTTGCCGACGGTATCGACGTAGCGGACATCAGGCTTCTCTATTATTACTCGCCCGACGCGACGGAAGGTTTAAACGCGAGCGCAACCGTAGTTCGGCAACGGAGAAAAAGAGACGGAGCTTTAAACGGTCGACAGGCAGTCGAAAGAAACGACAGGGTTGAAGCAGGGTCGCAAATGGGGATGGCGGGGACGGTTGTCCGAAGCCTTTTTTTCGCAGATATGTGGAGGCAGCAGCACGTCGCTCGTTGCACGCCGCGAATACCGGCCACCTCTGCGCGATTAATCACTGCCATCCGCGCGGTCCGAGAAAAGGTACGTGAAAGCCGCGTAGGAAGCAAGTTGGATCGCGAAGGAAAGCAAAAGAAAACTTAGCGAGGAAGAGGGAAAACAGTTGCACCCAGGGCTTGAATGTGTTTCGACTTCTGTACCGCTGTCGCTGCGAACGAGAGATGCTTCATTGTCGAACGGGAGTTGAGCGTACTTTTGCGTCGATCGACCCGATACACCATGAGCATTTGTCGGTTCGTCGAGGAAAAAGAGAGGTAGAAACTACATCGGGTCCAAGTTGACTGTCGATTGACCCTTTATACTCGCGATTTATCGAGCAGTTTAATTACGATCGTGCCCGCGTCCGCGATGACGAACGGCGCGAAATTTACACCGCTGAGGCGAGAGATAAGATTCGTCGCTTATTAACATATTACCGTGTAGTTAGCAATAAAGTTAGCAGTAAAGCGCGTAATAATTTTTTACTTGCTCAAAACTATTTAAGTTTTTTTTACTATTCCTTGAGACTGCTTTATTATTGCAATAACGATTCGAAATAATAGAAAATTGAATAATTAAATAAAAAAGTTTTACTACTTAAAAAAGTTAATTTTATTAAAGATTTTATTTAGATAATTAATAATTTCATTTTTATTGTTCAATTCAATAATCTACTAGAGGCGCGTAAAAATTTTTTTTTCAATGCTGGAATATTTTCTGAACGTCTCTACAATTAATATTGTACATTTGTATGTTAGTGTCATCGTAACTGCTTAGCTGAACTCCGTCGCTGCGCATCAAACCGGTGAGTCTAATACACAAAAGTAGTAGTGGTGCTGGTGAGATTAATACAATTACATCTCTATATCTCCTTTTTAAATGGAATTTGCTCGTCGTGTTTCTTCGAATTCGCATTTTAGATATGCATATTTAAATCTTTCATTTATAAACTCATTGATTATCTATGTACGAAAGTTCTTTCGATCTCATCGTTCGCGTGTAGCGCTATTCGATACGCCGGGAGATGCCGGAAATGTACTATCGCAATCACTCCCAAGGTACCTCAACTTTGGGATTTCGATTTTACGTCGAAGTTAAGTCGACATTTATTTGGATCGCTCCTTCCGCCCGAATGTAGCTAGCCCGGCGGTTTTCCTTACAACGGGAAACCCCGAAGCGTCCCACGAGCGTACGTTGGAAGTCGCGAGAGTTTGAAAGTCTAGGGGGACTGTTCCGCAAACTTCATTTCGTCACACACGTATGGAAAAAGTGTGCGAGATCGTTGAATCCGAATCACAATATTCCCGGCGGACTCCCGCGGCGGACCCTAATACACGTATTTTCATAAAACGAGCGCGCTTTCGAAATAAGATTCCGATCGATTTTTTCGTCGTTTGCCGCACGCCCGCAAATGCGCGGCATTTTGCGACTATTAGGGCTTCAATTGCAGGTCTCGAGAGGCCCACCGAGATAAGATGCTCTTGACAATGTGCCAAGAAATTTTGATACGTATCATGCGATCGTATTACTAAAGTTTTATGTATTAACATAAAATAAAGTTTGCCCATTGTGCTATTTTATCGTTTTCCACTTTTTGACACGTTTTTTTTTTTTAATGTACATTGTCCTTTTACACGTAGCTTTTTTTTTTTAAACAGATATACGACTTTTTTTAAATATTACCCCGTATGTCAGTTATTCAATATAAAAGATTTAACTATTAATAAAGTTATTTGAAGTAACTTCACTATTTTTCTAAAATCTTTTAGTTTACGACATCCTTAATATAATATTTTAAAAAGGAGATGTAGAGATTTGATTGTTACTGTATTTTTGTAATGTAAATTAGTTTTCTCGCTTAACTCACTTCGTGCGGCAAAAATAAATGCCGCCTGGCAAGATTTTCATATGTTACTTTAATGAAGCTCTCAAGAATTATGAAAGGATGCTTAAGTATTAGACTGAAATCAGTTCCGAGTTATTCGTGCTCCAACTAAATCGCAGTATTTTCTTCACTTTTTCAAACTTTTACTTCGGCAAAAAGTATTGACAGAAACGTCGAACTTTGGTCTTTACTTAGTTTAATTGACTCTATAGGACGTACATATAACATAAATAATAAAAATCCGTGATGTGGCAGTATAACATCTAACTCTAACAATTAGCTAAAAATTGCTTACCAAAAATTCGGGTGGGAAATTATGAAAATGTTGAAAGCTCAAGCTGGCGAAATATTTAATAATCGGCATTAAAGCATCTTTAGTGGGCGTTTTATTAATTCATAAAGATATTGATTCTAGATTGAAGAATTAATCAAATAATTATTTGTGGTATTTATCTTTCATAAAATTTACGCGGTCCACGATTATAGGCGTGCTAATTATATGCGTTGTTTTGAAATGTGTACATACAGCGGGATAATTTAACGCCAGTCAAATGCACGTCTGTAATCATCGAAAATTTCACATGCCCGGCAAAGAGCTTTTGGACGTTATGCGAGAAGAGATTTATTTTTGAATATGTAGGATGCTGAGAATATGAATCTCATTGACGTTAATTTTATATAAAAACAAAATTGTCGAATTACTTTTCTATTAATTTGTAAAATAAATCTAAATAGATTGTAAAATCGTAAAATTAATGTAAATCGAGAACTTTATAAAATTTTAGGTAAAAAGTAAATTTATCGTAAAAGTAAAATCTATTTAAGGAAGATAGATAGCCAGGTGTCGGGATAAGCCTCGTTCGATCGTAAAGTTAATTACAAAAATAACATTTATCCTGCAATTAATCGCGTGCAAGAATGACCATTATGTCGTATTAATAGCGTGCTAACTTTCAGTTACGTCGCTATGCACATTTGCGGGCCATATAAATTGAAATATGTACCCATTAAATTTTCCTACACTGTAAAGGGAGATCGTCGTAATTGAGTCCTAAACATTCAATTACTATTCATCTTGGCAAGTTGTTTCTCTCAAAGAATGGAGAGGTTCTAAGCTGGCATAACTGTATCTGATCTAGATATATTTTGAAGAAAAGTATTATTCCTCTCTTACGGTTAGAATAACGTGTACTTTCGCGAAGTACAAAAGTATATGCATAAAGATAACTCTACACATGAATATCACAGTAACATATCTTAAATATGCAGCAGTTTACTCCGATTTCTCTACATAATTTACGACTTAGATGCATTTACGCCAGATCTTAGGTCGGCGATATTCGGGTTCTCTATCTTAACTAACTCCTATCAGGGGAGTTAAACTCTTAGTCATGTGGAAACCGCGACGCTGTCCCGCCTGATTGCGCAGTGGATTACCTAATTTTGTACTTACGTAAATATAATTTACTGCCTGAATTACTGTAAAAAAAAAAAACAGATGAAATCGCGAGTTTGGATACGAAATTGGATCGCGAAGTGACAACACTTTGAATATTTATGCAGAGCGCAACGTTATCTATTTATATATATTTTTTTTTACTCTGGGGAGGAAATCATTATTTTAACAGTTATTAAAAAAATTGAATCTCCATTATATTTAATCCTTATCGACAGCGCCGGGAGATAAACGACAGTTATTCGCGCCTTTTTCATTGATTTTATGCTGACTCGTAGTTGCTCAGACCCGAAATTACTTTAATTCATCGATTACGACTCGTCCCCACGCGAAGTCGAACGGGGGGAATTTGGCGCTCATGTAATCGCGTGCCATTCAGACTTTTTTTCCCCTCACAAAGCGAAGAATTCGCGTATTCGCGCGAGGCGGACAACCCTCCGAGAGGCTTTCGAAGTTTCAGAGACCACTCGGTAAACTTCGTTTTAACCCACCAGGAGTAAAGAACGACGCGAGATCGGTGCATCCGAGTCACGCTGTTCCCGAAGGATTTCGCGCGCGGGTCTCGTTTAGGTGTACACACACTTCGCACGGCGTTCTCGACGTGCGAAATGAGATTTCCCTTGATTTCTTCTACACCCGAATCCGCAACGAGGTGTACGCGCGTCATAGAAACGGGCTGTACGACGACATCGTTATGGTCGGTCGCTTTGTTCGCGACGCTCATTTGCGCTAGATCTGACGAGGGCTCTCTTTCGCGCATTAGCTTTTTCGTGCATGCGGTTGAACCTCGTTGATGAAAATCTCCATATCGCGGGAACATCTGTACGTCTGCAATAACAATATAACAATTTCCGGGATACAGGGTGATGTACCTAGTGCAATTGTGTGCACTGAATACTATTTGTTAATAAACGAAGCGGTGTCGGTGTCGAATTACGCGAATCTTTTTTCATTAGTATTATATTTTTTCCACGTGTAATAAGCGTAACTTTATTGTGTGTAACTTTCGAGTAACTGTTGTACCAAGTATCCTATTTCCTGTGTTAAATCTCGACGCTTGTAAATAGTTTCGACTAATTATGAAACGCGGTGCGAAGGATCGTTTGAAATATGTGGACACATTTAAAATTAACACCGACCGACTTTCAGCCAGCGCGCGGTTTACGTCGTTTAAAAGCGTAAATGCCGTTTCGGGAGGACGTTACTCGATGCCTGCGGGCTTCTCGATGCGAGGGTCACTTGAATGAGAGCCACGCTCGAGTTTCAAAAGTGAACCGACGTGATCCGTTTTGTCCCGCTTTGTCAGCTTTTTCTGTACTTCGAAACGGTGCGAAGTCTTTCGTCAACGATTTGCAACGTTATTCTGTTAACATAGCGCTATCGATTTTCTCGCGTGGCTCAGGTGACGCTACAGATTTTTTTTTTTTTGGCGGACGGTCGCAATCCCCCTTTTTTTTTTAAATAAATCTTTTAACATACCTCTCTGTGTGTCCCCGTGAAAATA
The DNA here is from genome assembly GCF_019399895.1 of Cardiocondyla obscurior. NCBI lineage: Eukaryota > Metazoa > Arthropoda > Insecta > Hymenoptera > Formicidae > Cardiocondyla > Cardiocondyla obscurior. Next base: position 10,385,713 of record NC_091864.1, on the reverse strand, counting down.
TCTCGCGCTTCTAATGGAAAGTCCACCGCAAATCGATTGCCCTCGTAAAATTGTATGCAACGAAGATCGAGAGATGTAGCTGCAGCTTCGAACTTCCGGTGCGATTTTGATTTGAGAGCAAATACATATTTTTATTATATAGAGTTTAGGGAGAAAGATTTTTGCATTTTAACTTGCATTTTTGCATATGCTTATTTAGGCGACAACCTTAGCTATATTTAATATAGCAATGTATAATTATATGCTATATTAATTAAATATGGTCCGAGATTAGCTCAGAGTTCCATATTAAATATCTTACAAAATTAACCGGTGGAGAGGATATTGCATTTTTCCGTTTTGTCATTTCTAACCGAGAGTATTTTTTAAAAGAGAATGTGACCCAGGCTATTTACCACTGTCGGGATTATAATTTTAAATATGCAAATTTCGAGCAATAATGAACCGCCGAAGAGGGGGGAAAGAACCTAACTTTAAACGAGCACGGAAATAAGAAAATGGGGAATGCGAAAGCGTATTCTATATTTTATTCGATTTGCCTATATAGCATTTTTATTCGGTCACACGTTCTCGATTTCGCGCAAGCTCATCCTCGAGGGAGAATGTCGCCAAGTGATATCCTTCGTGCTGAGAGCAAAGTCTTTACAATGGTAGGGCGGAAAAGTTTGTCGTATAAGTATATAAAGAGGAAGGGAATGCTAAAATATTATCACAGAAAAAGCTACTTTTCCTAGCGCGAACTTAGTTCCTCTCTCTCATCGATGCGTCGATTTCGTTGCTATCTCTCTATACCGTGGTAACGCTACATATCCGTTTCATTCCCCGGCTATATAACGGAATCAACATGCCGAAATGGAAATTCGTCAATCGCTCCCATCTGAACTTTTTCTATCATGTTTGATACATACAACCTTTGCCCAAAACGATGCACCAAAATGGGCAAGCAGATATTTTGAAATCAATTTGAAGTCCATTTTTATTCTCAGCGAAATGTAGCTATATCAAAATTTTAATTATAAACAATTGATAGTAACATTCTTGTCAGCTAACATTTTATATATACCGTATATTCGATATATTCGATATAGAATTCTCTCATAGATTTATTGCCTTTTAAATTAAAATGAAAGGTAATTAATTCACAACACATATCGATGCGATGCACCGCAGCGAAATTATGTTACCAACTACGTTAAATGAGAAAAGAATTTTGAAACGTTAAATAAAATATAATAAAGGTTTAACACTTATCGAAAAATCGATATGTGACAAATTTATTTCTGTAAAAAATTGCTATTCGCAAAAATTGATCTGTATATTGTAAAATAGACTTTATACCATTAAATATATTTTAAGTATTGTTTCAAATACATTGATTATTACGTTAATTAAAAATTATGCGCATTATATCACATAAAATGGAACATGGAATACGCCGTGCTGTCGTCGCGCGAGTAAACGATTAATTATTCCCGTAATAATTAATGATTAATTAATTATTTACCTTTCGGTTACTCCGCCATTGTTCGATGCCTCCCACACAAGTTTCTTCTTCTACCGGCTTCCTTCGTTGCACTCGCATAATATTCTATCACGAAAATACGGTTAATTATAATCGCGCGCGCATTAATTATCAGAAATCGACTATTGCGCGGCCTTCCGTACGGTACTGCTGAAGTTAATTGAGTACCAAAGCCCGTTTTATTAGATTGCAACCCACTTTATTAGAACAATGCTAAACGCGTGATTACAAAGCTTCATCTTGATATTGTACGATATGACGTGATTAATGAAATCAAATTAACGGTTGATCGAAACGTGACGGACTGCTCGAAAGTACATAATCTAAATTTGGTATTGCACGCGCAATAAATCTCGACCGTGTTTTTAATTCTTCACACGTTTTTAATTCAAAATTATTTAAATTAGAAAAATTTACAGCGCGTATTATTGTATTTAATTGTTTATTTAAACCCGAGAATTAGCGAATACATTTTTATATAAAAGTTCTTTACTTTAATTAAATACTTATTATTATTATTTTACTAAAGTTTTATACGATGCAAAGATAAAGGTACTCTAAATATAAAATTTATTGTTAAAGGCATTTCTCTTTTCGAAAAAAAATACTCCGCTATTAACCGTGAAATATATGGCCTCGCTGCGTAAACGTGAAGAAATCGTGTAGTTCTCAATCGTAAGTCGATTCTTAAGCGTTCGCACTCGTGCCAAGATGTTATTTCGAACGTCGTTTTTCGAGAAAGCCGTATCCTATTCTCAACATAAATGCGATACGCGCATACAACTCCTAGTTGAAAGTAGACAGTTCCCCGCGCACGCGGAAATAGCTACGTGTGAGAGATAAAACAAGGACGAGAGTGTCACTTCCGTGCCATCTTCGTCGTTCTTTCTGCAATCGCGAGTGGTTGAAACGAGTGCAGAATTTGTGCCGCTGTATATGTTCCACTTCGTCTACCTATACCGCAGATTTTACCCTGTAGGCATATAAAAAAAATTAAGCTCAGTTTTGGAAATAGTTCGTATAAAATACTTCATATTCACAGGCTATCACGGATATATGTTTCTTTTTTTTTTTTTAAGTAATAAAGACAGACCGCTGCATCGCGTACTGAAGAAAGGATAGGAGTAAAGCTGATAGTCTCTTTTATTCCTTTTATCGCGTCATCCAGTCGGGTTCTACTAAGAAAGGGCGCTTTCTACGAGCTTTTGTGATATCTCGAGACTGAGTCTCATTTACGATATAACAATTCCCCTTTATTATTTCTATAATATCCACGGAGAAAGGCCAGAAATAGCACGCGTTTGAAAATCCGGTTAAAAAATTTTCTCAAATTGTTTTCAATTGATTGTACACTGCGCTTTGCTGTGCGAGATTAATTTTAGTTAGAAATTCTGTAAAATTACGAATTCAGCTGAAAAACAAGCTTGCGTTAAAAAAAAAAAAAAAACAATTTCGAAGTTTTGTTCTCGCTCTTTGAGTCTTAAAAAATTATCCTTACTAAAGAAAGTAAGCGTTTATCGAAACAAGTCGCTCTCTTTCATTATTCATAGGTTCCGTCGAGGAAGACCGAGCTCTTGCCTCTCGAGAAGCAAGAATGTTTCATCTCTCGATTTTTCGATGACGCTTCTTGCCTTGAATATTTATGGTGTACTGTTTGTAATGATCGTAACTCTCGGTGGCGTTCCTTTTCTCGTTGCAGTCGTCGCCGTAGTCGTCGGTGTGTCTCTCTTTTTCAACAAAACTGTGATTGTGCTCCGCGATTCCGCTCTTTCGTCCTTCTTTTAGCGCCCTCAAAGAGGGATCGAGGGTGGGAAAGGAGAAAAAATAGATGAGCTCGCGACTGAGAAAACGCGACGCGCCTTCCTGAAGAGATAGGACAGTTACCCTTCGTTAGGGGCAAAAAGCTAATGCGAGGTTACGCGAGATTGGACTCCGATCGGCCATTTATACGACGTCAATCGATCCTGGTTTTATCTGCTGTTGACTCGATGTTAAGCGAATCGTCCTTTCCAAACCCCCGCAGACGACAAATGGCCATTGCTGACGTTCAACGCGCATCGAATCGGGTCTACGAGATACAATACACATGTCTGGTGAACGCGAGCACACCCCATTCCATCACATGTGTATTATATCTCTGTATAACTTTTTTTTATATACATATGTAGAAACGAACTAACGTCGGACATGATTTTTTTAAATATATATTTAATATATATTTTTAAAATATATCTTATATATATATTTTTATGTACACCTTAGTGCACGACGGTGGAAACTACTACTTGAAGTAATAATTTTTTGTTCTGCAACGACAGTAACACCCTAACACGCCGGCTCCGCAACTTGTTTGTTAGACGAGGCAATTTGTTGCTTCCGAGTTGGAGGCTGTTCTTTCGGACAAAGTGGACCGAGAGATTTTCGCCTGTCACGGTGAAAAGCGCTTGTCACGCAAAACTCTTGTCGAATTCGCGATCAACAGTGAAATCACTGTTAGAATCTTTTTTAATATTAATATTCTGATAATTTATAATTCTAATCAGATAATAATTATTAAATATAATTTTTTTAAAACGTTTTTGATACTTAAAAAGATATATCACAATAATACATCAACGTATATTTCAATCAAACGAATATTAGTAATGTCTCTTTTATTTCATTAACTTCTACGTTTTCCAGAAAATCGTAAATACGCTTATCGAGCTTATTGTTTAATATCGAAATGCACGCGATACCCTTAAATACAGGAAGTAGTAGTTGCCGCAATGTGTAAATTCATTGTCGGTTAACGCGTAATTTCTCACATATGGAATCGTCGATACGAATTGCAACATGCGAAGGTAGTGGCATATGAGACGCAAAGGCTTCGCAATAATTCGTGGGTAAGTAGGAACTTCGTCGAAGCTTGGGCGACGCACGTTCAAAAGCAATAATTGCGCGAATTGAAATGTACGGAATATCTAGCATGGCGCCTAGGATCGGTATTAGTAAATCTCGCGGATGGCAGGGTGGAAACGTTACTATAGTTATAATAAGAGAGTACGAAGCCCCGTCGCGTGTATACTCCATTACAACGTGCCAGAATATTCATCGGTTGAGGATATGCTAAATACTGAATTCGCTATCGCAACCGCTTCTAACTGATCACGGATACAACGCCGAGGATCTGCGTGTGCATGTTTCAAGATAGAATAGCGACTGATTACTAGATAGAATAATAACGCGAAACAGACGAAATACAATTTCTGCATTGTTTTATTTCTGACAACATAGAAATCCAACTAGAAATAGGTAATTGTTTTCCATTAAATATCCAAACTATCATTAAAAAAAAAAAAAGAATTTAAGAGCAAGATGAAAAATGTAGCTACTTTTCGTCGTGAGAAAAAAAATTGCAACTTTTTTTTTCTTTAATAATAAAATATGTAGCTCTAGATCCGGTATAAATTATTTTAATAAACAACTCACGTTGCGTGTTGTGGGATTAAATTCACGGGGCATCGTTTATTCCAATAGCGGTCTTCATAAACCAAAAGGTAGGTGCCCAAGAATTCCCTTCTCTCGGAGACATCAATTATCGTCGTCCTAGTAACGAATCGGGACCGAGCACGTCCATTCGACCGTTCTCACCGTCGCCCGGGGTAGAAAAGGGAGAAGCAGCGAAATTCTCGAGAGGAATCATGTCAGCCGGCATTCATAAACCACAACGGATGTAGATGTATTTGTTTGCTAAATATTCATTTATTTTTATGTTCAGACTCACTCCCTCTCCCCACATCTCTCTTTTCGAAACGTTACACCGTTAGAACATTATTTATGAAAGACCGGAACAGTAGGAAGATACAGATAAAAAACGAAGAGATAAAAAAAACAAAGGTAAAGGCGAGGAGAGAGGTAGAGGGAGGGTAAGGACAATGTTTATTATATGTTTTGGGAAGAACTTCTTTTACGACTAAAATTGGACTCGCGACGGAGTTGTGACTCCGTCGGCTTTAACGCATTCACATATAAATGACAGCGAAAAGGAGAAGATCGTGAAAATAAAAGAAACTCGAGAACATAGAGAATATCGAATGGACATTTCTATTGTAGAAAGCAGCGAGATCCTCGGGAAAAGAAGTGTTTGCTACGTAAATACTCAAACTACTTTATTTGCTTCTCGCCGTAGTGGAAATGTTCGAACCCGCTGTAATTCATTGCCGGATATTGCGTCTAAAATATACATGTGCTGCGCGTGTATCTCACGTTATTTAAAAAATTGCGTATTATTAGAGAGCTCGCATTAAAAATTTTGACGTTTTTCGTAAAGATACGCTTTTCTAAAAAAATAAATTAAAAAAAAAAAAAAGATTTTTTAATTTTGTCGCATGCAAACGCGATATCTCTTTTCACGTTTAATTGGAGATATTAGTAAGACGAATACACGATTTTTAAAGCGCATGCAGGAATCTATTTACGGGCATTAAATTACGAAAGCAACGTGGGTACATATAAACGCGTTAGCTTGCGTACATGTATGATCAACAATGATCGCGGGCTGAATTGCATATCCATAGAAATATTCCCATTCGCTTGCGCACAAATAGAGCAGGGGAGAAGTGGAAGATCGAGCGGAGGTCCGGAATAATATTTACCTTACAATCGGTGCTTCGTTATGAGTCTCTGGCACTTTTACGAAGCGTTCGATTGTCGTTCGCTCGCATGGGAGTTCGCGTATACAGCACGTTTTGTATTGTCTTCCCGCCGCGTGTGCGTACAAATCGCTCCGTATTTAGATCGCGACAGGCCGAACGTGAAACGAAATTTCATGGCTGGTTTACGAACGATCGCTTTATCTCCCTGTGTGACACCGTGATGCGCACGTCGAAATTATTATCGTATTATCTGCAGGGTGTAATGTTGTAACACGCAATTACATATGTTTGTGCGTAAAGCACACGATTGGACATAAATGCCAGCTGACGGATGGTCTTTTGCGAAAACGTTGCTTAAATATTCGCGCACTGTGAGGTTGAATTGTAACTTTACTCGGACATCTGTCACGTATCAAATATCACATTATTTAGTCATTCAGTGCATCTTTATTAATAACTCTCGCAAGTTTGACAAACTGATATTTTATGATTCGCGGCCGGTTACGTTTCGAGTGAGGAAAAAAAAAAAGAAAAATGCAGAATACTGAAGTGTAATTTCTATTAACAAAATTTTGCACTTTCGGCAGTCAAACAAGATTCTTCACGGAGAAAAATTGAATTTATTAATTTACATAAATTTGCATAAATTATCTAATCGTAAATTCAGTTAACTGCGAAGTCCCCGACTTAATCGGTCGTATCGGTGGAGTTTTCTGCACGGAAATAAGGGGGGGCACTTTAAAACCCTTACGAAGTTCATTGTTTCGAAATTATCTGAGAACGTTTATTTCGACGGAGCCGACACGCGAGAATTCGTAAGCTCGATGAAGCAAGAGCGGACCCGAACGACGTCGCTTTGCACGTTGAATTAGTGGATTATCACCGTGCTTGGGAAGACATTGGGAGGCGAACGAGCATTCTAATGGCATCGCGGATACGCCACTGTTCCCAGCAACCTTCCGGCCTTCCAGAATCGCAGTGAATTACGAGTACCAGGAATTCTTAAAGCTTCTCACGTAATGAGAGTCTCCAGGATATAGGGAACGGAGCGCTTCACAGCTTCGAAATTCATTAACGGACCTTGCCCCTTTACCTTCTATCCTCTCCTTTCTCCATTCCCGTCTTGTTCCCGTCCATCCTCTTTTGCGACCGTCCGTCTCTACCCCCTTTTTGCCGGTGTCTCATTTTCTCAGTCGCAGTGTGCGAACCGTTGCACTTGCGCCACCCTGTTAATGGTATTTTTATAGGTTTACTTGTTTCTCGCTTGCTGAGCGGATACCGCTGATCAACCGCGCTAATTATTTCCGGAGATAATCGAAAGAGTGGACACGCCCGCTCTTCGTTTTCTGGTAGGGAACCGCCTGAATTGTATATTATCACGGTGAAATAAAGTATCCGCCGTCGCCGCAGGCTTTGGAAGTTACTCCTTGATAATCGAATTGCGCACATTATTGAAGGGGAGGAGGGAAAGGGAGCTGCTCTAATTACTGCTTGCTTGACATAAATTGCAGAGTCTAATAATAAATTATGCAAGAGGAGAAAGATTCTTTTAAGAAAATAGGATGTAAGAAGAATCCGTTTGTCATTCATTAAGCAGTGTAGTCATTTTAACGTACCATTATACACATCTACTTTCCTCTTGATGGAGTTATGGTAAATTTTTTAATTAAGATCGTCTCAATTTTGTAGGTAAAGTGTGTAATAATGCGATAATCGAATTTCCGAATTTCGGTAATTATAGATTCTACGGTATTCAGCCCAAAACGTCATGATATTATAAATTTATATAAAGTTTTAGCTCGTAGCTTCTAACTAAGTTTGAGACGCGTTTTCTTGATAGACAATTTGAGTGATTTAAGACGTCACCTGAAGTTTTGCGCAAGTTTTTGCTAGAAGAGGGTAACTCGCGTCATGGAGAAACGAAAGTCATCGTCAGAAACAGAAGAAGCGTGTCGGTTTCACGGCATCTCGCGCGATTCGTAAATTCCTCTGAGTTAACGATTTTCGAACTACGATGGACGCGAAAGTCATTGCCTAACGATGTCAATGTTTCTGCGATCTGCTGGAGAGCAGTTAGAACTTTCTGATCGAAATGGTTCTTCACGGTAGTTTCAATTGGAGTGAATCGGAACTTCTACTTGGAAAATGGACTCTGATTTAACTGCGATTGGTACATTGTCGACTTCTTAAAAGTTTGTTGCTGATTCTGTTGATGAATTTACGGTTCTATCACTTTTCGAATTAGACACATATGCTTATATGCGATAATAAATTTCTAATACGTTTGCAAGAAATTAATTTTATTCAATTAACTGAGTGGAATACAGCTTATCAATTTAAATTGCGTACTTTTCCAACTTATTTTAATTTAATTTCTGCAACAATTTTTTTCACACTTTACAAGTAGGTGTATCATTTTAATTTAAAAATCTAATGTATTATGGAATACAGTTATTAAAAAAAAATGTAGCACGCACATCAAATAAGCTTCTAGCTGATAGATTTTATTTAAAAATTGGGGCGCATTTACTGTTTTTTTTTTTTTTTCTTTTTTCTCTACGTAACACAAGTGAGAATTGCGTCTCTTTCGTCAATACAACTATTTGAATGCATTCACTCACTCGGCGGTATCGGCTTACCGGTGCCGATGTCGGAATTTCTCGCGTGAAATATGTATATTGTGACTCGTATTCTTGTATGGAAATGAGAGTCTCGAAGTTGAGCGCACCAGCGGAGGGCCGCGCGGCGTATGGCAGATAGAAATACAATTTTTCGGTGCGATCGGGATTATAAGGCACACACGGGATTCAATTCAGGGACTGGATGCTGCCTTACAAAATTTCAATAAAAATTCTCATCAACCGAGCATCTCTCGTTGCTCGGCTATGGCTAAGCGCCGGGCCGATCGCTTTTCGATAAATCCGAACTATCGAATCTTTGGGGTTGTGTTCTCGGCACGAGGGGCAAGCGCAGCTATGTATAAAATATATTGCTTTATCAAGTAAAAATTTACGAACTGCCTTGGTACCTCGAGCATTACTGTTTTAGCGTATCTTAATAAAGAATTTTTTTTACGCGAGTAAAAAATTTTTCCATTACAACGGGTAGCTAAAGCAATATTTTTCATTATTCGCAAAATATCTTGCTCGCCGTCTCACATTTTTGCAAATAATTTTTATTTTTTACCTCGGCGGAGTAATTCGTTCGCTACTATTAAACTGAATATTAAAGCAGAATTTTCATTTAGGTATTTTTGAGGTAAATATATCGATGTTAATTCTTCTGAAATATTATTGACAAAACTTGGTGCCCGCTAGGAGTTCATTCCAGCCCATGTAGAAAATTTAATTTTACAGAGCAAGCAACCCACACAGTGCAATGTGGCGTTTACTTCGCGTGACACACGCCGTTTCAACGAGCTACGCAATTACATTACGTGTAACTATGAAGATTGTCGTGAGCGTTGTTTAATGTAATATGCTATGAAATAATGTAATTATACGGTAAACTGCGTCATCTTGTAAACGAAGAAAAGTGGTCTGACAGACTCAACTGCATTTAGTATCTTTCCGCTTTTATTTCTTTTTATTAATTAAATTTAAACAAACAAGCGGATAAATTTGCTTTCTTTTATATTTGTCGAAATACGTCAATACAGATAGAAAATAGAAGGAAACTGTGCTAAATCAAAACGAAAAAGATAAAATTTATATAAACCAAAATGCACTGCTTTGTATAAATATCAATGTGTGCAATATTAATTAGAAAATAATATTAAAGATATTCCGAAACAGATATTCATGATATTCAAACGTCACAGCAATATTGACGCCACATGTCAATTATAAGGGATCAGAGGCAAACGTATTTTTTAATTGAAATGAATTAAAATGAATTATTATTCGAATATGGAAGCTTTAACAAATATCTAGTTATTTTTCTTTTGTGAAAGAAATTCGAATACGTAAACGTAGTTGCTTAGAGTCCAAGCGTCCAGCCCTTAACTTCGGTCTCTAGGTGACGGTACGTTTGATGGAAACGTTGTCGAAATGCGGGATTCCCGGTTAAATTCGTGGTGCTACAGACGTCGCATCGACCCTCTTTAGTAAAGGATGATAACCGAGACTTGTCTAGTGCTCGACCCGCGTATAGACACATTAGTTCGGGATAGCGTTACACATTTGGGGACATCTCCCTCCGGTTTCACCGCATTCTCACTTTAACGAGGAAATTTGCACGTTGAGAACTTGACTGCGAATTCCTAACGAATGTTTACGAAGCGCAAAAGCATAACAAAATAATTGTTGTTTCAGGGTCAGTGCATGCGAATCGTTAAACGTGCGACTATTTTTTGAGAACTGACTGATAATTCTCATCTGCACGAGCGAAATACAGGTACGTAGCGCGTGCAAATAAAATAGATGTAGAAAATGTCGGTGAGGTTTCTGTGATTATATCCTCGCGTTTTGATTCCGTGTGCGAGGTATTGATACAAGTTATTAATTTGCGTGAAATGGAAATATCGCAGAGAAGTTGCCGGTATTGTCCAATAATGTAGATGTGTGTTAAATTTCACGCGACATGCATTGATGTTTGAATATTTGTTTTGCCATTTGTTTATTTTAGAATACAGATAAATCCAATACTGCGATAATGAATTTAAATGTTAAGTAAATTTTGATGCAAAGACATTTTTAAAACTGAATTTGCGCACTTTATTACAAAATTTGGCTTAAATAACGTTTTATTTTACGCTTTTATACTTACAAAAAATATAGATAAAAAAAGAATTCTTTAGAGAATATCAATTATATTGCTGCTTTCAAATTTTAAGGCTTTTTTAAGTATTTAAGATTTAATGTTTGCTTGGGACGAGTGGCTAACGAGTGGGTTCAAAGGTTTCGCGAAAATTCTAGTTCCGTAATTAATTTAAGAGCAAACGATGAAATTACTTTCTGTGGTGCGGTAGTCTGTAACGTTCTGAAACTCAATATCTTCGTTGAGCTTTGATGAGGCATCTTAAGAAATGTCTGTCAAGCTCGTAACCGTCAGTTCGTTAAATTAATATAAAAGAAGTAATAACATGATATTTAGAAAGGTTATTCTTTTCATTAATAATTTTTATCTCGAATATGATAAATATATTAGAACCAAGACATTATATTTCGTCATAAAAATGTCTTAACAATTATAATCAAAGCTTTTGCGTGCAACAAGTAATTTAATTATCAGGTTCATACCTTACTAAAAAACTGCGAATTTTGAATAAAATTTTAATCTTGTTGAATAAATAGAAAAATATTTCTCTTTTGAACTCAATTTTTATTCGACGGTAATTCAAACATGACCTATTCGAATGCAATGTAAAAGTGCAAACTTAATTATTATACCGCATAAACAACTTCGCTTTTGATTTGTACGCATACACGGGCCAATAATGAAGAAATTCAGAATTTAACTATCTGATTTATTATGCTTTCCAGCCACGTAAAACCGTCGACGTTTTGCATGCGTGAACTTGCCACTTCTTCCCTCGCTTCTTCCACAGCTTCTTCATCTCTCGTACACTTTTCCTTTTTTTATTTCTCCGTGACTATATTGCGCGAGCTTCCTCACCGTTTCCGCACATCCGTTTGTTCACGTACCTTTCGACGTATTGTAATTGGATGTCGCAGATATATGTATACGCAACTATGCACGTATTCACATCATAGAGTATTTCGAAATTTATTTTCTATTTTGCAACCATACTTCTATCGGTTCCTGCACTACATTCTTTCATTGCATTCACACGCGCGTATGTTTGCACGTTTATGTTATTTTGCACACGTGTATAAGACACACCCTACGTGCAGTATCGTAAGGGTGGTTTCGAAAGTCACACCTCCATTTGGTCGTTCCGTCTTTTAGGCACCATGTCATGCATTTTTTTTTTTTTTTCATAGTCATATACAGATATAAACATGCACATACGATATATGAGCATACGCATACTACTGTAAAGATTGTTTCGGAAGCCCTTTTAAGCGAGATTTTTTTCTCCCTCGACTTTTTCCCTTTTCTCAGTTTTTCTCCCTCAAGAGAAAGAGAAATAAAGTAAGAAAGGAGCATTTTTGACTGCGCTATTTTAGAGTCAACGCAACATCTAGCTCGAACAAGCCGACTATATGTGCGGAAGATTACCTTATTTGTTACGTCTTTCTAACAAACCACAAACATTCACTGTGGGTGGGAATGGCGGAAGAGTGGAAAGGACACTCTGGGGAATTCTTCGGTCGACTTGGCGGGAATAATGGCAGCGGTGAGAGAATTTCGTGAATTGCTTCGAATTGCATTTAGATAAAATTCCATATCGAATAAATCATTATTATATATTAAATATACGAAACTAAATAGATTTACCGTTCTCTCTTGCTACATAAACTGAGAACAAAATACTTACATAAAGAATAAATTTTATTTTATTTCGAATAAATAAATATAATTTATACCGTTTAAATTTTTATATGTAATTATCTAGATAGTTGTATAATTTTCAAACTCGTGTCTAATTTGCCGGTTACATTTGATTGTATATAAAATATACATATATATTTGAATAGAACATTTATTAAAGACTTTTTACTATTAAAAATATTTCTTAACAACTCGATAAATAAGTGTAAAGACAACACTTTACATGGTGTTTTTTCCCTCATGCACCGTTTCTTTTCTGAAAATAACACGTGAGGAAAAGGAGCTCTCGGGATTGAAATCGGGGGTGGTTATAAGGAAAGGGATAAAGGTTCGCGCGGTCCACACCGATTCCGCTAGACGTGTCAAAGTGAATCTCTCGCAGCTTGTACGGGGATTTCCGGAACGATCGATCTGTCTCCGGAGATATATCCAGGAAATGAAATTTCTGGAGCGGAGTCTTGGGATGACTTCGCAAGGGCACGGTGCATGGGGATGTGCTTATCGTGAACGGTCAGCTTCTAAGCCTATCACAGGGTCGACATCCTTTTTCGTCAGCGTGTAGACGTTGACGGAGGATATCGCGAGGACAAGTGACAGGATTTAGGGCATGATAATTGTACTACATATTATGTTAGATTATGTGAAGATCGATTAACATTGATTAGAGTTTCTTGTAATCTATTTTTGGGGAAACGTTGAATTGAATTTTGTCAACGAGTAAAGTTTGTAGGCAAAGAAACATTATTATACCTTCTTTCGTAAGAAGAAAAAAGTTTTCCGGACGATCGAATTAATTATCGTTATTACACGAGACAATTTAAAAGTATTCAAACGTCGTAATGCACAATCACAGGCATATATCTGAATCGCGTGCACGTGCGCGCGTACTCATGGGTACGTTAGTGCGTATCGTAATTAAACGGGTCGGATATGACGTTAACCTTTTAATGTCAGGGCAGGAATACATATTTCTCTGTCATTAGCCGACGTTTTACGCAACGCGTCGGCGATGGCGCGAGAGAGAACGGGGGGGGAGAGGGCGACTTCATCGCCGTCCCTCGACACGGGAGCGTGTTTGAAAAAGACCGTACGGCAATCTTGCGCGACATTTAATCACGTTAATGGGCAAAAAGCGTTATCGCTAGCATGCAAAGCAGCTCGCCGTCTGAAACCCGGCATCCGGTTTATCAGGGGCTGTCTGCCTGTCACGCGACCAAATGTACAACGGATACAGGGCGACTCGTGTCGCGTGACTGCCGCAACGCGCACTTACCTCATTATGAGGCTCGATGCGAGCCTCCACGCATTATATTAATGAAACTTGAATTAAGCTGATTGCGTTCCTTCCACCGAGCCGTTCCGCCTCGTCAATGGGTACCGCGAATTGTGTTATCACCGACGCGTCGACGCCGCGTTAATTATGCCGGTTTTATCTTGCGGATCGCGCGTGGGTGGCATACACGCGCTTCGATGTGTCTCCCTGATTTTGCTACTCGCCACGTAAACCGATCCTTCGTTCATCGTGTAACAATTATATACTGCTCGCACGTAACAAACTGCGGTTCTTCGGCTCTTGTTACACGCGGTGTATAATTATAAAGTGAATTATATTAGGCAATAAATAAATTTTTTATTCGCGTACGCGAAAAAGGTACAACGCTGCTTGCAAATATTTCGTTCGGCCGAGAAGTTGTCTTTTACAAATTTATTACGATTACGCGCTGATTTTGTGGCATTTATAGAAGGTTAGTAGTCGTTGGTTAATTATACGTAAATCGTGGTATTCACGTGTGAAGGAAGACGACAGTTGTTCGTCAAGTGTTCAGTAAATTTGAAGATATTCGCAAGTGGTTTGCTATACCTGCGGGAGCCGTTACGTCTTCGTGGTCTTGAGGAAGCCCGACTTCTCGAAGTGCTTTCGAGAAAATCTTCGAAGCAAATCACCCACATCACGGCAGGCAAGTTTCAACCTCCGTCCCCTCGTCCCCAAGTATAACGCCCTAATGTCCATTATTAAGTTAACCGATCCGCGTTATTGTTCGCCCCTCGACTCGCCTAATACCCACTTATCCAGCTCGAAGGGGCGGCGAGTCTTCGAGGTGCCTGCGCTTTCAGGAACTCTGCGGTGGAGCCTCAGAGAGCTTACCGGACCGAGAGAATAGAAACTGGGACACACAGGTGATCCCTGGTGGTTTCCCTTGATTTTCGAAGCGAACACGCGCGCGGCTCACACGAGAGGCGTACAAATTACGAAATTACCGCTGTATCAGCCCAACTACTGCTACGAGATACTTGGCAGCGAATTACCGTGCTGCCGCATCCGCATTTGCTATCCGCACCAACGATAAAATTTAAATCAGATTTTATACACTCATCTAACCTCGATTTGAACGATTTGTAATTAAAAAAAGAAGGTATAATAAGAAAACATAGCGATTACTAAACAGAAAGTATATTTAATTTTAGTAGTACTTCCAATACACGATAGAAAACTAATATAGTAGTAAATAATGCAGAAAAATTCAATATAAAAATGAAGTTCAAAATAGAGTACGCACTATAAATTGTAATATATCAATGCCAAGATAACGGAGAGGTAAAAAAAAAGAGTAAGAGGCGTGATCTGTAGTGTCCGAGATATTTCAAATTTTCCGTAACGGTATGCTGCCGCGTCTATGCGCATCGCGAACGTCTATTTCTTCGGATAACCCGCTTAGTGATTTACGCAACTATAAATTCTAACGATCGCCCTACATTCCAGCGATTGTGGACCATCGGCAAAGACCTGAGATAAAGGGCGTCAGAAATTGCTTTTATTAGCTCGCGCGCGATACCCCCAATTATATCACGGTTTCTCTCTCCTCGATAAAGAGCTTCAGCTTCATGTAGGCCGACATAAGAATCATCTGAAACGCGTTTGTTTTATAATTTGAAGTGCTTTAAGTACGTTAATAAATTCCAATGAAATAAAGTATGAGAGGCATAGGCAGGTGAATGTTCTCCAAAAGCAAAAAAAAAAAAAGAAAGAAAATTTAATAAATTTAAAAAGCGGATTATTACATCAGAAATCACGTTCGCGTGCAGTTCGAAATATATTCCGCGTATGCGCTGTCCGTGCACAGCGAACTGGAGCAACGATTACGTTTTATTGCGTGTCTACGTCGCGGTCACGTACAAAGTGACAATTTAGATACTCCTCGCGCGTATAGACTATTGTTGTTCAGATGGTTGGCACCCGCGTTACGTACAAAGGAAACGTGATGCTGCGCCAGAGGTGGAGACTAGTTGGCCTTTCTAAATGCGAAGCTTCACACAATTTGGGAGAAGGGACCCTCAGGGACCACGTACTACAACGTTCGCGTACGACGCTTTGGTAAGCGGGGGAGGCTGTCGGAGATTCGCGCGCGGTAAGCAATCGATCGACACTGATACGATTTGCGATAGTCCGCGGAGTGCGGGCGACGTTCTCCGTAATGTCGCGCGCGACAAATTGGGAAGAAGAGGCTTACCGCCACCGTCGTCGTCGCCGCGACGACATAATGGAATTACTCGCCGTGTTTCCAATAGCGTCAGTACCGGTGCAGCTCGCGCCTATTTCCGGTCTCGGCTTCCCTCGGTAGCTTTGCGCGTCGGCAGGCGCGGATATAACTGCCGCCGTACGCCGCGTGAGCTTCCCCTCATTGAGAATTGCTTTATCGACTACTTACGTCGCGATCGCTCCCGGGGAAAGCGTTCCACGAGCCTGTAGGAACCCGGCGCAATAAATATAACCGTAAAACCCGTGCCGTAAAATCGAGCTCGACGTTATATATATATTACGTACGTGCACGTGTACGTTATCCCGTCGTACATATACCAGACGAGCGCACGTCCACACATACCTGGCTATTGGCACGTACGACAAGGAAATACTGCCGGGAAAAGCCTAACGTGATCGTCTCTACACGTGTATCGGGTAGTCCTTTAAAGTATCGCGCGTACTATTTCGATTCTGTATTGCAGTAGACTTTGCGGCAGTAAACAACTGAACTGAACCGCCAATGCGTCATAACTACTGTCCGTTGTACCGAGTACAGTAGTTGCTATTTGTATTTGTCATACAACGCTAGTTGATTAAATGTCGCAATAATGGATTGCGCAGATATTGTCATACGAAGGATCCTAAAGACAAAATCGTTGTTGAAGCCTAATGGTATATTGTGGACTTTTAATTTAGTAAAGAGACTCGTGATTATGATGATACAATGCACACATTGTTTAAATCTTCGATTCGATTGTTTGACACGAAGAAATGATATCAATATCGCAATCGCAAGAAATCTAAACGTGTTTCACGCAATAAAATATAATATTTTAATAAAGATATTAATCGCAGTATTGTCAAGCTGATAAACTGTTGTATTTCGTTATAAAATGCGGATTATTAAAAAACGATAAGACTTCATAAAAAGTTTACCAGCTTTATTCCGGGCGTTACGAATGAATGATGATTGCGGGCTATCTGTTTTGTCCGGATAGATTGATGGAATGTGTATGGTCTATCATTGGCATGTGATACAATAAAACATGACTAACGTGATTAACATGACCCACAGGTTTGATATATAGATCTCTGTCAAATCAAAGAACTGACGCGCGTAAAGTTTATCTGCATATTCGCACATAAGTTAGAATTTGGATTATTTAAACAATTTAAAAAAAAAAAAAAAATTATGAATACTTTCTATATTACATAGACATAAAGGCATTCGAAATCTTTTCACATTTTTTTATTACGAAAAATATAAACCAGTTAATATACAACATGCGTGGACACGTAAATTTCAATGCCGGTATCATGAAAATTTCGTCGTGCGATCGTTTCAAAGAATCGAGAAACCCATAAAACCAAAGCACATAGAAATGAACGTAAAACGTTTTGGTCATATGTGGGAACGTTTGTCGTTGGAAATTCCTTTTTCTCTTCGCCCTTTTCCATTGTTTCAACAGCTCGTTGTCCGTCTATTTCGTTAGACCTTAAACGTGCCTGCCGAGTGAAGAAAGACGTCGGTTCTTTTGTAATTACCGAGATAGTACTTACCACTACGCGTTTATCATCACTTGTGATTACATGCCAACTATTAAACGCCCATTTGCGAATACGAAATTGCACGGTTCTTGTCAAAGTGTTATGCTCATTAATATATTTCTATTGTCCCCGTTGATATAATCCTATCAAAAGGACCGTTCCTTGAAAAGGACTTTTGTTTTAATCAAGCTAATTGCACAGTATCGTTATTATGAGGATTGTTCAAACTGTTCCGTAAGCTGCAGCATTTACATTATTTTAATGATATCATTTTAATGAACAGTGCTGATTTGTATGATTATATTATTTGAAGGATGGTTAAAATCGCGCGTAATTGTCTCACGAGGTGTTATAAGATGCTTTTTAGAAAAAGAAAAAAAAAAAAAAGAAACACATTTCTCATTAATAAAGACTGAGTAATAATTTCTAAAATATTAAAAATATGCACAGCATGTAACTTATTAAATATAGCGATAAACAACTCTACGTTGTCCATTGAGAAAATCGCGAATCCCCAGCAAAATAATTTGCGACGTTTACGCTTGAATATACTTTACTTTCCGCTCCTTATCCTAACCCGGATTCAAAGAAGATCGCGTCATTAGCTAAGAAGTTTCCTTCTATATCATACTTTACGAAGATCGTTCGTGGCGCAAGTTTTTCAAGAGCCTTTCATAGTTGCGATCGGGACCTATGACGACATCGACGAGTGTCCTTCAAACTTGATAAGAGCGAGATGATATTTTTTACTAGTGCTGTCCAAGCAAACAATCGATCTCCCGTGCTTGCCGTTATCTACTGCGTGCCACGTCGATGACAGCGTTCATAATCGACCCATCGGTCATTTAGGTGCTCATCGCCGTACAAACTGGGTCTCCGTAGGGCGAGAAATAGGACGCGATCCGACTATCACCGTTGCCTTCGACAATTTCCGGAAATGCCTTTGAAATCGCCGCGCTTATCACGCGAACGAGCATGCACACTTCGGCGTCATCTCCGATCCGATTCCGGATGACGCGGGGATTAAGTAAGCGGTCCTAATCGAGTCCTCGGCCAAACCTCGTTTTCACCATGCTCGAGTAGCGCCGAACTTTAAATCGATATTCCGGATTCGTCTACTAGCAGCCAAAGCGACACACAGCTCGCGCGCAGCAGTCGCAGCGGGTCCGCTTCTCCTCCCGCGTCGTTACCTACCTACCTACTCCACCGCGAGGCGTACTGGAGGGTGCAAATGGTACATCCATTACTACCCGCAGTCTAATGGCTGGAATTTATTAGGCGATAAGTTACTTCGGCCACCTACCTTACTTGCCGAGTTCCGAGACTCTATCCGAGCGGAAGCCGAGAGGGACACGTTTTGAGGCTGGTCTCTCCTTTCCTTCCCACCGCCCTCTCGCAAGCTCCCACAGCCGCCGCTGTTCTCCGATCCTTCTCCTTCGTTTCCGCGGCGCTCTTCTCTTTCTCGGTGGACGCGGCTTACCGCGGCGGCGACCACCGTGATTCTCGACACCTCCGGTTTACCCCTTTAAAACCTAAGCCTATAACCAAGATTCATTGCGTAAGGAGGCGAAACCGAGGACCCGCCAACGGAAACCGGCGTTCCGTAGGTTTTATGTATGACAACGAATTACGACGACAGCGGAAAGCATTTCCGTGTTTTATTTTTAACACGTTGTTAAGCAGCAACGCACCGGAATGATATTTATGGCCGAAGAAACGGTTTCACTTTTTTAAGAATATGGAAATCGACAATTTTCTGTAATGGCAAATGAGTGGGCAAATTATTCATGCAATGTATGTATTTACATCATAAATTTCGAAGGAGTCGATACAAATTCCATGGCTTCGATAACGATAAACAGGTAATAAATAACCACATCCACGTTGAGTATAAAATATAATATTGCCTGATGCTGTGGATGGAACCAAATACCGTTAAAGCCGATAAGAACGGATTGTGAACATGGATGAAAAGATATGCTTTTAGCGTGCGCCAGCAATGCTTATTGACAGAATTTATGCAATTTCTGAGACGAAAATTAGAAAAATCGCGGACATTTTTAATTATTTAATGATTCTCAACGATCTCGGTAATCCCGCCAATATAACTTCACGTGCAAACTTTCCTAAAAATAATAAAAATTTTTTTTTTTTTTTTTTAATTGAACACTCTTGAACTTTTATTGTTCCAAACAATTGGGAGCTGCTTTTATAAAATAAAAAAGCGTTTCTCTCCGATACAATTTTAGTCCCATAAATTTTCATTATTAGTAATAGCTCTCATGCATTACTGTATTTTTGTATCTAATTTTTATATTAACGACGATAAACGTGTTTCACGTATTTAAAAATAAATAATTTAACAATACTGCATTTTCAAGATAAATCAAATTGCGCGAATAAAAAAACATGTGACGAATATATGAATAATAAATTTCAAAATTTTATTTTAAAACTTTTTTTTTCTACGCTGACCTAAAAAAATGCGCATTTTTATAGAAAGCATGTTTTGGAAATACGAAACGGAATCGTGTGTAAAATTTAAATCAATAAATGTCGCCTGTGCGTGTAGTGTATATATTACTTGTAAACAATTGGAGACAGTTACGTAAATATGCGAGCATTTTGTATGAAAATTATCGCATCGCTCTTTGGCACATATAAGTAATGCGCGGCGTCCTCCTCACGGAACATTGCGCGATTTTGCCTATTGGTTCGCCGCGCTCGCATAACATAACGCCGTGGGAAAACAACGTATGAATAAAATGATAAGACGGATTTCATAGCGGTAATTTCGTATCCGCCCGAACGGCTTACTTCGACGGGCGACGAAGTATCGCGGCCGCGGCTCCGGAAGAAGCTGCCGATCGGCGCGTAATTTCGCGCTCATCCGCTGGAATCTGGAGCTTCGATTTGTCATTTCGCACGACTCGCGGCCCATTTGTCAGTCCGGAGAACCGTGCGGCGACGAGCGGTACTCGCGCACCCCCGTTTTATGCGGCGCGATAACAATACGCGAGCGACACGAAAACCCGTTGTTCGGTGTGCACGGGCGTGCATTAGGGTCGCCCCCGTCGAGCGATTCCATCGGTGTAATTCGTGGCAATGCCATGCAAAATCGATAAGCTTTCAATTTCGAAACTTTCCGACAGATTTACAGTCCGACCTGGAGATTACACGTTTTGCGACCAATAACTGATTCCCTCCTCCTGTCTCCGTTCCCCGCCTCCTCTTTTCTCAATTCAGCGGATGATCGTGGTATAATTTAATTCGGCAAAACGGCCTTTGGGTATTAGCTCATGGAAATATGCAAACGCAGATAGACGTAATGAATGAATTTTGTTATCACTGGAAAGCTGGAATGTACAACGTATTAAATAGCAATTTTCGAAACGATCAGAATTAATTAATTCTAATTTTAGTGAAGGAATTTTGAAGGATGCGTCAACTGCGATGTATAGTATATTTAAGGGATTTGTTATTCAATGAAATTTGATTTCCTGGGGATGATTTATGATTAGACGAAGCGAAAGTTCTTATATTTATCGTACTCTTTTGCATTGCATTCGTGACGAGTAAAAGCAATGTAGATATAAGCGCATTTAAAAAATGCCTTTGTTCTGCCATTTTACGCGCTTATCTTTAGCTGAGCGACATGTCATACAATAGCACGAGTTAGATCGTTAACTTTCACGCCGCGACACGTGCAATGGCTGTCGTAACGTAAAGCATCGCTTTAGCGATGGTTAAAACGGGTCCCAGGGCTTAATGACGTGGTCGGATGTTAATTATACGATATTCCGCGAATCCATACGTCGACCACTGGAAACATGGCCATTGTCCATTGAACAGTACGGTTGTAATATCGAGCGAATGCACAACTTGTCCGAGTCCGTTGTCTATCCTCAATTTAAGCGACTCCGACAATGTCGCACGGCTTACATGTATCTGGCTGTTTCATAGACATTGTTAACGTTGCGATGCACCGATGCAGAATGACCGAGAAAGCCCTATTCATTCAAAGTAATTCATAAAAAGGTCAATACAATTAAATCGACTATTGTGCCGATCGCCCTATATATTTCTTTATCTCAGTTTATTGGATTGCATAGCTATTTGCGTTTATTTGCGTAAATTTGCCTACACTACGTCACACTTTTTTTTATGTCAACTTTCTTTACCGTTTTATTTAGAAGTAGTCCAATTGAGTTTTTTAACCATCATCGAATAGCCTATAACGAACGAACATTTATTTACACAAACAAAAGAATACAAATAGAAAGAAATCTGTAACCGGTTTTAAAATTTTATCAATACAGGAAATATTTTTGTATTGATAAATATACGCATTTAAGATACAACGAACAAAAAGAAAATGTTATTTTTTAACATTTTTCTATTATTTTTTTTTTTTTTTTTGGTTACGTGTTGTTTGTATTCCGGACGCAAGCGATCGAGTGGCGATGCTAAATTATCCTGTGCGGACGATTCTGTCATTTTGTAACCTCGAGCTACATGACGATTTTACAATTTCGTAGATTAAACAATAGCTTTTAAAAGAACTGCACACATGTATTACCTCTTCTTTCTCCCGCGGAATTGTAAATTTTCGAAACAATCGAAATTTTACGCTGGCAATAAAGCAACGCGCGTTACGACGAAACTTTATGCGAAACTCTCTGTTGAATTAACGATTGAAGGCAGCTCGTTGTAAAATTTTGCGATTAAAAAAAATTTGATTGTATCGCTGTTATATATTGTTTTAGTATTTTGTTAGTCACGTATTATTTTTAATAACGTCTTACAGGGTTTTTTTTTTTTGCATAAACGTAGTACATGAGGCATGAGTGCACATTCTCACTTGACTCAGCAATAATTTATTTACCTTCTAAAGGAGCGTCGTTAACCGATATAAGTGACAGCACGACAAATTTGTCAAATAAATCCGCGCATAATGATGACGTAAAGTGCCCGCGACGGAAATCATCACACCGCTAAGCTCGTCGGTCGAACTTTTAATGTTTAAACTTTCGTAATGAAGTCTCAGCCTTTTAAGCGTCGCTCACGACGATGGCACTTGTGGAAATTTATCACTATTCACTGGTAATACTTTCGCGGGACAACATTTGTCAGCGTTACGTCAGAGAATCCGGAGCTAGCGGATCGATCAAATGGATCGATCCGCGCGGTTACTTCGGGCGGGTTCTCGTCTACAATCCACGATGAAGAGGTCGTAAAGTCGGCGGGCTAGGCGTCGAGAAGTTGGGGCGAGCGATAGACAGTTCGCTCAATTATTAAAATAAAGTCCCCGCTCCACTTTCCGACGGCGAAGGCGCGTGATGGGGTGAATTCGTCGCGAGAATGAAGCCGGGAATTCGCGTCGATCTAATTCATACACGCCTGGCGTGCAATCGGGACGCCTGGAATCGTTGGAACGCTTCGGCATCTGGATATGTTTGCCGTCTCTCGCAAACGGCGCTGCATGATCGACGCGTTTGAACGCGGTTTTAATTACGCGAAGAGCGAATGAAAGCAAATGGAAAATGTTGCAATAAAAATATATAGCGGGCGGCCGGTTTACGGAAATAAATGAACGTGAGACGCAGGTGAGCGGTTTTCGCAGTAAAATTATTGCGAGTTTCGATAAAGAAAAATATTACGGTTGTATTTCTAATTATTCCGCATGAAAATGATTTATGTAAAAAATTATTTTAAATGAACAACGTTAAATGCTTTCGCTAGACATTTGGATATGTTTAGATTTACAAAATTAATTATTAAGATTGGGGTTTTTTTTTGTTAGGTAATATTCGATAAAATAATGCAGTAATAATTTTTTTTCTAAGTATTTAATTAAAAATAAAAATTACGTACAAAAATTTGAAAATTATCTCAAATCTAATATATAATCATACATATAATTATCTCTACGTCTGCCAAAGTAATGGTAGTAATAACTGATCAGTGAATAACATTGCGTTTTCTAGCATTAAAGCGATGAGGTTGCACCACATCTTACTTGTAAGTGCTATTCTGATGAATTATTACAGGGTGATGCATTACTTGCTGAAAGATTACAATTCTTCACCTTGCCTCATTCGTCATCTTGGCCTTTCTCTTCGCGTGCATTATGCACACGGCATGTCATAGGATTGCGTGAGTCTCGTTATGCGCGTACATATGTCAAGTTCAAGTGTCATATAGTCATGTATTCTTGTAACTTGTGACTTAGCATAAACAGCACTGGATAGTAAAATTTGTTACACACACAACGCCAAGACACGTCAAAACAATTTTGACGAATAAGGCTTCCCTTAAATATCTCGTGTTAATTTTCGAATCAAAAAGTTATTGGAAAAATATAATTTTTCACGATTTCATAATTTCAAGAATATAATTTAATATAAAATTTAACTGAGCCCTGCGTTTTACGTTTCGACAATGTTTTTATTAGATATTCGAGAAATACCTCGGTGCAAAGTAATTGTTTGCTCTCAGTATTTCTCACTTAGATTTTTTTTCCTCCGTCATGGACACGCTGTTCATAAAAGGTTTAGGAATTTCACTCTGATCTTCTCAATTTTCCGAAATTCGGAACCAGCTCACCGACGCTCGTGCAAGACTAAAATGCCAACTCGGCGTACCGGAGCTTTCTGTTTGCCGAAGGCACGCATTCTCGTCTCAAGCAGAAAGCACCCAAGCCAATGATTACATTCCTCGAAGCGTCGACCCGATGTTCCGGCGACGGCACCGAAATAATAATATCGCTCGATTGCTCCGCCGGGTGAATTAGATCGGTCGTGCGGACCGACGGGGAACCACTGGGTTTCCGGGTAGCTGCTTGAATGCACAAATGATTGGTGGGATCGCAGTAGCAAGTAGGCGCCTGGCGTCTTTACCCCTGGTTTGGCCGGTTCGTTGCTCTTACAATGGTCCGGTGAGCCCTCTGAGCCGTCTGAGCCAAGAGAGTGAACTTTCCTCTCGCGGAGAACGGCACGACCACTTGCCATGTGCATCTACTGCCACGGATTCGCATCGTTATTTCTTTTGAAAGATGATTTTTCTGAGACACCGAACACGGGGGACCGCTACGTGCTTTCTTAATATCCGTCAATTATGTGAACGCGAAAACTTAAAGCAAATGATAAGCTAATCCATTGATGTATAACATATAAAGATGTTTCGTCTTATATCTCTCTCTTTGTTCCTCCAAGTTTAGCGTGTATAATAGTTCAACCTCATACATCAATGATTTATCGAATTTAAGATGAAGATATATTTCCTGTTAATTTATAGCAGCGCACAGGCATGCAGCAATATTATGCTAAATATTCTCGTAATTCGCTGTAGAGTCTTTTTAACTGTGGCAAAAGTTTCCCAAAACCACTCTCGAGTTAATGTAAAACGCAATGTGAACGAGGGCTCTCTGAAAATTGTATTTTACATAACAATTTGCATTCCCCTTAGTTGTGCCGACCGCCATTCATGAGTGGCGAGTTTTAGTGCGGAGTGCACTTAAATTCCTAAACCGTATTGTCGAAGACGAGATACATAAGTAAAGTACGTAAATGCTACAGACTGGAAATTCTCTGCATCCTTCGTCTCACTTTCGGCGCCTTTTCTTTCTCATTTTCTCGGGGAATTACGTTTCGCGTACACAGGGCAGTGTCCTTTACTCGTTTCAGGAATAACGAAGTCACTTTCTCAGATAACGAAATGACGTCTCGCTCTTGAGAAAAGGGAAACGTACCGCGATATCGGAAACCGAAACGGAAGTAATAAATTGCATAACGATTATATTTGTAATTAGAACGGCTGTCCAGAACGTAGGAAAAATATTATACCGCATGTATAATGTTTTTTTTATTTTCAAGCCTTTCAATATCACTTATTAAATAATATGGCTCTAATGGCACGGTCGTATATCACAAGATATCGAGAACATTTAATCAGAACACGTTTCTTCGTCAACTCCGTATCGCTGTGAGAAGCACGGCTCAAAGACCGCTGTAAATTCTGTCTGAAGAATAGTGCTCTTTCGAAATCGTCTGAAAGCGAAAAAACGTATGAGCAAGCAAGAAAGCTTGCAATGTTTTTAGTCGGCGTAGCAAACGTCATTGAATGAGAGTACAAATAGAGTGTAACGAGTACTATCGCGGCTGATAATTGATCGCTAATTAGTTCAAGTCTTCCATATTTTTTTTTATCGCTCGATGAATGAGGAGTGATACGTCAGTAACGATGTAGTCAGAAAATCGAAGTAGGTGCATGTTGACGTAAGAGTTGCGCAAAGTCGTAGATAATCTATGAACGTGCAAGTCAAGAGAGAGGTTGCCTTCTGCCGTCGTCGGAAGACAGCCGATTTCGAGAGCACATGAAGGTAGGAAAGCGGAATGCGCCAAGGAGGACTCGATCACGTTGTCGACGAACGCGACGCGTTGTTCCCATTGATCGACTCCATTCGCAGCATATACGGGACTTTGGTCTTTCTACCCGCGGGGATTTGGCACTTTGACGAGTTCACATCGCATGAGAAAGAATGTCTATCTTCTTTCCTTTCTATTTTCTTGTCATTTCGTATTTTCCTTTCCACGTACACACGTTTGCCTACTTTCATTCGGCAATAACGGTCGCCTTTTTCTGTTCCGCTCGTACGTTAACTTAATTTGATTTCAAGCGCACTTATTCGATTTAAATATGAAAAATTTAATTACGAAGTTCTACGACGGGGATTAAACAACCCAATCGTCGACGTTGTGTGGGTGACTAATTTTGGATCGATTCGACGAAAGCTCATTTCGCACGTGCGTGTACGTGGGAAATTTCTTCTCGTGTTTGGGTGGATAGGCACACGCTCGGTGATGAACGACAATGTGGCCAGATGTAACGAAATGTATCGCGGTAAGAGTTTATTGCGCGGCAACTCGCTATTATTTGAATAAACGCTTCGTGCAAGAGAAATGGTGTTTTAGAACGTATTGTGAGTTGCTTGCCGCAAGTTGGAATTGACTCGTAGATCTCGCAAATACAGAATTTAATATTTCACTGAAGCGTAATATTTAGCGCAGTAAAGCAATATTTAGAAAAGTTCTCATGCCAACGTTAATGTCACTAATTTTATATTAATTATAGTAGATCTTCAAATTTTTTTTTTTTTTTACTTTTTTGTTGTAACTAATTAATTCTGTTTTTCCGCTTGTTTGCTTACTTAAATATTCTTTCTTTCTTAAGCGCGATAAATAAAGGTATTTTTCTCGGTTAGTTGTCTCTCTCTTTTTCTCAATGAATTACAATACTGTCCGCTCTGTCTAATTCTCCTTCGTTTCTCATTTCCTCGTGCAATTAAAATCATGAGGCTAAAGTAACTCGGAGTCTTTGAAGAGTTACATGGTTTAATCTCTGCTCCCTCTAACAGCCATCTTTTTTAATCTTTAATGAATGTCATCTACTTTCTTCGCGCTCTTAAGAGACACAACTGCATAATTTTGTGTCCTGTATTGCGTTTATAGTCACATTCGCTCAAGTATACAGTGATATTATAAAACGTTATTTACATTTCTGCTGTTATACATAATTCTTATTACGTTTGAGAATTTTCCATAATTTCTTAACGCACTGTGTTCTCATTACAAAGCGTAAATAATAATAAATAGATAAAACTTTGTTACATTGGTTTTACGAGATAAAAGATCTGTCGTAAAAAATCACAAAATACCTTGTTTCATTCTAATATAACATCGTTTGTAAGTTAAAGAATATATGATTAGGCGAAATATAAATGTACACGGAACACGTGCACATATGCATTACGTTGCATTAAATTATAATATGCGGCAAACTATAATGAAACAGGAATATTATACGAATAATTTTACAAATTAATGAAAAGCTTGAAATATAATAACAATAAATCTGGCTTGTACTATATTTTACATAAAAGATGTATACAAAGTTTATACATATACATACACATATTAAGCTTTGACTGCATCCTACAATATTTTAAATTAATTTGTCTAATTATGAAGTTATATTTTATAATGTTAGTAATATCAAGCAATTATATTTTATTATTACTTAAATGGATGTTTGTATATAAGTAATCAATAGAGAAAATACTAAACCAGTAATAAATCTTGAACACGGCAATCATAAAATTGAATAAAAACGTAGGCATTCACAAAGGTAATAATTACGCAATTGCGAGATAGTTATCGCGACAATTTATATAACACAATCTAAATGCAATAACTATAATATTAGTAGTAAGTAAACAAATTACTAATTTTTTAAATGCACTTTTAATGGAGTTACAAAATCTTTTTTTTCTTTTCTCTGTATATTAAAAAATATTTTTAATACTTTTAATTATATTAAAATTTACAATAAAATTTATAATTCCCGCTGCACGTATGATTCCAAGTCAGAATGTTCGAATGCATTATGAAATCCTTCATTTTAATTACATGCAGTCATTATGATAATTAACATTGAATTAAGTTCAGAAGAGGAAAATCGATAAAGCTCGGATTTGTCTCGTTGAGAAGAAAGGGTAATTCTCTGGCGGAAGATCTACTATACTAAAAGATACAGTAAGGGCGCGAGAGAAAGGGGGAAAAAAAATGTAAAAGAGCGAGTAGGAGAAAGAAGTACAATGAATAAAAAGGGGAGAAGCAGCGTGATTCGATAAGACTTAACATTAATACAACTCTCTTTTGGAACATCCCACGAGACGAGCGGACTACGACCTCCCTATATTTAACCCCGTCTCATCGAGCAAAAAGGAAACCGACTTATATCTCGGAGGGGTACTGTCTCGTTGGTCGAGATTACATGGATAATTGGGGTCTCCATCTACCTGCTCTTTTCTCACATTCCATTCTACTTCGAGCTCAGCCTATCTCTCTCTGTCTTACTAACCGTGGATCTTCTTTGTTTCGCGAAGGGTGCGCCGTTGCTCCCTTTTGATTCTTGGCTAGTCGAGTAGTTAATTCATCCGTCTTGCAGCGACCGTGAAATAGAAATAATTAAAAGAATTGCACGCTATTAAAAATATATATATTGAAAAGTTTAACAGCGTTGGTAGATAAAAGATAACTCGACTTGCTTACCGATATAAATCAATTTATTATTATTCACGTGTTCTTGAAAATAACGGGAGGGGAAGAAAGATTAAAAAATAAGGATAAATCAAGCTATTAGCCTAAGATCGATTGCAGTTCTCAGCAACCTTGTAAGTACCTTTCCGCTAAGTAATAGCACCGCAAGTTTCAGACTCATTAACGTTCGAGAGGTCGATCACTCTTACATACCATTAGTCACTTTGCCGCAGGTAAAGCAATTATTCTTTAACAGTCTATGGCTGATTCTGACAAAATTATTGGAGAACAATAAAAAAAAAACAGTTGTAGAAAAAAAAAAATTGTATTACCCTTTGAAACTTTCTTTTCGTGCTGCTTATCATGAAGCGTAGTAAAAAGCTGACGAGATTGACTCGATGTATACGCAATAACGGAAGGAAGGATCGCGTAAATAAAAGTGGAAGACGTGTTTTGCGAATGAAGTAGAGGGGAAGAGGATCGATGGGGTACAACGGTCACGCCGAAGATCCGTACGTTATTACGCACCACCACCTCTCTAATGTTCGCTCGCGTTTACGACTGATCATAAATGCGACGTAAAACCACCCTTCTCCCCTTCCGATAGAAAACTCTGCAGGGGCGGACGGGACCTTTTACATCGCTAATATCGCGCAATTGTGGGAGTCCTTACTTCGCTCACGGAAGGAGAAAGAAAATGTCTTTTGGTACGGTCTCCCGGCACCCGCGAATGCTGACGAACTATTGTGAACAGAGCGCTATGTTGACGAAGGGCGAGAGCGAGTCACAATGCCCGGCAGCGGGCGTTCGACTGGTTGGAATTTCACTCCAACGAAATTTAATTTCTTCGCAAGCTCGTGTCCGAGAAAGCGCGATAGAACGTCTTGCAAGGATTGGATATCCAGCCTTAACGTCAAGAGCGACAGGGAGGCAGCGACGGTCGTTGAAGCCGTGAGAATCGGACCGAACGGGAGGGTTTGTGCGAACGTAGAGCGAAGGAGCAAGATGGGAACGCCAGTACGAACGGACGTGGCCTTTTTCCGTTGAAAGAGCGAAAAATGAGGATTCCGTGCGCGAAGGCAGAGTTATTGAATATCAAAGTTTCGAAATTCCGCGGTGCCAGCAAAGTTCACTCGAAAACATAACTTATAAGTAACTTCGGCCGGGGTGGTGGGGCTCGATAAGGAGAGGTATGAGGACAGAGAAACGACGGCGGGTCACCCGACCAAGGGTGAAAAAGCAGAAGGGCGGAAGTCGAGAGTCGGACTGGAAATGGTGGAGGAGGAGCCGCTCGCGCGGCGGGGGCGAGATAGGTTGATCGTGGTAAGGCAGGCGGTAGGAACGAGGCCGAGATCATTCGTCTCCCTGAGCCGGAAGTTAGGCTGCGCTCCGACTACGAGGACGAAGTTTGGTCAGAGTCCAAGTCGCTAAAAGGAAGAAAATTTCAGAAAATACGGAGTAGACGTAGCGCGTACGTCGCGAACCATTGGAAAAATTTAGCGCGGCTGGTATAGCGGCTGCGAACCGGCCCCGTAAACTCGCGAAACTCTCCTAAACGAACTAACATTGGCAACATTGTCCTCTGAGTATCCTCTGCAGGGAAGACCAGAAGCCCCCGAGCAGTCTAAGACAGAGAGAGAATGGAGGGTGGAACTAGGTTGTATAGGATGAGTTCGCGTCACAGTACAGCAATTCCGGGCGCCACCAAGAAAACACTCTTTCGACGGCAAGAAAAAATCTCACGGAGATGTATCCACGCTCTTTTCTAAATGCGCTTTTAATGGCACAAAAAATATGAACCTTGCGATACCACCGTAGCGAAGATAAATTTAATCTTGGCAAAAAGCTAAATAATTTAATACAATTCGTTCTTTAAATAAATTTAAAAAACAGAAAATGCTGATAATTTATTGTAATTATGTAGACTGTTAAATTAATTAATATTAATTTCTCAAATTATTCTGTTTAATTTTTTCTTTTAAAAGTAAATTTCAGAATGTTTTTTTTCTCCGTGTATTTCTAAAACAAAGTTTTATAAATTGCTTAACAAATTTGGTAAAAATTCTAAATTTCTAAAATAAAATAAGACAAAGTTGGTGTTATCTTTATTGCCTTGCAATATCTTCTTTCGTTGAATAATAGAGGCCATTCTACACATTTCTATATAAAACTCGATCGCTTTTATTTCTATTGTAACGAGGTAAGGGCAGTTTTCTAGACGATTACAGTCGGAATTTGTACCGTTATGGCGCACTTTCGCACGTAGTGCGCAAAAGTTTGAAAATGTAGAATACTGCTGGTACACAGAACAGTCGCTACAAGATTGACTTTCGAAGTAGAAAATGGAGCGTCATGATTCGGATGTTATCCTACTTGCCACTTTAAAAATACATATGCAGTACTGTCACTTAAATTTTAATTGTTTATTTTACATTTTCATATTTTTAAAATTAATTAATTTTACAAATACATAGGCGTAAATTATATTTACATTATTTGTAATAAAAAAAAAGAAAAAAAAACTAAAATAAAAAAAAACAGATCTAAAAATAAAATACAAAGGGTGGCGGAGTGTTTTAAATAAAATGTACAACTATTTTGGAAAAGAACGTCTAGGAAATATCACGCAAGTCTGCACGCGCATCGAATTCGCTTTGAATATTGTGTATTGGGATTGACGTATACCTACACTGAGCACGTGAGGTTACACAGCCCACGTCGAATCCTTGCATTTACCTTTCATCGCGTTCGCCCGCCGATATTCATTTTAAGCGTAACTGTTCTGGTCTATCGTTATTTTGGAAGGGTCCAGGTTGTGGACGTGGTGTCGACAAACGGATAGCAATACCGGGAGTGGCAACGGTGGTGAATCTGCGCGGCCCGTTGCTCTCGGCGGTAGTCATAAATTGAATACTAATTGACACATTGCGAGGCGCATCCGTTGTATTTCACGCGTTCAACTTTCATCGCGCCGGCCACTGTGTTTAAATGGCGGCACATATGCGCGAAGATATAAATTTACGGATAAATACGCACGACAGCTGGTTAATGCGAGTCGAGTTCCACCCTTGATTCTCCGCTCCCTTCCGCTGGTCACGCGCCCACCTCGCACTCCCCCGCTTATTCGAATCAATACCTACTTGTTTACTGGACCGTTGCCAGCGGGATTTCACCGAATCGACGGTCGTACTATCCTAATTAATTCCATCTTTTGTTGCGGCCCTTGGTTTCTCGCAACACGGCCGATTGCCGTAGACGTGAGAAAGGCACGGCTCCGCTAAACGTGACTCCTGTCTGGAGCGACTAATTATTAAGGAGCTTCTACTTCCCGTTTCTCTCTCAATCCGACTCACCGCCTTCCAGTTTGACTTACAACTGCCTGAAGTTTGGAAGCGATAGTTTCATCGACTTCGCGAGGATCAGTAGGCAGGCGCCCAGTTCAATTGAGACCGAATGATAATAATTCAATTAATTTCGAAGATTCAGAAATTCTTGGAAAACATTGGACATTCGAGCGTTGAGGGGAAATTGATATAGGCGATATTATATTAGCCGTGAAACGTAATACAATACAAAACGAATATTGCCGGTGCGAAGAATTGAAAACGAGCTTTTGAAAAATTATTTATACTTTTTTTCTTATTCACTATTAGATGACCTCTTTAAAAATGTTCCTGAATATCGCGAATATATTTCTGACTTGCAAACGGCCGACACGTGATAATGCCACAGTAAGTCGGCACAACCACATGTTGTATGAAGCTGCGTATATTTTATTTCGTTTGGTACCCACAATAGAAAAATGCTTAACGCGAAACTTGCTGACTGTGCGTGAAAATTTATTTGCGGCGAAAAAAAAGCGAGATATGCATGCTACCACGACGCGTACTATTGTAGAGCCTGACATTTTTTTTTTTTTTACTTTTATAAGGATCAAACTAAAGCATTCTCGCGTAAATTCCATTACAAATGTAACGCGTATATAGAAAATAATTGCATTATTGAAACAAATTAGAAAATTGTATCTGAAATTTTCGGCTGGATCGTTTTGAGTGCAATACATATCTACAAACAGGTTTTTTTATTGTTGAATAAAAATTCGTACGCGACAAATGTTAAATATAACCAGGTATAACGATAAAACCAGTTATTATTAATATTTAATTAATTTAATATATTACTTTGATTTTTAACGTTTTGCTTTATTATCACGTTTTATTAATTCTTTATAATTTTGAAAATAATTTTCTTGCCCTTTTTTTCAATTTGAGAATATAAGGACAAAAATAATTGTTCTTAATATTTTTGAAAGGAAATACTTTTATTATAATTACTTACCACGTAAACTTTGCTAGGTTTTCTTAGTTACATTAGGTTTCTCTCTAGTAGACAGGCACGATGGAGCGCGAAATCGAGGAAGCATTAAACTATTAGCTGCCGATTCATGCGTGAGAATAGGCGGCGGGTTCGGGCTTATTCTGAAATTGATTGTAATCCTCCGCACACGGAATAAAATGAAGTAATCGTAACAGTATATTTGAAAAAAAAAAAATTTATACGGTATTTTATTAAAAAAAAAAAAATTATTTCATACACATTTCTTATAAGGATGACATTTTTTTTAATTAACAATAATATTTAAAACTTTTTACATTAAAATTCTTTAGATTATTATAATGTAAAAAAAATAAAAAAAAACGGAACATAATTTTTGCAAAACAAATAATATTCGTTAATCTTTTTCTGATTTTACAACCTAATTTATTCTGTTTTTTAATGGTAGTAACCATAATTTGTAAAAAAGTAGTAGTCACTAAATAATAAATACGGTCTTATAATTTATGGCTAGTATCAAGCTAGTCACGAGTTAAGAAATATATTTAATCTGCGCGATCTAACCACTAGCTGCAAAATCATATTAGCTAGATAAATTTCTACTCGGGCTAACGCGCGCTCGACTGCTGGGAAAAACATTTAGATATCTAGCTTTTCTAGCTCGTTATTAGCCAGTAATAATTGTCTAGTACGTTTTAAGCGTTATATTTCTGGCTCAGTGCTGGACAGTTTTGCTAAACTGCCACGAGATAAATCACGAATTGATTAGCTAATTATTAGATAACGGATAAGCTCAATTTCCACTCAGGAGAATTATCAGACGATGGTATATGTATAACAGGTAATTTAAATGTGAAATAATTTTATCACAGATTTACTCTTAAAATAAAGTGATAAATTTACAAGTTAGACATCACAACAGGAAGAGATATCTTCTGGAGTGAAAATAAAGTTACGCAGTTAATCGTTAACCTCTTTTCTCGAGAGAGCTATGGAGGAAGGTGAAAGCGACGAAAATGAAGGAAACGAAGAACATACTTGAGCACACAACATGGACTTCTGGTATATTGGTTTAATCGGCCCTCCACTTAGCTTTTCCTTCTTCTCTTTAATCCTCGAAACAAAGTCCCTAAAGATGAAGTAGGAAGTTTACTACTGGACACCTATACTTTTGTTCTTGAACTCGAAAGAACTTTGTTCGTAACCAGTTTTCTTTTGCTCGACGCTATTATAGAATAATCTATATTTATTGAAATTGGAAAATACAACTTGGTTCTCGGATCACGAAAATTATTTTCTACATCGGAATATAATCGTTATATGCAGAATTGCATTTTATAAAAAACTTTTTTTTAAATTATTTTATAATAGTCATTTATTTCATTGTTACATATAAATCAATATGCGAGTAAAATAATTTGCAAAAATCCGTAGCTTATAAACTGAGCTCATATAATAGTTATAATGTTTTTTATCTATCCATTTTCACGAGGTACCGTTCAGAGAACGAGAAATATGGTGACATATTCCTGGTAAGAATCCATTCGGGGAACATGGGAGACCTTTTCAATTCGGTATATGGTAGTAATTTCTTATCTGCACCTACTACGTCGTGCACCAACGATATCTACGTAGAGGTAAAGTTACCGCCGACATTGTGATTGCGATTTATACAGATTCTGTCGATTCGATTCTCATCTTAAAATTATTCACGCACTGTGCATTTATAAACTATTATTGACGCCGATCGGTGAATTTGAACATTAAATGTAAAATAATATTAAAAACAATTTTTTTTAATATGCAAAAAAAAAAGAATTATTTGCGTAAAAATTTCTTTATATGAAATTAATTTTATAGACATATTGTATATTTACATCGTATCAAGTATTTTGTACAAACTCCACTTTTACACACATTTTTTTATTCGATGCATGTTTTAAACCAGTTTTAACTTACTTTTTATTTGAGACTTATGAAGCATCGATAAAATATCTTGCTTTTATCTTCGTTAGATGCTCGTTGCACTTGAGAATCAATGTTGAGAAGGAAAAGAACGTGGAAATGGCGCGAGATACTCGGGACTTCAGTCGAGGTGCTGATGTCGCTGAGCTGAGATTTATCGGTTTCCTGAATCATGGCGACGTGGCTGTCGAAGCCAGTCTAATTGATTTTTCCGCCCTCACCCCCGCGCCGCGTTCTAGAGAATTTTATAGCTCAATGTGAAACTTGCCGCTCAGCGCGCGCCTTCGTACCGTGTAACCCTTCTGGGAAAACTCACTCTGCCAATAAGAATTTAACCAACTGAGTAAAAACGCTGCCTCCCTTTACGAAATTGTTATAATTTGAATCTAAAGACGTACATCCCTGTGGAAATAATTTATACATCACTACGTACAGCGTATATTATTTTATCTCATGCAAGATTGAATTTTTAGGTCGCATTTAACACTCGTGCATTCAGTTCGTTCTCAATTACATCATTAAAATCGAAATTATTTACTTTATACAGTGCATTATTATTATTTAATGACAGGCTTAAATTCGTGAACGAATCCGTTATTGGATACTGGAGGGCATGCCAAAATAAAGCAAATGTACTTGATAATAATTCGTTTCTAATGAGCGTGCGATTAAATTAAAATGCGCTGATTAATTCATTGGAACATCCGTTGTCATTGCTCGTTAATTCCGGGTCGATATCCGGATGCTCATCTATTATTAATGTCATTGTAATTACGCGGTGGTGATCGGGTACTTATCCAGAGATACGTACCGGCACATGTCTTTTGGGTGAGCTAATGTGTCCTCTTGAATCCCCGGAATCAAGGTGTATAAGCTGAGCAACCTACTGGCATCGTCAACAGGCCTGCTAGCGCGACGAGGTGGTGTGTGTACACGCGCTTTTGACGCGCGTTGGTGTAAGCACCAGTCCTGATGGGTAATCGATTTTCATTAATGGACGTCGCTTGCGTAACACAGAATTTCAGTGAGGCGCAGTACCGACCCCGAAAGAGATGAGAAACTTCTGTCGCTACGGTGTCCTCATTGAAGTTGATAGTAACGTGAAGATAAATCAAAGACATGCTACTTTTATTGCGGCAGCATTTTCCAATTAAAAGTGCGGAATAATGCACGCGTTAATTTTCAATTAACAACTTAATTTGTCAAAAAAGACAGTTATACTAAACTTTTTTTTTTTACGTATTATAATAATTTTAGTATTTTAACGAAAAAATATTATTGCATAACACGATATGTGTTATCTCTTCGTTAGTCACACGCGACACTCTTTTATTATTTGTCAACTTGATTTAAAAGCAAGCTGTTAAAATTATATCATTATTAAAAGTACTTCTTTTTGGGCCTATTGTTCGCCCGATGCTATTACTTTCATAAAAGTACTAAAACCCGCTAGGTTTTAATTTATAAATTGCTATTTAAGGAAATAAATTTATCAAATTAGGATTTTGTTGAAATAGAACTTTTAACTTTTGATTAGGTATTATCAATTGATTGATTACAAAATTTAATTGAACCAAAGATATTTTATTCATGTCGATTATTGCCTAATATTTTGTAATTAATTCTTAGTTGTTTAAATACTGGATATTAATTAAAACAGAAATTCTATTTGACGTTTCGCATAATACAAATAAATGCGCAGCGCGCAGCTGTATGTTTGACGAGACATAAATTATAACGGTAGAAAACAATTATTTACGAACCTGACGCTCCGCGATTCCGTTTGAATTTAACATCGGAAAATATTATTAGCTTAGTTTCGCCGTAGGTTCAAAGTATATCGCGCGTTTCGTAAAATCTTCGTTTAATGAAATCTGTTTTATGCATTTTAGAAATGCAGGGAAATCAAATGTATATGTATATATAATACTACAGTAGTAGCCAATCGTTAACATCGTCGAGCTATTGCGTCGATAATGAAATTAATACTTAATTTTGTGAAAGTAGATGAAGTTCACAGTGACTGAAAATGCAAAACAATTATTTTGCATTCATAAAATTGGAGGGAGCGTCAATTACGCGAGCAAAATAATCGCCCATGTTTTATGGAAAAATTTGAGGTTGTCATTATCCACAAACAGAAGCATTACGATGCTTTATAACATAGTTTAATGTTATTTTCGCGAAATACTCGAAAACATGTTTTGCATCGGAAAATCAGATTTAATAGCTATTGTATGAATAACTTTACATTATAAAATTGAACATGCAAAATCGTTGAGAAGGCATATATTATGAGTAAAACGTGACATCCCTTTAGAACACTATCCGAACATCCGGGTCAGTTGGTCGGCTATGTGATATCCAGACTTTTACGAT
Organism: Cardiocondyla obscurior; assembly: GCF_019399895.1. Classification (NCBI taxonomy): domain Eukaryota; kingdom Metazoa; phylum Arthropoda; class Insecta; order Hymenoptera; family Formicidae; genus Cardiocondyla; species Cardiocondyla obscurior. Next base: position 10,348,252 of record NC_091864.1, on the reverse strand, counting down.
CTATCAAAAAAAAAAAAAAAAATGAAAAAAAAAAGAAAAAGATACCGTATATGCATTGATTCCGCAGCGGCCGCAAACGGCGACGGATGTTCACCCACGAAATTCCGACCTCGCCCCGACTCATTAAACGAGTGACATCGTAGCCGAGTTTTATGTTTCTCTGACGGTGATGTTGGTCGTTCGGTCGGTCTGTTCATATCCCCGTGCTAGGTGAGCGATTCTTTTTCTGTCGCGATGAAACGTTCGTGTCTTTTGCATGGAAATCGTAAAATTGACATTAACCCTTGGTATTCGTGTCTTCCGAAGACTAGCAGTCATCCTGCATGTTTAATATTCCTGCATAAGTAACCGAGACAAACGTTGTCTCTCGACAAACTTTTTTCTTAATCAGGTATTTTTTTCATGCGTAACACGCGATGTTTGTTCTGCCGGGAATGTTAACGTATTCCGCGGCAAATTACGACGTGGTGTAAAGATCAAAACAGCAGAACGATAAATCGGAGATTCATTGCTACGCACTTGCACGGGATATTTTTTTTTCCTTTTTTTTTCTATCGCACCTCGTATTGTTCGGCTCGGTTGAAAAATCGTTTGGTCGAAAAAGAAACCAGATTTATTCAGCCCGTGTCCAAATGTGGCGTATGAATAGACAAGGAGAAAGGGAGAAAAATATTTCCGTGATTTTTTTGCCAGCGTAAATGAATCTGCAACTTGGCAGGCGACGTCCAGCGCGCAGTTTCCGGTGTGCGGGTAATGTCCATGACCGATAATAGGCGAATCGATCTATTTATACAAAAAGTTCCGCCATATCACGTAATGAATAATCTCAGTCAGAGTTATCGATTTGGGCAATCAATTGAGGGCACAATGACGTATATGGAGACGTGTGATGAGCTTCGATCGGTCGTACTATGTATTGGATGACAACTGCATGAATAACTTATAACCCGCGATAGCGATTCGTACACATATCCACGCCTCGTCATTTTCCTTAGATGCATGTTACATTATTCCGAGATGTTTTTCATTGCTACTGGCAAAATGCCGAGCATAAGTAACGGCCGGGCATCAGTGTGCCACATAGGTCGCGTTTCCTCTGGTACTTTTGTTCGTCTCTTTCGCTCGGTTCTCTTATTATTATTAGGAACGTGAGGGGCAGCCGTCTTCCTGCTGCCACCCTGTAAGCGCAGTGCAGTTTTATGCTTTTCACGGGATGCCAACCACGAAATCTCGCTAGACAAATTGATGTATTTTTCGCGGTGCTGTTCGCTCTTCGAGATATATGGCTTAATGTGCTCGATATTAAGAGCCGCGTCGTCATTTGGAAAACATATCCGAGACATTAACTGAAATAATTACGCTCGCAAAATTCCCGGCTCAGCCCGGTCATGGCGCGTTGCCTCCGCTAATTATCCATGTAACGAACAAATTAAAGTCGTACCCGAAGCGATCCCGAACGTGCAGAGCTGCGCGTTGTCTGGCTCTGAAAAATAACTGGATAAAATTGTAATTGCAGAACGAGGTGAATGAGGAAATTAACTCGAGTTGTGGGTAGTAAGAAAAAACAATGCCACATGCCAACTGAGAAAAAAAAGAATTATATCGCTCCGTTTAATTTTTTTTTTTTTTTTTTTTTGTAATTGATTATTTTTGTAATATCTGAAACGATAGATAAAGTCTTTTGAATTATATTCACATTAATTTTTTGTTTCTAACTTTTTATTAGTTGTTATTGTATGTATTAGTATATATAAATAATTATCTTAAGAGGCATCGTTTAAGATAAAATGTTCAAACAATAACAAAAATTAAAATATTGGTAACATATATTATTATCACAAATTATTTATGAATTATATAACTTTATGTAAACACGTATTGTAATAGTCAAGGATTGTTTTATTTTATATCATCAATTTGAATGTAATTACCTGTCATATTCAAAAGAAAAAAAAAGAAAAAAAAAACAGAGAAGAGGTCTACAGAGGGCATACACGCGACGTAAACTGTCACTCGTTAAATATATGCTCTGTATATCACTCAGAAAGTGAGTACTTACGAAGAGAAGTTTTACATTGGCAAAAAACGCGCATCGACTTCCTACGTCTAGGCGAATCGACTGAATCACGGACTATTCTTTTTGGCGTCGCAGACAGTCGGTTGGTCTCATGCGGAAGCGAATTGCCCCGTTGTGTTTTGTACAATACCGCGTTTTGGAACCACTTTAAATTTTGGCAGACTCGACTGTTTCTCGCGCAACTTCTACGCTCGTGAAACTTAGGAATAAAAGACATTGCGTATTTTCGACGAAGAACAGTGAGGAAGATTCCTTTATACGATGCAGTTTTGCACCACACGCGACTATTATGCATTGTTCTTTTTTTTTTTTTTTTCTCTTCCAGCATTAATTAGTCTTTAAACGTGATTGAAATGTTGATTTATTTCTTAAATAAAATTTTATAAGAAGTTAAATGTATACTTCTATAAAAATGTTAAATATAATTTTATGTTGCGTTGAATCACATTATTGCATGCTATTTTATGCAAAGTTTAATAAAAAGAAAAAACATCTTTTTTTTTTCTCTATGCAATAATTTTAAGTAAAAAAAAAAAAAAAATTTGCGTTAGTAAGCTGAGCTCATAGAAGCTAGAGTGCAAGAAGTAAAATCTCAAAAAATAGTGTAATGTTTCGGAAGCAATCATCCACTTTCGTTTTTGAATTCTGCTGATATGACTGGGATTTCTTACATCATCTTTGGCTCCAGTAACCTTCGATAAAAATGGACGCGAGCCAATAATTACATTCTCATTTTCGCATCTTTTTCTGTCGAAATGTCATTCTTCTTGAAAGTATTCGATGTTCTATCTAATATAAAGAATCATAAAAAATTATTTTTTACGATTATATAACCACATTTAACATGGTTATTAAAGTCGAGAACGAATCGGTAATTTATGCAGTAGAGTGAATATAGAATTAAATTTTTAATGTGGGAATGTCGGCCATTAATTATTGGCTGTAAACTTTTTTTTTACATTATTGAATACCTGTATGGTCAATGATGAATCACTCGTTATTGAATGTATCGTGCTCAAGTAGCGTGTGGCAAACTGTATAGTCCCGGTTACGGTACCGGTTACCTAATCATGCTCTATGATATGCTACACGTGCAGTGTAAATTGGTTCTCGAACCTTTTCGCTACAAGTGTTACCAGCCTCGCTGTACTATTTGCCCGCAAACGCGCCTAGGTTTCGGCATCTTAAGTGGACCCAAGTCGGCCCATTATTTCAGTTTATATTAGGGTCTTTTACGAGCCAATACAGAAACTCATGCACAACATAACTAAAACCATAGTGGACTTGCTAATTGTTGGCGAGCGGCTTAATTTTCACAGAACACCGTGTTATCGACATATTCTCTACTACTGTTTCGAACAAAATTTGATAGTATTATTTTACGAGATTATCTTTCGATATTTAACATATATATTTACATAAAATTTATAATTTGATATTAAAACGGATATTTAATGTGCGATTAAATGTTTTGTTACTAATTTTGCTTTTTTATTTACATTTTGATTAAAAAAGGAAATCAATTTATTAATAAAAAAAAAAAATCTGGGTTTTTTTAATATTTAGATTTTATAAATAGATTCTAGACTTGTTTAACGTTCTAAATAAAGTTCAATTATTGATGCAGACGTATTACGCCATCAATAATCTACGTAGTAATTTATGCGTGATTACGTAATAATACTATTGCGTGGTAACAGTGAATGTAGGATTGGTGACCTTAAGACTTATCGTATCACAGCGTATATCATTTATTAAGACATACAAATGAATAAATATTAAGTTTACAACTAAGATAATTTAAGTAAATCAGGTCAATAATGGGAGTAACATAAGTTGATGATGTCAACTTTGCGCATAGAAATATTATTACATTATCTCAATAGATATACACTGCCGCTATCAGTCTTTAAAACGCGATGCCTAATTAAAACCGAGATAATATAATTACATCATTGATTTTATCAATTTATTTAACTTTATAATTATCACCAAAGACGATTGTACAGTTCACGTTTTATTTCAAAATATTCCTTAATACAACGTATTTGTCAGCACTGCTAATATTAAAAAAAAAAAATATATATATATATATATATATATATATATATATATATATATAAATCACGCGATTATACTCGCCGACAAATTTTATCAGCGAAGAAAAGCATTAGCAATTACTATAATTTGATAAAAATTAAAAAATGACTTTTTGCATCTAAACATTTTAATTGAGATTTAAATAATCTCATTTGAATTTTGTTTAGCTTGAAATATGTAGATAATATGAATTTATAATGCTGGAAGATATGTATAGTTGTTTTTAAACAGGAAAAAGATTAACATAATCATTAACATAACTATAATAAATTATGTCGTCCGCGATGTAGGCGCATTACGTAATGACTTAATTATTTAATTACAATGAAAAGTAACATGCCACATGGTAATTATTTTGTTAATTCTGTAATCTCCCTCTTTGTGTTGCTGTCATCTGTGTAGCAATTAAACAGTCTCGTGTCACACCTGTTTCAAGTGCACCTATATTAGTCATGCAACCAGTTCAGAGTTAACGTGCACAATATACATTTATTTATCAGCGGTTTACCGTATACGGTTAATGCCAGTAGAGATCTCAATGACGTTTCGTTTGAGTAAAACAAATAGCGGATGCCTATTGTATATTTCCATTTACAGCGCGGAGTGCGTTTCGTCGCTAGATACACGGTTGCAAAATGACGAAAATAAATTCAAGCCATATAAAATTTGCACGGCCCGTGTACATCGAGCCATCTAGAATCGAAATCCTCACCATTGATTGTAAAACAAATCAATCGTTGACAGTTTGGCAGTTTATTGTATCGCTTGTCTCGAAATGTTTTTACTTGCACCTGCACGCAGTCATAATTATGCATATGCGCATCTGCAGCTCGTGAATCACAAAAGTCTTGTTGAGTTGATGCATTATCGAGGCTAGCGGTTACTGCGTTTCAGCATAAAATCAATTATCTCGATTAGCATAACGTTCTTGTCAATTCGCTTTTTTTTTTATTTTCTACCGCGCTCGTTGACACGCTCCGTTCGAACTGGAATATAAATTTCTCACGCGTGCTCGGAGCAATTTCATTGAAACTCCATTCGACGAACAGTGCGGATTGACATTTTCATTTGGTAGAGCGAATAGAATGACATCGCCGTTCTCGCATGCGTCCCATAAATGATAAAAAGATGTAACGTTATGCATTAATCAAAATGTTAAATGACGTCGGTATCGCCGAGCGCGCTTCAAATGGACGCCGCGCGATAAATCAGATCGCGTCTTTTTTGCGCCGACAAGCTATTGTGCGTTTATTCATTTCCTGAATGTCCGTCCCGGATATTTTGGTCGAGAGCAACACTCAACGCAGTCTCCGGAACACACGCACCGTGCAATTTATTTTTGCGAGACGACGTTTTAATAATGGAAATGTAATGCGTGACGTTGAACAAGCTGAGCTTCGAGTTTAATAGAGAACTTAATGACGGAAAGAAAAAGCAAGCAAACACAAAATGACACATATCATGAAACACACTATCTGTTATAAATTTTAATATAGTCTGCGTGATTCCAACAATTAACGTATCTTTGTTTTTTTTTCTTTTATAGCGGCATTTAATAAACGGTGCCAATCTAATTTCACAATTTTAAAATATTATATTAAAGTTATAATTAAAAGTGTTATAATGCTTTAATCAGTTACATCATAAGAAGCTTAAGTTTAAAGATATCTCGGCTAATCCAAAGATCTTTGGGAAAGTAAAGTAGTACTGGTTCTTACGGATTACGATCCAGCTTCGGTAGCTTACGCCTAGTCCATTCAATATACGCTCGAAGGACAAGGACGTATTTCTAGAACGGCCATAATTTATTGACTGCGGCGGATAGAATCCGATCTACCTATCTCAGTTCTCGTAGCTCCGTTCAAAGCCTCCACCGACGTAGATCAACGACGATACTCGCGAGAGGCTGAAAACTAATCAGGATCGAAGGTAACGGATGAGGAAACCGCGCTACGGCAGATTGTCTCAAATGACGTATGGTACCATCGGGGACATCACTCAAGACATTTTCCGATACCTATCTAGATGCGCTGTGATGTCGTAACGCTGTCGCCGTCATCGTCTGAGACACCACGTCGCGGCGTACCTTATTTTCGTTCAATTTAATACCGTCAATATGTCGCTTCCCATTCTGACTTTATTTTCATCCGGGACCAGCGAGCCATGATTTTAGCGAGACAAGTATCCCCGAAATCAATCGAGACTTCATCATTATTCACTTCGAGAACACTTTTTCGGGGGGTTTAGACGGCTGGAAATTTCCAAGTTTTGCGGTTAGCGAGCTCCTACAAAGCTTGACGTAAATGTGGTTAATTTTAACTAATAATCAGAAATGCAGCCTTGGGTGGCACTTTTGCCGGTGAGATGTAATTGAATACGTACTCGCAAGTCATTTACAGAGCATTAGACTTCATCAATTAAGGTTTGATTTCTACGGGGAAAGTTCTAAGTGCTGGAACTCCGTCCTCGCGTGTCGACACGTGAAGTCATCTCTCCTTGAAATCTCGCGCTCCTTATTCCGAATCGCTACCTGGGCCAATGCCGCTCTTTCGTCGCGGTCCTTCTTTAAACTTTTCTCCGCTTCGGTTCCTCGGCGTTCACCTTGCATCGATTTCCTCGTTCACGCCTCGACGCGTTTCGTTCATCCCGAGATGTCACCTACTCGCTCCGTCTCGCTCGCAGTTGAAGAGCCACACGAGTCGCGAGTTGCAAAATGTTACGGCTCGCGCACACCCTCTTCCCAATGGAGAACTTGAAAAATGGTCCTGCTTATACCGCGGAACTTTTCAAGTAGGTTACACCGTTTGCCTGCGTCGTATGCGATCGCAGAACGTCCCCCGTACTACGTTTTCTCCCGCGCTCTCACATAACTAAATAAGCTGATAATTATTTATGACGGTTTCTCCACGCGCGTGGTTAAACGGTTGCGATGAATAGTTCCCCTAACTTGTCCTGTCGACCTCACGTGACTCCTTTAGAACTTTGTCTCGAAGTTTGTGCCTCAAGAGCTGTGATGCTTTACTGTAATTAACTCGACAACTAATTACTCAGTGCGCGGTAAACGTATATTGTATTATAAAATATATTGTATATATATATGTATAAATTGCATATTCTAAACCGAAACGCGAATAATTTCAAATCTAATAACGATGCTAATTGTATTCAATAACATTGTTATCTTTTCAGCAAAGTAATTGTAACAATGTTTTATCGAGCATGCGTACATTTGTACCAATTTTATCATATTTAGCTACTGATAAAATATAACTATCTTATCATATTTTTATCATAATTTTTTCTCGTAATTGAATTGAAAATTACAATACGTTCTGTATTACATTTTCTAATTTTTACGCGCCACGACTTGTGATAAACTTTCCGTGCCTCTTCTCTGCTTTGAGAATTGGCGTAGTTGTTTTTTCGGCGACGGCATTTCCGCTGTACGGTCATCGTACGAGAACCTTGTAAACTCACACATTTCATCCTGTCGCTTGCCAACGACGAACAAATAAGTGTTGGCATTATAAAAAAAGACACTGGTGTACATTCCCCTTTCACGAAGTCTGAAGTTGTCTTGAGAGGAGATAATGAGACTTTGTTGTGTTGATTACGCTTGAATTATGAGAGTAAGTAAAGTTTTTAATCTTATTTTACATTTGCGATGACTCGTGCGGATAAACTCGTGCAAAGTAAACTAATAATGCAACTGATACGATGCTTTAAACGAGTAGGATTTCACACTTCGAATAAATGGCATTGTCTCAAATTGTCGGCGCATTGTACGCTTTTGTATAAAATTCATAACACAGCGTTCAAGGGAAGGAAACCTTCCGTTTCCTGGCGCAAAGAGATCAAAATATTCTACCGCACATACACCCACGCACTTATTTATAGTTTATATATTCGCAATAATATATGCGTGCACGCGACGTTGTTGCTAGACTTAGTTTCCTCCAACGCTCGCTATAATAGGAAAGATGAATAACAGCTCTACATTCTTTATCAACATTTTATCGTCCTTTTTATAAACCGAACAAAGTTCAACAATTTTTTTTTTTTTACCTGACATACATGCATATTAAACATTTATTAATTATTATTATTATTTAATTAAATACTTACTTAAAGTAATAATTTATTTAAATAAATAAAACACGTAATATATTAAATTAAATTAACCATAATTATATTTTACTCACAATAAAGGTACCGTTCAACACATTTATATATACAAATAATAATGCATTTTCCCGAAAGGATGATGCAAATATTTATTTATATACTATAAGACATTATTAAATTATAATAAAAATGTCGACATTTTAATGGAATAACGTATCTCTAACGGCAGTGGATAATATGTCGCACAGATTCTTGCGAGATTGTTCGAACGTGGATTGCGTCTCACAGAATCGGGACAACTTTGTACTGGCAGCGTAGTGCCATTATCCCTACGACGAAGTATTGTTACAAAGTACGGTTATCACGTTTAACGTCGCGCAGCAGCAACGGCGTTCCTCGTAGCGTTACTTATGTGATGTCGCGCCGCGTATAAGAAGGCAGTATCTTATTACGTCTACGTGGGCGATGCAAGAGGACGAGGTGTGTCTTTGTACTTTCTCCGCGTCTCCTCCGTGTAATCTCCATGCAAACGTCTAACAATATTGTCGCAGCTATACCGAATTACACGCATATTTTACGCATTCGCACGTAGTCGCACGCGTTGCCGTATAAGAATTTAAATTTTTTCCAGCGAAAGAGCAATATACGAAGCAGAAGTTAACTGGCTGCGATAAATCCGAAGAAACGTTACGATCGACTTTTTTTTTTTTTTCTCCAGCTTATACTCACCCTCCACGTGATTATTCTCACACGTCGCGGCCAATATTCTCGCGTTACGAACAAGTTTCCCGACGTTCTCAAGTTGAAGGATAATCTCCGAAACTTTTATCGGATTATTGTCGAGAAGTCATCTGTATCAACGTGAGAAAGTGTTTCTCTCAAGGAGTAGAGTTCCGTTTATCCGATCTCATTAGCAGAAAGGAGGTGCCATTCATAATTGTCATTATTGTCATTATATCTTACTTTTGGAAATATGCTGCTTGTTCGGCTTTATTATTTAAAGGTACATCATGGTTACTGATTTCATTAACTAATAGAGATGTATAATTTAATGTTAATAATTAAAATATTAAATTTTAATTTAAAGACTTAATTCGCAGCTTATATACGTACTTTTTATATTACATAAATTATTACGATATTCGTAATAAGTACGTTTGTCGTAAAAACAAGTAATAATATAAAAATTATTTGAATTCTTTAATTTATAATTATATAAAATTTAATCGAATTTTAGCGTGTTAATTGACATTACTTAGTCCGAATTCCATTTAAAGACGATTTACTTTACTATATCTTACCGCCTTATTCTTCGTTAAATAAGGTATGCAAAACTATAATAATTTTAAGACAATATTCAGCGTACGGTTCCTTTCGTTAAAAGGATCTTAAGCAATCCCAGTTCCTTGAATGCGTTCATCCTGCTCGCGCGTAATTGAAAGGATATTAATAAGTACAGTCTAGTTGAGCCGGAGGGGCGAAACGCAAATGAACTTGACAAAGATGTATGTCACAGAGAGCTCGGAGCATTATGGAGAAGCGCTTGTCTTTCTGATCGCAGTGTTGGCTATGATATTAGATCGTTGAGCAGTAAGATTCGCTATTGAAACCGTGCTATGCTCTAGAAACTAAATAGCCCTTCGCTCTTCTCCGTTCTTCTTCTATCGTTAATGTTCCGCCACGGTACCTCCTCTTTCTCAACAAATGTATTCTCCGTTGGAGAATAATGGACACGAAAGCTGCTGGAATAATTAATACCGGCAATTAGATGGAAGATCAACTGGTAAATTGTTTACGAGAAATAGGGTTCCTAAAGGGATTAGTATATTATAACTGAAAATGTACGTATATTTAAGATTTGAGGGCGTATACAATAATTGTGACGTTAATATTTGAATGTCACTAAAAAGCGTTTTAGATATAATATATGCATATCACAAATTCGCGGTGTTAAGGAAGCAATTTCTTCTTTAATAATTTTTTTTTTAACTGATCGTTAACGTGATACGATCACGCTACAATAAATCTTTAATTTCGCGAATATCCCAAAACTTATGTACCCAGGAGACCGTTGAGTTCTTGGTTATTATATGCAGGAGGAAAATCTCCTAATGGATTCTTTTATTCCGCGAATCGGTTCCTTTCAAAATCTTTTTGAGCTGAACTTGTCCACGGCTCGCGCGATTATTCTATTCCGCGGCGTTTCCACGTTCTGTGAAATCTCGAAAGTTGCATTCGAAAAGGGACGGGGAAAACAAATTGTATGGAAAGATGAAACAGTCTTAATGGACTCTTAGAAAGGCAGTGGAGTTACGCCGAAGAAGGAAAGGTGGGTTAAGTAAAACGCTGCCGGAGCGTTGGTGGACGGTGTTAGTAAGGCGCGCCTTGGAACTCGTCTCGTGGAACTCCCCTTTCTCTCTCTCTCTCTCTCTCTTTCAACTGTTGTGCAAAATATTATTCAAAGCAATGGTGAAAGGACGACGGAGCGTGCAGGAGGTAACAACGAATCGGGCAAAAGGAATAAGGGTGAGATGTAGGTAGCGAGAATGTATCCGCGCGGCTACCATTTCCACCCCTGTTACGGCTCTCACCACGCTAGGCAAGCAGGAGTTGTCTATCCCGTTGCTAACTTCATTTAAGTTTTGATCCTTTTACAAGGTACTCCATGCTAACTTTCCATATCGAGCATTGAAGGAGACACTTTAAAATTTCGAACGGAAAGGACTATTGAACTCGAGGCAAGGCGTGGTCGTCACGTCGCCGATTGCGGTGTCTCTTAGGCAAAGATTGTTAAAAACAAAAAATATAAAGAGTAAAAAAAAAAGAGACAAAGGAAAGCGTAAAACAAAAACAGAGATAAAAGTAGCGAAAAGGAGCAAAAGATTATACAATGAAAGGGTTGAAGAGGTGCATAGTAGCGTTCTATTCGTGACTTACAAAGGTGGAAACACGACTTTTATTACATTGAGTCACTGGAAACGAGGCGTAGTTCACAAAATTATACATTGCGTTAAAATGCAGATACAAATTCTTTGCTGAGAAGTATGGCCCTTATATTTTTCTTTCTCATTCCCTGCATCCGTCCGTTCGTTGAGTTGCTTCGTTCTTTCTTTGCGAGTGGTTATTCTTTTGCTGTTTTTCTTTCTCTTTTTTTCTTATTATATTTGACCTTTTTTTTTTATTTCTTTCCGTTTTCTTTGTTTTTGCTAGTCCGATAGTTATTCGTACTTTACCACTAACCTCATAAGCTCTACCGTTACCTGCCATTAAATCTCGCACAAATAACTTCAACTCTTTTATCTTGCGAGACAGCCGCATGTTTCTTCCTCATTATTAAAACGCCTTATCGAGAACACCGAACATTACTACATATCATTCGTGGCAAAACCACCACAGAATCAAAGTAAATGCTTTTGTTAACATTTAATTGGCAAGTTTTTCACTGCAGTTAATTTGATTTGAAAATATAAAAATATATAAATATCGCCGTCTGTAAAAATAATATTTCTGACATTGGCGTTTATTTCAGTGCACTCGTTAAATTTTAAATTTAATTAATTGTGCTGTATTATATTTAAATAGCCACCAAGCGTACCAATACATTTTGCTACGCAATAAATAATTACATTGCACTTATAACAATATATAAATATGCTGTAAAATATTCCTTTCGAGGGATATGTCAATCTTGCTTTACGACATTTGATTATAATACACTTGGAGCGCTTTCCGAGGATTTCGCTATAGAATGGCGAGAAGCCTAAGATGGGACAGTGTATCTTCTACGATACGTCGAACAGGCTTTAGAACTTCGCTGCAGTTCGCACGGAGTTGTGGGGTGCGCGTTATCGGATACATCACATATCGAAGCCTCCAACGTTACTGATATCGATTAAGCCATTGTTCTAAAGATCCTGGGGAGCTTCTAGAACGTGCTCAAGGCGTTGAAAGTAGAGAATCAGAGAAAAAGTGAGAGGGAAAGGGAAACGAGACGAATTTTCATCCATAAAAGAAGGAAATCTCTTATCGTTTCTCGTGTCCATGGCGTGCACACAAACCACAGAGATGTGCATGTACACGCCTTCGGGGATCCTTTTGTACCCGCGCCACATTATAGAAACTGGTGCATTAGACAGAGTAATACGGCTGGAGGAATTCCAATTGCAGCACGGCCACGTCGTTCGGTTTAACGATTTCGTCGGACTTCAGAGAATACGGAGCGCTGCCGTACAGAGAAGAGGAGTGGGCTTGTGTATAGACTGCTCCGTTGACATGTTTAAAGACCGTCATACATCTCACGACTAGAGAGAATTGCACGTTGCCTTAGGCCACGTGCAAATGTATCAATATTCATCCCGTCGATTTGACTGTTGTAAAATACTACGGCGGTACTGTCGGAGAATTGTAATAGGCTGCGGGAGCACCCGATCATTATGTGACTTTAATGCACCATTTATCCGCATATTATATTAACATCTCGCCATTTTTATTTACAGATCCAAGTTTCAACATAAATTAGAAATATATTGCATTAGAAAGGTCCTTCTGCAAAACATTTTGTAAGAGTGATCGTCGATTATAATTATTTTAAATATTAGGGTTTAAATAATAATATCAATAAAACTGCTTTAATTAATTCTGTCAGTAATAATAAAATAATCAATATCTGTCAGTAGGTATATAATACATTTTCAAAACGTATATTATGTTTTTCTAATGCAAATGTAAACTTTTACATTTATATTGCCGTGTTGATTTCGACTTTGGATTAAACTAAATATATACTGTATCAAAATAAAATTGCAATTTTTTATTTGCATTTTGTAAAGTGATTAAATTCATATTTGCTGCTGTCAACTAAAATTTTAAAAGAAAAGTGTTTACGATCTTACTTGATTAAATAAAAAGCAAGATTTTTGATAAAATTAATGTTAGAAAACATATATTTTATAGTTGATAATGTTTATCGGTATTTCTCATTTAAATTGCGATTGCAGACATGACGGATGATAAATTGAACAAATATCGAACTGACTAACAAAGCTAAAAAGAAAGAATATAAATGTTCAAGAAGGACGTTATCAAGAACTCTTAACATTTTAATATTTCATATCTTAAGATGCAGTTGGAGACGAGTTTGTAAAAAGTTATAAATATAAGCGTATCACGCGAATAAGTTAAAAGGGAAACCAAGCGATGAAGTAGTCGGTATTATTGAGTAAAAGCAAGTGTTTTAGCGAGAAATAGTTTGTTTTTATAAGTAACAATTTGTTACAAAGTGATTATATGATAAGAGTGATTATTTAACATAAGATTATTTGAATAGATTAAAAACTAATGCTATCTAATTTTTTAATGTTAAATATATATTTTTATTTTTTTTAAATACTTTAACATATTTTATTTATTAAATAATGTTTAATAAATTTTATTAAAATAATATTAATTACAGATAAATTTTAATATTTTAATACTTGTGAAATCAGATATCTGAAGTAAAAATACAAAAAAAAAATCTGATCAAAACAATTATGTTTTCAGAATGTTCCTTGCTATATTATTATCAATAATTTTGATATATTTCGTATATAATTTTTACGTGCGATATGGACCGTACGGACGACTTATTAGTAGAGTACCAGGACCATCAGGTTTTCCAATTATTGGAAATATATTGATTCTCCAAGGTTCACAAGGTAAATTATAATTTTAAACATATATATCCATATATGTATTGTTAAGTTCGCCTTTGGGTTCGTGGTTCCCCCGAAGAGACTCCTTGGTGACGGGTTGTTAACAAACTCCCGCTAGGGAAAGGCGTTTGACAGCTGGTTTAGGTTTGTTTACCAAGACAGCTGGAACTCGGCTGACAGAATTGGTTGTGAATGGCTGAGTCTCATAAAGTTTCTTGTATTATTTCGTGTTTAACAATAAAAGCTAGTTATTTTGCAAACGAGCTTGATTATTTCGCGAACGCGCGTGTCGTGCGCGAGAGTAAGTATGAGTGTGAAAAAAAGCGACCCGGAAGCGAGCATAACAATATTTTAAGAAAAGAATTTATTAGTATTACGACATGTTTAACATTTTGAATATTAAAAGAATACATACTCTTTTATATTAAGTACTTCAAATAGATCTGATTAGATAAAACGATAAAACGCAGGTTTAAAAATGATAAGCAAAATTAGTTACACTTTTTTTCCATATTTATAATATTTCTGCATTTAAAGTGCATGCGTTTTTTTTTTTTTTTTTAGAAGAACTATGGAAGTTTTTTATCTCCTTACATAAACGATATTATCCTAACTGGAAAATATGGGGATTTCATACAAGTCTTGTTTCCATCAGTCATCCCGATGATTTCGAAGTAATAAAAAAAAATTTTATTCTATTTTTATATAATTGATATATGTAAATAATTCATAATTAAATTAATGACTTATATTATTTTTAAGAAAATATTAAATAACACAAAGCATATCACTAAGAGTGAGGCGTATGATCCATTACATCCTTGGTTAAGAGAGGGTCTTCTTACCAGTGGAGGTAAGGTATTTTATAACAATATAAAAATGTACATAATTTTATTATTGCATATATGGTATACACACTATTATTTTTTATACTGTTATAATATTTTAGGCTCCAAGTGGAAATTGCGGCGAAAAATATTAACTCCTACGTTCCATTTTAATATATTACAGCATTTTATTGAGAGTTTTATTGAGGAGAGTGAGAATATGACAAAATCTTTGCAGAATATAGGAGACGCTGTTGTTAAAGATTTAACACCGTTTATTAGTGAACATACGCTTAATACAATATGTGGTACATAGTGTTCGTTTTCAAAATTAACAAATTTTAACTCAAAGATAAAATCTTCATTGCAATGATTTAATTTTTTTCTTTCAAGAAACTGCTATGGGCATCTCTTTACGAAGAATGAAATCATTTCAAAAACATTATCGAAATGCAGTTCATAAGATGGGTGAATTAGTGGTATATAGGTATTTATAATTTATAGATATAAAAAATAAGTGCGATGTATCAGTAATAAAATAAAAAGATATTTAGTAATTAAAAACAAATAATTATTACTATATTATTTTTCGACGTTACTATATTGATTGGAAAGCCATTACAATACTGCATTAAAATATTAATATGAAATAATGTTTTATGTTCATTAGTAATTATATTGTAATTACCTAAAAGATTTTTTTTTTAATTAATTTTTTAAGAATTATTTAATATCTTGTAATAATAATTATTATTTAGATTGTTCAGACAATGGTTAAGATATGATTGGGTATTCTTTTTAACATCGAAAGGTAGAGAGCAAAAGAAGATTTTGAAGACATTACATGAATTTACAGAAAAAGTACGTAAAAATAATTTTTTTTAATGGTGGCTACGAACACTCTTTCTTTTTCCTTATTTCCATGTATCTTTCACATGTAATATATTATTTTTCTAATATATGTATGTACGTAATTACTTCTCATTTACGTATGTGCCATTCGACCTTGTTGATAAATGTAGAATTCATAATGTAACTCACGCGAGTCACGCTTCAAAACCACTGATCTTTGTTTCGTTATCTCGTTTGCTACCGCTTTACATAGCTTAACATAATATAAAAGAATTTATATACTAATTAAGCATGTATAGATTATTGCAGAAAGAAAAATGTATCATAAAAATATGAACGGGCAGTTCTCGAAAAACCTTGGCAAAGGCACAGAAGAAATAGATGCTAATGATACAGAGGTTATTGCAAGTAAGAATAATTTAATCAATACATATATAGCTTTATTTTAAGATTTAATTTAACATACTTATTTAATACAATTAATAAATAAAAATTATGTTTTACAATTATCATTTTCATGCTTATATAATTTAAATTAGGTCGCAAAAAACGGCTTGCAATGCTGGATCTTTTAATCCTGGCGTCTCAAGAAGGTTCATTAACCGATATAGATATTAGAGAAGAAGTAGATACTTTTATGTTTGAGGTCTGTACTAGTAAATTATTTTTTTTTTTTTACTGGTTTAATCTAATCAGAACGTATATGATATACTTAATGTAAACAATATGATTACAGGGACATGATACTGTAGCGACGAGTATATGTTTTACTTTATCACTACTAGCTGAGCACAAAGATATCCAGGTATATTTTGTTAAATAAGCTTTGCTATTAAAATTAAATAGTTCTCTTAATTTAACGAACTTATTTATTAAAAAAATAATAAGTACAAAAAATATTAAAAATATGAAAAATGTTTTTTTTAATATTAACGATATAGGATTGTGTCAGAAAAGAAGTCAATATCGTTATGCAAGAAAATGAAGGTAAACTTTCCATAAAATCGCTCCAAGATTTACAGTATTTAGAGAGATGCATAAAAGAATCATTGCGTTTATATCCTAGTGTTTGGTTTATTTCACGAGTTACTTCGGAAGACATGCAATTAAGTAAGTAACTAATTAATTTTCCTTTGTTATATATACAATTATATATACAATATATTATCAATTATATTATGTGTTCTATTATCAAATATCATACATGCACATTTATAAAATAAAGCATTACATACTTTTTATTTTAATAAAGAAAATAAGATTAATAAAAATATTTTTTTAGAATCGTATTTAATACCTGCTAAAACAATGATGTTTCTTAATATCTACGGTGTGCATAGAGATCCCAATTTTTGGCCAAATCCAAAGATATTTAATCCCGATAGATTTTTGCCTAACAAAATACGGGATCGTCATTTTTACTCATATATACCATTCAGCGCGGGACCACGTAATTGCATCGGTAAAATAATTTTTAATATTTTTTTACATGGTTATATTACAACACATGACATTGCAGGCCAGCGATTTGCTATGCTCGAGATGAAAGCGATGATATCACATTTGATACACAAGTTTTATTTGGAACCCGTTGATTACTTAAAGGATCTTTGCATAAAAGCTGATATAGTAATCCGACCCAATCATCCGCTTCGTGTAAGATTTATCCCAATCACCACAAAATCTATATAGATAGTAGTAAAAAAAAAAAAAAAAAAAACATTCCTTATAATAATCTTATCAAAGCAAATAAAAATTTTTGTAAGTTTTATAATTGACTGTGAATATTATATTTAACTGAGAATATTGTTGACTCTTGCTTACTTTTTTCTTTTCTTCCTTTCTTGAGTTTAATTGTGTTTTATACATATATATTATAGCACTTTTTATAATTTTAATTTGCAATTTCGTATTTGCTGATTAAAATAATTTATTTAAAATTTTGTAAGCTTAACTTCATATTTATAATTATCGCCTTCAGCATTCTTAAAATAGTTCTTATATAATAGAGAAATGTTATATTCATATGAGACTACAATACTTATTAAAATTTATAAATACACCGAAGAATACTATTACGTAATATTACTAAAACGTGTTATGTATCTTTTACTTTAGCTTTTAAGAATTCACTTTATTAGTTTCTTTAAACTCATGCTAGTGATGATTTATTCAGTCTTTCAATATCTATTGCTGATATTGTATTCGATCTCCTTATACAATTACATTTCCATATTTTTTCTCTTTTTTTTTCTTTATACGAACGACCGATTGCTTCGAAAGAGATAGCTATATGTAGAAGTAGTTATATAAAAATTACATGGTAATGTATCCTTTTCTTTTTCATGACTTATAGTCTGTCGCAGTCAGTGTAGTGACGTGGAGATATTTCATTTGTGGGATTCTATCTAAGCATGACATCATCACAATCACACTGAATTTATAAGAAGCAGCAAAGTGTGTTTAGGTCAAACTTGTTACGACAGTGTATCCGTTATTATCGATAGCTGTAGTTGTTTCGATTTCTCTAGTTTCAGTGTCGCCAGATTTTGATGTGTGGTTAAAATTGGTTCATAAAGTTAGCTTTTCAAAGTAAACATTTAATATAAAAAGTAAAAAAAATATTTAAATAAAAATACAGTGCTCACTCGAAAAAAAAATTAATATAAGGTAAATTTTGTGCATTTAATTTTATTCTATCTTGTGCTAGAATATAAATATGTCGTACATTGGATATTCAAAAATAAGACGATACATCGATAATTAAAAATTTGAGTCATGCATGTAACAAATAAAGATACATTATATGAACGCGATATAAACGGTTTAATAAATAATAATAAATTATAGGTATTGAAGAAATTTATAAAATATTATTTACATTTTTATCTTACGTTTTCTATATATAAATTCTATATAGAAATTTTTATACATATAACGCATTGATCTGTTATATAATAAACGAAATAACAAAGTAAATTTATTTATTATAGATTATACTGTGTAGTCGTGTTTATAAAAACTGAGAAAAAAAACAGAACTAAGTCCAAGCTGTTTAATAAATCTTAAACAATGATTATAATTATTTCACTTATATTGTGCGCTTGTGTACCATTACTATATCATCTTTATAACTATACAAAATACACGAGGTTAATTAATAAAATACCAAGTATGCCGTCACTACCTATCCTCGGTCATACCATAGATTTATGGTTGAGTACACAAGGCAAGTAAAACTTTAAAAAATTAAAATTATACTAAAACAATACACATATTAGATTTATTTTATAAAATTTTATACTCTTCGTATTTTAGAGGAACTTTGGAAGCTTCAGCGTACACTAGGTAAAATGTATTATCCAATTTATAAACTTTGGTGTGGTCCAATTGCTTTTGTCAGTATACACCATCCAGACGATGTAGAGGTAAAGAAAAAATAAAAAAAGTCAATATTTGCTTTATTTAATCTATCGTGTATTAATATACATGACATTTCGAAAGATAAGTATTGCGAATGCGGATAAAAATTTTTATCAAAAAATTAAAAGATATTGTTTTGAAAATAACATGTTTAACGCTTGAATTTTGACGTGTTTACTGTTCGTCCGTTAAAAAAGACTTTAATCATTCCATTTTACTGTTCGTAAAAATTATTCCTAATAATTTAATTTTATTTCTAATTTTAGAAAGTATTAAGTAACACAAAGGAACATCTTTCAAAAGGTTTTATTTATACCTTATTCGAACCTTGGTTAGGGACTGGATTACTTACCAGCGAAGGTATTGTAAAAAAATTAATGATAAACTTTGCGATGCAATTTTTAATATAAAAAAATTTATGTTTTAATATGTTATTTTCCTTTTACTACAGGAATAAAATGGCATCAACGGCGGAAGATACTTACACCTACGTTTCATTTTAATATATTAAAACAATTTATTGAAATTCTGATAGATGAAGGAAATACTATGGTGAACACTTTGAAAAATTCTAAATCAACGACTGTTGATGACTTAGTACATTTTATAGGCCATCATACATTAAATGCAATATGCGGTAAATTCATATACACCAGCAATCTTTTTAATTTACGATCTTTAAATGTACAAGGTTTTCTTTAAAAAATGTGGCTTTTACAAAACATATTAATGTAGAATTAAATACATCGGCAAGTAAAATACAGGATGTTTTGATAACTTGGCAGATAGTGATCGATTAACGTGAGATACTTTGTACACTAACAATAAGTTAATAAATGTATTTGTAGAAACCGCTATGGGCACTTCTTTACAAGAAATGGGTGAATTTCAACAACAATATCGGGAGGCTGTTCATGAAATGGGAAAGATTTTCATTTACAGGTAATTTACGTAAATAATTTTAATCAAATATTATATAAATTATGTGTAATATTGTATAATAATATACAGACTAATGAGACCATGGTTAACTTCCGAGAAGATATTTGCGTTAACGCCAATGGGTAAAAGGCATAGCAAATATCTTAAAATATTGCATGGTTTCACTGAAAAAGTGAGTAAAAATAATGTAATTACATTGCATGTTTAAATTTATAAGAATTTTTTCTTATAAATGTTACATTAAATTTAGTAACAATTTTGTGAAAAATTTAATACACTAGTATTGTGTAGTACAATTATATAAATAATACGTACTGTTTTTGTAGGTTATTGCAGAAAGGAAACAGTATCATGAAAACACTAATGGACAATATTTAAAACAAGTTGGAAGTAATATAGACGACGATATAGAGGTGACAGGAAGTATGTGTATTTGGTACGTGCAAAATCTATTATATTATATTGATTTTCAAATGATTTCATCTATTTAAGTTAAAAAAAAGCGTCTCGCTATGTTGGATCTTCTAATATTGGCGGCTCAGAATAACGAAATGAATGACAAAGACATCAGAGAAGAGGTCGATACGTTTATGTTCGAAGTAAGAGTTTGTAAAATAGGCACATATAATGAAAAATTGATTAAACATGAATATAATCCTTTTAAATTAAACATAGTTTGTACAGCATGTGCAACAATAAAATTTAAAATAGATTTTCTATATTAGGGACACGATACTGTAGCAATGGGTTTGACTTTTGCAATATTAGTACTCGCTGAACACAAGGATGTCCAGGTACTGCTTTATTTACTTCATTAAATGATTCAATTAATATTTTTTTTAATACACGTTAAAGATATCAATTTAAAAAGTATACTTGAGAAAATAATATTCGAAACAGCGGTAATCTCTTCAGTATTTCAATTAATAATTAAACATATGTCATTTGGTATACAAGATTATATTTTTTTAAAGGAACTTGTAAGAAATGAAGTTAGTGCAGTCATAGACGCAAATGGAGGTAAACTTACCATGGCAGCATTAAACGATATGCCATACTTAGAAAGATGTTTAAAGGAATCATTGAGATTGTATCCCAGCGTTCCCCTCATATCACGAGTCTTATCGGAAGATGTAAAAATACGTGAGTACTTAACTACGTATTATAACAATTAAAAATAAGCGATTTTATTTAAATAATAAAAAAAAAATTATACTTTGCGTAAAATAATTTACATACAGGAGTTTACGCTTTTTTTTTAATATGTTGTTTAAAACATTTCATTATGTATACTATTTTTTAGAATCATACTTACTGCCTAATGGAACAGTGCTGCACATAAATATTGTCGACATACATAGAGATCCAAATTTCTGGTCGAATCCAAACGAGTTCGATCCCGACAGGTTTTTACCGGAAAAAATCCAAAAGCGTCACCCTTATTCTTATTTACCGTTTAGCGCGGGACCACGAAATTGCATAGGTAATACACAAATGTCAATTCTTATTATATGAATCAATTCTAAATTATTTTTGAATAACAGGACAACGATTCGCCATGCTGGAACTAAAAACTATAGTAGCATCGTTGGTATACAACTTTTATCTGGAACCTGTCGATTATATAAGGGATCTTCGAATGATGACGGATATAATAACCCGCGTCACACGTCCCATCCGTACACGGTTTGTCCCAATTAATCGTGCAACTTGATTTGAGTAAAGTCATTTAAATTTTATTCAATAGAGTTTTTAAATTATTTCTTATACAGTCGCTGTTTGATACTTATTTACTAGGTTGGGTAATGGCACTACGTTATCTATTAGTTGAATTTCAACGTGGCATTAAAAAATATATTAAACGATTAAATACACAGTTTATTTAATAAGCACAAATTTAATATATTCCAAAACATGCGCGCTCTGCGAAGTTCTTGTGAATACGTGTGTGACGTTACGTCGCAACTTTTAATTTATCGTTTGCGTTTGTAAAGGCCGCGCAATCCGTGACGAGTCACACAGGTCGACACGAAAACGCCGAACCATTTTAAAATTACGTAATAAATTCAGCAGAGAGACCGAAGGGTTGGTTCGCAATCGTGGAACGGGGACAGGAATCGTCGTTAAATATTTCGCGAGAACCCCCTAGCACTCGCGACTGATTTACAGACGATAGTATGTGCGTGATGTACCTGCGTATTTCACGTTTACAGCCTAGACTAGCTCGTCGCTGTCGCCTGTTATTCCTTTTTTTTTTGTCGCGAACGATCGGTTTGTGATAAGCTGGATAAAAGAATATGCTCACAGACGAGCTTTACGAATGTAGATAGACGGCGAAGTCGCGGAGGAGAGAAGGCGAAAAGAAAACGGCGGACATGAGAAACTGAGAGAAAGATGCAGCGGATCGACAAAAGATACGGCCGGGTAGAATTGTGGAGTTCCTGCACGGAAATTACAGATGCAGCGTGTTTCACGCTTGAACGAAAGTGTCTGGTGAAGAGCACTCGACGCGTATAAGAGAGCGTACGAGAGCTATACTAGAAAAGTCTGATGTCCGGAGTCTTAGTAGAATTTTATTGATAGTTAGTCCAAAGTGTGTGGTTAAAAATCATATAAATTATTTATGATCGTTAGCTTTATTGGTTAATAATAAAAACCCGTAAAAAATAGAAAGAAAGAAAAAAAAATATAGAGAGGCTATTATATGTATATTGCATCCGTTAGTTACGACAAGCAATAAAAACTTCTGATAGTAAAGAAGTTAACGACGCTTGTCTCAATCAAATGTAACAAAACGTAGAGCATTACGAAGTTCGATATAAATTCAATTATAAATGAACATCTTTCTCATATGCAACAACTTTTCCACTTTTGCGTCATTTTCAAATGGGTCGGAAAGATATTAGAGGTCAAATTAGCCGAAAAATCTCGATTTCAGAGTAGTGTGTAGGCGACACGCGGCAAGAATGGCTGCACATATCGATTATCGGTCGGCCGCATCCAGATGTGTGCCGAAACTTTTTTCCTCGCGTCAGCCCGTAAATTCTGAAGTTAAACTTTGCCGTCTCCCCGCCGACCGGCCAGTTGCACAAACTTGCAAGTCGGGGCGACATCATTTCACTCGCGTGCAGCAACCTACGGAGATCGTGCACTTGTGATGCTGAAAGATGTATTGCTCGTTCTTTTTATTTTTTTTAATTTTTTTTTTTATTCTCATGTCGAGCGATAATGTATGTCCGAGCTTTCAGTGACCTAGTACGAGACATATATTTTACTGTCTCTTCTTCTAAATCTATAATAACATAATAAGCTTCGAGTAACTATATATTAAACTGTACAATAGAATTGTACCCGGCACTTTTTCAGAAAGTAAAAACGACGTAAAAATATCTAGACGTCAGCTCTCTTATACCGAGAAAACTAAGAAGTGTTTTTAATGTTAATTAAAAATGACGGTATTCCTCTGGGAAATAGTATTACGTTTTGTTATTATTTTTATTCTCTCTTTTTCACCTTTAAGAAAGATCTGTTATCTTTAATTGCGCTTTCTATTTTAACTTAGGTAAAATAATTATTTTTACTGTGCTTTTTTTTTTTTTTTTTTACTCGGTAATTTAACGAAAATGTACTCTGGTGTTTCAAAAGGATACGTTAAACGACATACCGAGTTTTGCACAAAGAGTCACAATTTTCTGTAATCCTACGTCGGTGTCACATATCTCTCAAATCGGCGCTGCGCGTACAGCCGTGTCTTGTCGACAACGTCGTCCTCGTTTCAGCGCGCGTATTAATCGTGCCTCTGGCTTTTATGCTCATTAAATTACACAGCCGTCGCTGGATACGGTGCCGTTAAACCAGCGACATCGCCGGTACATTCACGATCCAGCGGTTTCGCGCCCGTACCAGGCGAGCAAGACGATCGAGAGACCAGATCCAAGTACCTCAGCCCGAGTTCTCCACCCACCACGAGCCTACATCCCTCGCTGCGCAAACTTTACGCAGATTGCGAGGGTTCTGCCAGCCAACCATAGCACGCAGCACTGCATTTACGATGTTAATAACGTAGACTATGTCAGTAATATCGTCGGATATTGACGGGATAAAAGTGCATGCATTGTACACTGAGAAAAATCGATCGTTCATTCAATGCATTTTGACATTCCGGGCGAAAATCGGATCATCTATTTACATTGCACAGAAAAATAACATAAAATGAAATTTACCGAGCATAATTTCTAATTTCTGCGCGTAAAACAGGTCTAAATATTTTTCATCCAGATTTTTCGCACCACAAAAGATTTCTCAGCCACTTTATTGACCGCGTGTGTTTGCATATTTATATAAACGTAGCCGTCTTGGTCCCAAGCGTATACTTCATCTTGTACCGTTTCTCCCAAATCGATATGCCGGAACTGCATAGGAACTCCTGGTTATCACACAATATGTACGTTGTAAGCCAGAGTTCTATTGTTGCGATCAAATCAGCTTATCGACTTTGCTATCGCTTTATCTCATTCGAGGAAGAAGTTTAGCGAGAATACCTTCCCGCGGATACCGCTCTGAAAGTGAAGAAAACTTCCGACGCACGTAGCACGTCGTCAAGGTGGGCGGTGTATTCAAAGTTTTTGGCACGCCTGATATTGATATATTGAGATACTTTCGGTCTGCGTCAGCGCGTAGTCGACGAGGCTCCTCCATTCCCTTCTTTCTTTCAGATAACAAGATATTCTAACTCGGATAGCCTCCATACAATTGGTGATTGGACCCGTTATTTTTCCCTGCCAGCACGTGAAATATGCTTCTACGGCAAAAGCGTTCTATCCTTAAGATATCTTAAAGCGACAACGACTGGCATTCTTCTCAAGTATCGAGTGGTGTCATAGATTACAATCGAACGGTATTCTCCATCGCTCGTCACCTGATTGTTTTTCTTAATCTCAAGATAATACGTCACTTAGCATTAACAAAGATACACTTTTTCTTTTTTTCTCGCGAGAAAAAAAAAGAATAATTAGCATCGGCAAGATCGGCACTTCAATGTCACTTGCGAAACTGTCTTACTCATTTTTTTTTTTGCTGTTGACATTAACTTTTTTTTTTCTCGATAAGAGAAACTTTCTATATTGGAATTATTATCGTCATTATTTTTAAGAATAATGCTCAAGTTATGATGATACACATCTTTTATGAGAGAATCTTTTAGGAAAGAATAGTCAGGAGGATATTATTTTTGCATCGGACGTTGCGCAGGAAATAAAGACGACGTGAAATGCGAGTACCTTTCTCTGCACAAGTCATACCAAGTCAACCAGCCAAAAATGTAAATGGGAAAAAGTAAGAAGGAAAAAAGAAACGAGATAAAATTCGTCCTTAAGTATTATATATACTGCATTTGTCCTCGGTAACTCCGCGTATTTTCTCGCGGTATGGCCTCGCATTCAGTTATATATTTCGTTTTTTATTTGCACCCTCGTCACGGCATATGTGGCTCTATGCGTTTATGCGTACGATCTTTTATATTTCGGACACATCAATGCTGCGAATTTTTAAACGAATGCGGTGCGATATTCGAATATTTCATGCCGATGTTAAAGTTTATAATTCACAGATTTCGTTTGAGAAGTATTTTTTTTATCGCGAACAGACAACATACGTAGAATTTTTTTTTTTAACTAAAAATCTAAACGAAATACTTACAGATAGAAAGAAATCAATTTGTTAAGTTATTAAAATGCTGATGCAATGTTAATTTTTTAGTTGATAGTAACGGAAGCATGACGACGTATTATTAATTGCACGTTTTGCCTTTTGCGTACAACACGTATAAAATTACGTGATTGCAAATTAGGCTGGTACAATAAAACGCGTTTGTTCGTACCCTTAGGCAAGTGAGGCACGAAGGCTTCGTATGTGTACGGTGCCGGTGACACAGGTCCCCTCCTCGTAATTATATTAAATGAAATGAAATTAGGGCAGAGCACACATGCCGTAGATAATAAAACGAGCGTCGCTGTCGCTTGCTTTGAAGTTCCCCGCATTTTCCACGTTGCTGCGATTCTTGTTCTCCATTGACGATCGCGCCGCAACACTTTTATACCGTTTGAAACCGGCGAATCCGTATAAATATTTGCCATTAGCGTCCGCTGAAAATTTTACGATTGCACGGAATTACATATGGTAACATCCCCTTCAATAGTACGGGTAATGATATTTACGGCGGACAAATAATCAGTTATTCCTCCCATCGACATTATCACTCCCCGTTTCATTTTCCCTATTTACGTGCTTAACGCACACAGTGTTCAATACCACCCGACGTGCATTTTCGTTCTCAAATCTTTGTACGATATACATATATGTAGTCACGTTGTACATAATATTCCCCATGCAAAGTGTGATCACTTGTGCAGGTAAATATTGCACGGTATTTAGCGAAGGTAAAAAAAAAAAATAATAATAATAATGCGATACAACTGAACAAATTAAAATAACGAAAAGAAAAAAATTTATATATACATATATAGAGAGAGGAAGCGACGGAAAATACTTAAAATGCGTATCAGTAACGGGAACGATGCGCAAGAATGTATTCGTTCTTGGTAGCAGTAATTTTCGGAACGATATGAACGCAAATATACGCACATAGGATTACTGCACGGCAAATATCGGTGACAGACGTTGCGCGGCTACGTTTCAGAGTCCTGCCGGGATTGTTATTTGCACTGGCTGTTTCCCGCTACGTGTATATCGATCGGCTCGTCGCCATGCTCCTGATGTACGAGCGAGTCTAAGCGTGTGACGCTTGTTATCTGACGTTAATAACTTTGATAACTTCTCGTCGAGCGCGTTATCTGTAGCGTCAAAATGTAAACGGCGCTCGTAAAACGATCCGAGGTGTGTTTGAGAACCGATACATCGACTATATCGCGCTTAGGCGTTACCTCCCTCGTTCGCGTTGTTTCGCTTAATGCTTCGAGACGTCGTGAAGGAAATGGCATGCTTTTAGCACGGGGATTCGAAGTGGTCAGCAAATAGTCTGTTCCCAATCTTCAAACCGATCCAGTTGTAAAGAGTTGCGAGATTTCCCCTCCCGAATGCCGTGCACCGAAGTCGGTCAATTGCTGGCAGTATGCAAACGCCGTTATTTGCTATAAATGCAATTACCGAAATAATGACAATTAATTTTAACGGCCGCATTTGTTCGCCACGCGATAGTTTCGGTATGCCGCTCGTGCAACGCTTGTGCTTGCGGTTGGTTGAATCTAATTCTATATTAACACATATGCAAGCCATGCGTATCATACTAATTAGATGGAACATCACGCGGCAAGTTTTCGGTTTAGATAAAGGACGAGTCACGCTCGCACACGTCGGGCCTAAAATAATATAATATGTATCATGTATTTACACGTGGAACAAAATCCGCGGTAAATTAACAAGTGCTCGTTGAAATCGTATTCCAAAAATACGTCAACGCGCTTGATGAAAGAGAGAAAAGGAGGTCCGGTTCCAGTTGGTTTTATAGACTGCCGTTTTCTCGAAACTGCCGAACCGGCACGATTTTATCTTGGCGATCTCCGTGCTTGGATGATAACGCAAAAGGGGAAATCGAAGAAAGGGGCAGCACGCAGCGTATCCGCCACATTGAAAATGGCCGGTTCTGCAAGAGACGATTTATAGCTTCGGTAAGGGGCCGGCGGGACGTTCGGCGCCATATAACCATCATTCATTTTGTCAATAGCGCTCACCTCTACAATGGATTTCGTGTACGTATCAAAAGTGAACAGCTTTATTCTTTCAGCGTGGCGTGGCGCGAATCCAAATGCCTCTTGACTCTCCCGGCACGTGAGAGGGTTCTTATTATTTTCTGCGAGGCTTCCGCACACTATTCCGCGCTTCGTGTCCATATGTTATAGCCGGTCTGACGTGAGAAACGGGCCGTGTCCCCTCACAGTCTGCGCCGTCGTAGCCACTTCCTGCGCGGAGACAAAGTGGCCGAGCAATTTTCATACTTCGTTGCCACGTCCCGGCGAATAAGTCGACTGACAGCAAAATCGTCGGAAGTTTTCCTCGAGACTGTTCGATGCCACCTTCGATACAGTCTTCGCTTCTTAGGTTTTGTTGCAGGATAGACTGGTGAAGGATAAATGGTTTTCGAACGATAGTCCGCCGGACATGGAAGATCATCGCGTCGAATTTCGGAAAAGCGAAAATGATCGAATTTGCGACCGAGCGAGATCCTTTAAAGACTTTTAGAAAAATTAGTGCCTCAACATCACTCGGAGCTATCGTGGAATTTAAGCTCTTTTAATCACTCGCATAATATAATGTTTATTTTATTTTATTTAATTTTTTTTTTTTACTTGTGTGTATCATAAAATTATATAATGTACGTGTAAAATTTAAATACCCTCCACTTAAGTACACATATATATGTATAGACGGGTGTATAGGAATGTCCGAATGTATATTGTTATAAACAGCATTATTTCATTGAATGGCAAACGGGAATCAATGAATACTCCGTTTGTTGTCGACTTGGTTGCGAAATGTATTTCCAATTATGAGCGCCAGATCGGCAAGACGATTCTCATAGGGAACTTTGTCAATTAGTCTCGTTAATTAGACCGTCGAGACAGTCAGCGAGAACGACCTATGACCGCACTGTTGCCTCGAGCCAAATCAACTTCCACTCACGAGAGTTTAGATAGCTTTGTAATCGTAGCTATAATAGCTCAGTGAATCGATTCTTAGGTAAGCTACTGCTCGATAATTCACACTAGGCGATGATGCCATTAAATTGATCGGCATTCGAGCCACGTTTGCGATAATCACATTATAACATTGTTTTAATAATATTAGTTACGCGCTCAAACGAGAGATATGAACATCGATTACTGATTAATTAATGGAGACTGTTCGGGATGATAAAATAAAATTAATAATTGCCGATTGCGTTTTTAATATTCATGATGTAATATCTTTGATATATATTTACGCGTCGCTGAATGTTTCTATATTTCACACGTACGTATTATAATTATAAAATTGAAATTAATAACGAAATTATTCGAAACGTTTGCGATACTTCTTTGTGTCGGCATGTTACGCGAATTGTACTTACTTCGGAAAAAAATAAAAAGGGCTAAAAATATTAGCGATGTAGAAAAGAGTCTTCTACTGACAACTAAACGCGTGCAAATACTGCAATTCTCAGTTCTTAGAACAGAATGCGCGTCTGCTAACGAAATATGAACATGCCATCGCAGGGCACCACTCGGCGTTTCAACGTCGGGGTTAAAGCTTATGCCGGGTGGTTTCCACTGGTGATCCCGGCAAATGGACCGGCTTCCATAAACATGAATGGCTCGGTGTGTCTGTCTCCGTCCGAGTACACCGTTTGCTTTCCGCCAACATTGGGAACGGATGCGTGGCCCGGCGACGTTGAATTCCACCGATGGACTCGCCAATAGTGTCCGCCGACACCGGGTCGCTTACCCCTTTCACAACCTGCGGCGCAGAGGAGGCGGTTACATTTCCGTTGTATAGATCGACGCGCGTCAAAACGTATGAATAGGAAATTAAGCATTTCTTCCGCGAGCCGTACAACGGAGCGAAATGGATCGCGCCTACTTCCGATCTACTATATTGATCGATGGATAAAGCGACGAGCTTGTATCAAGATGCTGCGTGCGAAACCCGATCCGGCGAAATAGCCTCGGCTCGTTTGTCTCCCTCTTAGACGGTATCACTGGCGATTTGCCGTTTCATCGAGGCAATTTAAGGGTGACTGCGCTCTTTACCCCCTTCGGATGTTCCGTAATCGAGCCGACCGCGTTCGCTCATAAGCAGTTCCGAGCACGTACGCTCTAAAGTCTATGCCACGTGCCAGACTAAACTCTGAAATTTCTACTTAAAGTCTGACCGAGCAGTTCTACTAATTGCGATTATGATATGCAGTTACATTATTATTGTGCTGCAATTCAATCTTTTGAAGGATACAAAGACAGCGTTCCATTAACTAAAACGCTACAGTACGTTATTGTACGCAAACTTAATCTCTTTTTAAATTAATTAATTTTTAAAAAAGGCTTTTAAATATTATTAATTAAAATTTACTTCTAAATCCTTTCCTTTGCTCAAGATCATATTATATCGCTGATCGTGTAACTTTTCGTCAAATATGAAGATTCAAAGTCGACTTGAGATAAAAGTCGGACACGGTGAAGCGTTTAACGAAAATGTGAGCTTTTGTTTGAAACCGTCGTGTCACCAAAAAGGGTATCAGAAAAATGACGAAAAAAAATAAAAAGAAAGAAATAACATTACAAACACACGTTGAAACTCTCGCAATGCAGCCTCGTGTGCAAACTACGCCACAATTCAGATATTGTACTTACATAACAGTTCGAAAGCGCTTGGCGAATTGCGAAAATATAATTAAATGCCGCACAACCGAGCCGGCACAAGTCGGCGAACCGCGATATTTTCTTGCGCATAATGCGTTTACCCGTTTGACATAGACGTGGCAGATTGCAACGTACCGAGAATCAACGGCTCGTAATAAAACGCAAAGGAAGGATCAGAAAACGTATTTTCATAATTCTGTCGGCATCCAAGGCACGCCGCGTGCTCGCAATTAGAACGCAATTTAACGTTAGTGGTGAAGAAAAAGGCTCTTTACTCTTTACCGAAGGTCATTTCCCGCGGCCCGTCGTCGGTGAGGCGAAGGTATTTTACAGCGCTATTTTCTCCCCCGCTCTAGTTTGCATTATCGCATTTGCCCCAAGTTGCAAGAAGTCCGTGCTTACCATCACGGTGATCGCTAAAAGGATACTGCTAAAACTAATTTTTCCGGAATTGTCATAGAAATTACTTAAGCGCTCGCGTAACGTTGCGCCGCCTTATGCGCTATATAAATTTATAACTTATAGCTGCTCTCAGTTCTCTCATATCTCGAATATTTTTAGAGCACTTCACGACATATTGGTCGCGTTCGATTTGCATAGTTGGAAGAAGAGTGAGTCGTTGCATTATTCTGTTCTAGTTAGTTATTGGTATGATCAAGAATAGTGAGTGGAACGGGTCAAGCTTTTGCGCTCAAGGGAAGAGAACGTCCTCGTTACGTTAACATTTCCCGCTCTCGGTACGTCCGGCGACTTTAATCTACATCGATGCGAGCCCATCGTAGAGAGAATTCTACACTTATTCGCGACAAGCACGTTTGAGAGAAGAATTAATTTAATTTCAAATGCATTCTTCTTCGATCTGCGAGAGTATCTGTAGTACTTTTTATTTCTCCGTATCATTTTAAATTACAAATTTAATTATTTAATAATTTAACGTAATAAATTAAAAGTAAAATTTTGTTGACTTGCGCAAATAAACGACAATGAAGTAACATTTCGTGCTTCTACGACAACGCAACGTCGCTCGATGAGTGGGTTATTAATGAATTCATATACGGTTGCAGTTCACGTTTCTCCGGAAGAGGTGTTGCGAAGACAAACTTGTATGTAATTAATTAGTCACGCATACGCGAGCAGATAATTTTACGAGAGCGACTAATTACTCTCTCTCCCCTTTCTCCCATCCTTTCCGTTTGTCAATCACCGCGTGACGTTGTGGTTCGATACACCGATGCACAGCGATAGCCGTTGGAATCCCACAAAGCTGTCTCGATGTTCCCACACCGGTCAACCTAAAAGCTCGACTTCTGTCAATCATATACTTGATTTAAATCTCTAGCAAAAGTGCAATTAAGGATAATGTAAAGTCACTCTTGGTCATAGCGGTTTAGGTTTATTTAGCATTGGTTTCAAAAGCTGGCTCTTGTACGCCGAGTTCCAAAGTCGTACAGTCGGCAGGTTTGAATTTATTGCGAATGCTCGTTTGTCACTTAGCGGCTTCCACAGAGATTAGCGGAATTTGAAGTACCATTATTAAATTAATTACTCTATTAATGTTTTCCCCCTCCCGTAATATTTCTGGGTGCACGAAATTTATTATTTTCTTTAATCCTTAAAAGTGTGAAATGTATGATTGCGCTTTATACTGGTTTCCTTGTATTCGTTAAAAGTCAAGCTTTTACGCTGCGACAGATATCTCGGTATTTCGCTTTGCATATTTCAAAGAAACAAACACACACGTCTGGCGCACTTTGCTGGTAGTTCAAGTACATGCTTTCGCACAATATACCTTCGGTAGAATATATCTCGCTAAATTAAAAATCGTATTTTACTGTCATTTACAAGAAACTCGATTTTGAAATATGAGTATATAACTAAAAATATCGGCCAAGGTATTGTTTCATAAATTATTGAAAGGTACAAAATAAATTTTAAATTGGAAAATTAATAAAGTTTTATTATACATATAATGCTCTATACTTTTGTTTTAGAATCAGAAATGTAATTAAGCAAATTAATTGCCCACTCATTGCGTAAGAAAAAAACAAAAAAAATAAAGCTTTGAAACATTGTGTCTACTTATTATGAATACGCGAGGCATATACATTAAGCGCGAAATTAAGAAAATTACACTTTACGCGACAAACAAGGCGGCGTAAATTTTTCAATGTCAGTATCGTTCTTTCTTTTTTTTTTCTTTACAAAAAAATTTTTTTTTGTTTCGCGTTCTCAAGCAAGACAATAATACGCGTCTGGATAAAACACGTCGGAACAAAAATTACAACGCGCGCGGCTGTTAATATCTTACGATGCACTGCATAGGATACAAGATCCGTAATTGCATCCGCTCTGTGCAAGTCCACCCGATTTACGACACAGTGACACTCGCGGCATGCAATAAGTAACAGTAGTACATACCTACCATTCGTAAGCACAAAGAATTTATCATGATCAGAAAGGATCGTGCAAATAGAATGCAATTTTGTTTGATGAAGTGGGAAGCGTATATATTTATTTTTTAAACTGTGCGCAACAAAATTAATTGTGACTAAGGAAAATACTTTTAACATAAAATACAACTCACGTTTTTATAAAATAATTAATATTTGCAACGCGCTATAGGAGTGAGTGATTAATTTTATTTTCCACCAATGAAGGATATGGCAAGTTTTTCGTCTCTCCCTGTCTTCGTCCTCTCTATCAAAGTACTATTTTCCATTAAGAATCTCTCCTTAACTATTATAAAATGCACAAGATTTTATGGTACATGTTTAAGCTATTCATTGTTTGGATGCTCGTAATGTAGCCCGGTAGTATTTTGCCGGCATTAAATATCAACATAAATCTCGTCCGTTCCGCCGTACGTCTTCATCCTTCATCTTTTTAGAGATAAACGAGAAGTATTCGAGAGTTCGAGGCGCGAGAAAATGAAGAATCATTCTCCGTAGAAGTTGTAAATCTTACGAGAGCTAACTATCGCCGAGCAGAACGATGAAACAGCCCCTGTTGAAACGCGTTTTATTACTTCGTTTTAGTACTCGCACTAAAGAGTCGTCTACTGCACATTTGCGATATGTACAAGGTCGGTCATTAGGTACTGCAAGCGCGACAGTGACAAAACGAACTGCGTACTTTCGAAGTTATAATTCACGCAAGTCTAATCTGGTATTATCTAAAATCTAAATCAATCTATATTTTACTGTATTGTAAAAGATAAAATATTCAAAAATTACATTTCCATGCCATTTAGCGATTTGCGTGTAATATGACTTTAAATTTAAATTTATTGCGATTAAAATAAAATGCTAGCGCTATGGTGTTACGACGATTTGATAGTTTCCCTTATTTTTGCCGCTTGTCGATATTCCATTATCTATTGGCCAGAGAAAATATTCAGTTATATGTATACGCGCGCGTGGTTACACGTACATAGGAATACCGTGGCCGCGTCTTGAGCGTGGTTAATCTCGAACAGACAGCAAAACTATTCGGCGCAACAGAATTTTTGCGGCAGCAGCGCCTGGTGGTATGCGCGTCCGCCGTCCACTCGACATATAAAATCTGCCGGGCTACTCTCTCGGCGTGTCGGCAGTTCGACCGGAATGAAATATCGATTTTCAATCGGGCATAGTTTAACACTCGGACGATTTCGAATAAAATTGCCCGGCCCTGGAGAGAGAGTGGTCTATATTCGTCCCATTCCTTTAAACCCGCACCCGGTTTCGCGATATACCGGCGGCAGCTCGATTGCTGATGGGAATCGAAACGTTTCGTTACCTATCTCGAGGAGCGCGTTGTCATTCCAGCCGGAACGTTATGGCCGGAGCCAAGAAAAATAGCCGACCGATCCGGTCTCTTTATCCGTTCCCTTGCTCCCCTCGCCGCGGCCGCGCTGTATCCACCTTGGAAAAGCGTTAATGAGACCGGGCAGATCGGTGTTGTATTCCGATCGTTCCAGATAGCGAGTACTTTAATTGGAAAACTTTCTGGCTGTCCCATCGGACGTACCCTTTGGGACGGCACTTTTTTTTCTTCTTTCTTTTCTTTTTTTTTTTTTTTTGTCGCGAAAATAGGGGATTTATGTTCGATGGAACCGGTGGGTACGCGCGTTCATTCGCAGTCGTCACCGTTGACCAGCAAATTCGCGACACGCCCGGCTGGTCCTGCGAGCGCGTTAGGTGCAGAGCTTTATCGCGAAACACGACGGGATATACGAGGGTAGGCGTAAAATCTGCATCTCAAAAAGCCGGTCGATAGGCCTACGCGTCGCTGCACATTCGACAGACGCCGTTGATGACAGTGACGACGTCCTCGTTTTATGCAATCGCGTGTAGGTATATGCGCGTGTATACCCGGCTCTGATCTTCCGGAGCGCGCGGTAATCAGAGCCGACAAGCAAATCGCGCGCAATCAATGAAACATTTTTCCCCGCGCATGATATCGTATAAAAAGAGAATTATCACTTTCAAACATACCGTTGTATGATTTATCAGAGCTCGCGCGGTAACGCGTGACATTTTGCTTAATTGTATATGTGACCCTTTTAGAAGCGGAAAAGCGGGTGAGGATATACGCGCGCGCGCGCGCGAGGCTGATGTTTAAACAGCCAGGTATCTCACTAAATTAAGCGGCCCGGCATTATGGGTACACAAAGGATTGCTTGGCGTATAAATTACAAGAATTGGACACCGGCGATTCGTTTGCTCTGCGTTTACGTTAATTTATACCGACGACATGGAAGAACTAAAAATATTGTCGAAATTTTGCAATAAGAACTCACTTCGCCGCGTTATAAAATAAAAAGTAGCAGGTTTAATATTTATATCTATAATTTGACGTAATAATAAGCCCTGCAATAGTAACTTGTGCACTGTTAATCGTTGCACCCTCATAGATAATCTTTTACTTTTCTATGATTAAGTGAGTCTTATAAATAATTTTTATTTATTGTACATTTATTTGAACTAATTCCGTCATTGTATTTTACTGTTGTACTTTTTTTTTATAATATCAATGTTATTATCTGTATGAAACGGATACTAAAACATATTTATAACTATGCGTGTACTTTAACAAATATTAATTTGGTATACATAAATGGAACGTATAACTTTTCATTGTTTCTACTAACAATGACCGATAAAAAAGCATACGTTGACCCTCGACAGATTTTCAAATTTCGCTGTTACTTTATGTCAGATTACACGTACACGCATATTCCATCATAATTTTCCAAAGAGTTTGTACAGATTGAAAAATGCGAATATACACTTTATAAATTTTATTAAATCGCGAAACACATTTTTACATCAAGTTAATATTTGCAGTGAAAAATTACTTTTTTTCTTTTTTTTTTTTTTAACTAAAATTGTTGTGTACAATTCGTCAATAAATCGTCATAAATATGACAACGTTCGTTAAAGTAATAATCTCTGGAACATAAATTTTTTAATTAAAAAAATGGAAGTAACGCCGATTCTGGCGAAGAACTCGCGCGTATAATGCGCGTACAACAGGCGTGTCCCAGGAGAGACCGACTCATTATTAGACGTTTATCAATAACTTCTGGAACTCGGATAATTTATCATTCATATTACATTTTCCATATTTATTAATGTTAAATGCGACTGCGAAGGGTGCATGACTATCAGATGCGCGCGCAACGTGGGTTACTGTATCGATTTGATATTCGTCGTGTTTCACACACAAAGGATGAGCATAGATATGTATTTTTTTAATTGTACACGCAGACATATATGTCTGCAATCAGGTATGATACGTCGACCGCAATTAACATTTTCAGAAATGCCTTCAATTGCGACGAACAAAAAACGTAATGATAGAAAACGTAAAGTACATATCTCTCGAATGTCGCTTTCAAGTTGCGAAATATGAACGGTATGAGAAAAAAAGACGGAAAAATTGTTATTTTATCTTCTCTAAATTGTGCTCTGTATACATTGATAATTAATGCAGGGCATAATTTGAGTACTTTAATGCGGTAGGACATTTCAGCGACTATCAAAGATAATTCTTAAAACAGTGGAATAAACATTATTATTGTGATATAGTCAGATTCGTGCATAAAGTTGACTGCTTG
Source organism: Cardiocondyla obscurior (assembly GCF_019399895.1). Taxonomy (NCBI): domain Eukaryota; kingdom Metazoa; phylum Arthropoda; class Insecta; order Hymenoptera; family Formicidae; genus Cardiocondyla; species Cardiocondyla obscurior. Next base: position 10,311,704 of record NC_091864.1, on the reverse strand, counting down.
TAAATAAATTTATAGCGTATCAAAGTCATGTCAAATTTAGAAAACATCGTCCCTTCTGAAAGTGAAATAATAAATGTACGGTATCCATTAAAAAGCAATTTAAATAGCAATTTCCGCTGTCAGATCGCAAAGCGACGTTCAAGCAAAGCGAGAGTCGTTGAAGTTTACCGAAAGGTTCGTAAACAGGCAGTAGAAAGTATTTTGTTTTCCTAGTGATATATATGCATTACAAATATTTTATGATAATATCAGAATATTTAGTTGTATTTCTTCTTCCGCAATATTTCCATATATATATTAAAAATAGCATGATTCGGAAGTATAATATTAAAAAATAAAATTAATCAAGTAAAAATATTTAATAAAATCAATTAAAAAGGAAAACAATAAATTATTATTATCTTACCTTACTAAAAACCCTATCGTTTCTCAATAAAAAAAAAAATTTGAAAAAAACCGAATGTCGTGGTTTCGCGAAATAACCCTCGCGGATTCGTAGAAGAACCCCAACAGCTCTTGTCAAAGTTCCAATCTCTTAAAAAGGAATTATTAATATCTAATAGTACCATATACATATTCACATTCACAATATTACAATCTTTATTTTCACGATAAAATTGTTTTACTTTTCCTGGATATTCGTTGACTGCATATTTCTGTTGCAATTCGTGTTTAATATACGTATCGAAAACTGCAACGTATATTACATAAAAAAGTTTTAGATTAGACTGAAGACTTCATGGTATTGGCAGCTTTATTTGCTTTGTAATTTTCTCAGGAAAATAAAGCGGATAAATTTTGACGTCATATTGGCAAACGCTGTCATTTAATAGAAATACGGCTGTTTGATGAAGAGCAAGAGAGAAATACTTCTATTACTAAATTCGTGAATTTTTCCGATAGGACTACCTTGCGATGAAAATCGATATCGGCCTCAGGACACTCGGCACATGCCGAGCAAACGAACGACAGGACATGCTACGCATATTTCAGAGCTACGAGTATTTCTCTAACAATGCGACACGATCTGCTTTTTAATGTGGGTCACGTTCACGGTATGGCTTGTTTATCAAGGAATTTGTGCATATAAAAGCATATGAGTTACTTTAGATTACAGCGCGGCGAAATAAATATTAAATAATTATAATACGCGCTTGTATTGCGAAAAAAAAAGTATCTTATCGCTTTAACACTCGTATCTCTCACATATGTTTTTCAAAAATGTTTGTGAAAAGACTAACGATATAGGAATATATGGATATGCCGACTGCAGTTATTTGTCGCAGTTAGTAAAGGATCGATCGCAAAAGCTTTTATTTGAAATTTGTGGCCATTGCCTTTTCGTGTAATCGACGCTGTCTCCCACAGAATGATGAATCCACAATTCATCGTTTCGACTGTGCACATTTTGCTACATATAACACTACTTAATTTAAAAAAATTACTTTATATATATATTTTTTTTTTATATAAAAATTAATATATAAATTAATATCTTTGCTATTTGTAAATAGTTTACGGTAATTTTAATTTTATTTATATCACGTCTCGCTATACAAAATCGAATGCAAAATATCTCGATATGCATGGCGCACGATTTTATGAATAGTAAAAAAAATATTAGATTGTCGCGGAAGATCTGATTTTGCGAAAATAACCCATAAAATGAACACATCGTAATATTATAGAGAAGACGAAGAGCCGCCGCCGCAATAAAACCTGCGTAATCGTATATTTGCTGTTTTGCGAAGATTCGCCAATGCGTATACGAAAAGGACATCCTCGAGCTATGTAGGAAACGCTCAAATATTGAACACTGAAATTCTTGCAACAGAAACTTCCCCGGAAAGGAAGAGCCAATGGTATACCCGATGCGTTTGTATTTTCGTAGCTTTCGGGCGCCTTTGGCTCCTCGAATATCTTGAAACTTTTTCAAGAGTGACTGTAGAGGAAACTCATACGCGTTGCAAGAAATGCACACTTATACCATTTTCGGCGACTGATTTATAAGGTTGATAACCTACAATTACAAATTCCACCGAAGTATTCTTAAAGCTACATTACTTTGCGAGCGCATTATCTATTAACGAAGATCTAGTGCTATATCATGTCCCTTCTCAATTCTATATGTGTATATATATGTATAAGCATATACATATATTATATACGTGCATAATATACAGCAAAGGGAAATTGATATTGCTCGTGGCGTGATTATCTCTAAATTTAACGTCGATATCAATTTAATTATTCTAAAAACTTAGTTGTTATTTGTCCGATTTTAGAATCGATTTCAGTCTACCCCGTGGTTTTATAAGTTCTGCGTAACGGGGGAAAATGCGATAGAGAAAATCTTCTACTTTTCTTATCCCAGCTACGCAGCTGGATAAAATACAAAGTTTAAAGATAACCGTTCGGGTTTACCCAGAGATAAGCCCACCAGAGAACGAAAATGGTTGCGAGTATATAATATACGAATATCCGGAAGTAAAGTGTAACTCAAAGAAACGCATCAAGTTCAAAGCGCACTTCTGCCGACTGCGTAATAAAAATATACTTGCCATTTGTAAAAAAATTTAATATAAATGTTGGCTTATAAGATAAGCGATTTAATGAAAAAAAAAAAAACGATTTGTTATCTTTATAAAATAAAATATCCAGTTATTGTCCAAGGAACCAGTTAAACAGCCCTTTGTAAGAATTACGCATAAACTGAGCAACGATATTAATCGCAATGATTATTTGATGATACTTGTTATTATTTTTGTAAAAGATATCATTGTAAAATTAACAGTATTTGCTTTTAACGATATTTCACGCTATTCACGCGTGTCAATCAATATCATTTTACGGATTCCGTACAGTTTATATTCCTTTCTGTTAGTTCAGTGAATTTTATGAAATTAGCTTGAAGAGGTTGCATTAATTAACTCCGCTGTGACGCGGTAATTCGATCAACCGAGCTGTAGACATTCGCAAACGATTCTATAAAATTGCTGTTCGAAAACAGGCCCGGTCTATTATTTAATCTAATATCGCCGCTTGATCAATCGTCATTCATAACAAGTATTTGGCAAGTACCGCGTTAATTGTGGTTTTATCGGTGAATTTCCGCGTGAATATAACAATGCGTCAATCAACGTGATGTGATCTTTCCTATGTAATAATATCCTATCATATTACGTATAACATACAAATTAATGTTACGTTATGATCGAGTTATATATCCCCGAAGTGGATATTCTATCGGCATGCAGCTTTGACAATGGTCCATCGCAGTTTTAATGGCGAACCAACTAGCTGTGCCATCATCAAATATTTGCATACCTGACAATGAATTCGTTATTAAATCACATTAATCAGCATATTAGGTGAAGTAGGTATTAATAACATGCATTTATAGACGTATCTCGTTTGCAACATGTCACAATAAATTTTCATTATTCTGACATAAATCATGTTTTCATTATAATTTACAATAAAGAGAAATGTCATTTCGCCCTTCACATTATTCGAAATAATTACCTCAAAAGAAATATATATATAAAAAAAAAGAAAATTCTGAGGATATGTCGCGCACATGGGTAATACAATTAGTTGTAATAATATTTAAAATAACCAGGAGAAAAAAATAAAAAAAATTACGTTAATTAATACTATGATATATAGAAAATATTATATTGTAACTGTATGCCAGTAACCGTTTTGATCTTATTATCGTGCGTGAATCCATAATTACATCTATCATAGGTATAACCGCAATGAATTACACGCACGTAATTGATAATGCACGTATGTGTGCGTGTGTATGTGTGTATATACTATATGTCTAACAAACACTCTCACACGTTCATGTGACGGAACAGCACAGGGATTAATCAACTGATTTAAGGTAATTGCCGGAAATCGTTGATCAGGTTAATCACATAGTGGATAAAATGAAAGTCTGTGGGCTATTAATCTTATCGATTATTTTTTGATGGAAATGATTGCTGCACGCTAATGACAATTCGTTAATTGCTTATTGTTTACTGCCAGATAGAACATGAAAACTTTCGATCTGATTCTACCGTTTATGTCTTTTTAATAACAGATATATTTCAACTGTAAGATTTAATCTTCACTTTCGTCATACGTAAAATTCGCTATTAAAATTTAAAAAAAAATTATATATATGATGTATATATTTATATATAAATTTATTTAAAAAGAACACAATCGAGAATATTAGATAATATGTCGAAAACACCTAAAATACCGCTTCAATAAATTACTAACGTTAGCAATGTGCCGCGCGAAAGATGTCGCTCATATTCTTGAACAGCTTGTATTATCAAGTCGTCTGCTATCGAATATATCTTAGGTAATGTAATATATAGCGGGATATTTTTCGAGACGAGTTCAGCCTGCTGCGCGGAGAGTACTTTATTACGAGGGTATAACGGAACGTGTCAAAGGTGGTACTAAAGAACCGCACTTCGTTGTATCATGATATCGTACTATGAACGGAGGTGCATCAGCCACTTGAGATGATCTTGACGCGCCCTGCAGGTTTCGAGAATACTTTTACGTGAGATACTGTTTCTTTTGAAAAATGCGAGGAAAGCCACGTGACGTTAACCAGCTTGAATTCCCAGCATCTCCCAAGGTCGAAAGACGGTCTAATCACGCTAAGCAAATCATAAAAAGAAATCTAGGATATAAATTTAGGATTTAACTTTTAACTTTCATGATTTAAATTTTACTATACAACTTTATTCATATACATCGAGATATATTTATATAAAATTTGCATGAAAATATTCTCTTTGACCGTATTCATTCGACGGATGATTGCGCCGGTGAACTTTACTGTTCATTGTCACATCGGATCCTCGCGCGAGTCCTGTTTCGGTGCGGAACTCAGTTTCGAACTTGTTTGTTCTAGATATTTATTAACGGCTCGTTAGCGCGTTATGTGCTTCTCGCGAACTTATTCCAAAATTTCCTGTCGTTGTACGCCATGGAACAGCTTACTCAAGAGCGCCTCTGGCTTGCGACGCAAATTATGATTTCATTGCTGAGAATTCTCGCGCTTCGCGCGCCACATTGGCCGGACAATAATAAATGAACTCTGACATTTCCATTCTCCCTGTCCCTTTCTCACCCGCTAGTTCTGCCGCCCTATATCATCACCGCTTGCCCTTTTTTACTTCGTTCTTGTTCCGTTACTCGCACGTAATCACTATCCAACTGCCATATTTGTAACACGGGTGCGACGTGGCACTTGATAAAATTGCAACTGCGTGGTATATCGGCTTCAAGATAAAGCTGGCAGTGAATTCAAATTTGCAATGAAACAAATTCCATGTTCACGTTCACTATTATTATTTCTGGCGTATTAATAACATACGGATTTTCCTCGCTATAAATATTAAAGAAATTCCCGTAAAAGAAAGCTTTCCATTTTTTCAAAGCAAAATTTAAAACTGTAGGAAATTATGCGCTAAATAATAATTTTAGTATCTTTTGCTTAATAAATTATGTACATCGAGAATTTATAAAATAGTTTAACGCTCGCTAAATTTATGATGAAGACAGAAACAACTAAAAAATTAATGCGAGGCATAAAGAACCGTAATGCAGCGGAACTTTAAAAAAATATCGTATTTAGATTCACATCGGCGGTAAATATGTAGTAAACCTCCTCGTATATTTTCCGATAGCGGTTATCTAGTTACAGGAACAATTTAGAAATCGAACAGAGTGGCATTTATGAGCTCGTTTCTAGTTTAGTGCCGCAAGAGAGAGAAAGGGAGTGTACTCGCTCCAAGCTCTCGCAATGCATCCTGCCGAAATAGTACTGTCCACGTTATTAGGATCGTTTTACGCGCCGGACGCAAGACAGCAAGTATAAAGTTCATCGCGTTCCCGGGAAGCAGATAGAGCGTCGCAACGCTACATACGACACGGAATGAGATTTCACCGGTGCAAAGGCACCGCCGATCTATCGTCGTGCCGTCGTAAAATCTTCTTGACACGCTCGTGTCCCGCATGCGGAATCTAACCGAGTGCCGCATTAAGACACCGACGGTCGGAGGGTGTGCTCAGCCAGCTGTGGGGTCGCGAAACAATTAGATTTTCTTCGTAATGGCGTGCTGGCCAGAAACTATTAAGCTAATTCCACGGCGCCGGCATAGCGTCGTGGTGTTGCGCTGCGTGCAGCACGGGGGATGAGCTTTGCGGGTGTTGGTAGAAGGAGATATCACAGGCAGAGAGCGTAAACTATGGCCGGGTATGTGGTGACGGCGGGACGGTGGGAGGAAAGCTTACGGCCGGGCAACAAAGTTAGAATCTGATATGACCCGATCTAATTTTGCGATAGGATGGAAGTTCCGGCAATCATTATCGTGTTATATCGCGAATGGCCGACGATGCGTAGTTTACCCTTCATTTCGTATGGTAACAAATTTGCAACATATCTGAATTTGTCGTCAACGTGTATCCTATTCCGGTAGATTGACCCGTTTTAATTTACTTTCGATAATCTATGCCGTCGGGATTTCCTTCAATTATTGAGACCGTTCTGCTTTTAAAGAAAAATATTTCTGAAGCATTGTTTTAAAAATATTAATAGTTAATTTTTTAATAAAACAATTTCTAATATATTTTCATATAAATACTGTCTGATTATTTTTCTCTGAAACTGCGCGGGGTATGGTTAGAAAAAAATTATTATTCTAAAAAAATGGGAATAATGCAAGGTATGCATACCACAAATGCTTCAAGAGATTGCGAGGAAATCGTAGAAATGCTCCGTTGACTAACTCAATTTGTTTGTGGCCGATACCAGGATTTGTAATGACTTTAAAAACAAGCACACGTAGGGTTTAAGTGAGTTTATAATTAGTAATCAACCGCAACTCTTGTAAATTGTACCTAGAAGGTATAATAAAATAATTACAAGCCATAATAGCGGCTGCATTATTTAACGTTGACGGGAAAATTTGTAAAATCTCTCTCTCTCCTTCTCGCTTCTGTTCGGTAGACTGCAATATTGAAGTATGTACTAAGAAAACCTTCTAAATGTGCTCAAATACTTTTCTACCTCATGCTCCCGCTCGTCTCGGAGCGTTTTATTTTGCACCTCTTGCTTGGCTGCCTTACCTAACTTTTGCCGTCTCACCTTGCCTCACCTGGAAAACCCGCCGGAATTGAATTACAGGTAACGATGATCTGAGAACTAATGGACTTTCCGGAGATGGGATAAGCCTCCGAAGAGGTGAAGCGCCGCGTAAAGAACGCCAAGAAAAGAGAGGGAGAGAAATAAAAAAAAAAAGAAAAAGAAAAAAAGAACTCCAAGTATGGAGGCGCGAAATGTTATCGAGCATCGACGAGCGCTCGATCGATTCGTCGTCTCACGGCGTTTCCCTTCGTGAAACTTTCGTATCCCCCTTCTCATCCCCATACCGCGCGGGCGAAAATTGAGTTACGATGTCACCGCTATCCCTTCCAAAAGTCGCTCGATATGGAAACGAGGCAAGACTCGATGCCGACCACGAAACCTCTACCGCCATCCTCGTCATCCCTTTTTGGCTGCAAGAGCTATCCCTGCATCGAGTGGCACGGTCGCGAGGCTCTCCTTCGCTCGGAGAGATAAAGCTCTTTTTCAGGATTTCCCGTGCTCTTTGCACAGGACCGACATCACGTATCGTTTGCTAACCGGCGGTCAGGGGTTGATCCCTTGACGTGAGCCTGGAAGCGGAGAGTGTGTACAAAATCTCAGCGTTTATGCTTTCCCCGGCACGTTTCCGCTAAAACTGCGGCATTTTTCGCGGATATTCAACAGATGGGAACAGCTCGTTTTTGGCGCCAGGCAAAGCTCGAGGGGATTTCTGCGGTCGGATTACGATATCTAGTAGAATAAATGGCTAAATGATATCGCCTGTAGCGTGTACTATTGTTTCTTAAGTCACTTCGTTGAAACGTTTCTATTTTCAAAAGCAGTATTGTCACGTTATAAAAAAAATAAATTACATTTTTATATTGAAATCGTACAATAGTTGCAGTAAATTAATTATCAGAAAATGCAATAACGCACTTTTATTAACATACCATTATACTTTGCAGATAAAGAAAGCATATTCATCTCTTTTGCGAGCATAGCATTATGTGATGAATAAAAATAGTTTATTAATAATACGCGATTTTGCGTCATAAAAGATGGACAAAAGAAAGAGCACCGTAAAAAAAAAAAAAGTGAAGCGAGCTCACAGAAAGCGGGAGATCAAATTTAAAGAACTCTCCTGTTTCTCGACTAAGATTACTTCCATCTCAACCCTCTCAATTAATTCGGATTTTACTTCGGCGACGTGAAGGATGGCGGTCGTTGGGAAATGAAGAACTTAATTATTTTGCCGAGAATTCACATTGTATTTGGTACACGAGGCAAATCCGTGGCACCCCCATCGACCTTTCCATCTTAACATCGAGCCAGCATAGTAGACACCCTTCGTTAGTTCAACGTTAATAGCATTGTGCAAAAACCATTACTGCGTAGTTTTGCGACCAATTTTAAGCGGGAGGATTGAATGAAAGCATAATGCACGGTGCTGTATTCAACGGTGGTTCTATGGACGACAAAGGATCCGGAAGAGGTGGCGGCGGAGACGGAGGAAAAGGAGTGGACGCACTCGTGCGGCTTTCTCGCCCCGTTGACTCGCATATTTGACAATTTTGATCTTACATTGTTTAAGCGAACAAATATATCCACGAAGAGTGGAAGTTTGGGCGAGCGAGAAAACTGCCGACTAAATGTGGTAAAAAGAAAAGAGAGAAATTAAGTTTTTGAGAAAATAGTAAAGAGAAAGAGAGAGAGAGAGAGAGAGAGAGAGAGAGATCGTAGAACTTAGGTGCAAAAAAAAACTGAGAAACTGGAGAAAAATTGAATAATGATTGAAACATGTTTGTGCAATTGACAATATATCGATCAATTAATCAAGCTGCCGCCGGTGAATTAATTTACGAGTGTTATTTGTTGCTTAATTAATCACTTGGACGTTTATAATGCCTCGGATATGAGATTAATATCTGAATGCGTGATTACATTGATATTGTGATTATACGAGCGCGATGGGACGCACAATACGTCGGAAGAGCGTGGGAAGAGAGAAGGATGCTAAGTCAACATATCCAAACAAATACACATAATTCTCGAATAAAACGCTGTACCATTATATCATACAAATCGCAGCTTTATTTTCTATTTATCTGCAAAATGTGCGCGCGCGGAGAGTATTTGGAAACGGAAGATGTTATCGATAAACTACATTAACTGAAACAAAATCGTTACATCGTTAAATGTAGTTCGCGTAAAACGATTGTGCCGTACTGTTGGACGTAACAACACTGTTGACCAGTTATTAATTATGCACGGTTATGAGAAAAGAATATAATGCTGAAATGTTGACGAAGCTCGATTAATGATACACAAAATTAACTAAACGCTAGTTAAATTACGGTCACGATTATTACATGGAAATAATTGAGTGTTAAATACAATCCCTTGCGTTTAAAGCTTGAATACTGTGGCATTGCGATCGCATAGATGTGCGTAACGTAACTATTGTAAAAGCGGAGGTTATCTGAACAGCAATGTACATAACATTGATGCTGCTTTTTAAAGATATATGCAGCTGCACGTATATTTGAATCCGTAGATAAATATTAAAAAAAAAATTTAGAGTATTATTTGTACAAAAGTCGAGGCTGATGCGAGTAATATATTGTTCATAAAATTCAATTATTCCATGAGAATCATATCGCACGCAATGCACAGGGCTTTAGATAGACGTTGTGTTAACTTATGATTTGCGTTGCGCGGACATGCACGAAGCGTTGACCCGCATAGTTACCCGTCTTAAAGATTTATTTGCTCTGTAAATGCAATCCGATGTCCCGCACGTCGCGCGGCTGAGATGATTTATGACGCATCCCTTCGAGTGTCGTGCAGTTCATGCAGTGAAAATACAGTTTTCGTGGCCGTAGATAACGGACCAAACGATACCGACCTCTCGTCTCCTCTCCCCTCCTCCCCCTCCTTGAGGTACTCGCAGATCGAACTTGGACGGAAATGCGGAGAAGCAGGGTATCTATTGGCGACCGGCTCCAGCGATGCGCTAACAAACAGCGGAATTTATTGTCTCGTTCCGTAAGACCGGACTTTAGTTACACCGGCGAACTTCGATTCTCTTTATAATTCGGACATGTATTTCGCCGAGTCAACAAAAGTCGTAAAAAAAGAAAAAAAAAAATTTATTTTCTCGGACAATTTTAAAGTTCGCGAAGTACATATGGAAATGTTTCGCAAACGATATAATAATAATTAAGTAGTAATTTAACGTACACATATAATTTGCATGTTACACAATTATTTCTCACTCGTTTTAATTTATTCAATCGTCTCCCGCGCATTTCAATAACGGTAATAAAATTATTAGTATCGCGAAATCGTACTAATCGTTTATGTTATGAATCATGCTATTTGCCGATAATACGCGCGGAGATTATAGCGCCCATGATTTCTGATACACTGTCGGGTTTCGATGGAGATATCCCCGGATACATGTCATTTGATGCATTCATTTTCTCGCTTAATGCGCGATATTTGTCGTTGCAATAATTTATGCAAATTACGGATTTCGTTTTGCCTACGCACCTACCGCGTCCGGTTATCGTCGCCGGCATTATTGATGCGCGTGTGATATATTAATATTAATATCGTGGTGTTATTCCCAATAAACATTCATGCTTTCCCGTACGTATCTGTAGGAATCGCATCGATACGTATACGATAGTGTGACATCTTGCATCGTCACGCGACTCATCGCTGCGATGAACTTCGTAACAGCGGGACAAGTGATCGGCGTCAACCATTGACAGGTTTGCGTCGACCAGTTAGCGCCGACTGTCGATACCTGTCAATCATTATCGTATACAGTACATGCTCCGGTACCCCTTATCCTGGTACTGTCATGCTTTTACATGAAACACGTAACCTCCCGCGCAAGAGTGCATTTGAGAATAATTTTCACTGAAAATAACTTTGTTTATTAACACATGTTACGTGTAGCTGCTTGTTTTACGATTTTTCTGATTTATATATTTGCCCCGGCTTTATTGTGTTTAATACTAATAAACGAAATGACCGCACTCAGTCATATTTGTAAAGATAATATAAACGGGTAAAGCGAGCCGCGCAGTAGTAAGTAGGACAAATCAAGATCGACGTGGGGAAGAGAAATGCGGAAAATAACATCTGACCGGTAATGTACGTTGAATTTAGAATTAAATTTATAGTTTATATTATTAACAGCTATTAATTGCTACGCGTGTAATTGTTATTATAATATAATTTTATTTTGTGTCAGACGTTGTACGATTTCGTCGTTAAACTACTTTCATTAATTATTGATTTAATAAGGTCGCACTTATTAATCCCAATTTGATAATTATAAATATATTTACCGTAATTTCCAGCACATAATCGGAAACCATAAAGTCTATATTTATTGAGCAAAATAATTAAATTAAATAAACAAATATCAACATATATATATACCGAAATGTAACAACAAACATGATAAATTGATGTAATTTAGTTCATTATAATTAACCACGTAAATAATCTAAGTTCTTTCGCATGACATAAATGAGATATTTTTAATCCTATTGTTTTTTTTTTTTAATATTTATTCTTTTAGGTGTTCAAATTTAATTAAAAGTAATATTTGCAGTCCGATCGGGCGAATCTGAGCGCAATAAAATCCAAAAAGTAATTCGTGAGAATTATTGCCGCACAAAAATTAGTCGAGAGAATAAAGCTAATCTTCTTTTGCAGTAGATATAACGGCTAGAGCGTGATTAATGCGACTTAAGATGTCCCTTCACTGCACAGCGCGATAATCCACGCGGACATCTGACACGCGTGCGGAATTTATTTCGCTCGCCTTCGCGCCTTGGAGAGGAAAAAAAAAAGTTTTATGACTAATATGCGATAATGTGCCATCCAATACATATATTTTTTCTCAGAGCCTGATAGAATTGGAGACCCGTCAATACCAGCCGCCGCAGATGCCGGGCCGCCTCTGTTGTTCCGCCTGGCACTGCGCGGCAGTAAGCGGCAAAACTTTTCTCCTTAGTTAAAGTATCAATATTTTTAGATGGCGCGGCTTTTTCCCTTATACCTGAGATGTTATTTCTTTGGGAGGTATTGATTTTTCTCATTTTAGCCGTTTGCCTCCGGCCGCTCGCGGTAAATTTTCTCAAAGCGACCGGGGTTTTCAAAAGTATCACAGCGAAGACTAAACAAAAATCGCGCGGTTTTATATGTATATACGTAATTGAATCTTCTCGAGAAAGTTTTTCGCGTAGAGATGGACGCTCCGTATCAGATCGTATCCCGTCGTCCCGTTTATACGTATTAAAACTCGTACCTTTTTGACGGGGGATTATAATTAGTAAGTTACATGATCCGGTACATAGATAGTTCACTGCACGCGTCGTTATTTAATGTTAATTATAAAACTTGCAAGGGAAATAAGAATCTTTGGGAAAAACAATACAATGTGATAAATTCCGTTTCTTTTCGTGCGAGTCTCAAAGTTGTGACAAAAATGTCGCATCTGCTTGAACCTCAGTTTGATGCAATCACGTTACGTAAATTCTTGCTCGTAGGCAGTACTTGTAAAAGTTGCACGGGCAATAAATATTACTTTACTCGTTCCAAAAAGTTTTATGCGCAACATGCACGAAATTTTTTGCGAAAACTTTCAACATGCAAATTACAAAGCGCAAGTTATAAGTTCTCTTATAACAAAAATTTCCAAATTAACATTAATTATATTTTGCAATACTCGGCCATTTACAGGCAACAGTTATATGTTGCCGCGGTTTATAAAATTGTGTGCGTTTTGTTTTTCCTCATTTTCTCAAAGTCTTAAGTAACATTTTCACTTTAAGGACAAAAATAAAATTTTCCGCGCTTAATAAAGGTGGCTCATTAATAAGTTATCTCTCTTTTAGTGACGTTTATTTTCCAATTAGTGCGTAGAATGGCGACTTGCACGAGAAACGGGGCCGTTGCGAGGAGGGAGACAGACAGGCCGACGATTTACAGCTTTCGCCGAGCAAAACAAGCCGAGATAGAAGTTCCTTGGCCGCTGGTATGCGCCGGAAGTAAACCAATTAACCGGTTGCAAGTTTCGTGGAAAATCTGAAACTTAACTCCCGCGATGCTTCTTTCGCCAAATCGTAATCCGGCATTTTGCCCCGCGAGCCACGGGCGTTTGTACAGTACGGCGGAAAGAAGAATGCTATCTTGCGAAGGGTAAGATAGAGGATACCGTCGACATTCGGGCGTCGTCGACGGACGTTGTAGAGGACGGCGTCGACGCCGGCAACAACAACGACGACTACGACGACGATGACGACGCCGACGATGACGCCAGGAACGACGACGATGCCGACGCAGGCGACGGCGATGAGGAGAACGAGGGCGATTCGAGTGCCTGCAAACGAATTACGCTGCGCGGCCGAACAAAAACAGCAAATCCGGTAATCTTGTTTCAGACTCGCCGGCGAACTGCTGCGAGTCGTAAGGAGAGCAAACGTTCTACTACTTCTAATTAATTTCTGTTTGCGTGGTAGTGGCGGGCTGGTCGGAGGAAGACAACCATCAACGAAGATACGTAATGCCGGAGGGTGGAAGCGAGAAAGTCAAATGGAAGCGAGCGCGAGGGTGGCGAAGGCTGCGGGATTGACATTCACTGAGCGCGTTTTTATGGGTCCTCGTTAAGACTTCTAACGTGAATTGTTGGCGAAGACTGACGCAAGATTCGAGCCATTCTGTTTTGATGGCCGAGGTTTTACAATGTTACGACGAACTGGTCGCGACAATTACTTGTAATGAAATTTAGTCCTGGGAAATGATATATCGGCGATGTAGAAAAATTTATAGAGATCTCGCAATTAAAAAAAAAATTTTTTTTTTGTATAATAAAATATTGGCGAATACGTCGAGGTACTTGTCAATTCGATCAATTATTTATACTTTACGGTGTCATATTAAAAAAAAATTAATATAATTAATGTTATTAAATTCATAGTACAGAAATGTCAGTATTGTCTCGTTTTAAGACAACGTTCGCAAAATTGTGGAATCGACGTTACAAAAGTTTCACTTCTTAAGCATTGAAATTTCTTTCCAAAAGATTTCTTGCGATGAATAGATGCGGAACAGTACACTTTTCTTGTACCTTTCCGATATCGTGAATAATGCAACGGACTTGGGTCAATTCCGCAGCATCGAGAGATAGGTGATCTGTGTCTGAGGAATCACGCGACGGAAGTTGCCGTGAAAATGCGATGCAGCTGTGATTTTGAAACAGCTCTGTAATCTCCGCGTGATTGCGCGGTTTCGCGTTATCTAAGATTATTTGTACCTCACGTTTGCATGTCGCATATTTTGTGCGTAGAAGTCGCATTTTCGATAATGTCTGCGAAACATATTTTATAAAATAATTTGCCCGCCCGGGGATAAATTGAAAATCTACGGTTTAGAATCTTTGGCTCTTTCTACGGCAAATATATTCCTTCAGCGCGCGAAACTGTACCGTGAATTATTATTTGTTGCTCGCGACGGATATCGGACGCAGTTGATATTTCACGAAGGAAATCGAGATGCAACACCCAGGCGGGACACGTGCTTGCACTGTGGACTATTGTTAATTTATCAAGCTATGTACTGTCGCGCGTGATACGTACACATTTCGCTTTCTCGCTCTTCACCGTGCGCAAACGAAGGTGTGTAAATTAACAAGCGGTGATTTGAATATCTACACCGATGTGTACTGTCGCGTTCTGTGTCACGTATCGTTCATACAATTAGATAAGTGCATGTGCAACAAAAGTGGAAGCGAAACAATGACGTCCGTGAGAAGCGCGATTCGGCTGGTTAAATGTTTGGCTTCCGATTTTCGCCGGGGAATATTTCACGCGGTTATTCCACTTCAAAGAGCCGGTCACAGTCGACCTCCTTTTTTAAATCATTCGCTGCGCTCGGATGTTATAACAGCCAGATTCGCGAGTAAATTTACAAAAGGATATTAAGCGTCAGAGAGTCAGTTCGATAAGAGCCGGCAAAGTCTTGGATAAACCTTGTCACCTTTTAACTTTCACGTATCCAAACGAAATTATCCGGGGACATTATAGAAAATTCGGCACTATCTGGCGAAGTAAAAAAGAAATTCAAACGTTGAAGAATATCGGTTATTAGTTTTATTCGTAAATTTCAATTAAACTCGGCAAATGTCACGATTAATCTTTCATTGAGCGTCTAACAATTGTGAAATGTCGCGTTTGCGCCACGTGTATAAATTATGTCGAGCTTGAAACTTTGCTTGATGAACAGAATCGCGAGAGTTATAATCAATGTCACTGGCGGCTCTCTTTATAATCCGTATTTTTACGCATGTTGTATTTCTAGTAATTTACCATGGCGCATTGCCGTAATGAGGTCATGAAGTATACGAGAGATGCACTCGCATAAAACTGCCTTTCTAAGAAAAGTCGTAGATCTCGTTCAGACGGTTACACGTGCACACATACACATGATGAAACGCTGCATCGGATCAATACTATTGGAACGTTCCGTAAATGTCACTAAAACTTTGAGACAGAGAGTAATGTGATATTTTATTCGTGCATTTCGCTTTTGCTGGCAAAACGCGTCTCTAATCTTTATACGCGAAAATTTGAGACCGAAAGAGATTTCTTTTTTACTCGATAATCAACGGTGATTTTCATTCATATACCTTGTTTTTATTTTTGCATAGGTTTTTTTTTCACATTAAAATTAGAAATTGCATGTAATATGCATATTATACAAAGCTGCTCTCACTTACTAATTTATAAGACGCTTTATAACACACTCTCTCTCTTAATCTGTCATTAAATTTTTGCAAGGTTTAGAGAAATTTTGGACGACAGCGTTTCTACAAGAGTTGTATCATGGATTAAGTTCATAGAATATGTTGAATGTTGAGTGCATTACTCTTGGGAGCACACCCAGTTTCCAAGGTGCTATAATTAATAGGCAAGTTAGTTTAAGTAGATCCCGGGTTAAAAGACAACACATCCATTAAGCATAGTCTCCGGGATATTCTGTTCTTTTACATCCCCTGGTGGAAAGACTTTAACGAAATCCACCATATTTTTTTCACATTTAACTACCTTCGCAATAAATATCACATAATTATTTAAGCATATGATTATAACATTCAACGAACTAGCTGGACTTGTACATAATAGAACTTTTTGTTCTTTAGACAAAGGAAACCGCGTGCGTTCGCCGTTTTCTCGCAGGAAAATTATGCAAGTAGTACGCGTTATTGCCCTTTAATATGAGAGCTATTAATTCGCGCTCTACGGTCATTAGCCACGTTCCACGGCGGTGTATTAACTTCAGACGTTCTTGATACATGCACGTCGTACCAGACGTGATGAAAGACGTGCAATCTGCTACCGCACTAATGTTGCTGTCAGATGCCCAGGTGTTGCTTGACCCGTGTAAATCGATCTCAGCCTAAATTGCATCGTTAACCACTCTATCGCACGACTGCGTTTCGCATCACAGCTCATTTCGCTCGATTTGTCCGCACGACATTATAGTTTAGAGGTTGCTCTTCCTGATCAATCTGCTAATGTACCGTTTAGCCTTACTTCGACAGCAATCTCTCCTTCGACGCGATTAAAAAATATCTATCGATTTTGAAGACGGCTTATATTCAACGAAATCTAACGAATTATAAATTCGTACTTATTACTTCTGTATTATCAAATTTATTTCACCGGAAATTTTAGTATTTGTCGGCTAGTGATGTCTTGTCATGCATACGTCCCTCATTATACGTTCTCGGCGAGAATGCTTTTACGAGGGTGTCGGATGTATCAAAGTTTGTCAGAATCGATACACGTTGATCCGGAATTGATTATGGAAAATTGGATATTACGTTGATATTAGACTGTTACCCGAGTTTAGGCAAGTGTAATTACTGATCATCGATGGTGCGCAGTTATCGCCTACCGTTTGCACGCTCATGCGTCGGCGTACGTGACGCATTTGCATAACCGTGGTACAGATCGTATGGAGACTAGGGAGAAAATTCGTTTTTTGTTAAATCAGTAGTTGCTCACCCTCAGTTGCCACGGTTTCGCCTATCTTTCTCTCTATGGGGCAATCGAAACGAATTATCGCGCGAACTTTCAATTGGAAATTTAAACCGGTACTCACCGGCTCCAGCTTCCCAATTCTGATCGCAGATTGGGGTCGTAAACTCGAGATAATTGGAAGGTTAAATAGTACTTGAAAAACGGATAAATTGCCAATTCCTTCGAATCTCTAGTGGACAATCGCGGAGAAATGTCGACGAATTGTCTTAATTACCTGCGAAGTTGAGTTCTGACTTTTAAATTTTTCGACGAATTTGTGTAAAATATATGTATATCTGTGGATATACGCAATAATGTATTTCTACTAATTCAAGATAGGATTAAAAATTATAAATAAAATAGATCAATTTTTCTGTATATTAAGAAAGAAGTTTATTTAAATAAGGAAAATTTAATAATATGATAAGCTTTTGAGGAATAAACTATAAAATAACTTTTATATGTTCTCTTTGATACTGGAATGAATATTAATAATATAGTATTTTATCATATTATTAAAATTGTGCGTTTACAGTATTTCTTTCTCTCTCTTTCTCTTTGATACGCTATCAGTCGTAGTAATTGTGCGCCGAAAATTGCGCGCCAGCCAGTGGCAATAATAAATCGATATTTTGAGCTGCAGTATGCATTTGAAATTACAAAAGCAATGCAAAATATATTTGCACGTGCATATATATATATATATATATATATACATTATATTATATATAGAATATTTGTATATCGATGGCCATTCGCCGCACAGCATTTCGTGCTCGCGCAAATGTTATTTTGAAATCTACGTTAAATTTGGCCATACTGAATCATGCTTTCCGCTCCTATCGGTAAGCTTTCAGCTGATACTAGGTTTCGTTCTCGCGTCTTCCGACAGCGACGAATATCATGGGTATTGCCCCGTGCCCCATCTTTCTTAACTGGGCGCTATTGAATCAACGACGTATCCGGTATCATCTGGCGCAACGAAATAGCTTCTATGAAAATGGTCCCTCGCGTACCACCCGTCCCGGAAAAAGGGGCTCATTCTGTTATACGAAGTAACGGACGATCGGGAAATAGATGGTTATTGACAACGAGTTAGAAACATTTTGCGAGATTTTGGAACTGTGCTGTTTTTCCTCCTGGCTATTGCTATTTCATCTTGTAACCGGTATCATCCTTTTACCGGTAAAGACTCGCACGTATCGCGCGTTGCACGGCGCTACACGGTAGTAAAAGATTCAGGCGGAATTCTATTTCTCCAGTTCTCAATTCTTTCTTTTCATACTCCGCATCGCCGTTACTCACTAATATACTAGAATGCTTTACGACGCTCGATTCAGTCACGTTTCGCGACTCGAGTTTCCGAAGACGCGTATAGCGCCGCGGGAGGAAAGGGTACCGTATATATCGGTGTCTACTGCGAGTTAAATGCGCGATGGCTTTCATCGTGGAGAAGATAAAGAGATTTCGCCGAGCGAAATAAAGGTATCGCGTCACACACACGGAAATCAGTTACGGTGGGACGCGATGTGAAAAACGAAAGGGGACAGGTCGAAGAACGTGAAACGGGAAGAGCAAAGACGAGAGAGCGCGGAAACGAGCGCTGGAGCAGTCAGTACCATTTGCGTTTATACGCGGCCTTTGCGGTCACTCGGCGTTAGATATCCTCTTCCGCCGGCTTCCTTTTGTCTACTTTTTTTCCCCCATCTCCCTCATGTCAATCTTTCTTGCTTCCTTTTCCTCGCTTTTCCATTCGCCGTCTTCGGCACACCGCCCTCCATCGCGCTGCGTGTTCGTGCCGACTATGCTTTATCATCCCGCAATTATTTCGCATACATGCCACTCCCCCTTCCAACCTCTCCTCCGCCACCCTCTGTCATCCCGTCGACCCTCGCACATCCACCCCTTTCCTCCCGCGGCGCTATCACGCGGCCCTCTGTAAAATATACGTTTGTAGGCGGGCCGGCGATGTGGCGGCCGGTTATTTATTTTTCCAGTAACTGTAATTTTTCAAACACGTACTGCCCGCTGGATAAATGTGCCAGCCTGTTTTTGACGCGCTGAAAAATACGATGTCGGATCCGGCGGCATTTCTCGAGATCTCTCGGTGGTTAGAAGGATGATAAAGATCTAGACGGGGAATTGATTTTCTTCATTGTTGTTCGGTGCTACGTGGCCGTTACGTTTTGCGCTCTATATTCCTTTTTAATGAGCGAGCGATTTATCTTCCGATAATTTATAATAGAGAGTCTCGCACCCACCGCGTAATGTACCGTCCGCGAAGATCTTGTTTTAAATGGAACAAATATTAACGTGGAAATTATAATTTGCTATTTAATAAGTGTCTAATAAATTTTCTTTATTTTTCAAGACCTCTTTTATTTTCGCGCAAATGGCCGTGATAAAACAATGCTGTTTTTGCTATTTTAAAATGTTTGATTACTTTGTTACCATTCACAGTTGCGTGTGCGACAAAAGATAATATATCTCAAAGAATATCACTGATCGAAAAAAAAAGCTACCCGCAAATTGGAGAGGCCATCGCGGCGGGCTCTCGTCAATAGTTGCGAACCTGTCGCTCTATTTAAAAGTAGCGCAAAATCCCTTTGAATTTCGCACCTATGCGACAGGTATCAATCCCGTCGTTCTTTCCCTTCCGTTCCCTTTGTCACAGGGAAACCGTGTTCGGGATGCCGTATTAATTTTGTGATCGATAGAGAGAGAGAAAGAGAGAGAGAGAGAGAGAGAGAAAGATAAAAAGAGAGAGAGAGCGGAGAAAAGCCATAGTACCGATGATTGAAGGAGTTATTAAAATGAATGATATATCCCCCGTCTTGTAAGTTCCAGAATCGACTAACTAGCTCATATTTCTTTAATGCAGATACTAGGGCCTCCGTGATTGGTTTATAGCCTCCAATTTGAATATTAATCAATTCTCACGGTGAGCGCGGATAAAATGTTTGATCGGGAAAAGAAATGTGTTTGCTATTCTCTGAAGCGCATAATGTTAATTATTCTGCGGCTTATGAAATGTCTTGCATATAGAGAGGCACATTACTGTCATAGATACACTGATCTCGAGCCGCGCGATCGAAATACATCATTGAATCGGCAATTAATCAGAGTTTAGCGAGAATGTCCGCGCCGCTGATTGATGCGCCGCTCATTTCGAAATATAAAACAAATGGAAGAGATCTCACGGAAATGTAAAAGATGGGGGAGGGGGAAAAATAGTAAGCGGGTAGAAGATACGTTTGTTCCCGAGAGATATCTGCATGTTTCCCGTGGAATTATTAAAGCTGAAACCGTATCGCTATAGCCGGCCCTCACAGCTTGCATCTTGCAAGGGGATCCGGTACTGATACGTAGGTACACACGGCGCGATATATATCGAGATTACGGCGATACATCGGCGTCGACAGCGTCAGGCCATCCCTCGATATATTGGAGCATGTTGCCGACGGAGAAAGATCCAGATATGCCGTTTCTAGTCGAGTAGGCACAGTTTCAATAATATCTTGGCGGGTTGCATATATCTTCGACGGTCGATCGACCGTGATATGGAGCTTCCGGGTCAGTTCGATGATGAGGTCGAACTATAAGAAGCCAGAGAGGCTCGAGCCGGCCTCGATAAGGCACGTCCTTCCTTGAAACGCGGTGTAGTGCGAACGATGTGGCACGTTCAATATGGTAAAGCATCATAATATGGGTGGCTTACTAATAATGCCCGCATGAACATACCGCTAAGTACGCGCTATTACGTATATGTATATATTAGTTTACAATACCACTTTTGGAAAATAACGTTGTTGCGCGCGATCGATTTAAATATGAGCAATGCCATTTGACGTGCTTATCTATTGATTTAAATGGACTGTACTTAATTGCTTGCTTTTCTATTTATCAATTAACCTACTAATTCCAAATTCGTAATTGCATCACTTTAATATTGAATTATGTATATTTTAATTATACTGGGTAAAAGCCTAAAACACAGGATAGATAACGTTATTGAAATGCTGGATTGTAAAATGCATTATTATGAAATTATTAAAGCATCGAATTGATCTTGTTACAAATAATCAATGTGCGTATGGTTGCACGTCTATGTGTGCATGTTACTGTCTCGCTGAGCGATACGCAGAACAAATGCACAGCCGTAGCATTAGCGAGATCCGATTAAAGCGCTTACTCCAATTCCTTACGGGCCTATTACGTCTTCGATGCGATCGGGTGGGCACTCCGTACGTACAGGCATACGTTTGTTTGCTATTCGCGAGATACGTGGCAAATCGTCGACGTGATTGTCGGCGTCGACAGGATATCCTTGAGCGCGGGAATGAAATTAATGGCGCGCGAACGATACGGATGCACGGAACGACGGCGAAATTTCGCGATAGCGTTATGCGATGGGAATCCTTCGAAGCACGTCTCTGTGCTCTCAGCGTATCCGCGGCATCACATGCCGGCAGTTTCGTCGCACCTCCGTCCATAAGCTATGACTAGGTGAATGTCCATACGCGCTAACTACGCACGCACGTATGCGCGCGTACGCATTTCCCGTCCTAAGCCGGTGATACACGGCATTAGCAAGTACAAGCAGATGTAGAGGACTCTCGCAGAACTTAAAATAATGGACTGGGTATCGACTAGAACCTTCACTTCTTCTAACAATTTTCTGGTAGTTTAATTATTATTCGACGTAATATTTTTATCGTTTACAATTATTCGCCAAAGTTGAGTCTTAATAATAAATTACTTGCGATATTAAAAAGGGAGAGAGAAAAGTTTGTCAGATAATATTCCTTATTTAATTCTGAAGTAAAGATTGGATTTCCATGTTTCTCCAATGAAAGATTAAGTGCTCTTTCTTCTTTCGAAGTTAATCGCAAATTAAGCAGCCATAATTTATACTTTACTGAACGTTGTTTCACCTTCGTCGTTTTCGAGCATGATTCCGGCTGTATTATGCCATTCATTTTTCATGGGGGTTTTTCTTTTCCCTCCGTCTCTTTCCCCGATGCATGGACTGCATGATTAAACTAATAACACGTACGCTCGTCGATTCGCTTGTTCGTTTTTAATACGCGCGGAACGTCCATCGCGCATTAAAACCTGCCAAAACTTATTGATTCGGTGAATGCGATGAAGGGATTATCCGATTGTGTAGTGCGTCGTCGGGTTAATAAAAGAATAATACATTGGATAGCTTCGCATTGATTGTTCGCGCGAACTTGCCGCGTTGTCCGCGTAAATCGATTATTCTGCATCAAACATTCCGACAAATAAGAGTAACGTATATTCTGTAAAATTAAATTAATGCAAATATCATAAAGAAGATTGATGGAATGTAAAAATCGACTTTGATAAGTGCATCACGATTTAATCGTGATTTTATCTCGTCAAAAAATAATATTCTCCATGCTGCGATGCAAGTATAAATTGATTTATAATTGTATAAATGGAACATTTGTATGCACCTTTTTAATCCTACGATTCGCTGGATAGAATATACAAAGAAATGTTTCTCTAACGTCAAATATATTGATTTAAATGGATTATATAAAGATTTTACATTTTTATTATGAAAGACGTTAGAGATTTAAATTTGCGACGTATACATGCGTACGAGAAGGTCGATATATTTCACTTTTCTGTTGAAGGAATTATTGTACGTTAAACTGAGAAACCGAACCGGAGTCTGTGATGTTATTTATCACGCCTTTGGTTAGTTCTAATAAAAGATTTTGTTACAAAAAAAAAAGTCGAAGTTATATTAAACGTTCGTCCGTCATCTTATAGCCGTGTACGATTTCTTATTTTATTTTGACGTTGATCGATGTCTGCGTTATTTCACATCCAGAAGCCCCGAGACTGATGCACATTATTTGAGTGGTACCGAAGTCTGACGGTTTAACGAAAAAAAAGGGGGTGGCGGAAAGATGGTTATTCGCGAAACAGAGCTATTTCTGAAAGCAGAATTTATATCCTTTCCTCAATAATACAAATTACATTACATAACTATGTGATTTCTTTTTTATTTAAAAAATTTTGTTTTAACACAATATACACGATTTTATTTCCGTAAGTTTTGCTGCTTTAAAAAAATTTTTCTTCCTCTTTGTAACGAATTCATTATTAATCAATTATATTCTAAAAATCATACTTAAAATATATGTTTACAGTTTATTGCGCAGAAAAAAAAATCTTTCAACGTAATGGTAAAATGTCACGAAGTTTTTTTTTCTCGTTATTTGTCAATAATGGTGCTAAAATGCGCTTCTTTATCTCAGCGTTGATAGCTAGATTACTATCGGTCTTGTTGCTTTTAGTACAACGTTCGATGTCTCCGATCAGAGGAACTTTTGCAATTAATAGCAGTAGAGAGTGGCGGAGAAACTACAGAGGGCAGAGGTTGGAAAGGGATTGAACAAACCAAGGGGTGAGGGCCGAGGTGCAGCGGTGTACTTGGAAAGATCGTGGAGCTAACTTTTGTCGAGTAATCAAGGAGGCGCTCTTTGTGCAAGGTGCTCGTCCATCCACCACTTACTCGAATACTTCCAACGAATCGTTATCATTGACGACAATCGTTTTATGGCCGATATTATACAGAACTCGAGCGAATCTCTTTCTATTTCTCTATCATCTTTCTCTCGCTTCTGAATGTTAGAAGCAGAAGTTCCTCGATAATGATTCTGGAAAACAGGATCCGCTTAATAGAGATTCAATTAAGATGTCAGACGCTCTTTAATTCACCGGGGAACAAGTCAGCTGAGAGAGAGAGGGTGAAACTCCGGTGTAAGTTTATTCGCGGCGTAACGACGACTGCTGCGAAATTACGCCACAGTAATTAATCCGGCGACGATAAGCGCGAATCGGCCGCCTCGCATGATTTGCAACGGCGAATTACGAACCACCTGAGGTATTGAATTTTACGTGTCGTACGTAATACAAGCCGCGGAGAGGAACGCGCGGGTGCTTAATAAACGAAACGAGAAGAGGAATGCGTAATTCATATCCGTTCATGGTTAACATTCGATCATCGGCGAATACGCTCTGCAGTAGCACTTATAAAAGAATGTAATTTGAATATAGATAAGAGATATGCACGCTCATTGTACGCCTCGAATACCTCAATCGCCGCGTTTTATTCCTTTTTATATCGGGCAATATACTCGACAAAGCTATATCGCACCGTATTCGATAAACGCTTGTAACTCGTAACTGGAAAACAGACGCTTCAAATAGAAATTCTATCGGACTACGCAGCATTACGAGAGTTTCATTTAAATCGTAGATCATCCTTTTCATATGCGACGAGAGGTACGATTGCAAAATATCGGAGTTCTTTAATTAATTATGGAAATTACACGGCTTTAGAAATAAATGTTCTGCTATCAGTATACATCTCGCGTTCTTGACGCGGGCAATTTTTACTTGTCTATCGCTTTGATTTACGGTTCAGAATTTTCCCTCCTCTGTTTTTTTTTGTTTATATTACTGCATGCTAACTTGCAATGTACCACTTCACTTTTGTATGTTTGACAATCAGCAGTGAGCAATCATCATTGGAATATCGGCACAAAGCATTTTCTCAATACATCGCAATACAAATGGCAGATATTCCGTGCATTTAAGTGCATTCAAGCAGTTATTTTCATAACATCTTTCTATTCACTATTCAATTTTCTTTTTTTTTTTTTCCCCATCTGTACTTAATGCGGTGCTGCTGATGTATTCACCGTTCCAAGTGAATCATTCATAAATAAATATGCCGCTTTTACTCCGCGCGACGCGCAAATGTTAATACTTTATTTGAATTTTACGGAAACACTGCGAAAATATTGCAACGGGTTTTGCGGAGATATTGAATTAGGCGAATCACTCAGGAAATTCAAAAAGCCAATATATGGCACAATTCTAATTAATGCTGTAAAACTTGACTCGCGCAAAATCTCCCCTCTCCCCAACCATACAAACCGAGCGGCTTTCCGCCGACTATAAACGAATCCGCAATAAACCGCGATTTTATCACCAGAATATCCTGCTTTACGAGCATTGGAAAATATCGATTCCGCTTTTGCCGCATTTATGTGTTTGGCATGGACACTATCGATTCAACTTTTTTAAGCGATTAACTTTTGACATCTACCGACGCTGGCCTATTTTAAACAATGGCGAAAACAATTAAAATTCCTGGTTTAAAAAAAATCAATTGATAATGTCACAAAAATAGGAGCAAAGTCATGTTCGGCAAATGTTATTTTAGCGGTTTTCGAAGCCTTTGCTGAATTATCAGCTTTGTTACTATAATCGAAATTTCTAATTGACTAATTTGATGAAACTTACTGGCTTCGAATAACGCCAGTTACGCAGTATTATGTCACATGTTTCGAATTTTAGTTGCACGTGTCAGCGAAAGTGCTGACGAAGAGGATCAACGTCCGATTCAGATAATTAACATTTTAGCTTTGCCCGACAGTGAAATATTGCTCGGTCTATGGGAAAATAGGTTATTACCAATCAATTCGTATTAACGTTATAATTCGATCACCAATATTTCGAGCTATGTCTCGACGAATATTTGATTGATTTCGACGTATAATAGAGGCGAGAGTAAGTACGGATGCAATCGCAGTTTATGAAGCACAATGCGAACAAGTATTGAAGGCGGGTGTGCTATCGCAAAAATTTACCGATTAAAAATTCAAATGCGCTTTAATTTACGATTTCAGCTTTAAATTTTCATTCTCCGGAACAATGTGACGGATTTAATTACGTATATTATGTGTGCGGGAACGATTGTACACATTGTCGTCGAAAACGGTTGACGCACGAGTCACGTTAATGATATTTGTTTACGTATGTACGTGGAAGTTTCACGAACTTCATTTACCAATACGTAGCTTGAAGCACCATATGCAACACTCTATGACGCATAAACAATGTCGCAAGTTGATTTAGCGTTAAGCCTAATGATATTTGCGCACCTGCTCCGTATGACGTTATGACTTTAATTAACTTTTTTACCCCCGCATTACAATTTATTAAGTCTTAAAATACATTGCATATAATGCTTAAAAATACTGCAAATTTATTATTTATAAATTACGTTTATTTTTCATATATATTTATATATTAATTTATAATAATTGTTTGGCAGCGGATAGTTAAATCGCGCCTTTTTTTCTCCCCTACATTTTATATATTAAATTTTATTTATTAATCTCGTCAAAACGTTCGATGGGACAATAACGCGATTACGTACGCGTATTTTTAGCTACTGCGTTTCTTGAATTTTTTAAAAATATATGAGTTAAAAATTTCTTTAAAAAATGGCTTGTGTAACAGCACATTAAAAATACCTATAGCGACGTTAGTTTCCGAGATACACGTATCGCAAAAGTCATTTATAACGTTGGTAGCAAACGGGTGGAACGTCGGGAGCGAAAAAGGGTAGCACTGTATGCGAAATTAGCAGGAAATTCAAAGTTGATAGTTTCCAGCGGCGCCATCAGAGTCGCCGGAAATCTCGTAGTAAACCAGATGCAGCCTGACAATCTCCGCCAGTCGGTAGAGCTGAGTTGTAAGCAGCGGAGAGTAACTCTAGCGAAGCGCTTCCTCCCGCCTGAGTTGCCTATGGCAACCATTTCTAGGTGCGCGACGAGCTATTAGACTTTCAGAAGGGCGGTTGATCATTGAACACATACCGCGATCCACAGTTTACACATCGTAGACAAATACCCCGCTCTCCTGTCCTTATGGTAATACCGTAACCGCATCGGTGAGACGGTTGTACGGCGACGAATGTGAGCGTAAGTTTATTAGAGGGATCACGAAAGCTTAAATTTAGATCGCCCGACGTTTCCGCGCGAGCTTTGGCAATTACGTACTCAGATCTGAACGATTTGTAGAACGCGTCGAAAATTCATCAAGGAAAAGTAAAAATCTATGAAAAAAGTAGCAGCAACGGAGAACAGCAGATTGCGAAATAACGTGAAACTCCGCCCGATAAAGTTCAGCGACGTGTTGAGGTTCTTTTTTAAAATATTGTTTATTAATATTTGCTTTTTTTTTTTTTTTTTTTTTAATAACATGCCGCGGCGCTTTGCAATCTTGAGTAAATCAAGTGACAAATATTCTTTGATGAAAGTAAAGCCTCTTTATGATATTTAATTATAATCTAAGCGGTTTTCTTTATGCGGCACGCGTTTTCCTACGGCACCGCTTTTTGTCACTAAGCTAACAGCTAGGTAGTAGACCCATTCTGCGTTTGATGGGTGTAATTACAGAAGTTTCGGGCGCTATAAACGTTGCTTCTATCCAAGCCGCGACGTTTATGCCTTGGCTCTTGCAATGATTTAACGATATGTAAAAAAGATTCAATGCAATCACGTCAGTCAAGTGTGTTCTAAATAATCACATCTAATCAATCCCTCTCTAACGCAGCGTTCACGTTAATATTTATTAAATAATATATTTGCATAAACGCCAATTTTTAAAAATATTGTATATGTACAATAAATGCATTTTATATCCACATATTTAATTGCATTTGCAAGTTATCGATACATATATTTATATTTATAATTAAATATAATTGCAATAGACATTACAATATCGTACTCGTATTATTTTTATTTTAATTTAAAATTGACAGCAATTTAATTTGCGGAATTATATACATATACACATATGTTCTGAATTACTTCTTCTCGCGGTATTGGACCAGCCATGAAAGAACTATAAAACGAATTCAACAAGAACGGCGAGCACGTGATAGCACACGCTGACCAATCGAAAGAAAAATCTCGCAAAAGACTCTTCTTGTCTGATTGAGTTCGTCAGCCAGCTTCTTGTTGTGCCATAGACATAGATCTTCAGTACGAACGTAGTATATATGTATCGACATTGGACAGTGGAAAGGGTAAAGTGATACTATGGTGGTTCGAGACAGGATAGTTCTGTATCAACGTCGAAACCATCCCTAAGATTGGCGAGATAGCCTGCCGTGTCGTACAATGTTCGTTGCGCCGAATGTACAGCGGGGTGGATGCTACCAAGGCAAGGATACGACTTCTCGTGGGTCAGAGCGGATGAGCGACAAAGTTATCGTGCAAGAAAAAAAAAAATAAAGGAAAAGAAACGTTCCCCCCATAGTCGAACGACACGTAGCCGTATAATATTTTACGAGGGGATCGTGAGTGTCTTTTATATCGGTTCGCTTACAACTCGCTGTTGTCTCGCAGTTCGCCGCCGTTTTGCGTCCTTACATCTAGTACTTTCTGTCTCTACCCCTTTCGAGCACCCCGTTCTGTTACAGGCCCACCTTTTCTTTTTCTCACAGCGTCAGCGTCGTCCCGGCTAGCCCAAATTCTCTCTCAACGTCTTCCGAGACTTTCTACCGTTGCTTTTCGTCTTGACCCCTCGTTGTCCTCTCTTTTCACCCCCGCGCATGTTTCATCCCCTGTGCCTCATCTCTTCGAGCAACCGGAGTCGCTCCCAAGCGCCTCGCTCTTGCGCCTCCTCTGTTCCTTAGACCCGTCGGCATTTTATTACCAGCCCCATTACCTCCGGGGCAGCCTCGCGCCTTCCACTTGCCTCTGCAACGCTCCCACGACTCCCTCAGGTCGGACGGTCTCGCTACACGATATTTTACTGCGTGTTTACGACGGGACACAATTATTACTAACGTTCGCTCGCACTATGTCGCCTTGCCAAGTAGGTAAACACGTTTATTTAATTGCTTGCACGGACCCACTCGTATTCGTTCTTGACTCTCGTGCACGTGATGCAATCTACCTGGTCGGTATTATTACACGACGGGAATATCGGCCGTAATACAGTGAACTTCGTTTATTCCCCAGAGTGAAGCACATAAAGCGTATCAAACTAATATATCATCGCATGTTGGAAAGAAAATGTTTGGAACAAAAATAGAAACAATTTTTGTTAAATATGATAATATTACTCAAAAAATTATTTTGATTTTAATTTTCTTTTACTTTGAATTAGAACATTTCGAACAAAAATTCTAAACTAGTTATCCTGAATGTAAATTCTTAGCTTTAAAAAAAAATTGTTTTTAAATTTATGAAGAACTTGATATATTATTCTAAAAATAATTGGTTTTGATAATTTTCCTTTCGAATAAACGCAATTAATTAATTACTTCCAAATTAAATGAAAATTTAAATCGGAGAAGTAAAATATCAGTTAAAATTAAAGTTTCACTTTTAATGAGACATGAAATAACGCAAACAATATTTGTACGTACCGTTGATTGCGCTTTCGTTCAAGAGGTCATTCCATCATTTTCTTTGCAACGCTCGTTTTCACTTGTTCGTACTCATTGTGCTTCACCTTGCGAGAGATACAATGCAGATTTATACCTCTCGTGGATGCTTTCGGTCGAGTGCGCTAACACAGATGAAACGAAGTTGGTGTAGCACAGTAATTCGCTTAACCCCTTAACTGACGACGTGGTGCCTGTAAAACACGGTGCGGGTCGCCGAATCACCAAGCACTCTCTCTGGCTTTGTTATTAATTCTCAACCTTGTGAATACAGAATTAATCTTCGGCAAAGGAATTCTCTCAAATGTATCGACTGTTTTTGGTATATTTAAATACTACACGGTATATATGAGATATATTTGCAATTATTTAAATATATAATTGTCAATATGTAAAAAGTGACATAAGATCGAATTAATATTATTTAATTTATTTTAGCCTACAATATTAAATACAGTTTAATATGTTTTATAAATACGAATCTTTCTCTCTCTCTCTCTCTCACATTAAAGTTGCAATTAATTTATTTAAAACGGACGTCATTAACGAGTTTGATGAACACTTCAAGATCATTTTACGTAAATTATAGCAATTGAGTTGAAGCAATTTACGCGTTCATCTTGTTCGCGGACTCTTTAGACGCGCATCGGAGACCAATCTTCCACCAGCGTAAGAAAAATCTGAATCCACCGGCTTCTTTCAGAAAAGTGACGCTCGAGCTTTTAAAACTCCTCTTAACGTTCCGTGGGTGGAGGAGGTCGGGTCGACGGCGAGAAAGCAGTTTTATCGGCACGAAAGCTAGGTGCAAATTTCAGCTAACCTGCACCTCGAGAAGCCCTTTGAGCTTAAGATACTCGTTCGAGTGTCACGGTTAGGTTCTAACTATTTGTGGCCGCCGATAAAATATCGTAAACGTAATGCCGATGGGATGAGAGTCGGCAAATGAGGAGGCCACGCTTCTTTGGAAATGATAATTCGATTCGGGTTTTAAGATCACGAAGGGAGAGAAGTTGAAGCAGCGCGCCGGGTGTATATACGTAATAGTAAAGTCTGACGGAGCTGGCGATGCTCGGTCGACGAATAATTCGACGATTTGCGTGATCGTGCAAAACCCGAATGTAGAAGAGCGGGCACGAATAATGCGAGGGCGCGCCGATATTGCTACCGATATGAGATCGTTGAATGTCGGCCAGAAATGGTAATTCGCGAGAGAAATACTAAGGGAAGGAAGATTATTTTGTAGCCCACCGTGCACGGCGATTAAGGGCTGCGCCGGGATACTTTTCGTATACTTGTTCCCGATCGCTTAACAAACGGGTCGCACTGGTAATCACGCAATAATTTCCCGGATGCTGTGCGGTACTTGCGCGCACGCCGTCGACACAGACGATATTTATACCCGGTCTTTTTCTCCCTAATTGCCCCTATTTTACTGTCGGCCGTGTCTTGCCAGAGCAAGTTTATCTACGTCATTATGTAATCCTAATCTTGACTCCCGGCCCAATTTGTTTTGCACGTTGGTCACACACTCAAAAATAATTCTGATAATTATATTACAGCCAAAACTCTTATTATTGTTATTAACAATCTTGTCAGGTTATTAAAATTGCTAGATTTACTTATAATATTACGCGCTTGAGAGAATACCGTGTCGCGACGCGTAATAAGCGCTTTCTGACGTTATAATCTCTTCCCGTAATCCTCCGCTCGTCTTTCTTCTCATTGTTTCCACGTACTATCCCTCTGCGCCACGGGAAGCTTTTCTGGTTTTTTTTTTCTTTTTTTATTTTTACGAGCAAACTTTATAATTCTAAAATTTCAAATAATAGCAGATATTGGCAAAGTATCGGAATAACATTATTTTTACTATCATTTTAAATTAAATTAATATATATTTTTAACATTATTTGCTGCTGTTTCTATTTTTTTTCTTCTTTTTTTTTTTTTTTTACAAAAATAACAGTGATAGATATCACGGTTGACTAGGATCGATTATCATATACCGTGATAGCGTGAGTTTTCCTATAAAATCGAAACTTGTAGTGTCAATCGTGATTCTCATGTACTTTGTGAGTGCACACGCTTGATACTAGAAGACTTTTGACTAGTGTTCTGGGAAGAGAATAAAGGTCGACCGAACGTCTAAAGAAAAACGCAGCGAGCGTGAAATACCCCGCTGCAGAATTCGTTGAAAGGCGCAAATGGAAACCTCACTCTCGTATGGCGAAAGGTAACGACATTCTTCCGAGATATATCTCGACATTGTGCTTGAATACAATCTATAAAGTATATACGTTCGATATCAGCGATAAAAGTCGAGCAGTCCAAGAAGACGGTCTGGCAGGTACTTCGGTACCGAGTCGCTCAAGTACACCAAAAACGTCATGTTTTGACACGCGATAACCTTAGGCAAGAATTTCTACCCTTTGCCTTATGTATAAAAAAAAGAATTACTCAAATTATTAACGCATTAAAATTAAATTATAAATAATCGTTTCGAAATGTATTTGCATCATCAAGCGACTTAATCTTTTTCTTTGCTATAATTTTCTCTGCCTGAACGTCTAAATGCATTATTTCAAACCGTGTAATTACAATTAAGATGTTTCGAATATTAATTTTAGAGACTTAAGCTCTTATCAATTAATTTTTCAAAATAATGTAATCTTTTTGCTTGTATCGCATAAAATAATCAAATTTCTATAATGGAATATAATTAAATTATTTACCTGACCGAATAATGTGCGCGCACCGCGCGTTTGAAAATAAATCGGAAATTACACTTCCCGTGAAATATTTACTACAATTTTCTTCGCAAAATTACGTGACAATCTTGTCCACGTTCTTTTAAAGCGTTTTAACGACGCTTTAAAATCAGTTTGCGTACTTTTATTCAACATTGCCCTTCGAGGAGTAAGCTTTAAGGTACGAAATCGATTTTCCGATGCCTCTCGTGGAAACCGCGTTGAATATACATGTTCACCGCTACGAACCGATCGACCTCATCCGCATTCTAATCAGACCTTACTTCACACGGCCAGAAACAGCTTGCTGAACTTTAACTCGTTATCCTCGTCGACCACAGAAATGTCCTGGTTGGTTTGGCACCGCCGACCGATTCAACCAAACTCGATCAGGAATGTTTTTGACGTTGAAACCAGTTCGAAAAAATAGCTCAAGTCGTACAGAGACTAACGGCTACCAAATGAAAAGTGATCGGAAAACGATAGATACAAACCGAACCGTGTAATTGCCACTCTCATTGCACGTGACAATTTTACGTATCTCTAAATTATTTTCTTTATTCTTCGCTGTGCAAAAAAATTACCGCAAATTATTAAGTAATTGCGCCATGTCCTTAAGACCAAAGACTCCAATTTTTTGTAATCTCTACCGTGAGATAAATTATCTTTCCTCATTAGTGTTGTCTATGTATCTATAACGATAGCGGTGTCCTAATACGTCAATCCACATTTCTCACGGAGCAATAAAAGCAGGCACTGGGCGTTATCGTTATAATCATTATTTGCGAAAGTAGTGGAAAATGGAATTTTTGCCGCGACGATCCGCATCGTTTCATGACGTGATAAAAGTTATCATTATTTTTACTGTTACGACTATCGTGAGCGCGCCGGGCGAATCTTGACACGCGCAACGAGATGCGACATTATATGATCCGGGACGACGGGTATATCTATTTTCCGCACGCCTAATCCTTATACGTGTAATTACGCCGCGACAGGTAATGAGCTTGGGCCGTTAATTTGTCAGACTTTGACGCGCGTCTCTATGAAATTAGCCGTGGATTGGGAGGCCGAGAGCAATTTTAGCTAGAGTGGAATTGTCTGCCGGCGGAGGCGAAGTCCTTTGGAATCTAGAACTATCTAGGATCAGCGGTAAATGCAACGGGATGCTGGGTCGAAGTCCTCGAAGTGGCGAAAGGACGACAACGAGACGACGTCGTTAGTAGGGCGGGCTCTAGCTAAGCTACAAACGCAAAGCTATCCAGACACCGGAAATGGACGGTGTGGTACCGGCTGATGCGCACGTACCCGTAACAGCCCGTACATTCGATGCGCTTTTCCACCGGCGTTGGAAATCGGAGCCAATGGCGTATCTTAGAGAAAATCGTAAAATTAAATACCTAACGGGATTGGGGGTATAAAAAAAAATCGCCGTAAAACGTTCTCCCCGTGATATATCGATTCGTAGATTATTTTGGAAAACGATCCGTTCGTTATTTGCCTTTAATACGTATCGATCACCCCTTTTGAAGTAGATTGATAGACGTTAGAGTTGATAACGCTAAATTGAAAAATATTATTGCAAACTGTCAATTATTAAAATAAAATTTCGATTTTTGATGACGTGTTTGGTGTTGGTAATAAATTAATTTTTTTATTACGGTGTAAAATAAGTTATGCGCTGTTACCCTATTTTAATGCATATTCGATGGGCGACTGTTGTATGTATTTCAAAGCAGCACACATATGACGAGTTTCTTGTACCATACTTTGCATGATAATATGTTTGTATTATGTAAGTGGTTTCTAAGGTGATAGTATCTATAATATGAAATACTTCAGAAAGTAGGAACTGTATGAATAATGAAATTCTGGAAAGAAATATAATATAAAGTTCTGTGTAGAAACCTCTAACTTTCTGCCTTTAACATAATAATTTGCAAAATTTTGTTCAGCTTCTCTTGAAAAATAATAATACATAAAAATGACTGAAATATGTATCTGCTAAATTAATATTTTTCTACTTTTTAATGTTTCGAAAATGTTTTAAGTTTAAAAGCAAATTAATAAATATCTTTTTACAAAATCAGTTTTATTATTTGTTTAATTGCTCATAGTTATGACACAATATCGCTTGACATAAATTTGATGTTAAAAATAATGCACGGGTAGCGGTTGTTTTTTATAACGAAAAGAGATGCGATATGATGAAAATCTAATCGCAACAAGCCTCACGAAATAGCGAGCGTGCCAAGGCGTGCTTTCCCCTTCTTCAATTTACACCTAAGGCCCTGGTGTTCGTGAAATACCTCCCCTGAGGAATGTACTCCTCCGCTCTCAAGATTTTCTTC
This sequence comes from Cardiocondyla obscurior, assembly GCF_019399895.1. Taxonomy (NCBI): domain Eukaryota; kingdom Metazoa; phylum Arthropoda; class Insecta; order Hymenoptera; family Formicidae; genus Cardiocondyla; species Cardiocondyla obscurior. The sequence goes on along the minus strand of NC_091864.1, from coordinate 10,277,067 downwards.
ACATAAATAATTTTCAACTGGCATCTTCCTACTTTCATCCTATCACTTCAAAACTGAACAAACAGTTTTTCGATTACGTAATGTGCATGCCGTGTTGCAACTTAGAAGTATATAAAATAAATCATTTTTATTCATTAAAAAAATGTATTTTAATTTTATATGATTAGATGATAAGTAATATTGGACGTATTTCGTTAAAATTATTAAGATATACTTCTAAAGTTTGATTCAAAGAAAATGTGACAAATTAATATGTGATTTAATGACAATTCAGATATTGTTCCTCGTGAGATACGAAAATATCATACTGTACTTAAGAGACTGGCAAAAATTTCGATCTATCGGCGGAAAATCGCGCGTAAGTGTCGCTTTTCTTTTTGCATTTGGCGAGTATGAAATCCACTTTACCGCATTTTACGGAAATAACTTGTTTGCCGGGTAAGTCGCTCCAAGGGTTTTCGCTTCATGCAGCCGCACGTCTGCAGCAATGCAGCAACGACGGCAGACAGCGTCGACGAGTCGCGGTCATGCCGCTGTTTAGAAATTTAATGCAACCACCGCGCATTTTCGGACGGCCCTTCAAAAGTAGTTTGCGATATCGTAAATCACAATCGCGTATATACACCCGCCGAGCCAGGCGCAGATTCTGGGGGGTGGGCGTAATGCATTCGTGTGCGTATTGCTCGGCAACCCGGTAATGTATTCGCGATGGTATAACGTATCGATGTCGAATCCTCTATCGAAAAATAACCACGTCGTAGATATGCGTCGAGGGAGAAGCGAAAAATGGGATGATGTGCGCGACAGGGAGGAACGAACGATCGGAGGATGAGCGACTACGAGCTTGAAAGTGGTATCGTGGCAAAGTCGCGAGCAAAAGGAGGACGTTTATACGTTTCTATATGTATGTGTGTCATCCCGCCGCGTATGCGTCAGGCAAGAGGGAAGACGATCGAGAAAAAGTCAAACTGACGAGGGAGGGTTTATGCAAGGAAAGAACAAGTTTCTGTTTTTCGTGGAGACCGTGCTCGCGAACCGCGAAGAGACAAACGCGACTGTTATTAGCTGAAATTCTTATACAAAGTTTCTTATCGTGCGGTACAATCTTTCTGTAACGTTAACGTTGTAGAACATTTTTTTTTTTTTTTCCGAAATGTCATTTAAAAATTAAATATAAGACGCTTAATTTATACGTTTATATTTACAAATTGTATTATAGTTATAATTAAAACTTTCCGCATTCCTTTTAAAGCTGTTATAAGCTCGCTATCTCTCCTCCTTCGCCTCCCTGTCTTTCTTAAGACGAGGCTACTACTAGTTTATTAAGAAATAAGTTCAAACGTTAAAGAGAAATTTACTTATCTCATTAATAATAAGCTCCTATAGTCGCTACAAAATTTTCCCTGAGAAAGTAACTTAGTATGTTATTATTCTATTTTATCAGCTCGGGGATCGTCGAAATTATCATTATTAATCAAAAGATTAAACTTAATAATTTTAGTAACCCAGCTAAATGCTAATGCATTATTCGTGCGTACATACGTGTCGCCGAGGTTTGAGTATTCCGTCAGGAGATGGCCCGGTCACGAGGAGACCGGTGAGCATTTATTTCTCGAAACGTGCTAATAAAGTGATAGAGAAGAAGAAGGAAAGATAAAGGGAGAGCGAGAGAAAAAGGTGCGAAAGCAAAAGGACAAGCGAGCAGGTCCCAGCGTGAATTTCAACGGAAACGGACATTCTTGAATATTCGTAGACGGAAAATGCATTCCGCGCAAGTTCATACGCGGGCCACGCCACCGTATGCGTATATAATATACGCGTACACATACAGGTTTGTATCTAGCGGGGTTTCGGAAAAGGGACAGCCCGCGCGGCTGTTTAAATTACTAAACTTTAAACTTTCACTCACGTATGCAAACTAATGCAAACTGGAGGCTTGTGGAAGGAACTGCAAACAGCTCGCTCGGGACTCTCAGCTACCATCCGCGCTCCCGGAACGGGTTCTCCACTCGACACTCACCAACCCTCCGACCGACTTCTCACTCTCCCTCTTTCTCGCTCTTTGTTCTCATCCCTCTCGCTCATCTAAACGCCTCCCCCGCGCTTTTCCTCTGTATACACCATCCTCTCGTTCGCCGCACATTTCGCGGCTTCGCTACCTATATATCGGCTATCCTAATTTTCATAAAGCGCGGCGGCCGTCGCTTTATCCTTGCGAGTGTTTTCGCTTAACCGAATGAAGACCGAGTAAAGCATGTCGTTAAAAGCGCGAGGTATTCATTCCTGCGACTGAAGGCGGCGGCCGGCGGTTAAGCAAGTTCAACATACTCCTCTCTCGAGCTTTGTTGTAGGCAAAACGATTTACTGACGTTGCCGGGCACTCGTTTCTAACATCATTAGGCTTTGCGGTAGGCGTGCACGTTCTAGTTAGACGCATTTCCGACTCGGCAAGACGGACGGACGGTAAAAAAAATGGAAAGAATTTTCAGATGACGATCATTACTCTGGGATGCTCTTGATGACGTGGAAAATATTTCGCTGACCATAATGAGAAATTTTCGAAATCGGACGGTCGCGGATCATTATCAATTTTTCCGATATTAATTACGGCGTACAATTTGTTAATAAATTTAACGAACGTTTTGCGAGATACATCGGCGAGCAGTGTCCGCTGCGGCTGATGCAATTGCGGACAGTATAATGCATTGACAATTTTGCATAATGCATAACATGAAAATGGTACGCGCCGTTACTCCGCTGAACCCCGCATGTCATAATGTGCACTTTGTTAAATCTCCCGTTAAATGTAGGATATTTTATTCTGTACAACTGTCGGAAGCTTTTAAAAAGAAATCCGTCCTGGATCAAGACAATTAATAACAAATAACGTTTCCAGGGCGGGACTGCCGGTTCATTACACGGATATTTCATTGTTTTTAATCCGTCAGCAGTTTGAAAAACAAAATTTTTATTCGGCAAGGTAAAAAGTTATAATATCCGACAACGTTAGAAGACGCTTCCATATAATATTATTACAAATCTTTTTGAGTTACTAAATAACGCATTTTCTTTTCGCGTTCTCGTTCGGTTCTCCTTTCACGAAGTTCGCTCCTTACCCAGCAGTTAGTTCCATAATATTCTCAACGTTTGAGACCAGGCCAATCATATTAATTGAATTTTCTCCGGCGATCGCAGATTGCGCTTCGAATCGGAAGGAAGCTCGCGTCAGTCGAGCTGTAAGTCAGCATGTCCCGTAACTTGTAAGTTAATCGGCAAACCGCGGAAATATCGCGCAGCACAGCCGTCTAGATATGCCGGAGGGCTGTGGGAAGCCAACGATAAGTCAGCGAAATTATCGAGATTGTCTTTCGAAGTTACCGCAGCGGCGGCGACGGCGGCGCCGCCGCTTTGTGAGTAATTTAGCGCAACCCATAAGTAATAATCGATGCCATGCGAGTAGCGCAGTACATGTGGTGGTCGTTAATAAGGACTCACGTATACTGAATATCAGAGCACGTACATAGACGCCTGCGTTTATAATACACACACCAATACCACGCCGGCATTTCGCAATAGATGTCAGTTGAAATTCGCGGTTAAATGCATAAACGTCCACATCGATTATCAGTAGTAAGATTTACTATTGTTCGGCGATGCAGAGACATAGAATATCAGAGTTCTGCTGTGCTTTTCCTTTTTTTTTTTTTTTTTTTTAATCCGTTGAATTATTCCATTGTGTTAGAGTAAAATTGTAGGTAAAAGTCGCTAACATAAATATAGACAGATTTTGAATTTAATATAATTTTTTTAACGTGAGAAATTAAATAATAAAATATTTCGTTATAATGCTATGGTCGCTACAAATGCTTATATCAGTTTTCAAATTCGTTACTGTCCTATGCAGCATATGTCCATTTCAACCGCGGTAATATTTAATACTCTTATTACGGAGCGCTGAACACGATAAGTTGGTCCGTTATTAATTCTAAATGAAATGGACTGAAACGTAATTAAAAAGAAAAAACGGTCGCCTGGCGATGAAAGTGGCTGAAGCAAATGGTTCGTCTCGACGGCACGAATTAAGATCGGCTGAAGCAAGACATTTTCGGAAGTACGATCTCTTTTTCCTCGAATAAATTATTCATGATTTCAATGAGTGATTAATTGAGGCCTTAAGTCGAGAGATTATTAAGACAAATGACGTCGATAGGAACACTCTTATATTTATACAAATCACTCCTGGAGCATTTTATAATCGTTAAACAGAAGTGAGAGAGCGAAGAAAAATTCACACAGAAATTGTAAGAGCAGCAGCAATAAATAACGGGAAAAAGAACAGAATTCGTTAGAAGTATGACTAATAATTGCATTAGATTTCCTGGTTCTTATACATATGACGTATTCATTGTTGAATTATTTGCAGTTACTTCATTTGTTTGTGCTACAAGTATGACTAATTTAATTTAATAATTAAGTATATTTCGTATTTTTTTAATATCCAGGAAAAAGTACACGCGTATTATATTTAATTCAGTACTCAATTGCAATAATAGTGTATTGCGTAATATTATGGTTATTTATTCATTAAAATATTCTGTATCTTTATCATATACTGCATAACGTTGAAAACATTAAACTGTTATCTTGTGATAACACGCTCGCATATGCATATATCGGCCGATTGCATTACACTATTTTTTCTAACTCTAAAATTATTAGCGACGTTTGTAAATATACATATGTACAGACATATGAACGTTCGTATAACATGTGCATTCGCAAATTTTTATAAACTATTGACAGACAATTTTTAAAAGATTAAGAATTATCGATGCAATTCATAATAACTCTTCTTTGTATAGAGAAATTAGAAGCAGATATTAAGTGGAATTTATAAATGTCAAATTTGTACTTCCTTCCAACATATTCCGGAAACTGTTTCGCGGTAACTCAATATATTGCAAGTAAAGATAATGCAGATTCACTTGCAAAACTTTTTGTCGATTAAGTAAATCTATTATTTATATTGAATATTTGCTACAATATTTAATATAATTTTGTGCTTACTTCAGTCCTCCTTTCAGTTACGTAGAAGGTATGCAGCGTCTCATCAACCGAAATTCCCTCTTTGAATATACATACATATATCATTGAACTTGTTGCTATTACATAGAGTCTATGTCATAAACGTATATATATTTCAGAAACTTACTTGGATGTAATGTAATTTACTTGAAATTAAAACCGTATTTACTTGGAAATATTATCGTCATATTGAAAAATAATACTGTGATTATTAATACACGATATGATTAATGTAATTATCTGTTACGATAGAGGATAAAAATTATTATTGAAAAGTTATGCTTTCTGTTTAATACTGTTTATTTCGTTGAATTAACTTTTTCCTTCGCCACATGATGACACATCGTGATATCGGTATACGAAAAAAATTAAGTATGCAATTTTCTTGTGATCTAAAACACGCAATCAGAACGCACAACATTTCTTTTCTCAGATATGTGTTTTATTAATTTTATTTCTTATCCAAACTGTGGTTTTGCCTAATCGCGCTGACTCAAGTAAGCGGAAAAGCAATTTTCTGTAATATGTCATAAATAAGCGGTGAATTCCCCTTTACGTCAAGATCGATGAGTCAGACGATATAGTTTGCGGTAAAAAAAAATTCGTTTAGCAATCAATTTAAAATTTTAAGCTCGATGATTTTTACTAAAATAAAAATAAGCCGAGATACTAATTGCCTCTTTTAATATTATTCACAATAATAATTTTTACTAAAATTGTTCAATGTTGAGAAATGTTTGTCGGATACTGGAAAATACAGAAAATAATTGCATATTACTTAAAAATACCAATTAACATTTTGCGTAATTCTATGTTTACTTGTAATTATTTTGTAATGAATAAAATTGCGTTATCCTTGAAAATTCCTGCCTCGTTTTTCATGACGTGATGGCGATAGTTCAACCTGTTCCAAAGAATTTATAGCTCGTTGCCGTAAGTGGTTCCGAACAGGTTAAACCATCATAAACACGTCATAAGAGACACGGTGGAGATTTTTTGTTTTAAGTGTGAAGGTTACGGTCGAGCGTAACGCGAATGAAATCAACGTATACGTCAGTGCGATGACTAATTTCCAACGAATGCGTCACTGACGCTAACATGAAATTTTCTAGCGCACTTTTTCCAGAACGTCAAAATTTTTATGACAAACAATGGCAACAAAAATTTCACAGTGCACCGTTTAAATAGATTTTTAGAAAGGTACAAATTGTTTGTCTACGGCCAGGTTTTGTCTGATAAATTTGCGGGGACAATATATCGCGGTTTAGATTAACGTGCAAGGCTCACCTTATAAATAATTCATGTCATTTAATAAATACGCAAAGTGATGTAAAACAAATCGAATCATCTAGTCGGCGATGTATTCCGATATAGCAAGTTCTGTATTTATTCGCGCAGTGGGGCATATAATTCATTGAATAACCGGCCGTCCCGGTGGATGCTACATTGGAAATATAAAATATATTCTTTCATTTCCCCAGGGAAAGAAAGACTTCCGAGAGCTTAGCGAAAGATACCGCTAACGGAGAAGTAGTCCTCTCACGATCGGACCTATTCTGGGAGAGACGATCACCTCCTCGCGGATTAATCTAACCTTTATCCTTCCTTCTTCTCTGCCTTGTCCTTTTCTCAGTAACAGCTAAAAACGATGACACGTCTCGAGGCAGCGTGGATAGCTTCTTCCCTACCACGCTCTCTCCACCACCAACCTTGCCGAGTACTTATGGAGTCTCTCACAGATTAACTTTTGATACGCGTCTTCAGTCTCCGTGCTGGCACCGATTCGTACGTGTGCGGCGTTTTGCTGCCGTTGATTATTAAATTTGTATTAGCGCCGCGAATTGCTCGTAAAGCGTAATTTGACTGGTAACCCGGGACGAAGGTATTACAGGTATATAGGATCACGGTATATAACGTGAAACGTAGAAAGCGCGGGGAAAGAAGAGTGGAAGAGAAAAAAGGGGAACGAAGTCGCGTGCCAAGTTGGACGAAGAACGAATAAATGTGAGTGTAAAGTAATCGTTAATCTTGTTGGCCGCGAAAACGGCAGACGGTACCGTGTAAGTTTAGTGTAAATTATGCAAGATGATTTGCATCTCGCGCCATTGGGCGTTTTAGGACCTGCCTTTGTGTTCGCAAAGCAAGCCGAGCGCGGTTTTATGCTCGATCTCGCAACGGTCGTGATTCCAAAGTAACTTGGGAAATCGTTTATAGCCCGGGATCGAGTTTGCCTTACAGAAACGTTTATATACCGTACAAAAATGTACCATCAAAAATTTTGAAGGTATTCGGGTATATCAGGCGCAACGTATTCTTCAGAAAATCGTCCATTTCCTTTATAGTTATTTGCTCCTGCTTTCCTCGAATCAAACTTCTGCTTCCGTGTTTCTCTGAAATTGATCGCGCAAGTTTTTGCGACAAAACAACGCGACTTTTCATTTGAATTTATTGCGCGAAATAAACAAGTACAAAACAACAGCTTAAAATTTTTTTAATTTGTTTCATTATTATTTAATTCTCCAAGTCTAATTACATTTTCTTTTTTTACTTAATCGTCTTTGTGTTCTGTTTCTAGTTTTCTCACGCGTATTTTTATTAATTATTACGGAAAAATATAAAATTTATTAATAATTATTTCATTGCTAACAATTGCATGTAATATGTTGAAATTTTTAAAGCCAGAAAATAAAAGGCTTCGGAAAATAACAAATTCCTTTTTATTTAACTTGCGATAAAATTATTCGCATTGTAAAACGCTGTTTTTTTTTTTTTTTTTAACGAACGTAGATATGTAAATGGTACTGAGGCAAATACGCATTCTTTGTTTGCGAACGGAAATTAATCTCCGAATTTTTCGTGTGCGAGAGATAAAATTAGCCGACTTCGGTTACCGAAGCACCCACGTTGACGGGAGAGACAGGCAAAAATTAATCGTTCTCGTCAACCGCTCGGGAGTCAGCCGGTGCACGTGTAATCCTTGCGATTTGTATTTTCCCACAGTAATGCGTCGGAAGAAATTACGGGGAACAAAAAATAAATTAATAAAAAGGATAAATAACTGAAAATCAGAAAAGGAGATAGCAACGAGGAGACAGCGCGCGGAGGTGCACTCCATGTTGTGTATTTCATTTCTACGATTGCAGATTACGGTGCGATGGACCTATTTTTTAAAATTACGATGCACCATATATACCGGCGGCCGCGTGACAACCCGACAAGGCTATATATATATAGGCGATAAATTGTTTTAAAACCCGTTGCGCATTTATAATGGATATATCCCGCGTATGGTCTCGCAAACGCTCCATAATCCTTCCGCTCTGTGAAAGATATAAAGATAAAAAAAAAAAAGGAAAAAAAAGTGCAGACAAAAGATAGGAGCGCCGAATATAAATGCCGGACCGTATTTCTAAGAGATTTACAATGCGAATCGCACTTATCAGCATATAAATCGCGGATCTACGGAGAAGCAAGCGATCGATATGACAAGTTGGTCATCTCTACGCTCCGCCTTTTTGGCGGTCGATTGTAACGAATTCCGTTCGCCTGTATCGCCGTATCCAGAGAGGAGAAGCGAAGCGCTAACCAAGGGTTACTTAAGCTAGACTGTCGGAGCAACAACTTAGTCTAAAGGACCGGTCACCGTATCGCGGAGTAATGTTGAAACTTTCCTCTGGAATTATCGCGAGTATTTCACCTGAAGGAGCCAGATATACCCGCCCATTGTGTTCTGTTCCACGCTCGAAAATTTAAGCATTCAGATGGAGATAGCGCAATTTATTATTCCAGCCCAAAGTTAACTCGTCTTTAATCACGCCAAGTGGCGCACGCTGTTATCGCGATAACTTTTATTACAAGCTTGCACTGTCTTTCAAAATTTGTTAATCAAGTTTTTTTTTTTTCTTTTTTCTTTTCTTACGGTCCAGCGGGAGGAATTGATCAAGAGCTGATTAACAATCGTTCAAGAATTTCTGCAAGAAACGCGCGCGGTTTGATGTGCATTTGATTACGCGCGGTGTCTGTAGTTACACGTGCATTAAATTGTTTAAGTTAAACATTACAACTAAAGCCAATACAAGTAGTAGTAGTCGACTTGCTTTGATTGCCTAGGGCAACGACGGTGACTTGGCTTGATGATGATATTGCGTGATGTCTTTACTAAGCACATTGCTAAAAGATACTTTACAATTATTGCGAACGTTTGCTCACTTACATTTGTAAAGGTTAATTTTAGTTGGTTATCGATTCAGCCTGAGGCGACGTTAATTAATACTTAATGATAAAACGATCTGACGCAATAAGAAAATGACAAAATAAGTATCGCGTATTTTCCCGCAGTTTATGCGAATGTTATTGCGAATACGTTTCATCGTGATATTACGTGAGGAAATGCGTTGCTATTAATTCAGTCACAAAAAAATATATCCGCGCAGAATCAATTTCTCTATTGTAACTCTTTGGCATATTTCGAAATTGATTTCAATCAAGACCACAATATTTCATAATGCTATCAATTATGCAATTAAAAGTTTTAACGAACATTTAGAACGATAACGAATAATCGTGGATAATTTAATATTAAAATGAAAATTTAAAATAATAAGGAATAATCAATCATATCGGGGAAAATTTACATGTTCAAACATTATGCGCACATGGACATGTATGAAAGTGGAAGTGTTTGTTAAAATATCATTAAAATTTATGTACAACAAAACTTGGATATGCGACGCATAAACTTCATGAATTATTCATCGATTGCCTTTACATCTTGATACAGAAGTTATTCGCGTGTGTAAAACTTTGTTTCTTTTGGATCGAAAAATAATAATGAACGATGTTTAGTTTTAAAATAATGTTCCGGTTGCATTGTACTTTTCATACATTTTCAATTTTCGTCCTGCTTGTAGCAACAATTTTACAAAGAAACGAATGTAAAGAATGCCCAGTCTACAAAATTTTAAGCAAACATTTGGATCGCATTTTAATGCAAACAACGCTATTCCCGCCGTCGGAAACAACTCGTGTAATGCATGAAAAAAAATTTTTATCTATTAATGTAGATTCACAATGGAACGCCTGCCATCGTTTAAACGTGATTTTTCACCGCGGCTGCGGAATCTCTCGAAAGAAAATATTTCCCCGTTCCTTGCGCATCATCCATAAAAGTTTACGTTGACGTACCTGCAAGAACTGCCTACCCATTATGACCAGGATTTTACGGCATTCTTTAAACTGGCCATCACAGATCGCGGCGTCAGACATAATTTTTATTATCAATGCTACGACCTTCTTAAAGTAGCCACATTTCGAGATGGCATAGCGCAAGATGACACTGAAACGAGCAGAAATGCAATCGATCGAACCAAATATTGCTCCACCATTTTAACGAAATCTATATTTAATTGTGTAGATATTTATATGCATAAAATTCGTAATTAATCATTTTTCTTTTATATTGAATAATATATTATAGCGTTTACTAAATATAACAATTTTTATTCAAGATGATAGCGTAATACTGTTATCAAAAATTGTTCTATACAGTCGCTAACGCACCGTTTGTCCAAGTGGAAAATTAGTTTGAAACTTTCTATGAACGGTGAACCGCGGACCGCAGTTTCCTAGCCGCGCGCGAAAATTTCGCGAAACGCGATAGGGTAGAAATAAACACGCTCGCGCGAGCACTATCGCCGTTCACGAGCCGGTGTTTTGCGGGAACTCTATATAATCTTCTTTTCTTGTACTTCTCTCACCTTCTCGAGTTTGCCGCACTTGTGGAGTTGCTTTGTTTTCTCTAAAAGCTATACGTACGCATGAAATCGGGACTTTCCGCCAGATATTCCAGCTATAAGCTGTGCTCCGAACACAGTTCGGGTACTTTTTATTACGCCTCTTTTATACGTCTCACAACCGATTTTTAAACAAATCTTCTTTGAAAACAAGAATGAGAAAAAAAAAAATAAACCCGATAAAATCATTTTATTTTCTCCATTTATTTATATTGATAAGCATATTCGTTATCCAGGAGCTATCATTTAGCTACTGGTATTTAAAGCGATATAGATAAAAATTTCATTTTTCGTGAAACATATTATTTCAACACAGACTACATCTAAATAAAAAAATATTTGTATTTATTTATTATTTAAATTTTTATGCAGATAACATAAGAATAAAATATATAATTTATTGTAAAAATTTATTCAGATTGAAAGTTTACTTTTATATCAGTTAATTATTTTTTACTTTTCGAAATCTGATTATATACTATAAATTGGTATGTTATCAGCACGGCACTACTTTAGTGAAATTTTTATTTATTGTGTATGTGACCATCGCGATCAAATGATATAAATTAAATGTACGGGATATGAAAAATATTTGTAGAATTTTTGAAATTCTCTTTTAGCTACGTGCGTGTTGCCATACAATATTTATTAAAATTGATACATCTCCCATTTTTTATTAACATTTTTTTATTTAATAAACTTCTGTTTAAATATCTCGTGTTACAGCATGCAATGAATAAATATAGCATAATTTTTAAAACTAAAAATAGAAAGTTAAATCGATTTCGCAAAGTATCATAGTAATTGAGAGTTGTACTCCGAAATCAATAAATCAATATTAATGAATGTTGATACTTTTATTTTCTAATTAATTTAAACAATTAATAAACAAATTTATTATTTTCAGATTTCCGATTGATTTTGTGCAAGTGACGGTACATCAAAATGCATCCATCGGCATTACTTATCCTTATCGTAACGTGTACTTTTGCCCGGTCGGCGGTCGGCATCACAGAAATTGTGAATTCCGAGCTCTTGTACTTCCCCGACCAAGCGGACTACATCAAACTCGCAACGGGATGTGCAGATAACATGATACTGTGGCCGGGAACCCGTAGATGCTACAAGGAAGGCGAACAAGGTCCCTGTAACGTCGGTCGGGTACTAGTATTCAACCGTCGGTTACTGAAGCCGTACTGCAAGGACCTTATATTCTAAAGATTTTGTACAGAGAGAAACGTAATCGACAGCTGGCGAATTCGAGACTCACATACTATGCGACTTGACATACGACAGATGACGACAGCGACTGCAAATTTTCCAGGTCAAAAGTTCGGGGAAAGAACAACGTTATGCTCAACTCTATCTGATGCAGACAAAAATATTTGTTCAAGTGAAACGCGTAAAAATTTCCATACCGCAAGTATAAATACTGGCTTCTCCCTGACTGTGTGTATCCAATGTAAACGGTTAGATCTTGCGAAAATAATGTTACGCGGATAATCTGTAAAGGGATAGATTGCCGCGCGCGCTGAGTTTGTATTATGGAAATTAGCGCTTTTCCCGGACTCAAATTTGTAATTTAAAAATAGGTTCCAAAAGAGAAACGTAAATCAAAAATTAGTCTGATAATTAGTAGGAAATGTTTTAATTATTTACTCAGGGGTGCAGAAACTCATTTAGGTTTATGCAGATATAAATGTATTTACTTCATATGAATCTCGTCTTAATTTAAATAACATATATTTATAATTATTAAGTCAGGTACTTGTATGTGTTTTTAGATACTTAATTTGACATGCTTGTATTTAAAACTGATACGCTTTAATTAGTCAAGTAAGATGTGATAAAAATAAAATTCTTTTACATTGCCCAGCGTCGCATTTTTATTGCTTCACAAAATGACAATTGCGAATAGATGAAGTTCAAAAATATCAAAGTATGGAAAGAAGTATGAGGCTGATTTTTTTTTTTTTTTTTTTTTTTACTTTTCGAGAAGAGAAGGAGGTTTTCTGCTCGTTCTTACGCAATATTTTCAGGGTCCAATGTGACATCAATTCTCAATTTGATACGGAGGTTGACAATATGGAGAGACGAGAAATGATTTGGAGCTACGAATGCTAGCCATGGCGCGGTCGTTTCGAGATATCTTGCACGGTTCACCCTTCCCCTCCCTACTTACCACCTCTGCGTACTTGATACGTGCGCGGGGTAACAAACGTCGCGAGATGTTTTCGATTAACCTCATTTTAAGAATGACTGTCGTTCTTTACTATCGGATGGAGAGCCCGATAGCCTCGTCGCGTTTTCCATCTTTATTCCTCGGTAGGCGCGCAAACAGGTCATGATCGGGTTTTCCTTCACCCCCCGTCCGCCCACCCCTTTTTACCGTACTGGAATTCTGCCCAGGGAATATAGAAAGGTTGAACTACTCAATAGTACGATCTGTAACATTATCTATATTATCAATCACATTCGTAATTTCGACATCTTTTCTGCGAGCTGCCGACGCGGCTAAAATAAGAGGAAAAATCATGATAAGAAATATCACGAAGCTTTACCATGGAACAATCATTATTTTCGCGATAGAATTTAATTTAGAAATATAGGCGTTTCATATCGGGCGCATCGCATGATGCAGCGAAGCATGGAAATTCTTTTATGATATTCCGCAATGAGTCAAAGCGTATTCAAATTTGATAAATATGTGTAACGTTATTTTAGCTCTCATATTATTACCGCTTTATAATTTTTATTCTCGTCGAAAAATGTAAAGTAACGTAAATAAAATTAGCATGCAAAATCATCAATCATCTATTTAAATGATAGAACGGCTGACAAATTAGATCCCCCTTTTATATCGGATCTTTTACTCTTAGCTGCTCGAGTGTTATATTTTATGTGGAAGTAACGTAACGTAAAATTTATCAAAATCATAATGATACATGCAATTCATTTATAATCTCAGATACACGGTACATCACGTACCGAAGTAATTCTTCTAACATTTGTACTTTCCGTGAAGCATTATACTTTACATTTAATTTTTAACCAGCGTATTAATTAATTACAAGAAATGATAAAGGTACCTGGGGAAAAAAAGAAACAAAATTGTTCCCCCCTTTTTTTTTTCTTTTTTATTCGATGCTGGATTATCGTTTCAACGATACGTAATTCAATTTTTATTCCCCGGCCCATTGTTCTCCGCCGTTTTAATTTTACCACGTCCGCCCTTTTTAACTTATAACAGATTCCCCTCTGCGCGCGAAAGAAAATACCCCACGCGCCGCGCTATTACGAAGTAGGACGATTAAGACTCAGTGCCGCAATTCCAATCCCTTCCCGTTCGTGCTCGGCGTTGCCGTATTCATCATCTCGATTTTATTCCGCCAGCTCTAAGTTTCGCGGCGCGGGAGATTTGCCTGACCGCGAATAAAATCGAGGGCGAATACGTCGTCCCGCCTCGGGCGGAAATAAATTTGCAGCCCGCAAAGTACGAACGGTCAAGGTAGGTGTAACAGCTTACGGAAAGGTGAGTTCGTCGGTCGCGCTCGTTACGCGACTTCCACTTCCTTTCCCTCATTCGTCGCGCAATTCGTCATTGCGATTTCGCCACTTCGACTTTTAAATCCGGTGGACGAGCGACGTCGCATATTCCCACCCAGACTACACCGCGATCCGCGTTACACATTCGCGAGTGACAACGTTTAAAATTAAATTAACAGGAAAAGTATCTGAGTCGCGCGAGCGGGGATTAAAATTTTTATCAGCCCCGAGTTACGTGTCGCGATTTGCTTTTCATATCTCGTTTTAAATTCCACGACAATTATATATATATATATATATATATATATATATATATCGCATTCAGCGCGTACTATACGTTGCGGCAAGTTGAGCAGTGTGTTTGTTATCATTTTGTACTTTACATGGATTATCGTTGGACATGAGATAAAAAAAAAAAAGGAGAGAATAAAAATAATTAACAGTACGTGACGTAATATTTGTCGATGTGAGTTAAAATTTGTGATATTCGCAATTATTGAGAATTTTGAAGATTTCATTTAGAAGATGTTCTCCATCTTGTGCTGAGATATATGACGGTTTAATCTCACTTTAAAATGACGTTATTGAGGTTCAAACAATCTCTCTAAATGTATCTAGAACGACATGGTTACGGAAGATAAATACAATGGAAATTCAACTCTATGCCATCGTATGTACGATAAATGGTGTCTCACGAAACGCCAGGTCTCTTGAATGTGAACGGCTTAAATGTATATTCCAAGTAAACTCCATAAGAGGGTTAACAACGCTAATATCGTGGCCTGAATACGTGCCTTAGACCGTGGACTATAATGCTTAAGTCCGTCTAATCGTTTCTCCGAAGCAGTTAATCGCTCAGCGATGCAATTGCACCGAGCTACTATTTACGATTTATAGTATCAATAACGTTACAAAAGTAAAGGGAAAGCTAATGTTTTCGGAAACCATTAGTGATGATTTTATTTCCGATCTACATTCTGAAGCTCCGAATTATAAGTAAAGAGAAGGAAATCTTGTTATAATAGGATTGTGATTCTTTAAAATTATCCCTTTTATTTTAATCGATGATCTCCGTAATGAGATTTAACCATTAGATTTTTCGTATTTTTTGTATTATTCAGTCTATTTTATTTGACAACGGGACAATTTTATAAACGCGAATTATATCAAGTTCGTAAAAAAAAAAAATGTCATTTGATTTTGCAAACGTCGTTTTGTAAAACTGTATAACGCTTTAGTCTACATTTTTTAATTCTTAAGTGTTGTCTGATACGTAAACTCTCAACAAAGGTTATTCTAATAATCGACGAAAAAAGAACCGTCTGCCCAGGGGACAATTTTAACTTTCTCATGCCTATAGTTCCCGTATCCATAATTTCAACTTTATTCCTTAAACTTCCAACTTTTGCAGTATTCCAGAACGGGATTTGTTACTCGGTTACCAGGATCGTCGGATTAAGAACCGAGGTAAAACGAAGTATGTTCTTTAAGGGGTAGTCTAAAGACTTCGATACAGAATTTGCATCTATTAACGTCACTTTATTCATATTCAATTTATATTAACATTTATATGAGTATGAAACCTAAGAATAATGTAAGTCTGAACAATATATAGCAATTATTTAAATAACGTAATGTTTTCTATACATATAAAAATAAAAGAATAAATTTTTCTATTAATATCAAGTAAATTAACATTATTTTTATTTTTATCTACAAAAAAAAAAAAAATATGAATTGTATGTAAAATATAGAAAGCTATTGCAATGTATATATTTATTAAATTCATATTTAAAAAGAATGTCGCTGCACAATTTTCACGTGCGATTAAAAGCTGCGTAAAGCTAACGGGGCATTTGTTGGCGCGGTACGACAACAGTGATTTATTTTGATATTAAAAAATAATATTAAAATCTGCCAAATCCGCGTGAGAATCTTGACACGCGCGCGCGTTAAGAACGTTCCGCGATAATTAAATTCTGCCGCTGTGTTAAGCGGTATCGCATTCCCGTCTGGCGCAAGATATCTCGTCGTGTCCGTACGTGTCGGTGCTTATAGGGTACGAAAATGGATGATGGTCGAAGAGATAGAGATACGAGCAGATAAGAAGAGAATGAAGGCCGAGGGGAAAGATCATTCGTCCACCTAGCACGTACACACCCTCGCAAACACACATATATACGTACATATCTTTATATCATATCCTTATTTCCCTCGTACCACTCTCCTACCCTGGCACCACAGAAAACACCTTA
This sequence comes from Cardiocondyla obscurior, assembly GCF_019399895.1. Taxonomy (NCBI): domain Eukaryota; kingdom Metazoa; phylum Arthropoda; class Insecta; order Hymenoptera; family Formicidae; genus Cardiocondyla; species Cardiocondyla obscurior. The sequence continues at coordinate 10,260,389 of NC_091864.1, read as the reverse complement.
TGGTAGTTTCTTGCCGCGAAAACGAGGAATCGGCGACTGAGTTTCCGCCGTTAAGCCAAATCCCCGCGAGTCTTGCCGTCGTCGTCGTCGTCGGAACGTAAAAAGCGGCTCGACGACGGCCGCCGTGACAAACGATCGCGGCCGCGGACGAGCGCTTTCCTCTCCCTCGCGAACCGTTACAGCGTCTTAAGCATCGTGGATGCGAGGATATACCTAGATTTGAGGTATGGATTGGGAGTGACACATCGGCACGTCGGCCTTTGCATTCGAGCTTTACGTTTGTAAGACGCCGGTGAAAGGAGACGTGAGTCAGCATATGGCTAAAGTCAGACGAATGCATACCGATTGGGATACTTTCGAGGGAAAATTTTGAAGATAATTCCTTAGCAGTAAATGGTACATTTATTATAATTTAAAGTTATCGATTGCTCTGGTGACAATGGAAATCTTTTCCTTTATTATTAGACAAGCAGGATTTAATTTAATTTATTACTAAAACATTTTATAGAATTTAAATAAATCAGGCTACAAAGGGCATGTACTTTACTTCAAGTGTGTTTTATTAGAATTATAATCCATAATTCGTAACATAGCACCGTTTCGCGACAGATAGATAATTCGATCAAGTACAGCGGAAACCCACCCGTTCCTATGACAACCAATGTAAATCGATGAATTGATTGGCCTTAATATTATTATGCAACATTATTCAATTGATGTATTAAGAATATAAACTTTGATTGTAAATCGATCTCAATTGCATTGGGCACACGTATATTTGAAAAAAAAAGGATCATATTTGCATGACAGAAATGTATTAGTGTTAATTTTCTTTTTTTCAGATATTTTTACAATATTTGTCCTTTTTTAAAGTTTTTTAAAAATTACTTTTATCAGGTTTCGAGTCATAACCAGCAACTGCGTTCGAGAAAATATCAAATAAAAGCATTATATTACTAAAACTTCCACATGAAAAGTTTATTATAAAAATGGCATGTGGAACTGCCGTTCATAAAACATAAATACAGCAAAAACAACGCGATTTTCAAACCGCAGGAACAACGCGTCAAGTAGTTGGTTGCGCTAAATATAAAAAAATTACCCTGATATTATCTGATATTATCCATCTTTCTTTTGAGCTTCCCTTTTTCTTAATCATCTGTTTCGTAACGATATCGCGAATAAAAAGTGTTAAATAAATTAAGTAACATTATTAGCAGTTTTTAACTTAGTTTTAACTTTTCAATGGCAGCTTTTACCACTTATACATACTGCATTGTAGAATTTATTTTTTTACTGTCTATTTCACTTTATCTTTTTTATTTCTTCATACACTCGCTATTAATTTTGTATTTTTCATAAATGAATAAATTCGCGTATATGATGCACTTTAACGAATTGATAAATTTACACAAATTCAGTTACATTGGGTATATTCGATATCAATGGTTTATTTTTTTTTTCCTGTTTGAAAATGCGCGTTTAAAATGAGCCATGACGCTGCAACTCTTTTCACGCCGCTTTAATTCGCGGGAACGTTTGTGACATGCAGCAGCAGTATTAGCGGGAAAAATAATCGATTACGTCGAGTGCACGTACACTTTTCTTAAATCATTTCAATATTCAGTTAGAAGAAGGTAACTTCTTCGTATGTCTTACGTGTACTTTCGCGAAAGCGTCAGCGGCGTACAAGAGCGGGAGGGAGCGGTGAAAGGGCGACAGGAAAGGGTAGAAGGGCGACAGACGCTGCAATATTCTTGGCTCGCATTGTACGTGTCCCATAAGTTGGCAGGCGAGCTCCCTCTCAGCGACAGCTTGACAGAACATACGCTCTTTCCCGCTCGAATCGTTTCGTCCCTGCGCCATTTCCTTCTCACTCTGGCACGCTCATCCTCAACTTTTCCCTCGCCCACACTTTCTGTCTCTGTTACCCTCTTGCTCTCGCCTCGTTTTCCGAAAATAAAAGTTTATAAGCTAACGCGCACGTGTACATATGTAGGTGGGGCTCGAGCGTGGATACGCCGATCTCAACGAGGACGCGGAAAGCAGAAATGTCCGTGGGATAGCGGATAGAACGGCGGAAAGATTGGTGGCGGGAAACGGAGAAACGTTGGCGACAAGAAAGGGAAACAAAAAAAAAAAAATAACGAAAACGCGACCGGGGGAGGCGGGAAAGCGAGAAAAGTGGAGACCACGTGCAGAAATAACGTTCGTGTTTTTGATTTGAGGCACGTAACCGAACCACATTGAAATCAGATAGGGGCGCGAGAGAGGACGCTAAACTGGCTCCGAGAGGCTACGGGAAGCTTGCTACGAGAATACCTAAACCTTACAGGGAGAGTAAGAAGGTCGAGGGACGCGTTAGACGCCTGAGGAAAGAGGAGAGATCGCGCGACGTAGCGCGACGGCGCTCGAAGAACGGTGTAAGGGAGAGAGACATCGCCGCGGGGCGTAAAGGGTGGCGAGGCGCCTTACAACGGGTGAAACGTGCCACTTTCTTGGATTTTCGAATAAATCGGCACGGCGCGGAGTGCGCACCGCTCGACTATAACAGAGTCTACTTTGACTCAGCCTTCTTTAACCCCCCCAAAGATCCGAGTTCCGTAATCCGGATCGAGTTGATCCCTCCGTTTCCAAAAACGTTGCAGGGAAAAATTTGGCATCGCGTACAGATGAAAGATTCATATTTCTTTAAAAGACATGAATATGTAACTATTTCTCAAAGATTACGGGCTACAAATTTGAAATGTCGTTGAGCCATGTCATACGTCCTAATTATCTTAAGCAAATTTCTTAATTACACTTAGCTTTTTACCCGTTTGAAAAAGTTCTACCCGCGTTCTACATAAATTCAACGCGTTTCCTGGCGAAAAAAAATATCTTTTGAATCTCGAACACGATCGTTGAACGCGTAGCCACGTATGAGCGATGTTTAACGTGCGTTCCATCTTGCTAACATTTTCATCGGTGACCGACGTATTTCGGTGACATCGCCGCTCGTCGCCCGCGGTTTGGTAATGGATCGCCAATCCGCGCGACATTTCGATCATTGAGCAAGCGTGTAACGGGCAATGATCTATTATTTAGCCATCATTCTGCGCACACCTTCTCGCGCTCGTGCGTATATCGTTACACATACGACGACGATGACGTTGGCATTGATCGAACAGCTAGCACTAATACGAGCGGAAACACTCACTTCGCTAGTGGTTGTGGAGATAATTAGGCAGAAACGCAACGATGTTATCGGGAGGAGAGATGGAAGAAAAAGCGAGAATTACTAATTATATGATTATATTGTACGATGATAAAATAAATGTTAATAAATATGTACGTTAGCTACATAACTCTAAGCAGTTGGCAGATGCAGATACCGTGAAAGATATGACTGTTTCGGAAGTTTCCGCAGACTTATCTGTGAGATGCATCAGTCCTGAACGAAACTCTAGCTATATCCAATGTCTGCCCGCAAAGAAAATGATAAATTCTGTAACGATTAAAACTGAAACTTGCTTTTGGATTTATTTAAAAAATTGGTTGAACAATTTGCGCTACGTGGAAACAAGAATTAAATATGAAACTTCGTTCTTTTCTTTATTTAAAATTGAACTCTGCATTTTTAATTATCTACCAATGTAAATTTAAAAAAGTAATATTTTATCTCAATGTAAATGTGACGAATGAGATATTAATTAGAATCCATCAATTAAAACAAATTGGAAAGAAAATAACGTCACGGAATGATATTACAGTGTTATATTTAAATTGTCTAACAGATCCTGTCTCAAAAAAGCCGTGATAGATCGGATCGAATTTATTATTGCCGCTTTTCCGCGTTGCTAATTTGTTCTCTCATTTGGCTTATGTTGTGCAGCGAGAGTAAATGTTAGTTAAATTTTTTATATTCTGTTGATTTTTATTATTTTTTTATTATTTTATACATTTTTAATAATTATTATTTTTACGCGTACACTTTTCCCCAAAACGGATATTGTAAAAAATCATGCGACTTACTGATCTGTATGAGCATCAACGGAGTTGAAGATACTGGCGTTGGCTGTAACATAAAATACAAAAATATTAATGTAGACATGCTGAAAATATTTAACGTTTAAATAAAAAGAATTACGCGTATGTAATTAATTTTTATAATATAAAAAAATAAAAATTAAATTAATAAAAAGACAAATTTTATTTAAAAAAAATTAATTCTTACCTAAAAGTTGCTCCGCTGAAGCATGATGCCCGTCCCGGGTCTGCTCCTCCTCTCAGATGGGACGTGCCGAGTCATTCTTCCGCGCACTGGACACTCGCGACACTCGCGACCGGGTGAATTTATAATTTACGCGAGAATTTATTATTTAACACTTCTTCGCACGGTACTATGCGGCACTCCCGTTTTAAAAAAACGTATAATAAATTCACTCGCCCGATTACTTTACGATCTTCGCGAGAAATCGACCGACGAACCGGCTACGGTTCGTGTAATCATTAATATCGGCGATGACGGCACTTACTCTTTCGGAGATTTATCGAAGCAAAACGAGTTTTGCTTTGATAATATCCTCGGAGTTGTAAACTGAAACGATATCAAGCTAAATTACATACAGTTTTATATGTAATTTATATTGATATTTATGTAAAGTAGGAATTAGTAGTTACACAGATATTTTTTTTTTAATTATTGTTTTGTTGTAAATTTTATTATTTCCGACACGACGCGTATGTATTATTTTATTATTTTCTATTTATCAAATTATTTTATTAATATTATATGTATATATAATTTATTTCCCACCCGAAAAGCTTAAATTTAAAATAATATAAAAAAACCATGAGAGTACTTACAGTACAGATATGCAGCAGCGGAGGGCAATCCTGTAACAAAAAAATAAAATTTTTAATGTAGAAGGGTTGAAAATAAGTTAACATTTTAACAAAAATATTATACACGTTTTTAAGTAATTTAACAAGAAAAAATATACAATATTTTTCGTTGAAACGAGAAAGTTATTAATTTTGTATTCAGGAAAGTGATACTTACTCTGGGGCTGCTCCGCTGAAGCAGGATGCCTTTCCGAAGCCTCCTCCTCCTCTCAGGTTCTTAGACAGGATCCTCTTTCGACACACGTTCGCGTCTTCTTTGGATCTTGATCTGAAACAAAAAAAAAATGTTTCACTCGATTAGTATTATAGTTAATATTTTTAGATTATTCTTACTTACACATCGCGACATGTATCATATCTATGATTCAAGTTATTTCATAATAAATATAAAGTTAATCAAGAAGAAGAACGATATAATGTTAAAATACAAAGTATTAAATTTGGTGTTCTGAGTAGTTATACCTGTTCCGTGTCACGTGTTTCCTTCATAAGTACAATACATGTATAGATTATTGATCACAAAAGTTACATTCATGTTAAGTAACATATTACGATTATTATTTAAATGTTTATGTTACTGCGAACTGAGCTGCGCCACCTGCGCGCTCGATCAGTGACCCTCGAATTCCACGGCAATCACATGTAAATATGCTGCGTGCTCGACCACCGGCGGAGGAAAGATAACTGGAATAACGTAGCTCGTGCTTCCTCACCCCGACGTTCCCTCATCCCAACGTTCTCACCTTAACACTCCGTGTCCTTCCGTCTCTTATACTTTGCAGCTTAATCGTTGTAAATCGTTGTAAAAGAATTCATATCGAATATAAATTTGAATACATCTCGAATTTTTAACTGATGGTATGTTGCAATAAATATAACTAATGGCTGAATTTATATCTAAATTATATTGGATTCGCTACGCACGAGAATTTTTCGCGAGGCAATGATCGGACACCGCGCGCGCGAGCCACGTATACCGTCGAGATCACCGTAGGTCCCGGAGTTGTCGTAGGTCTTGTCGTGGTCAGCCGGCTGTACCGGGCAATGACTTCGCACCGCGCGCGCGAGACGCACGTGGTCCGTTGCTCGACCGCTGGTGGAGGCACGAGAGTAAGAATATCACGGAGTAGGCCGGGCATCATGCCCGTAAGAGACGATACGAGTACTACGCGCGCGAGCCACGACGATTTCCACGCCGTAACGCAATAGAGAAACGCACACGGTCTGGTCATTGAAATTAAGTAGCAGTAGTTCGTTGTTGAAAATTATTAAATAATATTAAATTACTGAATAATATTAAATTATTAAATAATTATTAAATGTTAACTTGTTTTCTTTTATATATAGAAGAAACGAGAGTACCTATAATAGCGCGCGTTCTGTAATGTCTAATAATAATAATGATCAATCAAAATTTTTAATAAAATTACTCTATAATCATTTCTCAAATAATAAACTAATTATGCTAAAAATATGTTAATTTAGACAGTGATTATTATTCGGTGTTTGAAATCCAGCCAGCATCTTCCACTGCTATAATATTTACGCATTATATTGTATTTTCCCCGAAAGCGAAATTGACACAATCTCTTTCTTTGAAGAGGTTACGTCTATATAACTTTGACCGTAATCTTGGGACCGCGAAGTAAAAGGTAAACATCAACTTCTTGACTTCTTCATTTCGTTGCTTCCACAATCTAAAAAGCTTCTGTCGGTGCACATAATTTGTCGTCAAATTTAATTTCTCTCTTTCAAAAAATAAATTAACCCCGTGCATTTATTATCATACCGCAGCAATTTATAACCGAGATTATTTCGCGTGCTTAAAAAAGTGCTTAAATAATTGCCGAAACCAATATTCCATTTAATATATCCCTTCGAGATGTCCCTTCCGTTCAATCGTTTCGCAGCCTCCGTTAACCGGCTGCGCCTCTCTCGCATACGTTATTCGCTCTTTCCGTCATCTCTGTCGCCCGTATCTTCGGCCGTGAGTTGCGCCATATTTCAAATGTCATATTAGCAGGGACCATGCGTCTTCCGCGAGTAAAATGTCTATGCCGCCGGCAGGCTTTGCCACCACTACATCACACGACTCTAGTCCCTCTTGGCGGCGTGGTATCGTGTCACCTTCCCGGCTCGCCACCAATTACACATTAATGCGGCGTCGCGTTATCCGGAGACGATGTACGAAGTGGAAGCGATAGGGTACGAGGACGAAGGGACGGCCAGGGGGCCTGCTGGCGATCCTTCGGGAATATACTCTCTTCCGGTATAGTCAATTAACCCAGTTTCACTTGACGCAATGGTTCGATCAACGCTACCCGCCGAGAAGATAGGAAACTATTTTGTGCCAGCTTTTTCGCCGATTGCGCGCCGATCGTTGTATACAATTTTCAGATTGAATGTTCACGGAACGGGGCGCAACGCGTTCTGAAGGATGAATGTTATTTCAGATATTTTCGATTGGATATGCTTCAAATGTAACACATATCTGTGGGAATGCACAATGCCTCCCGGTGTCGTCACAAGAAGTTACTTTCTTGCAGCGGTACGTTACAAATTGAATAAGTGATAAAATTTCAGTCTGATCAGCTTGTCATGCGATTTGGTTGCAATATCTCATAACAATTTTAAGTGTACAAGTTTCCAAGATAAATGTATTTTGAAAATGATTAAAGTACCCGATTCCGGTCAAGCGGTTTATTGAGATATAATTCGACGGAGAATCAAGTAACAAAAGTTAACGCTTCGTATTCATTTATTATTCGTGCCGGGACGTTAATATTATTAAAATGCGTATATATTGCGAATATCCGAGCGGAGATGTAAGAGACTATCGAGGACGTGTGCGGAGGGTGGTTAAAGGGGAAAACAGGGGGGGGGCTTTCCTCGCAGTAAATATTGTAACATCTGGCGCGACTCATACGAGTTCGAGTCACGCCTCCGGCCCTCTACATTTCATTTCACTTCTTAGATACTTCACTGAAATACTGTCGAGGATCCACTAGCTGCCTGGTCTCTGTGTAGAGCGGCGGTAATACGTTGGAAAGAGATGGCGAACGAGGGAAAGAAAGTGTGTATGCCGCATTTGTTCCGGCAGCTTCCTGGATTTGCACGACCACCCTTCTATGTTACCTGCCTCCGCACGTTGTGGCTGCGCGACGAGCTATTTCCTCTTCGAAAGACTGATATTTATGTTATCATTGGATCGCGTCACAAGACATGACGTGCTCTCCCTACGAATTATCTTAAAACATTTCCGTATAACCTCGTGTCCCGTTACAGCGAATTCGCAATTGCGTCACCAAACGATTGTGAAGGGCTTCACCAGAGGCGGGTAATGAAATTTATAGTATCGATGGGACAATTACCAGCTTTTCCGGCTCTTACAGGTTTGACGAACGTGTTAAAAGGAATGCGGGAGTAATAGCGATATTGCAACGAGATGCAGATTGACACAGAAAACAAATGACTCGCGGGAACGGCGCGATGCGCAATGTATCTCATCCGAGCATGAGACATATTTCATCTGCGCAAAGTTTAATTCGCCCGAATCCTGTGTTTGACAAGTAGCACGAATCATTCAAGTGCATGCGGCGGTGATTGATTGCACGCGCGCGCGAGCGCTCGCGCATATTCGAAGAGAAGCGCTTTATATATTTATGCGTGCGTTTTCCGCGGGATTGTTGCCGGCTGATCAAATAAATTCGGGGCTTCTCTATTTACGAATCGTTCGTATATTTTTTTCGTCGCGGTCGCGAAGTGCATCGATACATCGCCGGCAGAAATGGGGCGCACGCGCGCATATAGGGTGACGGGGTGGTACGTCTCGCATCGTAATTTTTGCACACCTGAATTTTGCGTGTGAATGTTTAACGGCGGTTTCCGGACGCCCGTGTTTACAATGGCAACTGATTTAATCAAACAGCAAGCAAGGCGTGCGTTTCGCGCGGCCAGCACGGCGCTAAAGCACGCTCTCGCACGTTCGCGCCGCGTAACCAAAGTTTTTGGAGCCGAGCTTCGTGTTTTTTGACAGAATTTCATGTTGTATTAAATTTATGTTTTCAAAGTATTGATTCAGCCGACTGATAGGCGTGTAACGCGCGAAAGGACACGCATTGTTTGTATAGATGCAATTGAAATTTTCAGATTAAAGACTTCGCGTATCGATATCGTGTAGCAAATGAAAATTTTTTTACATCGCATTTTTTTTTGTAGGTATACGTTTACATGCTATAATTTGATAAATTCGAATTTTCGTGACATATTGTGTATTTATTGAAATCGAATATTAATCGTTATTTCATGCAGCATACAACAAAGATTTAACCAGGGTACATTAAAAATTTACGTAGTGATTTTAAGAACACTAGACTATTTTACGGAACCAGGATATATTAAAATTTAAAATGATTAATACATTCCAGGTAACTTGATAATTTTAGAAAATTATATCCTAGGTTTATTTGTATCGCTGTCAAGACAGATTTAGTTGTGACTGAAATACCGAACATTATATCATCCTTTTAATTTAATATGTATCAAGTATGCAATTAAAATTTACAGACAAGATCTGTGTCGCGTTTTAAAATGTACATATAAAGAGAATTTGGAGAAGTCGATATGTTGCGTTATACCTTCTATTTATATTATATGAATTGAAAGATGCTACACCGTACTTCGTGAAAATATTTTATAGTTTATGGCAAATATAAAACGAGATTTCTTTCCTTGAGATGGGTCATGTTATAAAATTATACGATCTCGCAAAGAGAGAGAAAAAGAAAGAGAGAAACGTAAGAGACAAGAAGAGGGGCGAAAAGAGAGGAAAAGAGAGAAGGAGAGAGAAATTTTTAGTGAAAAGAACTAAGAAGCTCACGCAGACAGCTCTTTCAATAATTCATTAACCACTTGTTTCGTTAACTACTTCTACGCAGACCGTGTGGTAGACTCTCTGAAAAGTGCTTTAATTTCCTTCGTCGACTTGTTACCGTCTTAAAACTTTAAGGCGCTCTCACCGTTAAGTGACACGCTTCATGGAAATACGACAGCGCGCGGAATTGCCATGAAATGTCTCAGACGTTTCGATTTCAAACTGTAGGAACTTTTGGTCCTTTAATCCGACGCTCTTAAAATATTATGTGGAACGTATTATCTCAAATTCATTATCCGCCATACTTCAAAGTAATGAAAAAGTAATATAATATACCCTGCGGAGCAATGAAACTCCTAATTGCCGGCGCAAGTTAAGCAATGTGTCTAATTACAGCCTATACAATGTATATGTAAATAAATTTTTATATACTCTATGTTGTGAAATTATTTGATTACCTTGGCACAAAGTCTTTTTTTTTTTTTTTTATTAAACTTGAACAATCGTCGATTGCGCCCGAGAAGAATTAAAAGTGCTGGCGGAAACGCGAGTCGACATGACGTAGGAGTACTTCCCATGTCCGCACGTGTAAGCAACGGAAATTCGAGAATTCGTACTTGGCATTTGAAGACCTGGCGAACTGTATGCGGCGTACACGTGCATAAATGCCAGATTACGGAGCGCAGGAATTCGTGAGATAACGTCGTCCTTTCGGAGCCGTCAGCCGCCAGTTCGTGCAACAGAATCGTACCGAAGCTTCGTGTCTTCTGCCTTGATACAGTTTTATTGCTGTCGCGAATTTACGTCTACACGACTGCGGTATACTGACTTTCCGATATATTGCTAGCAAATATGATTATTCCACGAGAAAACAATGATACGCGACTGCAAAATATTATGTTGCCTCATTTAAATAAATCATATTATTTAAATGCACTTCGCCTTCGTTGTGCATATTGGCTTTTGTCCGATTGTCTTTTCACGATTACTCGATTTTGTATATCGTCTGCCACAATATTTTAGAACGTCTACTTGTGGCTACGCCAAACGAGTGGAAGTTGGCGGCTAACTTTTGCCCGCGTTCACGTAGAGGTTGTTCGTTTAAGAATTACAGGGTCCATTTGCTGGTATTTCACGGGCGCAATCTAAGTAGGCACGCCCCGCCCAGGATTTATTAGAATTAGAAATCTGATGTTCCATGTGTGCGACTACGTTGTATATTAACATTAACGGCGCGAGTGTTACGAGCCATTTGTACTTGGAGTAGTGAATTACATAGAACGTGAGAAGCTTCCGCGGGCGAATTATTAGTCTCATTATAGTATAGTTTACAGGTTTCGCCAAATGGCAAAATCTGCCCTTGTTGTTAACGCTGAAAATAGATCGCTTCGAAGAAGAGGCGCGTTATATTCCTATTGATTATTCGTATTTCAACTAAAATCATATTTCTTCTAATCCATATTTTATTTTATTTTTTTATAAGTTATTACTGTAATTTTTATTATTATTATTATTATATATATATATGTATAATATTATACTTTAGTGGTTTAAAATAAAAAAAAAATGTACAAAAAAAATTATATATGTATTGTATATAATAAATACAGAGTATAAAACTGATCTAATGGGAATAAATTGACTAGTTATTACACGAATATTATGCATTTCAGCGTTTATGATATTCGAATGCATTTGCGTGGACGTACTAAAAATATTCAACATGTCGTATTATGCGCAGTTTTTTAATCCGTACGTAGAGGATAGAATAACGCAATGATTTTTCATGCATGTTCCGCGTGCGTAATAAAATTTTACTATTCGTAAAGATACGTTACTATATGTATATGAAATACATGCATTGCAGTTTTAAAGTTTCATTCTTATATACATATACCTATAACATTTAAAAATGAATTTTACAGCAGCAGAAATAATGTCTTACATTAAAATTTTGTTTGGTTAATATTCTCCTTTTTTTAATAAGGCGCATTGCTTTGTATCGATGCTGAATTAATTACGGGAGAGCCACGTATGCATATACAGTGAATATACATAATATTAGATATCGCATTCGCATGACGCAGCGAGATATCACTCGTATGCGCAATAGTATAACTTAATTTAATTAACCGAAATTACCAATGCAAGCATTCCTTACTATATTGTATGTTTACTGCATATTAATAATATTAAATTTTAATTGTCCTCTATATTCAGCTCTATACAAATTATAAGCTAAAGTGTATTTATTTGCTAAGGCCGGGTTTTGCATCACGATCGATTTTACTGACATCAGTATACTGGGAGCAAGATACAAGATACATGGTGTGTATCTAGAATGACGGGGACGTTATTTTTCAGGATTTTCAACCATAAATGCCATATCTGGAAAATAATGACAATTGATGGTGGCTGCGCGACACGTTGAGCTAACGTTACTATAGTATTCGCCAACATTAGGTGGTGTATATTTACTTGAGCAATTTCTCCCTTTTCTTTCTCCACCCGTTTACATAAATTTTTAATTATGTAATTAATGTATTATCGTAATTTCGTCCAAAAATTGCGAATACTGTTGCTGGTTTATGTCTTGTCATTTTAACAAACTGCCGTTTTTTTTGTCTTTCAAATAGTAAAGTATTCCGAGGCGCTGAGCAAACGGCGGTTTTTAGCTAATTCCTTAACTTGTGCGAGACGTTGCGCGGCCTCAATTCGCATCGGCAAGCACTTGAGAACTGCGACTACTATCAAGAGAATAAACTACGAATCGTCGAATTGATATTAAAATTAATGTTATATAGTTAAAGGCGAGAAACTTCCCGATTAATTCGGTAGATAACGCCCGCGGGGGCTTTTGCAGGGGTCGATGTCGGGGTAAGAGATAGTAATAATTATTTAATCAATTCGTGGTTCATCTCGTGGCTGTCTAGCAAAACTACCCAGCACTGAGCAAGAAATTTAACACTTAAATCGTCTGCTTAATAACGAGCTAGAAAAATTAAATATCTAAACGTTTTCCTCCGCGTAACTAGTATAGTACGCGTACTGATCTATTCCTGCGCGCGCTCGGCTACCGCGGTCGCTGACCTCCGGGCCCGCGCGTCCACCACCACGCGGATCGTGCGGTATGATGACCGCCGACGTAAACAGATTCACGTGATCACGGCGCGCGAGGCAGTCGGCGGATCCGGCGGCCGACGTGCGAGACAGCCGGTCGCCAAACCCACCACCGCCGGACCCGCCGACTGCCTCGCGCACTGTGATCACGTGAAACTATTTTCGTCGGCAGCCATCATGCCGCACGGTCCGCGTGGTGGTGGACGTGCAGACGGCGGACGGCGGGACTCAGCTGGCCCGGCGGATTCGGCATTCGAGAACGCGTTGGCATAGATGAATACGCGCAGTGGGCTTGTCGCGACGAAAAATTCACATGCATATGAAATATTCCGGATAATAAACTCTTTTTATAAATATATATGCTGCACAGATTTTTATCTGCAATAAATATCACCGGATGAGCTTACGACGTGTCCGTATAATCTTGCTTTCCTACCACTCGAGCTCGGGCAAAGAGAAGCGAGGAAAAAAAAAAGGTGCTTCTGATAACTCACTTATGCCGCGAACATGGAGGCATCCAATCCGAACAATTCGGTTTTCCTCCGGGCTGGGACACGCGAAGGTCCTCTCTAACCCATCCGTCCCCCTTCTATTCTACGCTTGGATAGAGAAGGCAAAAGGGAAAAAAGAAAAAGAGAAGCAGAGAGAAAGAGAGAGAGAGAGAGAAAAGGAGGAAGAAAAAGGGGAGACGGGAGATACGATTCACAAGGGAATTATCGGTACTTGATTGCGCTTAATCCGCGAAGTTTTCTCGTTTGACTTACCCGTTTCGAACGCGACTTCGCCTCGTTGGCCACCGTTGTGCATGACTCACAGTCGGACATCCGCCGAACGAAAAACGCGCGTTAATGCCATCCAGGCCGAAGAAGAAAAATTCATATCAAACGCGAAAAGTCGAATGCTGAATCTCGCGCTAACGACGCCCGTTCGGCGGAATATGTTTGCTCACTTCCGGCGTCGTTCTCGCATCCTTCCCCTTTTATCTCGCCTCTTTTGCCTTTGCCCGCCTCCGCTTTCTTCTCGATCAACCCAACCGCTTTGCTCCCGCCTCTGTCTTTCTTCTTTACCCTCAATACTCTTAGAGAAGAAATGTTGCTGCTGCATACACGCTCGAGAGGCGAGGACGTACCTCTAACGGCTTACACTAATCCCAGGCTGCCTCAACAGCCTGGCGAATTATTTCCATTCCGTTTCCCTATTTCCCCGCGTCTAGAGTTATCAAAGCGTGTACGCGCCGCGGGGCCGTTTGTAAAGGCAAAGTTGCGGTTTCCAGTATTAATTTCGGAAAAAATAAGCGATGCCTAATACACTCTTTTCTTATTGTGACAAATGCAGAGAGTAAGATTAAAAAAAAAAAATAATAATAATAAAATTATTAAAAATAAAAAAAAGCGTGAAAGTTTAACATTTAATTTCGTCTTTTGTAGTATAGATTCGGTTAATGACGTTTGCAGTGTTAATAGCACGTACTACATAACATGTGCGCATCGTTTTTAATTCAATTAAGAATTTTGCACTTTTTACAAAGCGTAAGTCGATCTTGAATAGAAGAAGACGTACGGAAAGACTGTTAAAGAAATAACGTCTCGTACGATTCGTTTGACTCCAAAGTATCTTTGGATCTCCTGCTCAATGAGACAGAACGGAGATAGCTGGTAAATTACAATTGTCTCTCTGTGACTAGTAAAAATAAAGTGGCCAGCAATGTGGAAAACTTGTGCATAAGTTTTATCAATTGTTACAGATATTTCTTTGACAAAAATGTTTCTTTCCGTTCAATTTTTACTCTATCGATCGGGAAACGAAACGTCCGCATTTTGTGTATAATGCGAAAACGCATTTTGCGCACGACCGAAATTCTGCGGCATTGCAAGGGGTTCGAAACAATTACAAATAAACGAATCGCATTGTGTTAAAGGTATCGCGTAAGACCGCGCGCAACATTCGGAACTGGACATCGTGAGTATGACATACGAGGGACAACAATAACAACGCCTTCGCGCAACGTATTCGAAAGTGCCTTCAATCCTCTTCAACGGGATAGAATGAGGATGTCCGGGAAATCACAATTGTCCCTGTGACTAGTAAAGATACGAAAGAGACAGGCACGTGGAGGCTAGGACGCATGCGTGTCGTGTTGCTCCTGGTGGACTCCGTAGGACAAGTCAGTCTGCACCTAGACTCCGGCTCGCGTAGGTTTTGTACCAGTGCGTGTACGTGACGAAAATCGAAACGACAATTAAAGAAATTTCCGTAAGATTAATAAGTATGACAATAATCACTGCGTTCTTCGTCCCGTGGACCGTATGGATCTTCGTTACGTTGGTGTATTCATCCGAAGGTAAGAGCTCCCATATAATTTTTATCAAAGGATATCATTTAGATATCTTTGTGGCGCATCCAAGGCGTTAATTATTATATAAATATTTTTTAGATATTTAAAAGTAATTAAAAAAAAAAAACCTTATCTAGAACGTGCGCGTAATGTCACGTTATATCTTACCAAATCTTGCGTAGTATCAACGAAAATAAAGTGTTAAATTTTGCGGTATATAAAAAAAAAATACGATCACTCTGCGAAATGCACGAGAGAGACGACAACCGAATGCAAGCTTTTCGTATATACTATCCATTATGGTTATACCATAAATCTGACTTAACTCGACATGCCATTTTGCGAAACTTTCTTCATAAAGTCATGCCACTATTTCAGTATTTTTTAATGCTTTTTATTGTGTTGTTCTAGTTTCGTAATATTGTAGGAAATACTGAAGTGTATACCGTTTTGCTCCCAAGTATCATTATTCTTCCTTGACTAACATAATTAAAATTTACATTAGTTGGTGTATTATAAAATTAACAAAGGAACGAAACATTTTTTGCACTTGAGAAACCTTAAGAGAAACCATATAATTAATGTGGTTAAAAAATTTGCTAATTTGTATTATTGATAGACAAGCATAGATGCGTAATGAAAGTCACACGAGCAGAGTAACCAAAAATACCTAGGGAGCTTTAATGCATTTGCTAGGATACGAAAACAAAAACTTAAATAACGATAAAACCGCATACATGGTTAAATGAAAATTTGTAGAGTGCACATGGTGGCATGACACAGAAGTATTATCTAGAGAGAACGGAAAAACCCTCGAATTTATGGAAGTGCTAATTGGTATTGTTAGTGGAACTGAGCGCCAATAATGGAAGTCGCTATAAAATGACGTGGAAAGATGGTAGGAATAAAGCTAAATCGATGATTTATCGAATAAAAGATTGTCCGGGCATGACTGCTGGCCATTTTACATTTTTAAAGATCGTAACAGGAGCAACGCGAATGAAAAGAACAAGTAAATCGTGAATAGCCTGGATCAATATTGTGTATATACTGTATACAGGTACCAGACGGTACGAAGCAGTGAATTTAAGATGCACGAACCATATGTTGGGTTCCATTAATTCTGTCATTTACTAAAATAAGATAAAAAAAGTCTCTAGGTTTTTTTTTCTCATTCTTACATGACTGAAGATGGTAAATAATGAATAACATATCAAATATTCATGAGATATCACAAGTTTTGTCAATAATTAATGATGTTATTAACGTTATTTAAATTTCTTCTCTTACTTTTTACAGAATTATTATAAAATCTGAAAAATTATTGATTGCTCTCATTAGAAAGTAAATAATTATTCTATAATATAATTATTACGTTACAAATAATTACCATTATAAAATTCTATATTATATATAATTTTGCAATAGTTATTTTCTTTTCCATCTCATTATAAAATTTTATTTTTATTAATTATTTAATATCTTATAATTAAAAGTTATTAAATTTATATAAGTTTTATAAAATAGTAATTATTTTATTTAAACAGCCAAATGTAGTAATAAGATCAAATAAATAATTTTAAAAAAATTAATTTTTTTTTCTGTCAGTAGTAAATTTAAAAGTTTAATCAGACGTGCAGTAATCGTAATTTTATCTCATGATATGATGATTGTTAAAAGAGTAAAAGTTAAGGTTTAACAAAAGAGAGAGGGAAGATAAAAAAATAAGAAAAGTAAAGAGAGAGAGAAAAAGAGAGAGAAAGAGAGATTAATGTCTGATTCTTAATACCGCTTCGATTTCTCTTGGGAAAATTCTCTAGAGAATCGAGTGACACGCAGTCGACGAATTGCCAAGATATATGTATGCTAACGCCGGTAAGCTATCAAAGCGTAGTAACGATGCAAAGTGTAAAATAATAAATCAAATAATATGCCAGATACGGAACTTGCTTTTGCGTTTTAATTAATTTTTATCTATAATTATTGCTAATATAAGTCTTCCTAATTTATTGATTTATTTTTTTTTCAGTTTTATCTGAAATATTTATATAAGATACCGATTTTATGCATAATATTTCTAATATCTTGATTGCATGTTAATGCTAATACAAATTTATTAATCACAGAGTTCTTCAGAAGAATATCAATTTAAATACAGGATACATTACTACCGTTCATTATTATTTAAGCGATGAACGTATATTGTGTACTAAATATAGTTTGCTTTAAAGCAATATTTGCGTGATATATGATTTTGCAATGCCGTAATAAATGGAAGCAAAATTGGACGTGAAATAAATCGCGAATTTAATGTTTTGCAGTCTACGCCGTAGAGTGATTACGTGATATGCAATTATTTCCCGATAACCGTATACGGAAGGAAATATAAATGGCAGCGTGATATTTTATGTCATAATTTCCATTAGGATATCTATTAAAATGCTGCACGCTTGCATTTAGGTAGATAAAAGAATAACTGGCTACAAATACTTATAAAATTGAATTGCGCGTTCAAATGTAATCGATTTAATTCTCCAGTGCGTCAAGCCCCACGTAGCGATCATTAATCGTAGCTGCTAACGCGCGTAACCCTAATCGTCTTATCTCGAGATGCTGTATCATTGTTAATCGCGTCGGCTTCGCGTGCATATAATGGATCGTCACTTAAGATTGGAATGTTTGCGTATCAATAATTTCAAAACGTGGTAAATGATTGGAGCTTATTCGTTTTCATTATCAGGCACATTGCACCTGCAATCAATCTTCTACTTTCTGCTCCGCGAAGCGACATGAACGTGTAATTACCTGAGGTTACTGGTAAAAATAGAAATAAACGAGCAAGTAAAGAACCGTCATGCCGTTAAGAAGCAGTAAAATTATATTTTAAACGATAAAAAGTTGTGAAAAAGTCTCTAAAGAAGTCTAAATTAAAAAAATTTTTTTTAATGTTTCTTACAAATATACCTAATCCACTCTTGTGCAGTTTTTGTCGAACATAAACAGATAACTACTTTGTTATAAAACTTTGATTTAATAAAATACGTAAGTGTTATAAATGCAAGAAAGATGTTTCACGGATAAAACTGGGGAAAAGAAATAACCAAAAGCAATTATAAACGGATTAACAACGGCAAGCAATCGGAGCTAAAATTCAATATCAAAATAATAATAATGTGCGAGGCTTAAATTTATTTCGCGTTGTAGAGCAATCGTTAAAGTCTTCTCATGGTTATCGCTTTATCGCAACAAAACCGAGCAGAGATTAATGAAATATTCGCGTTGTATTGTTAAGAAAGATTTACGCCCGTGTAATCGGAAAACTCGCGGGGCCGTATTCGTGCGAGGTAATTTCTTATTTAGTGACCCCAATCTGCCTAAGGAATGTGGAAAATGTAAGGCAGCTGTGCATATCCAGTCAGCAACAGCTTCAAACTTCATGTCACGGGCAGGCCTGCTAATTATTCGCTAGCACGCGAATGAGAGAAATTCCTTTCTCTTTCTCGACCGGCAGCGTGCGCACACGATGCAAGCACGCAATGTTATACAACGCGGGGCAATTTCCATTATGCAACGCGCCTCTGTTATGCAAATAGAGACGCGTGTCTGAGCGGACGATCTCTTATGCGATGTTCGGTGCCCGGGCGCTTCTGAACATCGTTGAAAATTTAACTTAGCGGAGTTGACGCGAACGTATCAGGACGCGCAGTCGCGCCGACGGGCGATGTCTTTTTTCTCCCGCCGATCCGTCTCGTTGCATGTCCGATGAAATCCCGATGGACAACGGCTCATTCCCGAACAAAGCTGAGCTTACGAACGACGGCGTGATACAACATTAAATATTTGAGCAGTTTATTAATGCCGTATTAATATGTAAGTCAGTTTACGAGCGCTTATGCATATATTTCCTTAGGAAATTTATAATAACATACGTCTGCCTCTTAACTGATCGATAGAGATCTGCATGAGATACACGTATATGCATTAGTTTTTTTCTTTTTTCTTTTACACTACATATGCTGATAAAATTTACTTCTAATCCTGATTTTATAAGCTTGAATTAGAGAAGAAGAAAGATTTAGCTTCATTAAATGCATATCACAGTTTATGACGTATGTGAATATAAACATCAATGGCATATATCTAATAAATTTTCATAAATCGTCTGAATAACAGTGAATTATTATTATATGAAAATCAGATTCTTCTGTCACGGATTTAAATATATTTATAAAGATAATCCATGCATATTTTTAAAAATATAACATGCGTATCGCATATCGCGTATCGATATATCACATATTACAACTTTTTATCAGGTTTATTATTTATTATATTTATTAAAAATATAATTAAGAGAATTAATTCGTAATTAATTTCTAACAGATATTTTAGTAATAGGATTTAAATAGCAAGTTACCTAACCTAATAATCAACACGTAAATCCTATATATATATTTTTAACTTCTAACTAAATCATATCGTTCCAAAAAAGAATTTTGCATCTCTTATATTTAGTACATTTCAATTATTTCGGAATTATTCCATGACGGTGCGATTTCAAAACTTTTGAGTTGCGCATGCAGTAGCGGATTTGTTATGTCATAAAAATTTCAAGGCGATCGATTGAAAGAGGGGTCACGATGCATAGATACGTCCGAGCTGTAATCGAAAGTTTCGGATCCTCTTACGGAAATAAAATCTTGTTGCAAAAGATCGTACCTGCTTTGAGGAAGTTACGCTTGATACGTGTACCATCGCATGCATACGAATGTGCGATAACTATTCATACGGTAATATTTTAGTAGCTTCAATTATAATCACATTACACACACGGCAAATATTATTTTATTGCATTTTATGTATAATATATATTATATATATATATATGTATACATATGTATTTTCCTTTACGTCTGCTTGCCGCTTTTAGAGCGCCCATACGTTTGCATAACATCTCCAGCGGACTTGGAAACAAATGTTACAGAGAATTATTAGAGATATCTTCCGATGAGGTTGTTTTGTGGTGAAATCAACAGGCGCAATCAGAAAATTAACTTGAAAACTTTTCCGATGGTTAAGGTAGTGGTGCGCATTCGGGGAAATTATTATCAATGTACACACCTCGCCGGAAACTCTATGGAATCGAACGGTCGTTAAAGTTAAATTGGCTCGCTAATTAATTTCCACGCGGTTGCCCGTCCAATCGCCAATCGGCTCCTGTTCCTCGCACAGCATAGAACCTCCGTTTCTGCCTTGGACATTGTTTTCAACATTACGTAGTAATCGACATTATGTGACGTTCATTATTAATAAAAACCATACGTTTTATTGATGTGTAACCTCAATTTTGCCAATATAATATCTACGTGTTAAATATTCTCGCACGTGTGGAAAAAAAAAAAAGTTAAATCAGTAAAAATTATACATGTATAATATGCAAAAAGATATTTTATCAAACGCGAGCACGTCGGTTTCTAATTGTAAAATACTTTTAAACGGAAACTGGAGAACTGAAGGGTCGGCTGTTTTTTTTTCGACGAGTCTGAATTTTTATGAAAATCCTGAGGTCAGTCCTCAGAATGAGTTGTGCGAACTTTGCCAGGTTGAAGCGACAAGGATGATTGTGCACAGGAAGGAGGACAATTCGAGGAACCTATCTGGCTACCATCAGCCACCGCAAAGTGTAAAACGTCAGCTGCAAGCGCTGTTTTGCGCGCGTCCAGATTGCCGACACGGCCGCAACCACCGACACCGATTCTGTCTCTACAGTCCTAGTGCGTTTTCATGCACCGATACTTGTATCGCTTTTAAAGGCCTACAGAAAGAAATATAAAAATATTTCCTCCGCGCATGTAGCAAGGAAAATATCTGTATTCTTGATACGAAAAGAATTGAAGTAAATTAAATTAATCAATTTTTAATATATTGAATTTTTATGTAACACTAGAAGAAACAATCCGTGCCCCACGCACGCATTGTTTTTTAAATACCCAATTCGCCCGCGTCATTACATTCGGACATTAATTGATTATATTAATTTCTTTGTAATAATTAAAATTGAGAGATTTAAATCATAAATTAATCAAACAATTCTTTTTTTATTTTACGTAAAATTATTTAATAAATTTTTTACGTATTAGTAGAACATACGTACATATAACCCTTCTTATAAATTAGGCACCAACTCGCATCAACGCGTACGTACAAATGCACAGAGTCTGTGCCACAGACTAAGCTCGAAGAAGGAATTTTGGGTAACCTCGGAAACGGAAACGCTTTGGCGAGTTGCTCTCGGAGCCATTGTTCTTAGCACGAAAGGGAACGCATAAACATTGTACGCGGTGAATCAAGCTTTTCGCGTAATACAAATTGCAGGTATATTCAGCAGAAAGCAAATGTAAGATTTTAACTTTAGCAAGCGAGGACTGTTATCTTATCTATTTGCAATATATTACGCTATTACGACGCACGTAGGATTTTCTTCTAAACCTCTTACAATTGGAATTGCGATAGTCATGTAAAGAATTGGGGATCAGAGAAAATCCGCAATAAAATGTTATTTTTATTAAGTTGCATTTGAGAAGACTGGAGTTTCGACTGGCAAATAATTTATTGTATTGAAAAAGAGATATCCTTATGTTTATTAGAAATCAATTTATATCCAACTTTTGTGAGAAAATACGGATGAGATTATATCTATATAAAGTACTTTTACGAAGAAAACATGAACAAAGATATTTTAATAGAACTTTCGCAAAAAGGTTACGGTATTAAATAAGTTATTGAATTTTGCAGCTTGAATGATAATGCGGTGTGTATCAAATTACGTTTTTTTTCTTTTTTTTTTTTTTTTTTTTGTTGTTGAAAGCAGTATTACGTATTACGTATAATAAACTTTACGGCTTCTTTTTCTGGCCGGGAGATACTCTCTGTCGTCATCGCCGTTCAAATGTCATGTAACAACATCGTGTAATGTGTGCGACTGCTATTTCACGATGACAAGGGCTCAAAGTTTCCCTCGTGACACGTGACGCAGCTATGCAACCATGGTGCGCGTATTCATTATGCGCTTCATAGCGAGGGAGTGGGACGAGAGGAAATTATGCCTTGTGTCTCCTTACGCTCCAATACCTCAACGAGTGCCGGCACATACTTATGTGACGTATGGAAGACGAATAGCTGTTACCGTGTGGCGCGCGATGAATTAACACCCGTTACGATCTCGCTCGTAATCATACATATAATCTATAGTCGCTCGTGTCTATTTCGAGCGCACCGTCATACTTTTCGGTGAACGTTCGACCTCGTGTCCCTCGCCCTTTCAGAGATCCGGCCGTGTGCTGACCGAGTCTCTTTCTCCCTGCCCCCTTACCTTCTCACCCTATTTGATTGTTCTCTTCTTCCGGTCTCGATCTCCCCTTGACGCTGCCGCCGTTACTCTTTCGCCTATCGCTGTACGAGACGTTAATCACCCAGCAAGGAGATCGATCAGCGATTAATGAGAAACGTCGACGATGTGGAGGTGGAAATTTACACGGTCCGTTCCGCCATTGCGAGCAGAGTATCGTGATCGATTCGGTATCCTTGGCACCTTTCGGAGCACGAGGCGCTCGAAGAAGGTGAAGCGAAAAGGAGAAGTTGAGCGAGAGGAATTAGGAGTATTAGAAAAAAAAAAAAAAAAAGAAGCTCTATCGCTGTAATCCACGTTAACCTTTCTAGGCGGGCAAACTCCTTAATAAAGCATGCAAGACTGCCACGGCGAGGAATGCCAAGAAGTATCGTATCTAGCAACAGCGGGCACATCGTCCCGAAGTTTCACGGTCTGTCGGTATCCGCGGGGTGGAAACTGTTTGACATCTCGGTGAACTTTTCCCACTCCCTACGCCGCGGCAGATATACCCGAAGTTTACTGGCAATCCTGGTGTCACGATAATATTTAATGGAACCCTATCGCAGGAATGGAACGTTTAACCGGGTTCACAAATCTAACCGCGCGGCGCATAACGCGTGAAAAGCATTGTTGCACAAATTAAAGGCCGCTGCAGCGCTGAATAAGCTTGATTTGCGAGGAGCAACTGGATACTGAATCAACTAAAATGAGCGAACTGTTTAGTAACGGCAAACAAAGGTATATTGGTCCATGTTTATCGGTTCATTATTAGATATTAGGAAACATTAGCGGAAAGACAAATTGTTGCCGTTAATTAACGCGGTTACGTTATTAAGTATGTTTACGACACATGCCCGATGCACAAGAAACTTTACCATGGAAACTTGTATTATTGCGCATACAGTTGACTAATTATTAGCGTATAATTGCTTGTTGCGCTGTTTTACGTAATGCCGCGTGGTGTTTCACAGCACAATACTTTACCAATAATTGCGTACTTAAGCTGCGTCGCGATTAGAACTGAGAAATTAATAATAATTAAGTTTACTCACGTTTACATATTTGATACGTGTGCCCGAATTAATTAATAACTCTTATAACAAAATTAATCGCATACGGTAACGGTATCATGAATAATATAATCGCGTGCTGTATAATTGTTAATACATCATTGCCTTCGAAATTGAATTTCTTTCTCCCCCTTCCCGCTTGAAATTCGTAATTTTAAATTAAACGAATGAATAGATAGAATAGAAGGATTCAGATTTCACGCGATTTCAAATTAAAGACCGCACGACGATTATAGGTAGAAACTTTCTCCGAGATATCTTTCTCTTCTTTTTAAGACGAAAGATTCTCCGAACGACTTTCTTGCTAACGACCGATTTGAAACGATTGCTTCATCGTCCACTTCTACGACTATGAATGGTTTACCCAGGAAAAGACAAAAGTCACCATTTTCTCAAATCTGCTCCGAATGACATTCGGGAACGCTGAGCGAAGACTAGTCAGCTGTATTTTATGCGACGTTAATCTAGATAATTTAATTTTAAAAATACGTTTATATTTCTAAATTGTGTATTATAGAATTTAATTTTAATTAATTAAATATAGAAAAAATAAAATCAATTAAGTATCAAATATTACTTTAGTCAATTATTTATTTTTTTTTTTTTATCGCTATATTACTTTGCGGAGTAAATAATTGCATCAATTTAAATTATCCCAGATTAGATTGTGTAATTTTCGCGCAAAATAGGCGGTAGTTATTTCTTCGATGTCCTCGATCTAGCAATACTTGGTATTGATCTCGCTATGCAAATATCGGACGCGAACGATAGGAAAACTTCTTCACTTTGCCCCATCCCCGCGAAAAATGTTGTTTCTGCCGTTGGAAATACTCCGATCCATTGCGTAGCCTGCTGCTCTGTTCGGCTTCTCCGCGTTGGACGTCGATTTCCCGTTAAGTTACTTTCGAAGATAGATTATTGGCCAGGATACAGAAGCAGATATCAGCTCTTGGATATCGGAATATTCTTGGCAAATGCGCATACGTACTGCGCCTTATTCTTTCCGTCGAATTTTTGTTTCTTCGTATGCGAATGAGTTTAGCATATTAATTTTTTTTTTTTTAGCACATTATAAAACTGTTTGCTACGATATCTATTTAATAAATTGTTTGACAAGTGATATCCAAGTTTATATTTTTAAAATTAGTTACGAGATAAATCAAATAACATAAAAAAAAAATTGTAACGGGTAATTAAATCTCGCATTAATTTAGTACGATAAATTACGTTCGATTTTTCCTACGAGAGCATATATAAATCGCGGACGTGGGGCAGAATGGAAGCAAAACAGATCGGATCACGTAGTTAAAGACGCGGGCGTTGTAATGTAGAGAGACACGAGGGAAAAGTGGAATAAGGGGACAACAGAAGAGAAGGCGAAGACAGCGCTATGCTAGTAGGGCTCGGATTGCCAGGTTGGCTGTTGTTCAAACAGTCTATCCGACAATAAAAAGCGATGCACGTCTTTGCCGAGGAAATCCCCTCGCTTCCGCGAGGTTCAAACAGGGAGAGCCCCGGACGCGTGTGCGGGGGTGAGCACAGGGGGTAAGGGAACAAGCAGAAAGCTCGACGACCCGCGCCCATCGTCGGAGCTTTCCGCTTTCTCGCTCACTGTATCTTCTTTCCCTCCCCCGTTCCCATCCCACCCTACGAGTCGCATTTCTCCTATCTTATTTCTCCTTATACTACTCTCTCACCCCCGAATGATTCTCTTCGCTCATACTTCCTCCTTCTTGTTTCTCCTCCCAAACGATCCGTCTCACGAGTGGCCGAAGAAAGAAATGTGTTTGTGTTTGGACTCTCGCCAGATAATCTGCGGCAATAAATTTCTGTGTGTATAGTGCCATGTGATTGGTTTTATCTCTCAGTGCCACGGCGCTCATGCCCCGGCTCGCCGATATACGTAACCCTTTACCTCGATTCGTGGCGAGTGCTACGATAGATAACCGGAAGGAAGGACGATACGGCATGCTAGAGGGTGGTCGTTGTGCTCAAGAAGAGTGGATAGGTGGCCACCTACCCGAGAAATCAACCCTTAATTCGTTTACCGCGTGAGAATCTACTGTAGAGCTTTCCCCCCTTACCGTCCGTGCCTAGCGCGAGTATGCCTTGAATTGTAAGCGAGCCTCGTCCTACGCCTCGGGATGTCGGAGGCAGTTTCGAGTTAAGAACGTCTCGTGCGTTTTGTATACGGCGTTTTATCCCGCCTCATCCAAGCCGCTGAAGAAGCTTCCCTTGCTCTTATAACTTTTCAGCATCAGCATTCACTAGTGTCGTTATACGTGAATAGCTGAGATACCGGGGGAACGTATCAGCTGCTACGGTTGTTTATGCAATGTATCGGATGTTTCATAAAGTTTGCGACAAACTTCGCGGCTTTGATCATATTCTTTGACGAATTTATAACGGGATTTTCTTTCTACACTAAAGCGTAATTACGAGAGCTTGCTTGCTATAAGCATTAAAAATTTTAAAGGCACTCGGATTCGAATGTATTCTTGATAGAAATTTTTAATTGCGAGCAAGCGCGTCTTATTTTAACCGCTTTGAAAATACTTGTTGAAATGCCCACCGACGCAATCATCATAATTTTTCTCTCGCATGACTATCACCTACGTTTTCTCCGAAAATGTGTTACGTACTTCCGGAAGGCGATATGTCTTACATTATGTATGCAACATGCGATTTAGCTATTCTGCAGAAACCAGGGCTCACCTCTAGAATTCCTTTACAATGCAACCACACTGAGGTAACATCGAAAAACGGCCTGTTGCATATGACTGTGAAATATATCAGCCCTCGTAAGAAGTATGTTATATCTGGAGATGGAGCACTTTTAGAACGAAAATTGAAACCGTTCTTTCCCGACGTAGCCGAACGAAATAGAAATTTGTATCGCCAATTACATATTGTTATTAAATGTACGTTACAATTTAATAAGATTATATTACTAAATTATAAACTCGCGACGATTTAACGATTTATTACTTATTCAAAATTTGTCAATCGTTGGTTATTCCGAAACTGGTATTTAAGAAAATTACAATATTAAGCGAACATACCTCACATTCTTCCACCGGTTCGATTTAATTAAAAAATTCTGACTTATTGCGACTCACTCTGGAGTCGTCGCATCCCTCTATACAATCAAGGAAGTGATTCTCCAACGCTCCTCGCAAAGGAAACCTTTGATTGTTCCTGGTCTTTCGAGCAGTCGCAATTACATCGTATTACAAGCGTAGTGTCACGACTCTTCAAACAGCTATCCTGTATTCGTCACGAATGCAATGCGTTCTCATGCAGTCTCGACAATGAGTGTATCGCCGTATTACAGGCATACCGCCTGTATTTCTGGAGCACGAAGGTCTTTCAGGTCGGATTGAAGACGCGCACGAAGATACTCTCGCATCGCTAGATAAGGCGACACGATATCGATCGGCCGACGAGGCACCCGGAACTGCCACAATGATTCGTAGATACGGATACGCAGTTAGAGTTTTCCGAGCATAGACACGGTCCGAGGAAGTCATGTTATTTACGTTATATATACTATAAAGCGTATAGATGGCTCGTATGGATTATCCACATATCCGAGCCAAACCAGGGGCGCTTATCGTGGACGTCGTTTTGCCATATCTAGAACTACGTTAAAGCAAGCAAACTCGAGAGGATTTGCTTAAAACAGTGCTAGTTAGGCCGTACATAAATGCAAATAGCTTTGCCACATACAAAAAGAGTGTATTTTCATATCATAGTATGTAATTTTTTTTTTTTCTAACCATTGAATACGAACTGTTGTTTAATATTCTTAGCTCGATGATGCAAGGGGTATTTTTCACAAAGTTAAAATTCAACGGGAAGGGGAATTTATACGCGAACCTATACGATAAACATAATGTCGGCGTGGCATTAAGCGCACTGCGGCAAATAATGTTAAATTCATAACGATAGAGCCATGTTAATAGCTATGTGGGCAGGCGGCGTTTGGTTTAACGTTTTGTTATAACCACTAAACACTGAATGCGTACATTGCGTCTAGGTTGAACGTATCGCAGTTATTTCAGTACATTGTATCCTATATTACACAAACTGTTATACACACAATCGTTTCTGGAACTTGATGTAAAAGCGTTTAACTGAATTCCGACGAAAAAGGGTTGACAAAAGCGTTAAATTTCTCCCCCATTAAAAAAAAATAATATCTTTGTTTCAATAGAAAAGTTCTTATTTCAATAAATTTATGTAATTTTGCGACGGAATAAAATTTTCTTTTTCTGTGACTTTTTTATTAAATTTGACCGTTTCGTGCAGATGCGCATTTTCACATTCACCGATATATTCGATGAACGGGTAATAAAAGGTATGCATCGAAAAAACGATAAAACGACACGTACTTTAGGATCCGCGAAGGAAGAGTAACAGAGGGAAAGAGATGGAGACGAGGGAGAACAGGAATTCGATCTGTCTACGGGGCTACGTCGTTTCGGGCAAAGTGTATTCAAAGTGCCCAAGCACAGAACTTCCCCAATCCCTTTCCCGCCCGTTGTACATTGCGTCCTGCAGGAACTGGCGGATGTTGGTACAGCCGGAAACGCTGTGCACGGTCGTCGAACGTAGTCGCACGATAGAGCCGAGGAAAATTGATGCTCCGAGCCGTTCCGATGTTAGGATCCTAAGGGGAACGATTTTCGTGGTGTAGCACGAGTCTCTATATCGAAGGATCTTACTTTCCTCTGTTCTTTGCTTACGTCACTCTCTCAATTTCCCGCCACGTCTTCGTTAAATTCATGATCTCTCATTTAACGCGCCATCACTTTGCGATTTCAATCATAATGCCATCCGGATTTCCATCAATACGCATATATTAAGCCGGTGCTACGATAGTAAAGTTGCTTTTTCACAATTACATACTTTTTCGATATTACTCGAATTCAAATTGTAAAAAAAAAAAAATATATATATATATATAAATATATATAAAATAAAAAATATTAAATATATATATATATATTTAATATTTCTCATTTTTTTGTTTAAACTTTCGCGTAACTTTATGATTTTTAAATTTTTAACAAACTCGCGGTAAATCTGAATTTAAAACTTTGTTGCTGATCTTCTAAAAATTAGCGTAAGCATAATCCTCGGGGCTTAAACAACTAAAATCTCGCGCTATGTAACAGTTGATAAAATATTACTGGGATTCTGTCCAACATAATTTTTGAGATACATATATTATAAGTGTGATAAATATACGCGCGAAGGAAGAAAAGCTGTGCATATAGACACTTTTAATCGTTGGCTACCATCCAGTCTCAACGGCAACGTAACGTTTCCCGTCTTGCAGCGGGTAACGCATGTCATCTTGCGAAAAACCAGTGCTTAGCGGAACGACATTAATGCGTCGACGTTGCTTTTAAGCTGTCCTGGTTCTACATTTTACGCCACTGGTTTCGTGCAATCGACATCTCCTTTACTGCGCGGTCTTGTAATATTTTATTCCAACGCGACTAGTTCCTGGTACATCCACGTTCTAGCAGAAGAATTATCGATAGAAGCAACGGAGAAATTTGTCTCGTGTACCATACACCGCCACTACCGCTCCGTCCCCAGCATTGGGACACGTTAAATTACATCTTTCCATTTCTCCCTTACTTTTGTTTCAACGTGCGCGTTTCTCTCGTTAGAACACTTATACCGACCAGCAACGCTCTTCTTTACGACCTTTTACTATTCTCATCACCTGAAATTTATTCCGACGTTACTCCCCTATTAAATATTCTCTTTTTATATTATCTCATCCTATTAATTTACTTAGCTCACCTGAGTCTGCTTTTTCAAAATTGTGTACAAAGGACACCCCTTTTTATCGTATACACAAAGGTATGTCATCAAAGGAATTCACACTCGATCTCTCGTACGCTTGTCAAGGACCGTTAAAGTTTCAATGCGCGGTGGATGGTTATTTTGCGGAGCTAATTTCCACCGTGAGGGAAAAACGCACGGGAGACACAGCCGTTCTAATTCAAAGGCACGCGCGTTCCTACGTTTCGCTATTTCTCGAAAATCATAAAACGCGATTTGGGGACGCTCTAAGGGAGGGTTACCATATATACTTTCTGGCCAAGCATGTCGCCTAGAAAAATATTCGACATCTGAAAGCGGGGCGGGCGCAGGCTTCCGTAGAAATCGGCTCTCGCGTTCTACGTCTTCGCTTTTCTCCATTATTATTTTATCGTTCGACAGGCAGTATCGACATACACGTACCGCGTACGTGAGAGAAACCCTTTCACGTTGCCGAGCTCTCTCACGGTGCTTTTACTCGATTTAACCCCTGCCGCCGACTGCCTATCCGACAACGACCGCTGGTTTCTGCAGCAATAATGGCCAAGGACAAATCATTTCACTCCGCCGCCATTATCGTCGATGCTACTGACGACATTGCCGATATCGTCGTCAGAGCTGGCGGGGGACTTTCGGTCGTCAGCAAAGAGGCTTTACTTCCTGATTGAACAAGCTCTAAATCGATCTGACTCCGGGAATTTCCCAAGCAGCACAGACTTCAATTTCAAGCGTATATTCACTTGTTGCCGGATTACGGCCCTCGCTCTCCTTATCGCTTGAAAAGTTATACGTCATCACGCGAATTTTGAACGTCCTCCGCGAAGGAATCATCTGTCTCTCGCCGCCGTACCGTCCGCGCCCCGTCCCGAGACTCCGACATTAATCTCGATGTATTTCCGATTTCTGAGACGTGATCTCGCACCGGCCCGGTATTAGCGTTGTCGGGCACGCTATAATTTTGTTGCCGATAATAAATCTAAATGCCCGCTGCCGTACGTCGATTGCGATGAAAGCCAGGATTTACACGGGCAATAAAATCTCGCTTTTCGAACGGATAAACGTCATATTGCGCTGAAGGACCGGAAGAGTATAGGATCGCGAGCGGGCGGGTATAAGAATGGAGCGTGCGCCGGGAGAAATGACGTATTGCGGTGCGAGGTCGATCAAATTACGTGTACACCGGCGAGAGTAGAGTGTAGGATTCGAGAGAAAGAATTACGTTGAAACGCGTTGCAGCGCTAAAGTTTACCAAAAGATTCCTCGATTAAATCATTATCACTTAAGAAGAAACGTTTTTAATATACAGGACCGACGATAACTCTAACGCACATCCCGGAAAATATGAGAAAAGCCTTGCATTTACTTTCGCCGCGATTGCGTGTAAAATTCTAATTTTCAATTGTGACTAATCTGCAACATTGAAAGCGATATAAATTCATTTTCTGTGATATTGCACCCTTTGCGCGTGCCGCATTGCGGGGAACTTTGTTTTAACGGTTTTATATGAGTTTAATTAGTGCAAGCGATATCAGCAATTACGGGCACGCCTTTGTGTCGTCGCGTAATTTACAGCTGAACCGAAAATTGTTCATTGAACGTAAGTTTCTTGCTTCGATCGTAACAATGTATATCTCTAAGGAACGGAGGTGGGTGAATCGCGAACCTTACAGATAAACTTCCGCATCAAACGCAAAAAGTACATACACGCACGATAAATAGATCATAGTGTTGTTAAAAATTAATAAACCGCGATCGCAGCAGCGTGACAAACGTATGCATGTGAGTTGGCAGTAATAACGTGGCACAACGACGGGTTTCAAGCGGGATGTTGTAAAAGAAATTGAACGCAGATTAGTACGTAATAAATTGAGTTATTCCGATCATTTGTTCGAACAACAGAACTTTACGATTAACGATAAATTTTTTAAGTTGCTCATTCTTTATTATTTTTTTTTTATTAAAAATTGAAATAAACGTTGAAAATTAGATTGCCAATATTACAGCAAAACGACCATTCTTATGTATTATAATAGGTAAGCTATTGAAATATGTGTCAAGTAGATGCAGTGATATCAATATTTGATTTTCATATTGAATATTGCATAAGTGACAATTTGAAGTAAAAATAAAAATGTGAAAATTATTCATTTTTCAATTAATAAAAATAAAAAAATTAGGTTATCCTGATTTAATCTACCGCATGTAAAATGAAATAAAGTAGAAAAATACGCATGTAATCATTGCTGTGAGTTAGAACAAAACGAGAATAATCACCGAACCGTAATGAGAATGAAAATCGAATTAGTGCTTAAATCAAGGTTGTTCAATAGCGAATAAACTAGCAGCGTGGAATGCGAGTTCATAAAGAGGGCGATTAGAATGATATCAGCAAGCGAGTTGAATTTGCATTCGATGCAGTTGACCCTTACGCATGACTGACTACTCATTAAGTCGTACTTTTCACATTAGCAATTTGCAAATAATCTGTTTATCCCTGTGCGATTGAATGACAATTAGTTCATTTAGTTATACGTCCGATAAGTTAACGGTGCTATATCGAAATAAATCCTTAAGAGATCTTTTTACTGCTTGGCGCAACGTATCCGCGCGGAAATACAAACCCGATGATTCGATGCGGAAAGTCGTTTGTCGAAGGTTGAGGAAACAGAGATGCTTCGTTTCGATGAGGTGCGAAGAAGCCTGGGAGACATTCAGACGTAAAGGGGTAGACGAGCAAAGGAGTGCGCGCGCTCGATTAATCTCGCAATCTGGATGGAGTGGCTATGATAGACTCCCATGAATAACTCATGAGCAGCGGGTACCTGCTTCCCATAGGGACATTCGCGTATAATTCAGCCACTTCATTTGTCCTCATTACTATGCCCGATCGTTACATAGAGCACGATTTACGGGGCTTCGAGCGTTCGTCCCTCCCACACCGGACCCTTCCCTCTTTTCGGTACACGAGGCACCTGTATGGCGTTTCTGGACGAGCTTTCGCCTGGAATCCTTTTCACGTGCATAGACGAAAATGCGACCGCGCTTGCCGCGTATCTTGACAAGAGGATGCCGCACAGCATGGATCTGCTTTTATGTATCTTGCGTGCAAACTAGATACGCAAAACGCGATATAAATGTAAGCAAAATGAAATGCAAGGTTTTACTATATGCTTTTTTTCTTCTGTCGTCGGCAAAAATACTTTGTAAATAAATTAAACGCCAAAAATACATTTTTTTAAATATAAAACTTAAATAATTAAAATATTAACATTAATGTGCGGGATATTAAAATATTAATAAAACTTGCTTAAACTTGAATTTAAAGAAATAATCTAATAGTTTATAAGCTGATTCTCACAAACCATCAATAAATGCCGTCAAAGCAGAACAGAGCAAGCAAGTGCTATCATCTCAAAGAACAAGAAGCCGCTAATAGTCTTACACTACAACTTGAAACTTATAATCCGCGTATCGATTATATGGATTCGCAATCTTGAAATGTCAATTACCCCAGCAATTATTTTGTAACGGCGGGCAGCGGTTATTACGTATTCATACATTTAATTTCCACCATTGTTCTTAGCTGATCGTAAAACTCGTGCGGAAAACTGAAATTTATGAATTCAGAAGTACCCTCCCCTCTCTACCCCACGAAATGCTCTGACGAGTGGCCCGTCCAGTAACGGGATAAATGGCTCTCTAGGGAAGGATAAAGAAATTTCGCGAGCCCATCCTGCATCCAGAATCCGGCGTTCGCTACGAATGGATTCCCGATAAATGGATATCAAAACGAGATAAGAAGGATACGCCATTGAGAGAATTGGAAATAAATTTCCATGCCGTTAAGAAACATATTGCATTCATCGGCGTATTTTCTCGCGTCTTCTTCTCCGTAGGCACAATCACTCCGACAAGTTCCGATAACGGTATAGAGCGGGAAAGGGAAGGAAGTTGCTACTGCCGGGGCTACTTTCTCATTAAACGCAACGAGATTTTGAACTTTATAATTTCTTTACATCGACATAAACTTTTTTACCTTGTTACTGACCTCTCAGTAGTTTCCGATGTATCCCGGGGATATAAGTGGCCATACTGAATCCAATGTTAATATTCGATGTAATTCTGTAGCTTTTGTAGCCACGGTATGGAGTAATGAACCGCGGGGAAAACTTTAAGATTGAAATTCCGCTTTCATCTGTGTTAGAACTTACATTAAATTATAGG
This sequence comes from Cardiocondyla obscurior, assembly GCF_019399895.1. Taxonomy (NCBI): domain Eukaryota; kingdom Metazoa; phylum Arthropoda; class Insecta; order Hymenoptera; family Formicidae; genus Cardiocondyla; species Cardiocondyla obscurior. The sequence goes on along the minus strand of NC_091864.1, from coordinate 10,226,649 downwards.
ATAATTGCGATTGCGCCGGAGCACTCCTATTCTACACGGACACATTCGAAGAAAGATCACCGATTGTATACGTACGAATTATCGACCTCTCTTACGAGTGATATCAAAAGTGGGAAGAAAATAGTTGTCGTGTGTTGACTTGAGATAAAAATATCTTTTGCCTTACCCGTTCCTTCAATAGAAGCTTATTAATAAATTCTGCTATTAAAATAAAATAAGACCGTACGTATAAAAATATAACGGACGTATGCAGGGTGTGTATATTTTCAAGTGCGGCCGGAAAAAAAGAATTTTCCGAGAGTACAATATTCCATATAAAATTGTTTGGGTATCCCTTTTCATCGCTGCTTCTATAATCGCTGACCGTTGATTTTACATTTATTATTCAGGTTTAAAGGATCGGACGGGTTGATCAGCACGTGTAGAAAGCTATCGCGGTATTCCGTTTGAGTGCCGGTGATCGATTACCTTCTGTCCCGGGCTCCTCAAAGTATGCAAAGAGTGAGACGGTAAGGGAGACTTAGTGTGCGTGTAAGCGCGTATCCGCACGCGAATGAGGCGGTCGGTGGCGGCGAGTGAGAAGCGCGGGTCTAACGCCATTAGCGATCGCTCTTCGCCGCAACAGCTTGCAACAGATGATCCCGGGGTGCTCTTCTAGATTAGCAAACAAGGAGCCGGCACCGCTGCCACTTATCTCCCTGTAAGTGCACCATCTATTCGTTCGTCGGTTTACCGTGACTCGCTCGATTTTCGCTCTGGGGCTAAATTAAACGCGTTCAGGAGAAAAGAAGGCAACGCGCAATCCCTCGTTCTTGCGCGAGTAGTTAAGGAACCGGCACCGGCCATTTTCTTTCCGTCACTCTTCCCACCCGCGTCCTTTTTTTCTCGCGCCGCTCTCTCACCGCGGCTACCCCAAGCATCCCGGATTTTTACGTCGCACCGAGAAAACCGCCCTGAGAATGGAATATGAAGCGTTACGCTCGTACCATACAATAATGCGGTGTTCTGTTTTTCATTAGTCATCTGCATCCTCGCGGTATATTCCAGCCTGTTGTGCATCATTTAAGTAACGATCTAGACTTATTACTTTTCAGAAAGTCTCGTGATGCACGAGACGCGTAAACTGTTCTTTAAAATGTTTTATAACGTTCGGTTTTATAGATGTATAAAAGTATCCCCCTGGAGTAGTCATATACTGCATCGCTATTTCGATATATTTTCGCACATTTACACAGAAAACGATATAAAAATAAAGATGTGGAAATATGCATAAATTATCACATAATTTTTCATCATTTAACGAGCTCGCGTCGTATTCGTAAAATAATTAAGAAACGATTAAATTACTCTGAGACACGTTGCAATATCATGTGAACGCTGACACTTAGCAAATTGAATCAACGGAATTGGAGCGTTCAAACGCGTCCCCACTTCAGTAATTCTGACATATAATATTCACCGGAGGTAACACGCTGCATAATTGTCCTCCTCGTATCAGCGTACAATGCCTGCGATTTACAAGTACGATGTGAATCGAATAATGTATTACGTGACGTTACGAGTCGCTCGAACGGCTCCGCACGTTACGCTAACCAAGATCGAACTTTATTTTCTTGCGAATGCATATTTTTAAATTACGCGTATATTTTGTTAGCAACATAATCTCACGGCTCGCAATGCCGGCGAATAATGCGCGGCGATAAATTTCATTTCGCGTATATTAATTCGACATATCCATCCCGGGAAGATGCATCGACATGCCATTCTAGGGTGTGTCAGCATACACTTCCGCGGAATTAGAGCGTCAACCTCTTATGACATTGCGCGATATCGACTACGTCGTACATCACCCTCCCCCTGCGCTACATCTCGAAGGAATCGTGTTTAAAAATGCATGCGGCGCAATAAGGACGAAACAACAAGCGCGGGAGGAAAAGACGGGAGTATTTCGCTCGACTACCTAAATAAAACAGGCTAAGAATGTATGCAGCTTCCTGCACTCGGAGAGAACAAGGGTGGGGAGTAATCTCGTCCATGTGCTATTTATGAAACTTTATATACGCGATATGCGCTATCCCCTTTTGCGGAGCGTAATTGGGTCATATCCTCTTTCAAAGAGACAAGAGCGAAGTATGTGGATGATATTGTATCACGAACACTCTTTAAAATATATTTTCTATCAGTTTTTAAAGTCGGGATTACAAGATGTTACAAGTGTAATATTGTTACACGTCATTTCTTCGACACTTTAAACCCCTCGTTTGCGGCTTATTTTGTGTAATAAAAGATAATTATGTATGCATTAAAATTTTATGAAGCATTCATTATTCTTATATTCTCGAAGAATATATTAATAAAACAAAAAATATTTTAACAGAAAAAAAAAAAATTCAGTTTTCTTCAAATAACGTTATATTGTTCGCGATAATGAAGTTCCTATGTCAGCTTTGTCTATTTCGAGAACTATAGTCAGTAGAATGAAAATTCTATATTGATTTTTGACTAATTTTATAATAACTTCGTGCTTTAAATATCACTTTTCTATAAATCTATGTTTGAAACTATCAAAAAATATTTTTTATCGATGGTCATATTTCGCGCATTATTATCATATAAAATGCAATTGCAATTTACATATGCATTTTGACGTGTTACATTAAATAAATAGAAAGTATCTAAATATTTTTTAGACATGCTAGCTCGTATGTGTCATTAACGTCATTATAAATTATTATACTTTTATAATAAAATAAGTAATTGTTTAAACTCGATTGTGCCGTACGTAATTAATTAACAATGGTCATAATTAGTGCAAACAGGTAATAAATTTTTAACATATTATTTCTTTACTCATGGACGGTTGATGCAAGCGTTAACCGCTTATTAAACTGTTCGTACGTTGCTTACGACACAGCCGAGCTCATTCATTAACTGGCTTGATCGACGAGTGTAACATTACAGGGTGCTCCCATCTTCCTCTTGCACACTCGGTCTCATACGCGAACGCTCCAATTTCTGAAGTTAATAGCGCGCGATCCAATGTAGGAAACAATATTTCCGACTCGCCGCTTCTACTCGGCACTTGGCCTGATTATCCTCAACGGCGGAATGTCTGCTAACTTTTGCCCAAGAAGTTATTAATCGACATCTCCCCGGAATATTTCGCCTCTATTAGAAGGCGCTCGTTATAACTGCTTTTTATTCGTCGCTACTCTATTCAGGCGGCGCGGCGCGGCGCGGCGCGACGCGGAGCGGCACGGCTGCTGCTCGGACTTAATGGACGTAATTCGGTGGAAAGAACAATTCTTTCAGCCCCATCGCCTCTCTCCACCGGTCGTCACCGTCGACGTCGCCGCGACGGTTACGCTCTGCCGCCGATCGCGGTGGAGGAGCTTTAAACCCGGCCGACTTAATCCGAAATGCAGCGAAGTTTCTTCGAGAGTTCTAAAGCGGCGAGCAATTGGCCGTGCCACGCGGATAGAATAGAGCTTGGAGGCAATTTCATGACAGCGTCTTGGGATGATTGGATCACCGCGCCGAGCTCGATAACCCCTTCCGGCCCATATGTGTATGCGGTCTCCTCCTCGCATTGCCTTTCACCCACCCTCGTCTCTCTCTCTCTCTCTCTCTCTCTCTCTCGTCCTTATCAATATATAACCTCATTATAGCGGCGCGTATATGGATTCCAATTATCTAGGTCCCGTTGCGGCAAATAACCTTTTTATTAAATTCTACTCTATATACACGGTTTCGATCGGTCGCCGGCGTATACCGCCAACGAGAGAGCTTAATATGATCCAACGAGGGGCGAGCCAAATAAGGAGCGACGAGACTGCGTTATCGTAGTGTAGGAATCAAACTAAATATATTACATTTCGATGATATTTCGCAAGAAAGAGAGAAAAGACGGAGATTTTTTTTTTTTGAAAAATGACGAACGCGAGCTTTCGGCCACAACGCGAAAGCGGTGTCACACGTAAAAATCTTTTTCTGACACCGTGACTCACTGTTTGGTTTGCAGAAAGCTGTGAACGCGGCGCCGACCCGCTTCTGTCAAACTCTGTTCACGATGTCAATCGCAAATCGAATACTATTCATTCAAGTTTTAATGTAAACCTGCGGAATATTGAATTTCTCTTCGGTTACTTGGTGCATAAATATTAACAAAATATTTAATTAAATTGGCAACAGATGGTACAGCAAATGGTGCGATATCATCAATTCTTTATATTGTTTTGAAACATAAGGATCAATAATTCCCTGTTTAAATATGCGTAATGAAATCAAGTGCTATTGTCTTTTAATAAGTAATACAATCGCGCGCCTACTAGTTCGTCATAATATTAAGTTGCTTAAACTTGTATTAATGCAAGAGGCTACATTACATAAACGGCAATAATTTTTTAGCATGTCGTTTGAAATCTTTGCGTCAATTAAATTTGCTTTTTCTTTTTTTTCCTGAATCGATTTGTTGTCTGACAGATGACAGACTTCGTTCCTTTTTTCTACCGCTACATACATCTTAAAGTATTAACTGACGCAGTTGCGACGATATATTTTAAGAGCGCGCTCTGCTTTGCGCTCTTTTATCTTCATTTACTAAATAAAGGCATTATGAAAATATAACTTTCACAATTTAACTTTAAATGCGATAATAATTCAGGTATTAACGAGAAGAACGAGGAATGATGTATAAATCGTCGGGAGAAAGAAAATAAGAATAGTTGCGCGCGCGGAACGCGAAAAGCTTGCGACAATAGGCCGTAATTCTTGATGAATTTCTCTAACGCAATTTGTCATTCGTATTAGCGGCGTCATTAAAGTTTCAAAATTTTCTGACACCTCCTTCGTTTTCGCATTTAATGCGCGACGAAATCGTTTCGCGAAGTTACGAAGCGAAGATTAAAGAGTTTCGCGCAACGAGCCTCGCCCCTTGCAACAAAACCAACCCCTTTCGTCATTGTTCGCCGCTTTACGAGCGTGTTAATCTCACCCTACCGTCGGCTTTACTACTCTCATTCGCCGTTACGTGCGTAACGTGCTCTTGATTGTTATTCACGGAAGGACACGCAGTCTGAAACCGAATTTATCTATTACCTCCTCGTTGTCGCTACCGTAACGGGTTTCGCGACAGACTTAACACGCGCATACTAAATCCGAAATTATCGTTACGCCACCGTGCTGTCTGTCCTCTTGAGGACGTTAACGAATTAATTTATAATTGGTATGTTTATTTTTAAAAGACAACGACTCGTCGCATTAATTTTATACAAAATCCAGAAAGGCGAGTCGGAACGACTAATATTCTTATTTTTCACGATTATCAATTATTAATAATTTTTCTCAAAAGATTTATTTATAATTTTGCTAAATTCGATATCGTAATGCATTTTTAACGTTTGGAGACGTTTTGGAGATTTGAAAAATATTTATAACAGATCGCGAATAATGGTTTTTATATAAATTAATAATTTTGTTCCCAAATTAAAATATTTAACATAAAATGTTAGAGTTGTTTAGTGCAAAAGTAATTGTTGCGTAGTTTGAAATTTTCGAAGATACAAACAACGCAAAATTCCTGAAAAGATAGCGAGATAGCGCGTCATTTCTTCCAGACAATTAAATTTCAAATTTGTCGGTGGCGGCGGAAAATAAAGCCGAGCAATGTAATGAAAACGGCTATCAATTGCGCCATTTCTAGAAGCAGTCGCGTGTGAAAATGTGTTTGGCGCTAAAAAAAAAAAAAAGAAAAAAAAACGGGGGAAAAGCTAAAAGCGGAAAGGTTAGGTGTCGGTATCAAGTTTGAAGCGGCAGGGGACAAAATTAGCGCCGCGATTTGGGTACACGCGATCAGGATAATTCGGTTTTGTCGATAGCAATTCGAGCCTCCGACGTGGCAACAATTCGTTATCCGATTTCATGAACGTTTCTACCATTCCGTTACGTAACCGCACACCCGTCATCGATTTGTGCTCGCGTTGAAAGCCACGTGATGACGATCATTATGCCTCACGTATTACATCACTTTGTACTTTCGCAGCGAGTACATGTTTAAAGTATCGTTACGCGGTAGGTCGATACCATTGATAAAACATTTTGGATTTCTACAAACGCGACTCTAGCGTGCTCAAACTTTACAAATTGATTGTGTAATTGAAACAGTTGTTTTACAAAACACGTTTTATGACGCAAATAACTTCGGAACGTTATTGATCTTCGTTTACCGTCGATTTATTTTAATTCCTCACTTGGTTTACCAAGTGTTTTCAAAGTGTAGTAATTTATCTTAATTAGAAACTTTCACGATGCTAAATAAACCGATGGTAAAGTTTTTCCTGCTCGCGTTTGAGAAATATTACAACTTCTCTGGCCGAGTATCATGTCGTTTATTAAATATCATAATCGTCTTTTCACTCGATACATAGGTCGAAATAGTAGTGCTGAATAAACTCCGACACAACTTTTTGAATGTGCTAAAAGCTGTTCTGTTCTGCATCGGATGACTGAGGGCTTGAGGATTTTTGCAAACGTTTCCGATTGTTCTGAACAACATAGCGTATCACTTTTTTCCCAAAATTTTTACATTTTCCGATAAAATAAAAATCCTCTATCAAAAAGCTCTATCAAAACAATTTCTCTCAACCTTTTTATGCATCGTCGCATTTTCGAGAAAAAAAAAATTATAGAGATTCGGGAAAAAAGTGAAGAGAATATGCAATCACGTAAAAGTTATTGTCGGATTTATCGCAAATAAGCGTGATTACCTACTTCGTTATTTATTAACAAATTATTATTGTAATTATTATTTATGCATATGTATGTATGTGTCATAAAAGGAATTAATTATTATTACTCTTTTATTAAGGATATATTAAAATATTTCTGTACTTTTCTTTTATTATTTAATTTACGGATCAAGTTAAATAATAGATTATGAATTGATTAACTTTAAAAGAGCGACGTTGGAGAGAGAGAAAGAGAAAATAGTAACAAATGTATTGATTGGAAATCTTCGTTAATCGTATACGATGGTTGTCGTATTATGCGGTATGGCCTGATAAAATCATAGAATTTATACATATCGTTTCAATGGCGCAACTCCGTTGTGCTTATTTTTATGATTGTCGGCAATTTCATAAAGCGCATAACCAATGCTAACTTGGGTACACAGCACTGTACCAGTTCGAACCAAATACCGCTTTCATGACCAAAACTATTTCTAGTATCCGGCAGGTTTGCTAACATATATCTTCGCTTATCTGAGTATACTTTTCATAATAAAATTATCATGAACAAGTACGAACGAGTATGAAAGACAGAGAGAGAGAGAGAGAGAGATTCGGACATGACGTGCATTTACGTTGAAATAACAAGTAAGAGATTGCATATATTTTTAAAAGAAATGGTAGCGTATTTATAATTTTATTAAACTAAATTAGATGCGAAAAAGAGGAAACATGAGTATTATTAATTTTGATCAAATACAAATTTAGATGCAAAATTGATATTTTTATAATTTATCGTGAAGATTTTCCTACCACAAACTGCATTTGTTTTTTTTCTTTTTTTAGTTTATTCTCTATTTTTCAATTTTAGAAATCATGAGTTTTTTACAGACTGTAAAAAGTTATTTTTATTCAATAGATTGTGTCATTCCCTCAACGATGTCGCGATACTTTCTTTTCGCGAAACATTTTATCCCATTCGCGCGTTTTCTATCTTTTCGCCCTTCATCAAAACGTGCGGCGCGTCGTTAAATTCTTCAACGTAATAATTGAGTCAACTGATGCCATTATCTGACTACAATGCTAAATAGTATAATTGACTTAAATATGCCGTTTCGCTATGGACCGTCAGAGGTGAGAAGAAGAACGACGGGGAGAAGAGGGGCACGGTGGGAAACCCACGAGAAGACGAGGGGACGTTACTTTTTCACTTTACTTTCATAACTGAAACCGTTGAATATTAATGCCCGCGGCCGAGGTACTCAGAAGCTTCTTAGCAAAAGGAGCGACCATCTTCGTGAAATGGAAATGAGGAAATTATAAGAGTAACTGGGTAAATTGCGAATAAAGGCTATTATTGACACGCGCTCGGGGGCTTGTAAAGGGAATGCGACGGTGATGAAGACGCGATTCATCATGTTCCTCGATGGCACACGCCCCGCTGTGTGCATGGATATCCGTAAGACCACTATAATCTTCTCGCTTCATGAATTTAACTTCAAACAGAATTCGCGGCGTCCACTTTGCACAATGGATTCATTGTAATAAGAATACGATCCGGGCCGCGCGAGTTTGGCACGAACAATTGTTACATGGATAAGCAGTCTCCGTTTTCGACTCTTCATCATTGTTGTAAAAATAATTTTTTTTGATCTAAAGTGCAAAGTTGTAATTTTTTAAGATGTATTTTTAATCTCGTTGATAGTTAACTATTTTATTAACTATGTTAAATGTACGTTGTTTATTCAAAGAACCGAATTCTACTTGGGTTTCGAAAGAGACGAGTTCTTGATCCTGTCCTGCCATGACGAAACATGAGTAACGCTTAACAGCCACGTTTTACGGGTGTGACATGTAAAACAGAGCGAAATAAATCTACTGGAATAACAATTGTTACGTGCGTGCAGTTATAAATCGCGCCATGAAAGACAAGAGGTTTTTATCAAATGGAAATACCCTGATTTTACCATGCAAGAGAGAGAAAGTACCATTATTGTTAATGCACTTATATATTATTTGTACGAATTGCAAACAGGCAGAAAATATGCATTAATCCCTTAATACAATAATCTCGATAATCAGAGGTTGCCTAAATTGAATCGTCTACCGGTGGTATGCTAAGTAGGATTATGTACTATAAGATAAGATACAAAGTTTAACTAAAGTCAGTTATTACTATAAGAAGCTTAAAGAGAGATTTTAGAATTTAGCTGAAAAAATAATGTCTTTATTTCACTAAAAATTATTAACGCGCCTTCGGTTTAATCGACAACATATGCAAAATAATTTTGTATTTAATCTGCTACGTTTGCAGAGTGATTCAAGAAGTTACGAGAACATTTCAGAAGCTGTAAATAAATTAGAAAAAAAGGCTGAAGTCTGTTTCCTCGATTTTTTTTAAATAATTTTTTTAAAGACATCGTACAAAATTAATTTTATTAAAACATAGACGTTCAATAACTTTACTGATAATTGAAATACTGATAGGTGAAACTTCTATTTCCCTTTTAATTCAAATACACTTTCTCCAAGTTGTTGCGCAGGCTGTTGAACAACATTATGATTCTACACAACGCAATTGTATGTAATTGTAAGTTGCAAACTATGTCATCAATATAACTTGCAATATATCATCGTAAATTCAGTTCTAGTTGCTCGCGGCATGCTTCTGAAATATCCTATATGTCAATTAATAAACAAGATGGAGTGAAATTGTAGAATAACATTTGGCATTTAAAATGCATTTCCTTACATATCTTTTCAAAAAGTTTCTTCACTTTATATATCTAAATTATTTATTACTTTTTTTTAATACTTTTTTCTTTTATAAACTGCAGCACGTTTAACATTGCGATTAAAATACTTCTCTAAGTTTTCAATAAAAATCTAAAAGATTTCTTAGCAGCGAGTTCGACAAAAAATCACATTATAATACTCGGGCTAACGCGATGGAATAAGTTATGCAAATTTTTAATAGATTATGATCGGACGAGTAATTCAATCATCACAATTCGTGGCTGGCCGCGGTAAGAATCTCTTAATTGAAGTGGGATGATGAATTCAATAGCATCAGCTTGGTGAACGAACGTCAGCCGGTTTTACCTTTAGACTTCGCTGTCTCGTTTAACTGGCTTTGCGCGAGATATCGCGGGAGGAAGGCGGAAATTTTTTTTTACGTCGAGTTTTCTTTTGAAGTCATCACGTCTGATATGCGCGCCGGAGTTAGATAGATAGAGGTAACAGGCAGAGGAGTTGGACTGCAGAATGGCGCGACGTCGGGAAGGACGGGGTAGCCGCAAAATCGTCGTAGCGCCGTCGTTTGCGCGGCAACTTTCCAGCTTCAGATAGATGAGCGGGGAAGTTTGAAAAAGCGCTCGTCGTCGTTCTCGCCCACCTAAGACCCCGGCGCTTTTATTACTCGTGCAAAGTCCGCCTCGAGCTCCGGCGTCGGTGCCGCGGTGCCATCGCCGCATCGTGTGGTTCCGGCTTAATGTGCGGCCTGGATTTATCTGCTAGTAATCAATCGTGCGGCAGGAGGAACGAGCGGATTACAAGGGCGCAATATTTATCACATCCGAACGGTTCATTTGCATGATTTATGTCCCGCCGAATTCCGGAAGTGCCGGATTATTTATGCGGAATTCGCGACCGCACGTCTCGCGCGCTCTGTAATCTTGAATTCCGCGACGGTGGAATTTCTTAGTTATAGCAGGAGTTCCTTCAATGACCTGCAATCTGAACGCTTTTTCGCTATCGGAGCTACGGCCGAGTTGATAAAGCTTTTCTCTACCTATTACTTCTCGAGTGTTGAATAAAGAATGTGCACTCGTAATAAAGTTCTATTTATAAAATAAAATAGGTATTATGATTTGAACATTTAACAATAAAATCTTTCAAATACAGAAACGCAACTTTTTTAATTAGGTTCTTAAAAATTAAGAGAAAAATACTTTAATTTTTTTAAATTTTGCGCAAAACCACTGGCTAACCACCAAATGACGTCGCGACCTGCGAGAATTACGAGTCCAATAATGAGAATATATTACTCTTCTTCTCTCCATCATCCTCAACCTTACTAAAGAAAAGAGTTTACGACCGTGCGTTTTTCTTTTGCATGATTTTGTCTCGATAAGTCTTTCCCATAAACTTTCGAAATTTTTATCATCAGAATAGGTTGCGATAGATCAGTACGCAACAGTATACTAGTACGCGGCAAAAAACGTTTAGATATCTAGCTTTTCTAGCTCGTTATTAACTAATAATAATTATCTAGTACCTAGTACGTTTTGAGTGTTACATTTTTGACTCAGTACTGGACAGTTTTGCTAGACCGCCACGAGATGAATCACGAATTAGTTAGCTAATTATTAGGTAACGGTGGAAATCAATTTCCACTCAGATTAATAACAAAAATGTAATTTAATTTAACATTGTCTCATTTTTCTGTTATAACTTTTATGTAATTTTTTTATTAGCGAGAATTCTATATATGTATAAAATACGATTTATTAGTAAATGTGATAAGACGTAAAGTTTACGTTGACACGTTCAAAAGGAGGTCGCACAATATTGCACGAGCAAGACAATTCTGTTCGAACGACTTTAGAATTTGATAACAGGCATACACGAAGCTGCTGAAACTCTTGAATGCGCAGTTATTCCGCTGTCGAACTCTTATATCGAAACGACAAGTTCGTTGTTTTTTCTTTGTAAACTTTTCAATTCTTAGTGAAAGAAAATAGCGACCGCGGGATTATATACTGGAAAAAGTTTGAATTACCCTTAAATTGTTACGTTCATGATGATGGCATAAATGTATCGTAAAGACATTCAATGCAATGTCTTAATACATATTTCAGTATAAACTTTCTGCAACGATCTAAATATTTTAAAAAGAATTGGAAAGTTTTCAAACATTTTTAAATCCTTATATTAAAAAATTTAAAGACAGAGGAACGATAATTATCCCAATAACTTTGTTATTATGATAGATTAAGCAAATTTATCGAATTAAGATTCGTGACACATTTCGTGACAATTTTATATAATATATAAAATTTTCTAATATCATTAAAATTATTTTATCACATGTCCCTTTTGATAAAAATTACTAAATGTACTTAATAATAATTACATTAGAGGGAATGATATAATTATATTAGAATCTCTTTCTTTAGCATTGATATAATTACATTAAACGAAAAGCCATTCTCGTTAAAAAAAAAACTTTTTAAATTAAAAATGTGGTCCATAGCGTAGTTATTAAAAACAATTTAAAATCATTTTTTATATAGTAATACCTGCTATAGAAACGGCTTTCGAAATACGAAATAAAATAACTATGTCACTTCGAGTTTTATTATGACGCCGCTTTTACGAGGCAAATGATGAAATTTCCAAGAGCGCCAGGCTTTATTTTAATAATTACCGCATTCGATACCGCCAACCTAAATCACAAACGTGGCTTTTACGTTATGCTGGAATATAACCCGGCGGTTGCAACCCGAATCCAACTGGAAGCAAGCGCGGTGCGTGTTGTATGTAACGCCGTACGGGAATTAATAATGTAACCGCCGCTGCACCATGTTTCAAGCACGACGCGGAAAATTAGCCTGGTCTGCTGGTAGCTTTAAAAGATTTTTCACTCTTGGATGTAAGTACGTCTCAACGGAACACCGCGATTTATCCATCTCCCGCTCACGCACGAAATCCAGCGAAGCTTTATTTCAGGTGAACAAAATATTTCGTCTTACGTATGGTTACGGACCAGCGGTTATTGCAAATCATTGCATTTATTTCATAATTACGAAAGAAACAAAGTAGAGCGTGGTTAAACAATTTAATGTTCGCTTTGCGGTATTTTCGTTGCGCCAGCCGACAAACATTTATTTTACAAACGCTAGACGTATTTTTCTCTGAAGGCAACATGTACAAATGTTTTTAATAAATGTCTATAAATCGATCGAAGACACGTGTCATTCGTCTCGTTTTTTTTAATTTTTTGTTTTTTTTTTTCTTTCAAGTTCAGATTTTTTATGTTAATTCTTTATACGACCTTATTACGCGCGCGAGGAAACCCTTCTCAAGAAAATCGGTTTAAACGCAACCCCCTGATCGTAAGTACGCGTTCGAAAATGTTCATCTATCAGTGGACCCTCATTAACCGTCTCCACGACGATAAAGCGCCGCGCGAGATAGCTTATCTCTGATGTCGTTTGTCCTCGCTCTCCACGCCGGCTGACCCATCGAGGTCGTCTATTGGGGGCTCTTTTCTACCGAGTTTTCCTCGACCACTTCTTCGTCCCTTTCCCGTCTTTCTTCATACACCCGACCGGTCACGCTTCCTTCGGTCACGTATCTTTTCTTCCCCTCACGGGTTTGGTCCTTTCTCGTGGAAGCGGCTTGGAGAGGAAACGTACAGCGGACCACTCGCCGACGGAGGAGACAGTGGTAACAAGAATACGAGAGGGTCAAAACATTCGTCGTGGGGTTTTCACGGAGTCGTTATAACCATAACGACACCTTTCACTACAACGTCGTAGTCGAGGACGTCCGCTCCGTCCTTCTGACCCTTTCCTTTTCGTCCGCAATCCCTTTTTCTTTTTTTTTTTTTTTTTTTTTTTTCTTGTGGCTCAAATCGGCTTTCATGCCCCACGCGAGTAATCCCGCGGTTTGAACCGATCGATGGTGATCGGCGTACGCGCGTTATTGCAAATGGTTATCAGTAAGATATACCGGAAACGAGAATCGCTCTACAATCCGCTTCGCAAATCAAACTAGTAATTTTCAGACGCGATCGGCGTGTTGTCGGCTCGCGCGCAGATTGTGCACGTAATACGTACACCGAGTGAAACGATGAAAGATACATCGCGAGTTACACAATCTGATTTGAGAAAGGGAAATAACCGAGCAGGCGAATATATATAATGTATTATATATATATATATATATATATATATATATATATATATATGTATGTATATATATATGTATATATATATACATATATATGTATGTATATATATAATAAAACCGCACCATGCGCCGGAATACGGTGCGTTCGTTAAGCCACGTACGTGACTTCGTTGCGTCGGCGTTTTTCGCGGAGGAAAAAGGTGGAGCGGCGCGACAAGAGATAGAGGGTGGTCCTCTGCCTCTCTCTCTCTTCCGCCTTTTTCTCTTTTTCTTGCAAAATGCCCGAAGCGTGCAAAATATTATATATCTGTCGTCGCTGATTGGACTGCGCGGTGCGGCCTGTAACGCGGGATACGTGCGCGGATCAAAGAATGCGGGCGCTACGAATGTGCTGCTGTTTAAACGCGGCCGGGTCTCGTTATAAATATGTATGCATATGCGGGACCGCGGAAACACCCGCGCGAGACAAGGAAATATCGACGTCCGATTATAATCCACTCTCGGTGGCGTGAGATTCGGTTACGAGAGCAGACGCTCGTGACGAGACCAAGCCACTCGCTCGTACACGAGTGCCACGATGAATAATACATACGATATGGACGAGCGATGACGCGTTTACTTTTGGAATAGTTCTAATAATAAAGACCGGCGACCCTTCGTGACACTACACCTCGGTCGTTCACAGTACCTAATTATAAATCAAGATTCCCTCTAAAATACTCTGCGGCTTAATTTGATTTCGATTTAAATTATTTTCTATTATATGTATATCGATTTTTTGCTACATTAACGTGGTAAAATGTGGGCTTTGATCTCGCCAATTGCGTACATTGATTATGCTTACGTGGTCGTAGATGCAACACTTTCTCAGTGCATCTCCGGGGAAATATCTATTATTATTCCAAGTGTTTCTTGATTGGCTCACATTAGGTAAAGTGATCACCTTCGCGATGCCCATCACGCGCACGCGAGACAGGTAATATTAAAGTAGTTCATCGTGTTTGTCAACTTAATGTCGCCGCGACGTAAAATAGACTGATCGATGGGCTCAGCAGCAACGTTATGCTGAGTAATATTACTTTACGTAATAACATCTATAAGCCGCAAAATAGACGTAGATAACAGACTCAACGTTAATAATTATTGACTTCGTTAATTATATTTTCTAACACCTTTACGGCAATTATGTCGAAGAAGAACCTGCTAGATGGGGCAGCGCGGAATAAAAAAAAATTTTTTTTTTAATTTTGAGTATACGATGATGGATGAAATTTCACTCTAGTGCAACACATGACATTTTCAGCTTTCATTTGTAGTCTATATTTGATGACAAATGTATTCGAAATATTGAGAAATTCGAGAACATGTGTATTCTAACGTTTTCTTTTAATAAAAATAATTTACATGTACCAATATTAAATATTTTACAATATTTAAGTATTCAACATCTTTTTATGTGTCCTATCTCAAAAAAGCCGTGATAGACAGAGTCACATTTATTATTGCCGCTTTACCGCGTTGCTAATTTTTTCTCTCGCTTGGCATACTTTGTGCCGCGAGAGTAAATGTCAGTCAAGTTTTTTAATGTTCTATTAATTTTTATTATTTATTATTTAATATATTTTTAATCATTTTTATTTCTATGCGTACACTTTTCCTGAAATCGGATATTGTAAAAAAAATCTTCCTACACGACGCGTATGTATTATTTTATTATTTTATATTCATCAAATAATTTTATTAATATTATATGTATATGTAATTTATTTCCCACCCGAAAAGCTTAAATTTAAAATAATAAAAAAATTATGAGAGTACTTACAGTACAGATATGCAGCAGCGGAGGGCAATCCTGTAACAAAAAAATAAAATTTTTAATGTAGGACTGAAAATAAGTTTTAATTTTACTTCGACGCAACAAAAAAGAAACATTATTAATTAATATTATTACAGGTTTTTTATTCATTTTCTCGTTTTCTGTTTAACCTTCCCGTAATAAATAAGAAAAAAATCAAGTGAAACATCACAACAGTTGGACTTTTATATCTTGAGGCATATGTTCGAAAAATTTTTTCGCGCAATTTCTTCAAAAGTCTGTTAAATGAAAGCAACGCGTGCGAATGTTAAATTAAAAGAAACGGTATAACACGAAAACTCACTCAGCACGACAATGCAAAAGGAATCTCGCTCTCGCAATTGGAGAATCCATGCCTCGTTTACACAGCGTGCGTTGTATGTTTGCATAGCGATTCAGAGAGATGCACATCGGTGCGATATACGCAGTGAGTTGTTGGGAGCACCGTTCACGCGGAGGAGGGTCGAATATGTGAAAAATACACTGTTTATCCGCAACAAAGAATCGTGCGAAATATAACGGCTGATTCCAACGTACTGTACGCGGTCGAGCGCAAGGATATCTGGATATTTGTTTTTTTTTTCTTTTTTTACCCCCCTTCGAGAACTAAAGACATGCACACATACGTACAGCGCTTTACGCTACGCGAAAAGCGTGCGCTAGAAAACCGTAGAGGTGATACAACTGAATAAAGTATCTCTCTAATAAAATTTATTTAACTTGATCCACGGCGAAAAGAACATTTCGCACCGGACCAATATGAACGACCTTTTCACACGAGCTGCAGGAGCAAACGGCTTTGAGAAAATATTTTATTAGGTTTTATTTTATTTTCGTAATCGGAGCGAATTTTAATGCTGGAAGCGTAACTGTGTACGAGATGCGTTAACCGGTGCAACGTTTAACTAATCGAAAGCAGAAATTCGCGCAAGAGCGTCCCGGAGAAACGAAATTGCGCGCGCCATTCGTTTGCAGGCGTGAACATTACTCAATTTTCAGCGGACAGCGTTCAGTTTGCCATAGATTTGATTTAAATGGCAGGCAGGCGGGCAGGCGAGCGTAATTTTGGTGAAGGTCCACGCGTCGAATAAAATGCGAGTAAAATAATAAGAGAGAAAAAGGTGAAACGGTGTGAATTATTAGAAATTAAAATAATACGATGTCTCAACTCGATTGTTGCATAACTCTGATTCATGTTGAGAATCGCTTTGTCTTCAGAATATATTTCTCACCCTTCATCACGGCGAAAGTAATGGATTCATATTAGGGCGCATTTTCTTTCGCGTAATCCTTCACGCGCGTCATATATTATTCGGATCAGTTATTAAACTTTCTTTTTCGTTTTATCTTTGCCGGCAATGGATGAAAGGCCGTTGAAAGTAGAAACACGAACGATGAAAACATTATTCAATTTACACATAAGTTAGATTCATTTTATTTTAATATTACTCTACGAATAAGTTGATAAAATTAATTAGATGCGACTTAATTGCGTCTAATTTACTCTTCATTAAAAAAAAAGATCTAAATATTTACGTAAAAAATAAATTTAATATAAAAAGAACTATTTATGGGTTATTTCATTAACTCATTTTGTAAAACAGTGCATATTATAATTATATATACTTAAAAACAAATGATCAAAAATATGTACCTTTTATATATGCGCAGAATAAAATTAGTTCAATATCACATTTAACGATCAATCTTTTTACTTGGATAATGTCATAATTAAATATTAATAACATTTTAATTTAATTATTTCTGTCATAATTTATAATAATTCACTATACTCAAAATAAATCTAACATGAAAATAACAGAATATTTTAGAATATGATTAAAGAATTTAAGACCACTTGATCGATAGTTCCGATTGTTGATTTACGTTTCAAATTCAAGTAATTGATATAAAATTAAATAATACTATTTTTTTAAATAACATATTCTAAATTTAAATAAAACCTTCTTGTAGAATCGTTCTGTTACATTAAATTGTGAGATACTGTGTTTTTAAATTGTGTATATTGTTTTGCAGATATATGCTATAAATTATATTTTAAATTAAATTATATTGCGATTTTATACACTCAACATATTCTGTTTTATTAAAATTAATTTGCTACGTAAAAAGATACAACTCACGCTACATTTCCTTTTTTCATATTAAATTTATTTATTACATAAAATGCAGGTTAATTTTTCTCCCCAAAAAGAGCACATTTGCGTATTAACGCAGATTTATTCTCACATATTCTACATTCTAAACGCAGTGTGCTACGATAACCTACTTTTTTTTCCCTACGTAAGAGGTCCTTACCATTGGTTACCCGGCACGTCGTTTATTAAATATATTTACAATGCACGGTAAATCTGAAATAAGATAAGACACGTCATCTTACGCTTTCTTTATTTCTCTTTCCGTATCGCGAGACGGTCGGAGATTAGCAATCTCACACCAGCTCGAGAAACAATCTCGGTGGAAATTCAAAGGAAAAACTTCCCGATTGCGATCGCACCGAGAAACACGTTAAGCGCCTGCAATGAAGTAATAAAAGCCGTTTTCTTCGTCGATCCCACACGTAACCAATACGTCCGATTAAATTTCTTTCCTCGCGCCTGTTGCCGTCAACTAAAAGAGCGCGATTACTCGTACGCGGCGCGTGTATCCGCCCGCGATATGCGAAATGCGAAATGTTTCAATGGAGGGTGGCTCAAAGCGGTACGATAACATGAATCGCGTGACTGCGTCGGTGCCCGTCTCCTCGCGACACACCGACGAAGGAAAGATCGCAACGACCCTCGAAGAAGAAAGCCAAGTCAATAGCCCGGGGGGTAACCTCTCTTTCTCTCTCTTTCTCTTGCCTTAGTCAACAACCGCCAGCCGTGACTTGTCAACCAACGCGTTTATTCCTCGATATTTATGTTGTCGCCGTGACCGCCGGGGCTGTTATTTCGACGATGCACGCAATTTTTGCGAAGAAAGCGCGGCCCGGAGAATGCTCACGATGAGCGGAAAGGACAATTCGTATGCACACGGACGATATGCATTAACCATACGCTCACGTTCGCGCACATATGTATCTGATATGTCTATTCCGCAGATAAAAGCAGTGAGCGAACACGATGAGTTCTTTTCTTTAATTTTTTTTTTCTTTCTTTTTTTTTTTTGCTTCCATGCGCAATTAAATTCTCCCACAGTTACTATGTTCTATCAGAAACGATTAAGGCGCGGCACGACTTAAACGCGCACTTATACCCCAAGCCTTCCTGCTGACGGAAACATCGATCTGCATTTATTAGAGCGTAATTTGCATCAACGCGGATTCATGCGGTGCTGTCGAATCACCGAAGCTCGTGCTCTTTTTTATAAATCCTGGACGACCAGTGGCGAAAGTAAATTCGTGTCCCTACATCTGACGCGAACATTTCTCCTCGATCATAATAATATCATTTAATATTTTAATTAAGTTTATTGTACTTACATAAGATGATACGCGCACAAAAATAACCCATTTATTAATGATGTAAATTAGTAAACTTGGATGAAATTAATAATAAATCATATTCAGTGCAGAATTATTAATAGAAGGGTTATATGCAATGATTGCGTCCTCAATATAATTCCATATTATTCCTGGTATCAAAAAATAATTCAAGATTTAAATAAAAAAAAGCCTAGTTTAATATTATAAATCACAATCGACCTACGTAATTAGTCGATGCAATTAGGACGGCGTTTTAAATCCGTAAAACGGATACATTTAAACTTGTATCGATAATTTAAATTTATCCGGCGCAATACTACAGTGCATGTCCTTCTCTTTAATATTTCAAGATATAAAAAAAAATGGATAACTTCTGCAGACGCTATACAATTCAGATTAAAAAGACTCGATTCCGTATAAAGTTAAACTTATAAAGTCGTTTCTGCAAAACACAACGTTGTAGACACGAGGTGGATTTTCATATCTCGGGAAATGAGAAAAATGATCACTAAGCCACGGGCAATTTTTTTTACGTATTTTAAACAAGAAGTTCTTAGCGATTTTTGTACATTTTAAGCATTCCTTTATTTGCATCCTAGAGAGAATACGTTATCTGTGCAAATGAAATTAGAACGCGCTGTAAAAGATGCATGCTAACATGGTAAAGAAAACTTTAAACAGCTTCAATATTTTCTTAGCTGTGCGTTTGATATTTTACGATCTTTCGGTTGATGCCATTTTAATATGTAACGTGGCTCGTACGATGAATTTAAACGGGATAGTTTTTCCTGCGTGTGGCAATGTGAGAAAATTTCATAGCACCAGGTACCTAAAATTTCATCCCGCCTTTTCGAAACTGACTTAACTTAGCTCGCGGCTATTTTTGGCCGCAACAAGAGTAACAACGTCGCCGTTAACAAAGGGCGGCTTCTTTTCGCGCGTGCGGCCAGTCGAGGGAGAAGATTCAACAGATCGATTCGCAGACCGCAGGCTGTTAGAACTTTAACTAGAGCGTGTATAAACTCTGCTCACGCAGTCGTCAAGCTACACAGCGAGCAGCCACAATGAATAAAAGATGGTACTGTTAAGCTCAATCGAGTAGCTCTTCGTAAGTGAGACGTCTGACTTCTCTTTATCCCTAGGAGGCGCGCGATTTATTTTTTTATACCACAGCAATATCAAGTTTAATTTTCGATTTTAACTGTATATTCGGAAAAGATAAACGAATGCCGTGAAGCCTAATAATAATTATTACTTTTTTTAAACAGGTAAAAGTTATGAAGTTTATAATATAATTAATTATTTCATTTTCTATCAAATTAAATGAAAAATTAATACAATTATTTGATATGCACACAACTCTTGCAGGGTTTATTGGGATGTCAGCACGCACGTGACATATTCTTGTACACAATAAACCGACGGTTGAATGATTAAATATTCTCCAGGATCAAATGTATAAAAAAAAAAAGAAAAAAAAACTAATAATTTTTAACCCGTCGGTTGTAAAGCATTTTAATGGATCGGTGAAATAATATTCATATTATTTGTTTATAATATTTTTGTGCCTTTCATTTGATACGTATCGTATGTTAATATGTAGATACCTTATGCATATCTGATACAGTTTTCGCAGATCCATTATCTAAAATTAAACTGAAATATGATTTATTATTCGCAGACACGATGTGCAACGGAGTTTTGCCACATCGACGTCGATCCGTGACACAAAAATATACATACATATATCGAAATGATTCACAATTACATTTGCGCCGCGAAAGACAAAGTTTGACTGTTTTATTGTTTAATTTTTTATATTTTATTGTGAATCTATAAAAAAGAATGTACTAAAGCGTATTACATCCTCACCCTCTCTGCAAAGTGTACACGAGTGTTAGTAAAACGATCGATAACGTTTATTTTTAACGCTGAGGTAGAAAGTCTTTATACAATTGAAAAAGTCTCGTTATAGCCCGAAAGCTTTAAAAAGCTGACGCTTTTTCTCGGGATCAAGCCGGGTAATTCGACAAACTGCGGGTTGTTTGTAAATCCGTTTATCGATAAATCGAATTTTCACGCCTCGCAAGTTTGACGTTACTGCGATCGCGGCGTGTCCTGCGTGAAGCAGCGAAAAGGACGTCGAATCTACCGACCGCCGTGTGATTTGGGGCGAGAGAAAGATATCGTCGGTCTGTGATTTTCTGAAATTGTGTTCGCGCGAACGAACGACGAGCCGAGGTAACACCGACGGTCGATTGAAAACCTTCATAATCCGTTTATGCGCGTACTACAAAAGCGGTCGTCAGCAAGATCTATATTTATCGCGTCTCTTAAATCAATCATACGCCGATGCTGCTTTTGACGCTTTGCAAACAGCCTTTAATTTATGAATGGCCGTTTACGGAATCTCGCACTCGAAACACGAAAAACCGAAATTGGGTCGGACGTTCGTGTTCGGAAAGATTAAAACGATAATAAAGGAGACGCGCGCGCCGAGCGCACGGGCATCACGCTGCCAAAATATTTGGCGTGCATATAACAATGCTTTTGCATTCAAGTCGCTTTTCGAGCTGCTAACGATCGTACTAAAATATCACATAAAAATATGATATCAATCGGCGAACGTGTTCCATCTCTCGCTTACAGATTTATCTGTTGGGGAAAAGGAAAAAAAAAAAAAAAGGTACGGAGTTAGAAAACGGCAAGAACCCGTGGTAGAATGGAGGAGAGTCAAGTCAATAAAATCAAACGTAGCTAATTCGTTTAATGGCCGTGACCCAAACCTTCCTATTTATTTAGAGGGGTATCGATCGAGCAGCCAGGAGTTTGGCCGCAGGAAGGTTAACTGACGATCCACAGTCACGTCCGCGCAAACACGATTGGTGCGCCGATTTAATCTGCGAGGAATCCTCGAAAGGAATCTTCCGTGCCGTTGCCGGCTATTCCTCTATCGCTGAATTTCTGCGGTGTGATATTACAAAGAATTACGCGCGAAATAATGTTTTATGGCGGTCGCCTTATGAATCCTGGCTCTCGTATAGCGTAGACCGGATAATAGATCGTTAAACTATCGTGCCCGCATATGAAAACTGGGATGCGTGGTGACGTTTTCGGCATGCCGGACACGTCACGACTCTCGTGATTAATTGCTCAATACTCCGCGCTTTAACAAACCGTAATTCATCATAATTATATCGCCGATATGAACCACGATAAAAACTTGCATTCCAGTTTCACGTAAGATTCCAGTGTTTTATTTACCGTATTTTTATTTTCACAGAGATCAATATTACGCGCGGTGATATTTCGCATGTAAATATATGTTTTTCCTTGCTTTCGGGGAAGTGTTCGTTAAAAAATGATTTTCACGATATTGCGGGCGTAAAGAGTGTTTATTCCAATTCGCGTGTGTTTGTCCCCAAACGCATTTCATTACGCGCGATCTTCGGAGTAAGTTTACGCGCACTTCCCGTCGCCGGTAATGGAATAAAGTTTGTCGCTCTCGCTAAAAGAAAGATTGGAAAGTTTCGAAAATTCGCGTCATTGAAGGTACTTTGCGTAATGTAAACTTCCGAGATTGCCTGTGTTAAGCGAATGTGACTTGGAAACGCGTGCAGCCTACGTTGCCGTTGTGATAGTTAACCGTGAAAAGCAAATTATTGGCGGCTTATCAAAATTTTAAGATAAAGCCAATTGCGATTTGATCGAGATAGCGACGAGTACAAGAGGACTTAAAATTTATCCGCACTTTTGTAAACGTTCTACTTCGATTGAACAACGTGTGGCGGACGCATATACATAGCTATTATCGATTCCCCCTATCCTTCTCTCGAGTATTGTGAGAAAAATCCCGTAGTCGGCTACTGTCCGTTCCCTTCGAAGCTAACACCGTAGAAGCGCATTATCGTCAAGGGTTCACCTAGTGTAAACTCCTGGGGTTGCATGTGCAAATTGAGCGCAAGTTGTTTAACACGATCGTAGGACCTCGTCGGAACGGTACAGTGAGTTTCCAATCCTCGTCGCACGTACACAAACTCCTCTCGTAAGACTACTACAATAGTCACGTTCGCGGAAATACAATCGTCGAGCCGATCTAATCTTGTGGATTCTTGTTGCAATCTCGCGCATCTACAATGGCAAAAATCGAATTGAGTCCTTGTATAGCTATCTTTATCTTCTCTTTAACATCAAATTGTCACGGGAGCTCCTACGTAGCTTCGCATTATTTCTTTTTGTAGACAAAACGACGCGCGTTTCTTTTAATGTTTTTTCTTCTTTTATTAAATTAGTTATATAAGGAAAATGATGAAATGAATATATCAATTATATTTTTAGCGAGATAACGAATCATCTGGATAGAAACTCCATTAAGGATTGCGCCGAAGTACCGAACGCGTGCCTAGGATCTAATGTATTTTAATGGAATTCTTCGGCCGGTCATTTCTCTTACGGGCTGGCGCGCACGCCATGGCGGCAGCTTCTTTTGCCCGTGGATGAGCATTAGCGGAAAAGTTATCTGAAGTACCGCGACCCTGCCGCAGCTGCGGACGGTTCGCACGCGGTTTTTACCGTGACGCGGGGGTTAACGCTCTTACTTAGCTTAACGTTCGTTAAGGGAGCAGCTGCCGCTCTTGAACTGCTGGAAAATGTCGCCGGTTTCTCTTTTTCGGCGTGTCCGATGGTGGGAGGATAGAAAGACGGCAAGACGGCACTTCGTTTCCCTCGTATACGCGTTTCATTCCGCGCTCGCGGATGCGCGAGAGTTTCACGTTCTATGCAACTACATTTCGTCCGTAGGTACGCTCGTAGTACGTATTTCTGGACTATGCCGCAACGATGAACGACGGTTCGCCTCGTTAGCGACGGCCTGAATTTAATCCGTCATTTTAGTCGTGCCAGGTTGCATTATTTAATCGACTTGTCTCTAATTAACGCATCGCGCTTGTTTAATTTTACCAGTGCGTCATAAACGCGCATCGTTTCGTTTCGTTTTAATATTAGTCGATAAAGAGAATGATGTAATAGACGTACAGTATAGGACACATTTGCAGCATCGAAGTAGAAGCGATCGAGTATCGCTTCTAGTAAAATTGAGTTTGACGCTTTCAAAAAATCGCCGGCCTTAACTAGCAAAATGCTATGCTTTAATTCTATTATTCAAGTCCATTAGATAGCCGTCCACGTATTAGATATAAATAGTATGTTGTACATACGTGTGTATTATATGTATATGAACAATATACAGTGAATTAATCTGTTATAATTTTACGAATCATATGCATATAAATTATAATAGATTATTGGGCATGTTACCTTTAATGATTGAATTCAATCAATAACCTCCAGAGTAAACGGCGTTGTCTCATTAAAATAATGTCCATTAAACATGAATATAAAATTAATACAAACTTGCTCTAAAGCAGAAACTCATCGACCGACTAGTATATTATAACGGTATAATCGCTTAATTTATATTAATTCTTTATATTAATACAAAATACGTAAAATACATTTAATGTATAATTTATTATACATACATAATTTATTCAGCAAGCGCGAACATATTTCTTAAGCTTATTAATTTCTTTTTTAAATTAAATTTTATTTTATTTTATTTTATTTAACAGTTTGCTAATTTAGTATATTATATGACGATAATAATTAAGATAGTCGAAAAGTTAAAGGGACGTGAAAATGCGAAACATCTATATGTATATTACCTCGGTACATATGTACACATATGTAACATTTCTATTTAATGACCAGTTATATTCTATTCAACGCAACATGGTGTACTATTACAATGACGATGTATTACGCATCATCGCCTGTTAATGCGGTATGCATGGTCGTCTATTAATTTATCAGTGTATTATGCAACGTTAACCGTGAGATCAGGGTTGCTTTATTAAAATTCACTGCGTGGAC
The DNA here is from genome assembly GCF_019399895.1 of Cardiocondyla obscurior. NCBI lineage: Eukaryota > Metazoa > Arthropoda > Insecta > Hymenoptera > Formicidae > Cardiocondyla > Cardiocondyla obscurior. The sequence continues at coordinate 10,201,736 of NC_091864.1, read as the reverse complement.
AATAAAATCACAGTAGCTACTCGTGAAAATAATTATTCACCTTTGTGCACCGATGTGCACGCACGGGGGTGATAAGAACCGTCAGACTCGGGCGCTATGACCGTCGTATCGCGAAGTTATAAGGGAGATAGAACGTAATTTTCGCAATAGATTGCACGCCAAGTCGGTGCGCTTATACGTGCGAATTAAGTGAATATTTAAGAATTCATTGTACCTTCGTCTGGCCCGGTTTACTTAGCACGAAAGCTAAGCCTCGTTTGAGATCAAAAAATCTCGAATAAAGCAAACCATGCATTATAGATATCCATCTAAACCGCCGACGCCGAGTCAGTAACTACGTTGTTCGGTGGGCCCTCACCTGCGAAGAGAAATCTAGATTCTGACGTATCCTAAAAGAGGAAGAGACAAGAAGAGCCCGCGAAACCAAATCGAGGAAAACGAGATCGAAGAACGGTGAAGCTGCGTCGGCTGCGAAAGAAAGAGGAACGATATGGTAAACCGGAGGAAGCGAGAAAAACGGAGCAAGAACGAACGCGAGGGGTAAATAGGTAAAAAAAGAAGATAGAGGGTTGAGGTAGAAGTGGCGGAGGCCGCGCGCGGTAAAGCGAGCAAGAAAAGGCGGGATGGTCGGAGAGAAGTGGCGCGAAGGCCTTCAAATGATTTAGCCCCGCCGTGGGGTTAGATCCGCAATTTCGTTTGAAACATTCATGAGAAATATCCTCCTGGCCCGGTACCGCAGCTGCAGCGTTTAAAGAATTGCACCACGCGGTCGCGACCGTTTACTTATCTCGATGGCTTCCTCCTCGGGGCTCTTAGCCTCGCAAAACGAGAATGTTTCGCCCGCATAACCGGATCTTTCTTTGGAGTCTCGCTTGAGAGAGAGCAAAAGATGGTCGAGGGACGAAAGGGGGGGGGGAGTGGGAAAACGCGGAGGATGGCCGAAGGGGAAAAGTGAGTAGAACGAAAGAGAAACAAAAATAAAACAAAGGTAGGTGGATTTCATGGTCTTCTCACGGCCGAAAGAAATTCTAAGCGCGGATATCCTCCCGCGAGTACCAGACGAGCTTTAACGAGGTTACGGGTCAACGCCAATTTCCCAACCAGGTAGGAGGATCTCTCATCTAGTCGTGCCCCGTTAGATCGGTTTCAGTTTGGGTTTCGTTGTGGTAGCACACAGACGAGTTGCGAGTTATATGTAATTTATGAAGTTTCAAGAATTGATTGAAATTTACCAGAACACGCCGCTATTTCGCGGGCAATTGTGTAATAATTTATTACCGAATATCGAACTTTCACCAACGAAAATAAGACTTGGCTAATAAATCATACGAATCAAAACTAATACATCCCCTAAATGTATTATACTTATGAATTTAATTTTAACATTTATTTAATTCTATTTTAATTCGATTTGAGAAAATTACTTTTCTACGTACGAGCAGACTATTTTTACTTCTTTATTCTTTTTTTTTTCTTTTTTTTTTCTTTATAAGAGCGAGTGAATAAAATAAAATTATATCAGTTAACTTTCTCAGATTTCAAGCAATTATTTCAGTACGATTTTCACCAGTTACCAAGTCGTTGGCTCGGCGACTTCGTCCACGTGTCCTCCATTCAATTATCGGCTGTTCAACGTCGCTATTCGTGCGCGTCTGTAGTTGCAGTGTTTGCAGTACATACAGGTACCTCGATTGTGTCAAAATCTCTCTTTGCGACTCTTCTCGAGCTCTTACGTCAATTCTCGGATAAAGTCAGTCTTATTATCCTCTTCGTACGGTTTCTCGTTGCACAATAATAGTTATACTTTACGAAAAAGCGTCTATTGAACGGAGTGTTTAATTACAGCGAAACTCGAATTTCTTTGTTAAAAGATTATATTAATTTTGATCGATTTTAGTATTTTGTACAAATTTCAAAAAATCAATAACTGATATAATAACATTACGAATATTTCAAAGTTAACAATTATGATATTATACTATTATTGATATACTATTTATAAGCTTTAAAGTTGAAACGATCGAACGGTGAAATCATATGTATATTGGTAGAGAGAATTAATAACTATTATGAAATGATTAGAAACTAATTCCACTCAAATGTAATTATTACATTAAAAATAATTAATGCATAGGAATTATTCATTTTGCCATTGCAAATTTGAGTTCTTCTATGTGTCGAATTACACTGTTTGCTTTTATTGGCTTTAACCAAAATCGGATAATAATAAATAATTAATATTGGTCTTTAAGTAATTATCGCGCTTGCAATTAATTTAGATAATTTCGTGAGCTTTTTGCAATCTACATCTCTAAATTTTCAATCATATTTGTACTCTTGTCGCCGTCGACGTTAACGACTAGCTTCATTTTTAGAATAAGCTACGCGACATTAATAACGTACACAAGAGTCTGAATCATAATCTAGGGACGCGGTTTGTTTCCGCGATGCAGCCGTAGCTGCAGAGATTGGAAGCTTCTTTGTCGGAGTATTTTAACACTCGCCTTTCCGCGCAAACTGACAAAAGACGACCATTTTCTATCTCTGCAGCCCCTAGTACACAGATATGTATATACACGTATATATACTACATCCGGCGAGCGCAATAAAATGAGAGCGACGCGTTAAACTTTATTGCGGACGGAGGTTGTTGCTCGCATCTCTGCGGCGTCACCGTCGAAAGGGGCTGTTATAACTTTATCACTACCGTAGGACGCGCCACAGAACTGACATTGTGGGTCTTCATTTTTGGTTCGGGAATGCCCTAATGTTTTCTGCGTCTCGCCTTGCGTTTTAATTGCGCGATCCATTAGCAATGGGTGAAAACAACGCGGCTATTACTGCGAAAGACGTTTCTAAGTATCGCGTATTATTGGTAAGAAAGAATATAGAATCGGTCGTGAAATTCCTCGCGGGATTTTTATAGCCGAATATATATGCATGGAACATAAAACGTGCGGAAGATTGAAGGCAAAATATCGTTGAAATTTGGAATGTCTGAATAGTGTCTTAAAAAGAAAGTCGTTAAATCGTTCCGCCGCCTTTATTACGCGCTCGTATTTATTGAATAGTTTCTATCATTCGCAGCGTTGTTGTTGTAAAATTTATTTTTAGCACGCTTGTACTACGTGCTCGAGATTATGCATAGACGTGCGCCGCGGTATGATATCTTGCATAAAGGCAAACGTGTTTTAAACTGAATTGCTGGATTACGCCGTTGGCGCGGATACCGGTATAAATGATAAAATGACATTTCACGAGCGTAGCGTTTATTTAATATCTCTCGCGTAAAAAGAGATCGCGAGAACTAGGCCGGGAATGTATATGCCCTTTAGAATATTACCTAAATTTTAATTTAATGCGTATGTCATTATCATATGAAAATTACAAGCGGCTCCGGGAGAGATAAAAGAACCGAATATATCGCGGAATATATCTAAATTACGTCAAAGCCCTTTTAAGTAGAACAACTATTTGTTATGCTTTCAATCTTTTATAACGCATATCATAATAACTTCAACGTGCTTAAACGCGAAATCATAATTACCATCGCCCGGTTCAAATTTCCGACTTCCTTGCCCTAGGGGTGCAAAACAGAGATGGGAAAGCGGAAGGATTATAGGGTCTAAAACCATCGCCCCACCGCCCATCCCCTTCATGACCATTAACTAATTGCATTCTACTAATTACTCGCAAATCCTTCCGTTCCCGCTTCCTCGTGACTTTGTATACGCCCGGTACACGATCGTAAATACCTCAACTTCCAAAGAGCCGTGAGCTCCCTCCGGCGCTCTACCTTCCTCCGGCTTGTCAAGAACACAAATAAAGACTTTAAACCGGTTAACCGATCTGAGCGAGATGGTAAGACCGGGGTACACAAGAACGATCGTCGCTTTCCTGCTTCAATCTCTTCGCGAACTCTACTGACTATTGCAGTTTTTCGTTGGCGAATACTCGGCGCGCGGCTTATCGTGAAAGAGGCGACCATTGTGCTCGACAATAACACGGACTGCATTAGGTAACACGGGAAAATATATCCGCTACTACTTTAATTCGCGAATAAATTTCTGCTGCGTAGTCTCCGGCGACCACTGAAGTTTGTAGCGCGAAGTAAGTATTTCGTGCGCGAAAACGCGGAAATTAATTTCAACCAAGATCAGCACAAAACCATTTCGAAGCACCGTGATTAAACGGGGCCATATATTATTTCGCACCGGTTTCCATATCACACATATGGTATTCCGATCTTTGCCCTGTATCGTATTGTATCAGCCGCCGCCACGCGCAGATCGTATATCACGCCGATAATAATTCTTATGACCACCGCAGGAAAAAAAAAAGATTATTGCCACGGCAAAGATATACAGGGCGCTCTTAACCCGAAATCTCTACGCTCTTCTACCCTCCATTCATTACCCTCGCTACCCATCCCACCTATTCTTTCGCCACAAATCTGAATCCCCCATCGGCCCAGCCAGCACAGAACGCGAACGTGACCTCTCGCTGGTACAGCGAATGCGAGGATAAAATGCATTGGGAATTACGTATATCCCCCGGTGTTCGTCGAAGTGAAATATTTCCTATCGAGAAGCATCCCCGCCGGCGCGGGGGTTTGAGGCAGCGGCGTTCGGTCAGGCGCCGGTTTTACTCATGGGAGAGAAAGTTTCGCTAAAACGTTTCCGCTGATAAATCTTGTTTACAGATGGGCAGGCTCAGGTGATGCGTGCGCGCTTCGTTCTCGTCAAAACTTAAAGTACGAGCAACTTTCGAAATTCACGCGGGACGCGCCGCGCGGCTACGTGCCGCGGCCGCGGCCGCGGCCGCACCGCCGTTGGCCAACATCGATAATTGCCAAGGTACGCGTCGGGAGTCGAAACACGGGGAATGACTTTAGAACACGACGTGCACCAGCAGAATCACGATCGGGACGCCGGCAGAATGGGCGTTAACTGCAATAGCATTTAACCCAAGTATTAATTGCCCGGTACAAGGATGACAGTTGCACAGACGCAACTCGTTGTGTGTCTAATTCAATATGTCGCCTCGTATACAAAGTCGCGTTTATCCAAATAATTACGTTATTGATTGGCTGATTGCATCTAATCAGATTGTTGAGCGATAATTTCGACATTAACTCTACTCCTAAGTTTCCTTCACTAATAATTTCCCACGGTGTTATTAATTGCAATTATATAAAAGGATTGTACGTTTAATTTTCACAATTATATTTTAGCATTAATCTTCTTTTTAAAAATTAAACACAATGGCATTAATGTTATTTACAACTCAGGAAAAATATTACTTCGCAAGGGAGCGACACGGTGAAAAGCGCATCCGACGGTATTAATAATTGCTACAATATTCAACAGCTGCTCGACTGTCTACGACAAGGGGATAAACGAGTAGCCACTCATAAGTTGAATGTAAACGACTTGCCTGTTGAAATATCGATCGCGAACGTAACGGGTGTAGACCCTCGCGGTATATACATATACAAAATATAGAGATAATACGCGTGTATTATCACGCTCATTCATTTCGAAGTCACATCTGTCATTATGAAAATAATCCCAAATCGATTCTCAAAAATTTCGATATTTTTAATAATAAAATGTAGTTAAAAGGTTTAAACAATTTTGCTAAGTTATGTTATGAAAAGAAAATTTTAATAGCTAAGACATCAGTGAGCATTAGAGTTTGTCTAATTAAATTGCTCGCGTATCCGTCAATGTCTGTTCCTATTCCTTAGGATAAAATTGTTCCTCGAGGTATCTATTATTCACGTTAGAGATAGCGAAACTCTCATATCTCCGGCGTAATCTGCTTACAACATTACAATCGCTCTCGATTTATCACGTCGTATCGCCAGACGGATTTCAGGTGACCGTAGTGTCGCGCGAGTAATGATTTAGAAAGTCAAGAATAACTTCGCCGTATAACCGGTGGGAAACGCTGCGTCAGTGCCGTTACGTGAGATTATGGCTAACCAAGAACTCGACAGGGCGAGGGTGCCATCCCACGGCGACGTGCTCATGCTTCAAGGAAAATATAATGACAAAGAAAAGGAGAAGCGAGAGAGCATTGCGCGACGCGACGCGAACGCCCATCTCTCAATTTGCATTTTCAGCATTTTGCTCGCAGGCAAATAACGACTTCATTACGGTGCTCATCAGATATAAATGACATATTTGATTTGCGTCGGCGTCGTCACCGTCGCCGTTCTTCCCCCTTGTCGTTCGTCGTCGTCATCTTTGTGCCCGCCACTTGCCGTCTTCCGCAACTCGCGGAGATGACAATGGATGCTGGATACTTGCGTACCCGGGGCGCTCTACCCTCTTAATGAGAGCAGAACTTCTATAATCGGTGATCAGTTTGCGAGCAAGACAGACGTCGCTCATATTGAACTATTCGCGGCGATTAATCAGACTTCCACTTGTCGATGTGCCAGCCATCATTCCTACTTTCATAATGGATAGCGGACGATTTTAGCCAAAAGCTATCGAACTCGGTAACGCGCATATTGATCAACTGTCATTACGAGCTATTCGTATTAACTGATATTGATACATTTCGATTTATCAATTCGTGATAAAATTTTTATTTAGTTGCAGTTAGATCCCTCGTACGGCTTTTCAAACATCATAATTTGAATTGTTGTGTAAAATTGAAAAAAAAAAGTATTGCAAATTAAATAAAGTCATTATTTTTTACGTAATTTGAAACGTGTAACTTTCAAAGAATAAATTCGTAACTATAATAATAAAAGTACATTTAACGTTATTTATCTTTTAAATGCACGGATTTGCCATTTGATAAAGTCGCGATACGTGAAGATAAGAACCGTGAAACGCAATTATTGATGTCGGCTTCGAGGAAAATCAATTAATCACGTATCCAATGGTACGTCTGTATGTTCAGACATTTCAGATTATCCCGCACGTTCCCCTACGGTTACGAAAAGATTAAGTGTTAGAAATGAAGGGCATCGACCCTCCTCAGTTAAGCAGAAACACTTGTAGAGCCGCTCGTCGCTTCCGACAACAAAGTTGGCTTTTCACGCCGGATTTTCGCGACGCGCCGTGAAAAGTGGCGTTTTCATTTGCTTCGCATATCCGGTTTCTTGTGCTTACAAAGATCACAGCGCGTACCATTGTTATACGATTCTGATCACGGTGTCGATAGGGGCGCGCGATCAATTTTGACCGGCAAAAACATGCAAAGTGCAATGTTATCGCGACAAATGCCACGGACATACGCGTTTTCGCCGCGATATACGTATAATGGCGTAGTCTCATTTTTCATTCGCTCCGTGAATAAATGTTTCTCCGCCACAGTGGAATGGAATATGCGAAACAAGCGTTACCCGATATTCGCACAAAGCGATGCACTTCTGCCGGGCGTTATGAAAAATTACGTCGGATCGTATTTACACTGTCAAACAAATTCGCGTGCATGCGACCGGGATAATCCTGCTTGTATCAAACAGTGCCGTTCGCTTTAGAATATTCAAGTACAGTTCAGATAGATGTATAAAAAAAATATATTCTGGCGTTTATTCGTATTTAAATCCAATTTTTAATAATTTTTATAAAAATAAAGGACTAAAAAATATTTTGGATGACTTTTCACTAAACGTCTAATATCTAATGTATCGATATCGTTTTACAAGGGAATAGTGGCAAATAAACGAATTTTCATAGATGGATATTCAAATATTCAAACGCGGTTCAATCTTAACGCGACCCTCTATTTTTATCGGCAATTGGAAAGCGAAATGCCCGTTGTTTTCCCGACTCTCAGTGCCATTTTCATCCTCGCGATCGGACCCGAACCGACACGGTCACACCGTTCACGGCCGGCAAATGCCGGTAGAGCGGAAGCCGCTGGCGAATGACAGGTCCCCGGTATTTTTTTTTTTTTTTTCTGCCTACCGTCCTACGCCTGCTCTGTTCGATCTAGGCTTGATCCGTCACACCGGCTGCTGCGAGATGGAATACGTGATGAGCGCTCGCCACAGTTGTTTCCGTCCGGCGCCGATTATTGGAAACCGATGATATTTCGAAAATGACGGGCAAAACACGGGCAAGTGTAACGATGTAGGAAGCACGCCATTGATAGAGCCGATAGAACGAAGAAGGTCCGATTCGCGGCATGCGGGCGGATAGCGAAGAACGAGAAGCGAGACGTCAGGTGGCCACGAAAAGGAAGGCCGATTGTAAGTTGCAAAGGGAGGCTTTACGATCGAAAGGGAATACGCTCTGCCTAAAGCTGGATCGAAAAAGAAAGAACGACGAAACGCTTTGGAATGTGGCCGGGGTATGGGTAGAGAGAGAGTTGAGTAGAAGCCGCCGCTCGTATTCGTTGCCCGACGATATACATCTTCGAGATCCGATAAGACAGGATAGATACGTCTCACGGCATCTTACCTCTTTACTCGCATTAAATCGAATGCCAGAGTATTCTCATGCATGCCAATTCCTCTATCCAGCTCGCGTTCCCCCCCGGCCACTCCTTTCTCTCTCTCTCTCTCTTCCCTCTGTGGCCTGCCCCGTGTACCTCCGCGTTGCCCGTGATTTATGCCTTAACGTAAATATCGTTGTCGTCGTAGCTCGAGTGCCCCTTGAGCTGTGTTACACCGCCACAGGCGCCATTTCCACCTGTTCGCGAGATTGCGCGTGCTTATGTACGCGCTCTCGTGCATGGAGATACCTCGTCGAGGTAAAAAGGGGAGCTTTCGTGACTGATCGCCTATTGTCGGCGTAAGTAATGTAAAGCGCATAGTAAACACAAACCTGCACGTGTTATAGAAGCGAATATCGCTATAACTAATATTTATTAAATTTAAGAACTTGTATTTGCATTCGTGCGCAACGTGGTTATATATAATTTTGCGTATAACTAGGACGAAGCAGCTAACGAGAGTTGTAACGAGAGTTAATACTAATATTTCCCATGCCCGAATTAGTTTCGAAGGAATCGTGCTTTTTATTTTATTACATCTATTTTATTCTTAAAGATCTCAAGATGCGGTTTAGTGCAACGTATGATAACGCGTGTGAAGAGCATTTAAAAAGAGTCTGTAAAAATTTTCATTTATTTCTTTGCACTCAGGATGAAAACGAAAAGATTTACCTCGGTCCTTCTAGATTTTTATTCTCGCAAAGAATATACTGGTTCAGCACTGCAACCTCGTTATTTTTAACTACGCAGTCTACGTTTATACGCCATTTCGGCACGTTCAGTTAGCTGTACCACAACTCAGCTGCATTCAGCGGTGTGTTTCGTGAAAGCTCGGTTGGTCTAACGAAACAGCGCCGACTGATCCTTAACATGAATCCCGCGAGTGGATATCAATATAGACCAAGATAGAACTACACGGGCCTATTCAGACGAATTCGTTAATACGAGCCGTTGCATTTTGTTACTATGCAAAGAGGGATCAATCGGTACGCGCGGCGGCACGGACAGTTAATGGCTCCCACGTTCGAAGAATTTAAGTCACGTAGAAAAACTATTTGAACCGCGCGAATTAGCATTCGGCACGGTGTCCGATCGAACAGGCGTTTCATCGGCGAGAGACAATAGAAAAATCAGTTGGCGCAAATCGATGCGCAAATAATGTTGGACGGTAGCACGGTCAAATCCCGATTAGCCTTCAAAAATACTCGCGTCCCCGCTCGACCCTCTCAGAATTAACTAGTTACTTGTTAAATGAAAATTACGCTCTTCAGCACACGCGCCATTTGTTGTACAATTTTCGAATTTGCATAATGCACTAATTAATTGTTTTGTACACTTTGGTATCATTAATCGATATCGACATTATGTAATTCTCAAAGTGTTTGCCGTAAAAAATTTAAAGTACCAAGTACGCGTGATTAAAGTTGAATTTGGTTTCGATGCAAATTGTTTGATGAAAATTGTTTTTATAATTGTATTTTATTTCTTTATCGAATAAAGCAATTTTTAAATAAATGTGACGTTGCATATAAAATTATTCCACATTTCTTTACCGTCGTCTCAAATCATGCGTGACAGCTTTTCTAAAGTTTCGTCGGACATTTAACACTCAGTTTAAAAAAAAAAATTTCTCTCGCAATATTTTTCGAGCCACATGCACGTCAGTTCAACGCCAGTTTGTACGAAGTTTCGCATCTCGCTCTTTTTGAACCGATTCACGTCGTTTACTAGATCTCCGCGAGACTCGAACGGCGATAAACTCGAAGAAATTAACCGGGCCATCAAATTGTGCTTTGTAGAGAAGTTCTCATTGGCTTCCCGACTTTAAACGCCGTGCTTTACGAATTGGGGATCATACGGGCCTTCAACTTTCAAATAATTTGCAAACTTCTACGTTAATTTCTATTTTTTTTTTTTTTTTTTTTTTTTAATAATATAACGTCTGCCTAATTGAAAATTGAACTACTTTAATTAATAATATTTGAGCGAATTATATTATTGTATAAAATATTATTAAGTTAATTAAAAATAAGTATTATTGTGTTCCATTTATTCAATATTAAATGTGATTGCAATCTTTAATTTTCTTTGCACAATGTGCTTTGTGCTTTTGATTTAACGAAGGATTAATTTCATAGTGCATTTTCATTTATAGTGCAAACGTAGGTACAGAGTATATATACATATATATATATATATATATATATATATATATATATATATACATATATATAAATCAAGTTTAATAATATGAATATGTATTTATATTATTATGTAACGTGCACGATTACTTCATATTCATAATTCTGAAACCGTATTAGATCACCATACATCGTAGACACTAATTAAAACGAAAATCACATTAACGCATTCATAGGGATAATGTTCACTTAATTAATCTACAATAATTAATTACCATCACTGTATAATAAATGTAAAATATTTACGCTATTTTCTATAATTTTCAAAACTGCGTAGAACGAGGCGATTCGTATCTGCATATTAAACGCGTGCAAATAGAGGCGAACATAAATTTCGAGGCAAAAGTTATTGGCTCCATTAAGCTTCCATGAGACGTAAACGCATTTGCAAGCGACACCCGCAATTAGCATACAATTTCCGCAGAAATAAAAACTAATTAACGCCCAACCCAACGCTCGCACCTAACGTCGAGCAGCGGTATTATTAGAAAATCGATTCGGCGAAACGACTGCGACGGTATCACTTTTTGGCGAAGGCGCGCGGCGGTGGAGACGGCGTAGACGGCAGTAACAAGAGCGAATAAAGGGAAAAACAAATCAAATTGATCCGATCGTAAGGACGTGGAAATTCGCTCGCCGATTTTCGCGCCGTCCCCTCGCCGCCGTATCGTCTATCTCTTCGCCAGAAGATTATCGCAATTGCCGGGAGGGAAGGAGAAGAGTGGTCTCGATGCCCGCGGTGATTACGTGGAATGGATATAGGAAGGAACGAGTCCAATCTAAGCATCACGCTTCGATGGGCAATATCAGTGGCTTATCATCCTTCCTAGCTTCCTGGCCGTGTGCGCCGCAGCTCGCGCCGGCCGTAATATAAATTTACACTCTCGTCTCCCGGCGAATAAACGCCGAAATAAGCAGGCGCAATCTGCGCGCAAACAAACGTCATCCCGGTCGCACTATATCTCTGCCTAGACCGTGTTTTTGCTTCTCATTAGTGGCGGAATCGGGGTTAATAAGAGATTAACCTTTTATTAATGAATTATGTTCTTTCATTTGCCGCGCCCGAGGAAAGTCTGTTGCGATTATTCATATTTTACACGAGAAAATCCGCGAGCGACATATCGCGTGGAAACTGATAGAAAAAAAATAAAACGTTGTATCGGATTTGCCCGACCGGCTCTTTCGTTCGTTTTAGAACTATTAATTAAATATATTGACATCGATCCGTTAATTGGGTATCGTTAATACCTTTTCGGAGCTCCCTGTTTTTCACGTTGAAAACCTTACATTTTCTCAAATCTCGCGAATAATTTCGCGGCGACATTTGCATTTCACATCACTGGTTTTATCCCTCTTCAGTCGAAAGGCAGAAAAGTCGCGGTGGATGTATTTCTATGCTTCGGTAGATAGAGGTCGAAAGGTGAATGGATATACGTGCATTTTGATATATACGTATATACGTATGAGACGCAGGTATACGTTTAAAATGTTTTATACGTGGGAACGAAATCGGAGCATTCGGTTCGCTTTACTTGTCGCCGTCGATATCGATGCTTTCTCTTTCTACGCAATGAACAGTAGCGAACCCAGGAGAACGTAACGAGAAGTTTCCTGAGCTTCTGCCTTGTCGCTGCTCGTCAACCGTCACGAACGAAAAAAATCTTTTTGCGTTCAAGTCGCGCGGAAAAATTTTTCGGGACGCGAGTTCGATTTTAATGATTTCTTCCTCTAAATAAAGATTTTTTTACTTCCCTTTTAGAATGCAATTGTTTGATTATATTTTAGTTATTTATACGCCAAAATTGTTAAGATATTATAACGTCAAAATCACCGAATCGCTAAGGTAATGTATTCAGTGTCTTATTTCATTTATCCGACATTCTTAAAGTGGCGCACGATAATTCGAGAACTTGACGATTCCAACATTTGATAACATTTCAATTTCAGAAGTTATTCGGGCGAAAAGACATTCGGGAGCGCGTAACTCGAATCACGTATTTCCATTTTGGGCACGAATAAGACCAACAATCAAATGAAGTTCCGGGATCTTCAGAGCGTTACGAAATCATTTCTCGTTACGTTACCTACTCGCCGAGCAACCCGAGAAATCGAGAACAAAAATAGTTTTATTACGAGCAATCCGGTCGTTAGCGGCGGCACGTACGAAAATTCACACTGGACGTTTTTAACACCGACGTGTCGGGATTTAAGGGAACTTCGCAATGGGATTACGGCCATCGATCATCGCCGCGCACCTGTATCTGCCTTAAGCGGCAATATTGGAAGCGGATTTTAACGCCGGTTTTAACGGTCCGTATCGCGTAATATTATCCTAGTATTAATAATGGCAATAAATCAACAGACTGGGGAATAACGTTCGACTTCGGGCTCGATATTCCGTTGGGTAGTTCGGTAGCACAGTCGAATGTATATAGTGGCACTCCAGGGAACCGCCGATGTATGCCGCGAGTTTCTCCGGAGCACGAAACGCGCTCCCGGGGTAGAACGGAAGGGAAAGACAAAATTACGGCTGCAGCGTGCATAATGATCTACTTGCGAGCTCTCCGATGCGCGGCGAGGAGATTTACAGCCGCGGTAACGCTCGCAAATGCGGTCGCCCCTAGATACCGTCTTGCAAGAGCGCAACCTGTCCTCGACGTTTCCACGTGGGTAACGAAGGTGGCACGATACCGTATTATACACAAACGGAAGTTAACGCCGTTCACCTTCGCAATACGATCTATCGGCAGGTAACGATACTGCTGGTTAAACCTTTGACTTGCCTCGAGAGAAATAGAATTCTTTAGCCCTGATTGCGCAGTAATGAATGAATAAAATAAAATTATGATAATAGTAGTTTTTTTCATTCTTTTTTTTTTTTTTTTTAGTTTGGTTACTGCGTTTTTAAAAGAAATATTGAGGAAAATTATTAACTGAAAATACCCGAATTTTAACGTGAGAGATTATATCTTAATATCAATTGCGAAGATGTTAATAAATAAAATATATCAAATTATAAATTAATTTCATCACTCTCGTTGTCTATAATTAATTATTTAACAGACTGTTTGTTTATCACATCCTGTTTCTTCACCCGATTCTCTTTACCTGCGAGCCGACAAACGGTTTCCATCACGAACCCGGTGACATGTATTTCGAGTTTCTCACGAAGTCGTTGTAACCATCGAATCGCGTAATGAACGTTACAAAGCAACGTGGAATCTCTGTCTCGCATTGTTTCGTATTATAATGCGTAAAATGAAGAACGAGCGTCGGGTCGGCAATTAATTCGCGTCGTCGCGTTTTTCTATCCGTCGCTTACGACTGAATGCTCAAAGCAACGAATGAGATCGCCGAGATGACGGTAAATCAAGAGACAAAGTATTAACGTGAAAGGAGAACGACTCGCAAAAATAATATCGGCAGTCAGTAGTAAGTAGTAAGATATTATTGGCAAGAAGCTAATAAATTACTCTTTTGTTTCGTGCGGGATAATTTAATGTTGATTGCAACGTATTGCGTTTTATCTGTTTTGATTTGACGACCTATAAAATATGCACGCTTCGTATTTCGAGATGATTCGCGATAGAAACAAGACAAAAAGACGACAATCTACGAATAGATTCGCTAAAAGGAACGCCTTAAATTACGGAATTCAATATAAATGGCAAAACTTTTGCGTCTAAAAAAACAACTGAATAATGCAGTTATTTCGGGTCGATTCCCGCCGAGTTATTCATTATTCACTCATAGTCCGAGCGATTTCGTATTAGGTATGTGTATAAAAAGAACCAAAAGCATGTCGTCTCTCATTACGGGATGTAAGTGCGCCCACGGACTATTCACCGGAACTATATGCGCGTTCTTTGACTAGCACTTCACCCCGGGTGCCGGCCGTTTTTTGTAATGCAAATTCGCGGCGAATCTACCTGTGAGATTGGCGGCAGCCTCAACGTACTGCCGGCCCGATATCAACTCTTCCACCGAAGCTCGTTCCCGAGGATTTCATTTGCGAGAAGCTTCAGCTTCTCCTGCCGGCAACTCCGCCGCGATTTCCGCAACCTACTCGGGATTTAGCCGAGATCTATTTGCCGACAAACCAATGTCTACCCGTTTGCGGCGGCTGTTTAGATCGTGTCCCCTCGCCCCGTCCCGTCCCTAAATGGCGGGCACGATTTACATATCCCCGATTGTACTTAAGTCAAGTTATCACATTCGAAGACGTTCCCTCCCCGTCGTCTTTCCCGCTTCCTCCCTTTCGACGTCGAGTCGCGCTAAGCTTTCACGAGCACCGTTGTTGTAGTCCCCCACCGTCGACAAGTTCCTACCGAATTGCAGCCTCTTATCGAAAATCGTAGGCCGAAACAATAGCTAATTCCGCCCGGCTCCTTACCCCCGGCTCGTCTTCAGAATCTATCAGGGTACTTAGCTGCAATGCGGATCTCGCCCATTTCGAGGATGGTTAGGCACATCGCTACGAGCAACTCATCCACGCGCCGCACACACCCTCCACAAATCCTTGATTTAGATCCCGCGCGAATACACGCGTCCATCCGTGTCTCACACTAGTGCTTGCGCTAAGGATCGAGCTCCCTTTATCTTTCACCGGATACGGTACCGTCTGCTCCTAACGCCCGCTAAACGAGTAGGTGGTGATAACGTCAGAAACCGCGAAATGCGAAGGTTGATCGCATATTAAATATCACGTGTCTGCATTAAATATGATTCATTTCGAAATGTCATCTTTTAATTTTAGTGCGTTCGCCTTTTAACTGCGCGCCGCTCGGCCAGTCTCATTCATAATATTCGATCGGATCTTAATTAAGAGCGGGATTGACGAAACCGATGAATATTTTAAATTTTATCTATTCGCGACACGATTGAATTCTCCGCTGGATTTGAAAGATTCTCCCGTTTCATTTCGAATTCAATGTTCGACGCCGCAAACGGAAGACGTATGGCAAACGACATATCATCTCCTTGAAACGTTATTTATGTTATCGTTTTCCAACTATAATATTTTAGCATCCAATATGTCAAATTTTCTACACGTTTACAGAATCATCAAATTTAACGGCATCAGAATTTGATTAATTCAATTCCTCGACTTATCAAACTAAACTTTTTATCAGTCTACTCTATGCGTATTAAATATATTTTATCGTAGATACATATTAAATTTTTTTTTTGCGTATATTAAATAGTTGTATTTTTTAAATTTAATATTATTAATATATATATTTTTTATATCTACAATATGTAAATCCTTCTAACTCTTTTTATACATACGTACTAATAAGTATATAAATTTGAAAATAGAAATTCGAAATATTACCAAGATAAGAATAACTGTATGCATAATTAACGCAGAAACGCTTTTGGGTTAATTGTAAAATAATTTAATTTTTCACGGGGCATATAAAACAACGTAGGAAATAAAGAGTAGCGTTTTTTATTCCTGCAAAAGCCATTTTGAATGTATCTGTTTTTTTTTTTTTTTTTTTTTTTTTTTTTTTTAATTTTTATCTCATTTTCGT
Organism: Cardiocondyla obscurior; assembly: GCF_019399895.1. Classification (NCBI taxonomy): domain Eukaryota; kingdom Metazoa; phylum Arthropoda; class Insecta; order Hymenoptera; family Formicidae; genus Cardiocondyla; species Cardiocondyla obscurior. The sequence continues at coordinate 10,185,538 of NC_091864.1, read as the reverse complement.
CTCTTCATGTGCCAATGTATAATACCATAATGGAAAATAGAATGCAATTTTTAAAATCAGAAATTTCAATTCAGGTATATGAGGATGTAGGTGCTGAATTTTTAAGTCTATTTTAATATAATCTCGTATTAAATTATATTCAACAAAACCGCGGCAAATTCTTCAATTAATTATTTGTTATGAACAAAGAGAAGGAAAGCAGATGTGCCTCTTCTCTCTCTGATCCATTAAAACTCTCCACCGATTTCTACGTCGGACACGTCCCCACGTCGGAAGCGCGAATCGCCGCGTTCTATTTGCCGCACTATTCTCTGGCATGCAATAATTCTCCGTCGCGGCGCGGCAGGAAAGAGAGCGCGAGCCGTTCCGAGCTTTACGTAACTGCACAACGTTTTAATAAGTGGCCAAATTACCGTTCCGGACGCACATAATCCGACGGCTTTAAAAACTCGCCAAACAGCGCGGGGAGGGTGAGAGATGGCTCGACGACGTAGCCCGCGGCGGGGTGGAACCGGCGCATAGGAAGGAACTCTTTATGCGAGTCCGACAACCCGCGAACCCGGCGCGGAGCGTAATTTGCTTTAGTGCCCGTCGCGTAAATTTTAGGATGATGAGAACGTACGGGCGCCGCTTAACCCGTTCTTCTTCCGGACGGGATGGAACATGGGGAAGTGGCGGAACGAAGTTTCGGAACCGCTAATGCGGTCAGTTATCGAATGGGCTCGCCCGAAATCCGCGAAATCGGCCTCCGATGAAAATAAAAGCCGCTCGACGGTCAATCCTCTTCTGGTCAATTCCGTCGCGAGCGCACGAGCCAAAACGCAGACAAAAAATTCCGGGTCCATTATCGCGTCGTAAAGCAATTTGGAAATCCAAGCCGGGGTTGAGTCCGCGCGTAATTTCCTGAACGGCTCGGCCTTGGGAACGCGGCGGCTGTTCGACCGGTTTTTCTTTCCCGCAGGGTGCGAAAGAAGCGGAGATTAAAGATTAACGCTCGCCGGTGCGGCAGCTGCGGTGTGCGTTCGTGTCGCACGGCTTTGCGTATAATGTCACGGCGCAGCAGCGAAACGCCATTGAAACAGGTAATAATTGAATCGCCCCTGTGGCAATGATCAAACGGATATGTTCTGCGATGTGTATAAAGATTTTGCCAATGCGCTTCGCTTCCAGTGTCAATCGAGGGTGGTTTTTATTCGCTCGTTACATTTTACCGATTGCCGCGGGGCGTTCGATGTTGACGGTTTAACGAATATTGAGATGATAATCAGTTTTTACTGCCGCATTAGCCCCTTTGGATGTTTACGCTCGAGCGCGAGCTGCGATCGTTTCGTTAAAATGATAAATTACACATAAATACAATATTCACGTATTTATGAGCATTGGAAATGACATTTGATACATGTACGGACGTTTGCACGATGTGGCGAAGTGCAGAATGCATATTCTATCGTGTATGAAAAATTAAAAATGGACGAAGTTATCCATCTGCCGCGCGTTATAAAATAATGCAATGCTTGTACGTTTAAAATCGGCGTTTCCTACCGACCGCCGTTGTTCGACAAATAATTGAAAATTTTGACGAAAGCAAATCGTCATACGACCGGTCGTTGGTGCACTTGCGTTTCGCGACGTGCAGGCGGAATTTAGATTTCACCGTCGGCGAGGGTCCCATTTTCGTGTGCACGCGCCCGATGAATTTTTCAGCCGGTAACAATCGTACTGCTTTAGTATATGGAAGCGCACGCTCATGGGGCATTAACTTCAAAAGGGTCATTCGCGCGAACTAAACAAGCAGTAAAAAAGTCGGGGTTTGCTCGTACGTTGCCGCGTACATCCCTCCCTTTCTCCTGTGTGTCCGAGGGAAATGCGTTGGAATTTCACGGCGAGATTCGCGGCCGTGCCGGGGATACGTTTGTTCGCACTCGCTCACCATCCCACATAGTCACGAGCTTGTATTTCATCAGCCCGGCCATGAAATCGTAGCGCCGGGAAGCATCGCCGAAATTCGAGAATGCCCGAAAATAGACACGCAGCCGGCGCTGCAATATGGTATCGCGACGCACGCGTCTGTGGAAAAGCGATAAGAGCTCCCGACCTCACTTATCTGAACGTTTTCGTTTTACGTCCGCGACACGGATAATCGCCCGGCTGTTTAACAGAAATTCCTGCAGCCTTGCAATAAAATTGTCACGTGCGCATTAACGGGACGAAGGTCCGTGATTCCTGAGGCACGAGTTAAAATCAAATTCGTAGATATCGCGGCGCGGTATACGGACGTATTGAATTGAAATGCAACCAACATGACTCATATGCACACGCGTATTTCAGTGTATCGGGAAATATCGAAACGCAGAGGGTGGAAACCGTGCCTTATAGTTTACAGATCACTAAACGGATGAAGTAGGATAAGTTTCATACATTTCTGGCGGGTTACAGCACGTACAAGAGTCAGAATTACATGGGACGGTATTAAGAGAGAGGACGATATTCCGGTTGCCCTCGTGAATAATGCATATCTTACTACCCTCAAACACTACTGCGCGCCGAGACGAGATCAGATACGTAATAAAGCTTCGAAGAGCTCTAGATATGATTTTATATTTTATAGCAATTTTACACATTTTATTTTTCACGATCATGTCATGTTAGTGATAGAAATGTCATTCTCACGAAATTGATCGATTTCGTTAAGAATAATAAAAAGAGCCCTAATTTATTTCTACCATTTAAGATGTACCCAACTTTGCGCACCATTTTTTTTATTAAAAAATTTTAAAAGACATAAAAATACTTTTTTTATTTTTATTTTTAATCGATATCATCTCTTTTGGAATTTTCCGTTGTTTATGTTGTAATAAAAAATTTTCAAAAGGCTATGAATATATATGTTCATAAAAAGCTTTTTACGTAGACATTCACAGATTACTATATCACTTGAATGTAAATCGCTCTTAAGTATTAGTGTTATTGAAGTACCAAACTAAAGAGGATGAGAAATATATTTTTAGCATTAAAAAAAAAAAAAAAATCCGTTAAAGTACGAATTTAATACGTATGCACATGCATAAACACGAAAAGTTTATTTATTAAATGCATTGCAAGAGAAGCTTATTGTACAGTATTACATATAAATGCTAATATTTTCATGCATAGTACATTCATGCGCACCATCGCACAACTTGCTTATAGCATCACTGAAACATTTTTATCATACTTTGATGCTTTTGATCACGGCGTTAATTGTTCATCGCTATTTGTAATTTCTTTCGCACGCAATAAAATTATAGTTTCTATAAAGTTTATATAAAATTAATTGAAGAATTAATATCAGTGCGACTGGTACGAGTGCGAATAAAGTGATCATGTATGTAGTATTTTTCTTTTTCGATGTATAGATATATAGCTTTTTAGTATGTTTTTTGAGAAAGTATAAAATTATTAATCGCGGCATACGGTTACAAATGACTTTACGGAACGGACGTAGCCACGACGATATGGGATTGAGGAAAAATCATCGCTAGCGGGCCAGATGTCGACGACGTCGCGGTATTACTCGAGAACTAATTGCGCGCGTATTATCTTCGTTCTGCGAAACCTCCATTCGCCAGGCCGCCATTCCCGTAATCAGCCAAGCGCAGACCTGTCTATCATAGTCCTCCAGGTGGGAGTGTTGTAATTTGCAAGCCGATATCACAACGGCATCGTGTTTACTGTTACATCTGTCAAGCTAATGGACCGAGATTAGGGCTCAACCCGTTATCATTGTCCCATTCCCTGTCTTTCTATCACGACCGTGCGCTCGGTTCGCGAAATCCTGAGTGACTCGTTAATCCGTCGTCCGGAAAGCCCACGTTATCACCGATAACACTGTCATTTTTGACAGTTAGTATTATTCCGTCAGTTACGGGGTCGAGCATCGAGCGAGTTGCAACGTCGGTAAGAAGCTTAAATCGAAATGTCGCCTATATTGCTGACCTGCGTAGCGATCGACCTACTGCTCTTTCTCACTCGCGTAAATGCGGGAATGCACATCCGGGCGCAATTATGCAAGTGTTTGCACAAACGCTTCCAAAAGTCGAAGCACGCGTCCACATTTTCAAGTTGTTCACGCGGAGTTAAGTATTGTTTACACAAATATTTACAAGGTGTTGAAATGCACTTTGAAATTTGTACAGCTTAGCGAAAACGACGTCAGAAACGCCCAGGTTTGTAACTTGTTACCGTCGTTTGGCTCAGGTAAGAGTTAACATATACGGCTATTCGGCATAAAAATCCTATGACTATTTTAACTATAATCCCGACGTGTTAATTTTGCATAAAATATAGCATTAATAAATACGCAAGAGCGCGGAGATTGATTTTAATTTAATGCGTTTATTAAAATAAGACTTAACTTAAAAATTTAGTATTTCAATGAATGTTTTACCAATTAGTACGAATTTAGTACTCTCAATCTGTTAAATGTATCTACAAATTACAAATTATATAGAATATATTAACGATTCCAAAAAGACGATTCGACAACTAAAATGAACAATTAAGTTTATTAACTAAATTTCAAATACGTTTATTAATATTTCCCTTCGTTTAAAAAGCTAGGAATTAACGATGCCGATTAAAATAAACGCGACGACAAACTCAAATTAAATATAATTAAGACAAATAAGTATTACTGTACTGTTACATACCGACTAACATCAAGCGATTTAGCGTCAACGAAATACATTATTCTCTAAATGATAAAGTTAATGGCAATGTTAATTTTGAAAAAAACTATGGTGTCCACGTATATTAATAAGATACTATCCTGAGAAATTTATCGAAGCTCAATATTAATTGCGTTCCACGAAGTTCAATTTCATGATTGCAAGATTCTCATAACAACGGATTTTCAATTTTCACACATTACTTTTCCTGCTTTTCAACTCGCTCGTTTTATTCTCGTTAAAACCCTTTTTTGCTATGGGACGCACGTCATCCTATTTCGATGCGAGATTTTCGCAGCTGGTGCAACGTTAAATATTTAATGGCTCAGATAAATGTTTGATGCGACAGCTCAGGATCGAGATGCAGACGCAAATTCGCTCGATAGTCTGAATTCTTTCGCTAGCGAATCTCGTTTGGGAGTTGAGCGGAAATTCTGAGGGGCAGAGGCATTGCTCTGGTCGCTTCAGCGAAATCGATATCGCAAGCGAGCATCCGTATCGCCGACGTGAATTATTACGCGAGGCGTTCAGCAAATTGTCTTATCGCGTGGCACGCGTTTGACAGTGACACAATTCTTGCGAGACGTAATATTTATATTAAAAGTCCGCTCGATCAATCCACGTCAGGAGCTTAAAAACAAATTTACTTTACCGCTGAATATTAATTGCCCCGATTTGCTTCGGACGAATTACTCCCGTCGTGTTCTTGCGCGACTCACCGTAAATTGTTACTTGAGGGAAAAACTTCGGCAATTAATTCTTCAACCCTTTCAACTGACACTATAAAAGTATCATAAAAATTACCTTCTTTTACTTCCGAATAATATTTCGCGCCGTGCCTCGATATCAGTTTTTTAATAATGCGCGCCACGAACAAAAACTGTTAAGTCTTTGTATTACCAAGCCTCGAGAATTGGGTAGATGGATTCGAGCTCCGCAGTGGGATAAGTGTTACGAGACGTCAAACGCGATCAATCCTTACGAATGCTTAACGTGTCGCAGCTGCAATTAATTAACTTCAACAATTAAGGAACCGGAAACCCCTCGCGAGTACTTATCGAAAAGGATAATTTTGCGAAGCCTGCCTATTGCCGACAAAAGTGACGGAAAATGAAACCAGCGAATTATTATTTAAAGATGCTTCTGTGTTATAATTATTTTTGCAAGAAATCTTATACCGCTTAAATTTTTAATCGACCTTATCACTATTTTAAATGACACACACCTCGTGTAATTTAAACAGAAAACCATTTCACGTATCGCACGATTTGCTCGTAATTCATCGTATTTTGCGGGGTCTGCGTACGTTTTTGAATGCATTACGCGTTTTAATTAACCGTAGGTTAATTTTATTGACCATATCGCGCAATGGAAGCAGAAAGTTTATAACGCCATTCATCAAGATGTTTTATTCTAATCTTCCTAATTCCCGTTAATTCGTGAATTATTACTGGTATCGAGCGGGTGGGATTGGCACGTTTTCTCGCGTAATTCTTTCGTCACAATGTAATAAAGTCCACGTCGGGATACGATTAACGTCGAGAGTGCCGCGCAAAGTACCGTATTCTAGTGTGATTACCGCGCACGTGATCGTAATTAACTCTATTTTAGTGAGTATTGTGTGACTGCCATAAAAGAGCGAAGAGAAATTGAGAGGAGCGACTCGAAGTGGCATCGGACGACAAAGGAATAATCTTTAGATGCGAAAAATTTATCGGATGTTTCATTTGTTAGACGTTGAAATAATAACGCAGTATAAAGAGCTACTGTCGACTTACCAGTTTGATGCGCAGCGGTGGAGTTGCAGCAACAACTTCAATGTGATACTGTAACATAAAAAATAAAATATTAATTGTAGAGACATTCTGATTAATTTCCAATATTAAAAATAAAATTCTTTTTGTTCTATTTATTCAATTAGACAGAAAAATTAAATTATTTATTATCTAATAGAATCTTTAATAAATTAAATTTTTCTCAAATATAAATAATCCTTCTTTATTATTAAATTTTCTTTCTTAATTTTTTTTTTAAACGACAGTTATTTAGGTAGATATAAAAAAAACTGTTGTTTCAAGCGAATTAAAAGTGATCTTTACCAAAATGTTGCTCCACCGAAGCATGTTGCTCATCCTGAGCCTCCTCCTCCTCTCAGTTGGGTCTTCCTCCCGCGCACTGGTCACTCACGACCGCGACCGTGAATTTATAATCGAGCGTTAGTATACGGCACTTACGATTACAAGTTTCTACGTCCGTTCATTTATTCGGAACTTCCGAAACGTCCGCAACGAAAAGGCGACGAGAACACTTCACCTTCTCCTTTAGTTTGCATCTGAAACAGAAGAAACGTTTTGGTATTGATAGAAAATCAAGCATTAATATTCTACTGCTATCTGTGTGTTTACGCGCTAGACTATCGCATGCAACTCTGGAACGCGACTCAAGACCACGCGCGCTCGGCCGCTCGACCGCCCGGTATGTTTATGTAGCTCTATTACAAACACATTCCATTTAAATCGCTCGACAAATTTAAAAACTGTAAATATTAAATTACAATCGCCCGACATTCTCTATGTTATTCGCTGAAATAAATCCGCACGAAGCAAACACTTTTCATCATAAAAAGAAAGAAATTAAAATGCGTCTTTAATTATTTTATCAATTATAAATATAAAAATAAAATGATGCTTATTGAACTGGTTTCCTCGATACCTAGTAGCTTTCCGTGGTCTCTTCTTCCTCTCGAGGTGTCGGTTGTGTCGTATCGAATCCTCTTTCCACGTACAATTGGCTGTGGTACGATCGCTACGTAGCGGCGCTGAGAAAGAACATCCCGGTTTCTCTAAATCTGAAACAAGACATAAGTTTTAGATAGTTATTCACAAATCAATTATAAACTATACTGTAAAAATGCTGTTTACTTACGGCGCGTGTACGAAACCGCTCGCGATGCTAACTGCGTTTGTCCTTAAGCACGAGTCGACGACGTGACCGTCCGGCGAGTTACACCGTTCGCTGCTCTAGTTCTGTGGTCTCGTACGCCCGCTGCGCCGTCGAGATTGTGGTAGAACTAATAGGTCACACGTACGGCGTCAGCTGTAGCTCGTTCATCGTGCGTGTAAGCGATGTGAACACGTTGAGTTAAACACACCAGCCTCGATTCGACTGTATGGTTGGCAATCAACGCACCGCACATGCTGCCATCTTCGCTTGCTAGTCTCACTACGCAGCGTTTGTACAATATTCACGGCTGGCAGAATCCCTGTTAGCAGGTAGAAATTAATCGTCGATCGTTGCAGTTCGTCAACGAACTTAAACAGTCGTGTAGTTTGGTTGGAGCAATGAGACGAAAGAACTGAATATGACTAACAAATAAAAAGGCATAGGACTTACTTTAAAGGAAAAACAAGCGATTTTGATTGATCTCCGCATGCAGAGAATGGATGGGAGATGGTTATTTGCGTCGAGGTTACATCGTCATTCGTTGAATATGCGTAAAACTTCCAACCGAACGGAGCGCGGCTGCGTACATTTGCTCGGTCGACCTCCAGCCAGGGACTGAAAGGAGAGGGCTCCGGGGCCAGACGGCGGCTGAATACGGAGCGCCACCGCGCATGCCCTGCCCGCGCCTGCAGCTACTCGAACTGTAAAATTTAAAAAGTTATGAAATAAATTATACGTCAAATATCATATCAAGTATTAATTAAACGTTATGTTCCACGTATCGCGGGTCTATAGCTAATGGACATCGCGGTATTCAAACGATTAATTCAATTATTTTGTAATTTTCTTAATAAATTGAAAGAAATTAATATACGTAATGTCTGTATGTATGTTTAAATGCATTCGAAGGAACGAGAAGTTAATGTACCGTGTAAAGTATATTGCTGAAAATTATTATTAAGTATAAAAAAGGGTTTTCTTAGCGTAAAAGTAATAAACGAGGAAATGACGTGCACCCTGTAGTATTTTATAAAAGCAGCAATTATTTCTCAAAATATATGTCGGAATTTTTATATATTAATTTATCCATTTGCTGGTAGGAAAATAATTATTAAATGTCTTAAATATATATATATTTTTTTTTAATATACAGATTAATCAAATCTCGTTGAAACGCATGTACCTACGAATGATAGTAATTTGCCAAGGTAGCTTTAACATACCGCAGGCGCAATCTGTAAACTCAAACAACCGCGGTCGCATCTAATCGGCGGAAGGCATACAGAGACACGGTTCGCGTTTAAATTCACAGAGAGCTTAAATTTCATCTTTGAAGACCCACGTTGCAGATGCATAAACATGAGTTAAAAAATTTTTGCGCAAATAAGCACACGTATAATCATATTTTATTGTTTATATTTTAGAATAATTACAATAAGCAGTGTGATAAATTTGCGTTAACGATTGACAAACAGTATTAATCGCTCCGTGCTATTTTGGCAGTCGAAGTATGACAGTTAAATCGAGATTTTTCGTATCGGCAATTGAAAAATTTATTTGACCAATGTCGGAGTCTTGATACTTTAAGATAAGTGGAAATAGACCATGAACCGTAAACTTAATTATTCATCGCGTTATAGATTTCGCATTACAGCTTAATGAAGCGATTGGTTATTCACGCAAAACTTAATAACAGTTTAAATTTAAAACTGTCACCAATAAATTTTGATTATCGCATGCATGACGTCGCGGGAAATTTCTGATTAAATCTGCTGTGGAGACACGTGAAATTAGCATCGAATGCTCTATGCGTTGTAATTGACATGGAAACCAAAATGTACTCACCAAAGCGTATAAGCATTAATGAAGTCTCCGCGAATTATTGCACTCTGTCACGTGCCAGTCAATTGTCGCGAAATAAACGCGCTATTTGCCATTTGCTTGTTATTGCTTCATTAATTGCAGGCGCGGCAAGTAAGCGGAAACACGCGTGACGTATTATCTAATTTATCGGGACCGGCTTGTCTTCCGCAGATGCACGCCGATGAGGGGACGATTTGGCCCGTGCTCGGGCAGTGATAAGCGCGGAGTGTTATTAATTTGCGCGGGCCACCTCGCGAATTATGCGAGCCTCTCGCGAGATAAAATAAAAGCGTATCCGGATATACGCAGTACAAGTATCCGCGTTATTCGGGCGGTCGCGTCACAATGGCCGCAAGGCGATTATAAACTAGAGCAATTAATTATAAGTGGTCTTGCAGTATAACGACTTCATGCTAGAAATTCCGGTGTGTAACGCCGGTGCATACCGCGAATATTTGGTTTGCCATGAAACGCTTCAAGACCGGCCGTGCCTTCGTCTTCCGGTATGCGGTGAAACTGCAGTTCTCTGTTCTCTTCTATCCGCTTTCCACCCTCCCGCCCCCAACATCCCCTATACCTGCCATCCTACTTCTAGCGGTATCTCAGCCTTCTTCGTTCGCGACGTATTCTGTAACCGTCGCGTTTATTCGCTTTTTTCGAGATGCCATTTATCAATTACAAGCAGCGAGCACCTGAGAAATAAAACGCTGAAAAATTCCATTGTCAATGCAGGATTTTCGCTCCTTTGCATTTATTTCGCTGCCGCTTAAGTCGTCACGAAGCTTTTACGAGACTTTTACCTTTACGCGCAGAAGCAGCAGGAATCTCTGACAAAGGATGCACAGGAATGCTCGCGTTCCGAAGTCTAACGCGATTTCAGACGCCTTGTAATGCAGTTATCGTGTTAACTTCAACCATCGCTTGTGCTTATTATTGCGCGCAATTATCAATTTTTTGGCACACATTTTTTTTAACGAATTGATATCGCCGCTTAATCACACGGGAATTTCTACTGAGCTTATACATATAATTTACAATTCGTACAGTTTTATAAAGACGCACGGAAATAAATTAAAAATATGTTACATTAAATGGATACGTAATAAATTGTAAAATAAATATTTGCTTTTATACGGCATAATTTACTACCTGCGTTTTGAGAGAAAAATTCAATCGCTCTTCATGGTTTGGCTGGATTCAATGACAGAATTCTGAGATTGATAAAGACCGCGGCAACAAATTCGCTTATAAGAGGATCGATGAGCACCGGTTTCAAATCATAAACGTAATAACGATAAAATGTCATTTTGCTACGAGCGAGCCGGCGGACGTTTCCTGTGCGAAGGAAATAACGTATGTTCGGTTTTCCTAATCGGATGTTCGACTGGCTTTTCCGGGATAATAGCTCGAGCAGTCGGGATTACGGAGGGACAGAGCTTCGGATAGCTTTCCTATCGCTTCGATAACTCTGTTCGATGGTCCGGACGAACTGCCACCCTCGGTACCAGGATTTTATATATTCCTTCGAACGTAAGAATGCATGTACCCAAGTACAAACATTCCACTCGACATTGATGATATTCAATTAACGCGCTTGTGTCCTCCAGCTGTGATTTTTATTTTAAAAACAATCAAAAAATTAATTTTTAATGAATATATGCGTAGCATCTTTATATTATCTTTATGTCTTAATGGGATAATCTAAACTATCTAAAGCATCGAATTTCATCTTGCGCTTAAAATGAAAGGGACGAAAGGAAGTAGGGTGGCAGTTTTAATTTAAGATGCACTCTATGTTATAAGCAAGGCCTTTGTCATCGCATAGAAATTACGTCAATTACGAGTGAGTAGTTATGTTAACTTGGCAACATCGTCCCTGAAATCAGCCCTTAACTATTCAGAGTACTCGGAGAAGCACCCTTAGGTTACCTTATGGCTCGTTACCAAGTTTAAACCAAGATAAGCATTACGTACGCGCATTGATTTACAAGTAAGCGTGACCTTGGCCGTGAGATAAGAATTGAATTGGCGATTCGTGAAGAATAGATAAAAGTTACAGTAATAAAAATAAAATGTCCAATTAAAAAAAAAAATTTAACTCTGCAAACTCTTCAAATAAGTTATAAAATCTTTGGTTAATTTTAAATGAACTTCGTAGTAAAATTTTAGTTTACAGCTGGATAAATTCAGAACGATACGCCAGCTGTAGAATACTGTAGTTTCATTAAGTTCTTTTGGAAATATACTTGTTCCGCGTTTGTTGACTTATAATACAATTTATGGCATGTTAAAAAAGATGCTGTCGCGTTATTCAACGAAAATACAGACATCGGGTATCGTTACGGCACCGCCGTTGTTTCAAACAGCATTGTTTCGGATTATTTCACACGAAGCTACGAGACGCTTTCATGTTCGAGATTCTTGCCCTACACCGACGGCGGACTGAATAAAAGGAAAATGAACCTAGCCACACCCAGTCAGTCTTCGCATTCCGAGGCATTCACCCTCGCCCCGGGAAATCACGGTAATCTCAAGTTTTTTTTTTCTTTTTCCTTTTTTTTCAGGAAGGGATTCGTGCTCTCGTTGAAATAACCTTAAGAACTTTCGCGGGCTTATCGCACAAATGCGGACGGCTCCCGGCAAATAGTTCACGTTTAACATAATTGGCCGCGGAAAGTGATTTGCATTAGACCGCGTAAAATCTACGTTGTAATAGCGATGTTTATATCTCGGTAAAACTGCATCGCGCTTAATAGCAAGAAACGTAGTATAGGAATTCGCAAGAAGGATGATAATGTGCTCGCCCACGATGACAGAGTCGCCGCAATTGCGTACAAGCAAGTGACCGCACATACCGCTCTCGCTATATGCGGGGCGTTTATGAATATGTGATGGCCGCGACCGTGAGCACGCCTGGTGTTGCAGTTTGTCGAGCAAACTTTAAAACGTATGCAATTTTCCGTCATATCGCATTACGGGATGTGCGCGAGGAAAAACAACGGCTCTCTCCGGCCCGCAATTTCGCCTTCGTACTGCCGCACACTTGTAACTCGCGTGTATTAAAATTACTAACGTTTTGCGGTTGAAGCGAAAATGCATTTGATGCACGTGAAATATACGCGCGAGGGAAATAATCTGTTTTCTGAAATACGTATCTGAATATATTGTATTATATTTCCGCAACGACACGCATGAAAGAGTCTTCGCGCGGTCCGAGAATTAGAATGATTTATTATCAACTGAATAGTTATCTCGATTTTTGTACGGTATTGGTATCGAATTACGCAATGTATTTCGTATTATAAATCTGTGTCATTAAAAATAATGATAATGTCATCAATATCGATATTTATAACGACTCAGCGAAATTCCGACGGGACGTGGATAAAAACTGCTGCACAGCAAAGCCGCACAAGTCGAGCAGAAGGTACTGATAGGACGTGTCAGTGTCTAAAGTATCTAGCCGTGCTTAACTGCTGCACGGTGCACGGGTGTAAAATTCAGCGAGTACCACGGGATGAAGAAAATAGCATATTTTACACGAAAATATATCGCCGTATGTCGTCCGCGTTTCGTCTTTTCTAACCGCGGGAACACCTCTATATTATTGGGGAGGTGCTTGCGTGCTGCTGTTTATTCAATGCTTATAGCACAAGCCAATTTATCTCGGACAAACGTCAAAGCCTTGTGCCTGAATAATGGTACGGTGGCTCGGGTTGTGGTTAGACAATGACGTCCCAATGCTTTCCGTCTCGTAGTCCCTTCGACCTCTAAAACAACCGAACGTACAACATACGGCCTCGTGCACGAACACGCTCGGTTATGAACGTGCACGCTTACACATTGCTGCCTCAAACCTATACGCTAGCAGCCTCACGCTGTGCTTGCCTAATTAGTCGTCCTTATGCGACTCGTTTATCAAAGGTGCACGCACACGTTGTAGGATTCAGGTACGTTCCCACCCGGCGGGAATTAATTGAAGGGCTCAATGCGGGACTGTCACGTTCGTCCGATTGACGTGGCTCTTCCAGTCAGCCCGAAGTCTAATTATTAGATACGTGAATATTACAGCGGATGTATAAATAAATACGGCCGGGCATCGCGCCGGATCGAGAATAAATTATTATGCAACCGCATACAAATCTGGTTAAGTGGGTGTCATTGAAATTCGAATACATCCGCCACGGATTTTCCCAATTAAACAATACGTGTGTCCGTGCACCGAAAGAATGTGTATATAAGCATATTTATTAATTTAACTGTGTATTTAAACCGATTCGCCAGTAGCAACATACACGCAATCGATTTTATTCCTACATACAAATTGACTTTGCATGAGTTTGGCAGAAGTAATGTTTTTATGTAATCCACCCTTCAAAATATTACTGCGTACTTAAACGCGAATTTAATCGACGTTACAGTCTTTCAACTTATATTAAATGACCTGTTAACTAAATCGAAGATCAGTTTTTCGGTTTGTAAACGTGCGGCGTTTTTTTTTTTTCTTTTTTTTTTTTGTAATATCTGCATAGCATTGTTACAGTCACGCAATCATATTTTATATTTATTTTTATTCAGTATTTATACAAGTAATTATTTATACGAGAAACGTAAACAATTTACTAATTTACATATTAACTAGATAATTAACTCATTGGAATATTGGTACAATACAAATATTACGCATTTGTAAACTTGCATTGGGAACGTAAAGTGATTAATAACATTAATCATTTTGAGAATGTTGTATGCATTTGTGTATAATTAATAATTTATTGACAAAAAATATTATTTTGCAATGTAATCAATTATTAAAAATGTATTTACTCTTATTTATATTCAATTATTTCTCTAGATTATTACTTTTACTCAGAGGCCCTGCTTTATTAATTATTTCTACAATAAAGTATTTAAAAAAAAAAAATAAAAAAAAAGAAGAATTATTCCGCCCAACGTGAAGAGAAACGTTGCGAAAATGAGTTCGTTTTTCATATGAAAATAATAGCGAGTACATACTGCGGTAACCGCACGCAAATTGAACGCACAGTTTTCCATGTTCTTCTCACGAGTGAGATACACATACACGCGCGTGCACACACAACTGTGCAAATCGTCTATCTTTTATATTGCCCTCGATTTCGTCATTTTACGAAGAATCTTTTCACCGCCGTCTCCGCGATTCAGAATCGATATCTTCTTACGAGGCAGATTTTACGATGCATTCGGAACTATTGCGCCTCATGCAATAGAACGCGCGTCGATATTGTCAGAATATAACGGAGGTCCCCCCATGGGGCGTGCATTATATTACCGGCATAATATTATCGCTCTGTTGTAATGCGCCCGTGACGGCCGTTAAGGTCTAGTAAGATCGTCTGGTGCTTGGATCCGGGGTGTTTGCCTGCGGTTCGCGCGAGTGGGCGAGAATGCGTGCGAAGGGCTAAACAACAGTCTGGTTATTAACGAAGTTTCTAAGTTTTCTCGTTTGTGCTTGCCTGCTCCTTCGCATTGCACCGTTACACGTGGATCGAAAAACGAAGGTACATGATTGCCGCGTTAACTATAGAGTTCTTTCGCGAACACCGCGCCGTTCTTGACATAAACGTGCAGGAAAAATTCCCTCGTATTTGCAGATCGTATATATGCAATTGCAGAAAGATTTGGGATTAAAACGTACGATTTAAATGGTCGCGAAAAGTTAATACGCTCCCGTACGCAGATGCCAAATTAACCTGATAAATCCTAAGATCTTTCTAACGCTTTTCTGTTTCGTATCTCTACATCCTAGGCTCTAATTAGCAATTTTCGACCGGAAATAAATTATTTTTTGAGATATATATAAAATAACCTCGTGTCCGTAAAAAAAGTCCGATTTATGAAAGCTAGATATCACACAAGTATTGTTATTCATTCACCGTTCTAATTGGTTGCCAATCATGTGATTCGGTCGAGTAAATTTGGGCAGATTCTATTGGTTCGACAGCTTGACATTTAATGATTAAATACCGTAAAATGATTGATTGAGAGCAAATAAAAAAAAAAAAAAAAAAAACGTTTAAAAATAAAATCTGGATAGAGAAAGCGCAAATATAGATTTAAAGCATACGTAAAATGATTCCAATGTGAATTGTATATGCACATAGTTAACATTTGATAATTGAGCCGCGCAGTTTCTTAACGCGACGATGCACAATAAAGCTCGCGAATGCCAGCGCATACGTATACGAGATTAAAGAATGAGTCCGTTGTTGAAAGAGTTTTCAAGTTCACGCGTTTACTCTCGTGTTTCTTTGCCCTGCATTGGTACGCTCGCGTTAAAGCGCATAAAAGCTCGGTACTTAGAGCGAAGCGAATAAAGAGGCAACGCGATTCTTTTCTCGACTCGGCAACCTACTGCAGAGTGAGCGCAGTCGAAGCTTTTGGACGCCTCTTAGCGCTTTCGCAGAAAATCGAATTACTCGTTTCGCGTTTGCGGCCCGCCGACGGCAGGAAATGAGCATCCAGTCCTTCATTGGGAATGGGCATTTTCCGGAGCCGCTTCGACGTCTAGGACGACCTCCGCGACGTCCCGCCCGATCCTCGCGCAATTTAATTTTATCGCAGATGCGAATTTAAAAACAAACGATTGTAGCATTTTTTTTTCTTTTCCGCCGGACGAACTCGCGAGCTCAAAATTATACGCGCCAGCGATTTTCGCGACTAAATGCGATTTTATAAATATTACCACGATAAACATTATTCCGCAACGATTTGCGAATTTTAATTGCGAACGGAAAGAGCTTGAGTATATTGCAATATATCACGTTGATACATTCTACATATATGTCGTATTTACAGATGCAAACTGAATTTAATAGAGAAATCTCTCGGTATCATGTTTGCTTTTTTCTTTTTTTATATCGTTCATTTATATTCACAATTTTTTTAAACTTTTTCTTTTTACTTATAAAAATGTGGTTTACAGAATAACATATCGAATTAAAGGTATTAAGCTTTCATATTTTAGTTTATTTCAACGTACGGAAAAAAATAGTATTAGTTAGATAATACAATATTTTGTAACGTTTAAATAAATGCATTAATATTATTGTTTTTTTTGCATCTTTAATGTATTATTAGCTTTTTCTTTTAGAGATAGTGATTGATATGAATGAGTGATATATTAACGTGCGGCAATAATATTACGATTATTTTCGCGTTTTAGTAATATTAATTTTTTAGACACAAACAGTAATCCCTAAGTACCGAACGATCGATACACGATATAATAGATTGTAATGATTTAATTCAATTTTGGAGCTATTGCATTAAAATGCAATATCTTCATTACACATCGGTAAATCGGGCATTCCAAATTTTACGTAAATAAATATTTTGTAAAATTAAATTTCTAACATTTGTGTGATACTTAGATTCGGCTATTTGCATTATTGCATCAATATTAACTCAATACTAAATATTGCAAACCGTTTATATATAAGAGCATATAAATGATTCTAAACAGAATCAGATAATAATCAATGCTTATTACATTTTCGCATGTACTCGCATTTTCAATATTTATCTATTTAAATAATTAAACATATATTGCATTCTATTTGTTATTACATTCTTTTCACAATTTAAACCATATATCGTGAATCAATCTATTAATCTATACGCATATATTTACATATTAATAATACACACAATGGAAATGATTGTGCAAATATATAAATATTTTTGATTAGCTGAAAATGATACGTTTGAATATTTGATAATAAAGGGTAATTATGCGGCGTTTTATCTACTTCGCTAAATAACTGAGTAACATTTTTGCAATAAAAAGCTTTAATTGTAACACAATTTGAACGATAATTTTTTTTTTTTGAAGATTATTGACCCGCCAGCAATTAGGTCTAATTTACGAGTCCGCAGAATGCGCGTTTTGAACTGAAACT
Organism: Cardiocondyla obscurior; assembly: GCF_019399895.1. Taxonomy (NCBI): domain Eukaryota; kingdom Metazoa; phylum Arthropoda; class Insecta; order Hymenoptera; family Formicidae; genus Cardiocondyla; species Cardiocondyla obscurior. The sequence goes on along the minus strand of NC_091864.1, from coordinate 10,168,086 downwards.
GAGGAGAGTTGAAAGCGAAAGTGTGAGCCAAAGACGTTTGGCAATCCTTTCTTCGCGTCAAACGCGTGACTAATTAAGTGGCAACTTATAGGAATTGATTTTAATTATCTCCGTTTCGATCGAACTCGCTTCAATTCTTTCTTAAAGACAAAGCCTCTTTTACTTCGCATATGACAACGCGGAGTATCGTTTTAATTTCTATTAAATATTGTAAGAACAGTGCTCGTCTTTCTTACCTCACACATCGCCGTTTAGACCATCCTGCGATACATCTCTCTTGTCGCGAGCTTGTCGGAGGATTGCTGGAGACAATCCAGCTTCCCTGAAATCCGGTTGACTCGCACAGAGACCCCGAAGACGATGGCTTTCGATGAACACACGCGGTGATCGATAACGAACTTATTAGACTAAGCAAATCGCCGCGAAATCCGACAAAGAAAACACGCACGTTTGTTGCAAGTACGCTCCTCGAACTGTGAAGCACCGTGAACGTTGCGATCGAGACCTGCGCGCCCGACCGTCTGATTGGTTCTCCGTTCAGCATGGCCGCTCCGACCGAGCTAAATTGGCGCGCAAAGTTCGCGGTAATTTTAAATTGTGCGCCACTTCAAAAAAGTAGTATACTGATTGAATTAAAATGAATCCAAATCGAAACAAAGCCTGGTGTTGCGTAATGTAAATTGTTCATGTAATGTCCAGATCTGCGCGATCCGAATTCAAATTGAATATTCGATAATTTCGAGCTATTTAGAGATGCATCGGTAATTCGTTTTAAAGACAAGGCGAATATACCGTTGATTGGAAATGGTGAAACGACATGGTAAAAGTGGTCTCAGTTTGAAGCTCGTAAATTCTAATAGTCTCTATTGTAAAACTTGAATCAAAAGATCTACAGAAGCTACAACGGCGCCGGAATATGTGCGACGGGGCAAGTGTAGTAGAAATGTTTTCGGCTTTACCTCGGCCGCGAGTGAAAAGGGGTAGAATAAGGGCAGAAAGAAGCAAAGGGGTAGAACGGAAAAGGAAGTGCAACAAAAAAAGAGAGGGGAAGAGAGTTAGAAACACGTTTCGCTTCCTGCCGTCACCTTGAAGTCATCTCTTACCGGTTTACGAGAACACCCGCAAAAGTTTCGGTACACTTGCACTCAGAGTCATCCTCGGGGATGGTGCGATACAGGTACTGTAATGCCTGTTACGAATACCGGCCTGAGAGCCGTGGGTTGGGTTTATGACTTGCACTACTCGTTCGCATGCCACCGAAAGACGTGAAACGCTTAAACTCCTTTAGCAACCTTTTTGATGGCGACTTCCATCCTAGTTTCCAGTACATCGCGCTAACGATTTCTCGGCTCGTGACTCAAACCCAATTTCAACGTTTGCGCATATCGCTCGTTATTTCGTAATTTTTGATTTGACAGTTCTCGTGACGCGACCGCCGGTGCGGAAAAACGTGAATTCGCGCTCGAAGGAAAAAGGCTTCGCAACGTCCGACTTCGTTAAACTGAAAACAGTATGTGCAATCGAAATAGGAGCTTTACGTAGAACATCCGACCTCGTTAAGGTCTAGCCTTCGTCTAAAGGAGTTGATAAACGAGGATATCTACTGATTGATCGACAGTCTGTTAAAGTAGTCCCCGCACGTGTAGGTTGCCCTGATGCGGTGAATCACAGGTCACGAAATCTTATCATCTGACACGGAAAAGTGGATAATCTTTTTCACCGTCGGTCCGACGATCGATTTCAGGCTATTTTCACTTGCCACAGATTGAAAAGCAACGTTTCGATTGAACACGTAATTTCACTCTGTACAAGTTCACCGAGAGAAATCTCGTTTATCGCAGACGAAAGTCATGGTTGACCATACGGCAAGTTCCACAACTTATGATAACAAAAAAAAATTTTCCGATTTTGTCTCAGTATTAAATTTTTTTTTTTTTAAGTAACGCAACGGAAAATGAAATACGTGTTCTGTATAAATTTAATTAATTAAATAAAAATTTCAAACAATTAAAATTCCGAAATATAATTTATACTAAAATATAATTAATTGTATATATAATTCATATTATATTATAATATTAAAAAATTTATAACGCCCGAATATTTTTATATGAATATTATTGCCGTATTTTAAATGCAAATATAACCTCATAAGTAAAATTATTTACAAAATTACACCCGACGTTACGTAAACGACGATGTATTGTGATGTCTAAATGCAGGGCAACGTCTGCTGTTGCTAAAATGACTTCCGTGCGATAAACGTGATAATATCTATACATGCTCATTAAACACCGCATCGGATCGATGGGAAGTTGAGAGTGTGGTTGTTTTAAGCGTTATAATAAATTCCGGAGTTTCGAAAAAGCAACCCAGATTGCATAAACAGAAACATAATCCGGCGTTTACTTGTTTAACGTGGGACATTCGATCATTTATCTATCCTAAAGGGACTCCGCTGGCCGGATACCATGCGACAGACGTTGGTATCTACGTGTGTTTCTCGCTATCCTAAGAACGTGTCTTCGGTACGAGGAAGGCGGGTCTTACGGTTTGTGATGGCGGAGGGCACGTGAACCCCGACGGGCGCATGCGAACCACCAACCCTAAAGCTCACGGCAGACCAGAAAGGATCACGCTCTCCCCCTCATCACCCTGTCTCTCTCTCGCGCCTCCACTTTCCCTCGCTCTTTCACTATCCCTCCCTGCCGCTCTTTCTTACCCTCTCTTTTACTCCACCCGCCACCGAGCCGCGTAAACCCCTCGTGTGTCAGTCCGCACCGAGATTCCGGCGCGAATCGTCCTTTCCTATCGCGGCGTTACGCCAAGTTCTAGATGGATGTCGCTGATCCGCATTATTGTGTCAGCGATTTACGTCGTCGCGCAGGTGTTCCTCGCTCGTCCATCCCTCGTGGAAGGTCAGTGACGATAAAGTTCTACGTATGCTAATATTGCAAATAATTGCTGTCCGCTTACGTTTAAAGGGGGCCGCGTTCGGTGCGCGAATAAGGCTATACGTGATCCATTCGAGGTTTATCCAGCGTTGTGAACCAATTTCGCGAAGTTTGTTTCAGCTACTTTGCAAAGTTAACGTTAGTTACACCGTAAAATTGCCGCATGATACATTGCGATGTTTGCAGTAACATACGTCTTTTCATATTTCCAACTCTCCGAGTGCTCTTATTATGCATTGCTCTGTACGTAGGTGGTATAAGTTTATTACCAAAGTTATGAACGCGTATGTGTGCAAAAGGCGATGTAAGAAGCTAATAAAAGCGGTGGGTGGATCATTAGAAACTAGCTCGCTATGTAAATTGATAAGCTTTTGTACGTACAAATTTATTCATTCGGAATTCATTAAATTACACTGCTTTAAGCAGTAATTATTAATGAAAATATTAAAAATTAAATATTAAATTTGTTACATTTTAAGTATTTAGTTATTAACTATATTTCATGGATTTTCTAATATAATCCTTTTAGTATCATTAAATATTGATTGGAAAACGGGTTGATATCTCGCTTTGTGATGCCGGGATTGTATAATTCCGGAATTCGAGTTGGCCGGTAACTTTTGGCAGTTTGCGTGCTACAGGATTTCAGCATTAATTTAATGACATGCCGTAACACGCCGCGATGCAAGCGAAGTAACGACGCGTCATGCACGATAAACTGTACACGATAGGTACACGACATTTTCATTTTATTTATACAATCACTATTTCTGCCAAGAAAAAATAACGGCTCGTACTTTACAAGTTTTTCAACTTTAAAAACTACAGGTACATTCAAATTAAATTTGTGAAAGGCTTGCAAAAATGTTTTACATTTAATAACTTTGTTTTCTGATCTAATAAAGACCGAGACCGTATTAAAAATTCTCTTTTTTTTTTCTTTTTAAGTACTGCAGTTGTTATACTTTAAGTTAGATTTGCAAGTTGCCACGAATTAGATTGTTTATCAAGTTAAACTTCATCCCAGATTGCACCTTATCAAGAATATCGATTTTATACGGTTGAAAATGCGCAAAGTATCGCACACGTTTGCGATAACGTTATCATGAGAAATTTAATTTCTCTTTCATGCTTCACGGACTATTTTTACTCGAGCTTTCGGAATCGAGATAAAATTCTCCGGATAGACTCCGGCGCCAGCGTGAAGAACACGCAAAAACTTTTCTTTCTTTTTTTTTTTATCTACCATCGCGTTTTCAACGAAACTCACGATTATAGACGATGTACACACTGGGGTGTGGTGGATACCTTACCCACCGATCGGCCCGAGCCCTCGATTCTTTTTGCCGCGGCGCGATTATCCCTCAATATCCTGATACATTATTTATCCCTATCTATAAAACCCCAGAGTTTTCATGAAGGCGAGAAAGCTTTCCCAGCGGAGAATTTTTTTTCCCAATCCCTGGCACGATCCTTACCCGCCGACAATAACGAACGGACGAGACGACGAGTGCGAGTGAAGCTTTTCTACCTTCCTCATCGCCTTTTTTCTCTTCGCTCACTTCGCTCCCTTTTCTCGGTGAGCTCAACCCAGCTACCGAAAGCCTTCCCACATTGACTGCCAAAAAAGCCTTGGCAACGGCACGACACTCATTTAATTTAAGGATAACAAAGCGCTATCCGAGACAAATCCTCGGATTAGTTTTACGGCGTTCCTATTTACACTTCAGTCAGAGGATCACTGTATTTCACATTTCTCTATACATGTTGTTTCACCGCAACGCAATGTTCTCTTATAATATATATGCTGAATAAAAAAAAAAAGTTGTCAAACAATGCCGAGATAATTAAGATCGTAAAGACATAATTATTTCAACAAGTTTTTTGAATATTAAAAATGCTCTCTCGAGACTTCTTATTAAAATTATCGCTAATATCGTTGAAATTACCGTCAATAACGTGGCGCAGACCATGAATCACATTCCATGTGCGTCGATCTTACGCATACTCAAATTAGATTGGCCATGATTGACTCATTCGAATCGATGCGCGCCATTGTTCACTGTATGCCATTGTATGCATGTTATATGGTGCAGAGCGGTGATTAATATACAACGCTACAAGGCGCCATTCAAAGGCGAAAATTAGGTGAGAAATCTATGAGACATTATTCAACGAATTATTATAAGACCTGTCGCGAGGTAACAAATTCACGTAAAAGTGAACTAGCATTATTTAAATTAATTCTTTCAAATTTTTAACTTCCTGCATAATTAAAATTAATAATTAATAAATATCTCTTAAAAAATTTATTATAAAATTTTAGACTTTAAATTAAATTTGATTAACAATCTGGCAATATTGAACACTTTCTGAGATAACAAAATATTTGCCATTTGTGTAACGTATCGATCACGCACAACAGAATGTTTAGTGAAGAAATATTACATTTGAACATGTGAACAAAATATCGATACAAAGTAAACGAGCAACCAGTTGCATTTTAGTTTATAGAACAAATTGTACATAACGCGAGAGCAGATCGGTGCAAATATTTGTTGCTATTTTTGTTCATTAGAGACGTGCAGGTATCGATACCTTAAGTAGTCGAGACAGACGTACGGTCGGCCTTCGTTAACTGTGAGATAGGACCGTAAATGCTGCAGCACGGGTACAATTCCCGTCTCTCGTGCGCACTCATGATTTCACGAGGTCCTCTTTATTTCGGATATACCGTGGACAAATGCGACTAACGTATCGAACTTCCGTCCCGGCTAATTTATGGCGCAGGGATTAGGGGAGTAAAATAGAGAGGGAGAGGCCGGAAAATGGCAATTCTGCAGTGCGGGTAACTATCCCCTTTTGCCCCTTTCCTTATTTCTCGACCAAGCCCGCCCGAATGGGTTCAAACGCTTAAGAGGCGAACTCTCTTTTTTTTTTTTTTTCTCTCAGCCATAGTGAAATATCACTGCTAAGAGAAAGAAACGGTCACCCCCTACGGGGGTTGACAAAAACAGGGATAATAAAACTTGAGAACGTCCCTGTGTACCTTCGACCGAACTGGGAGGATACGTTCGAGCGATTACCTTTCCGGTTACGTACCTATACATGCCCCCGTACCTCCTCGAACTACCGTTTTCAAACGAGATAAAAGAACAGTAGAAAACGATATATATTTGTGCATTAAGCGCGGTGCAGAGGGCAAATACTCGAGGGGAAAGTTGCATCAGTGAGCATTACCGCAGTTCCCAACAAGCTCGAAGTGCACCGATGTTCGTGATAAAATGCATGTTTTCAATACGCCGCTAACGATGCAAAGTTCGAAGGATTACCTCGTACACTTTATCGCACTTATTAAAATAAGCAGATTGAAAGAAAATAACTCTCACTTTGACTGTATACGACAGCCATAATCCACGAAACTCGCACAGCTTTATAATTTGAAAATTATTTTTCCACTACCGCTATTACATGCTACATTTACTAATTGGACGGTGAACAAAGCATCATTTATCAGAAATTACCCTTACTTTATGCGCGGAGAAACAGAAGAGTTAAGCTGAATCATGGTCAATTAATCATGCTTATTTGGTGTAATATAGGTCATCGCATCCTTCGAACACAGCGCATTAGCCTGTTTCTCTAAATAAAACATCATTATAATGGTAATAATTCATATTAAAATTATTTTCATTGTTTCTGTTCAGTAACTTAAATTTTCGATTAGCGAGCGTGTACGGAAAACCACTTGTTATATCAAAATTATTACGTCGTCGTGAACACAACATCCGCCTTATATGCTCATTGATCTGAAGAGTAGGTCGTTAACTGAACATATTACACATAGAAACCGCTACTTGACAACCGATTAGAGCGCGACAACGACAGCGACTCAAGGAAACGACTTTACAGGCACACTCGACGATAATTGGGGATTGGTGCGCGAAGTCGGCTTGGAGTGGGCTTTGATGTGGTACCTTTGCCACCAATGCATCTGCAATGTGTCTCTGCCTGTACCCGGGCCGATGCCAAAGACGAATTCCGTGGGCAAGTAGTCATCGTGACGTCGCCAAGACGATACCTCTCACCTAACTTTCTCGCGCGATCGTAGAATCTCGGCGAAGAAGTAGTTACGGACAAAGACCCATGTCCCACTTCCGCGTCCCGTCGCGGTCCTTTCGCTCGCTATTTCGAGAGTTCTCCGTTATCAATACTTAATGCAAAGAGACGCGGCGGCGTCTAATGAACTCTCTTACTCCATCTCTCACTATCGGGGTCCATTGTCTTTTCGCGAATGCCGCATGCTGCTCGAACAGTGCGCCGTATTCACGATAGCGGGGATAGTTACGCGGGGAAAGAGGACAGGCTTAACGGCTAGGAATTTGGATCCTCATAATACCGGGAATCTCTATCGGATTTATGCTAATTCTCTGGCCTGCCTAGTATCTTGCCAATCCTTTCTGTTCTATTATCGCGTGAATAACACGGAGGACGCAATAAATTTCAAAAATAAATATCGTATTATAATATCTTACTGAATAATCAGATTTTCCTTATTTAAGTTACGGAATTAAAATAAAAATTGGATAAGATAGAAAAATTTATATTCCTCTTTTTAATACGATATGCACTTTTGATATCAGATTATTTCATTTTTATTTTTCTCCGTTTATGCATATTCTGAAAATTTTTTTCAAACAAAAGTTAACAAAATGGATGTTTAAAGAATAAATTGTTTGATACCCTAACGGTATTTTATATTAAATTATCTCGTCGCATTCTTTATCTTTAGCGACTGTCATCCAACTTTTGATTTTGTTTCCATCCAACTTTATCTGACATGACGCTAGAAACGGGAAACTCTGGCCGCAACTTGCTTCGTAACTACGCGGGATTGACCAATGAAAAAGATATCAGAATGAAGCGACAAATTGATCGCACTCGGTCATAAAACGAAGTGATCTCTACGTCAGATGGTCGGCTATTATTTCTGAAACATTCACTTAACTCTAACTTTATTTTTCTCGTCGAAGTTTGTGCTCTCGTGTCAACAATTCGATTCATCGCCAAGTATTTAACCAATAAACAAAATTTAATTAATTCTAAAGACAAAAAAAATAAATTCTGTCTTTCGTAAAATTATAGAAACTGAAATATTTCTTTCGCGTTCTAATAAAATTAAAAAAAAAAAATTATTATTAACTTTATCGAGGAGAGACGGAAAGGGAAAGCATTAACATAGAAAACGTTCAAGATTATCTTTCCCTGTTCATAACGGCTTCAGGAAGAAAGCCATCAGAGTTTGTAAACCTAATCGTACCTTGGTAACTTGCAACTCGTTGCCGGTCTCGTTGTATACCGCCAAAACATTACGACCACACAAATGTCGTGCCGCTCGCGGCTTGCGGACGTGCCGCTGCGAGGTGGAACGGAGTACCAGATTGCGCTAATTAATGCTAATTGCCCGAACTAATAAATAACCGCATGAATAAACATATTCGCCGGCCGTTGCTAGCGTTGGAAAGCGTTGAGGGAACGGGGAGAGAAGGATACAGAATGGATACCGTGATACGAGGGTGAGAATAAGAGGGTAAGTGAGTGAAAGCGAGAGGATGGCGGGTAAGGGAGTACGTGTGAGGTGGGGTACGTTGTGAGGTGTGCAAGCGCAAGTACGCGGCTGCATTCGTACCCGCGCGCCACTATACGCGCTGAAATATTCATCGATTTCGGTAGCGGCAATTACGCCCCGCAAAACGAAGCCGTGCCGCTCGTATGCCCCTCGCCACCGTGGAAATTTATCTGTATGAACAAGTGAGCGTGCGCGCAGGCACTATTACGCGCGAATTCCGCCGGGAGATGCGCGCTCGTTGTTCTCGGTCGTCGCGGAAATACACATTTCGTTTCACGTAAAAAAAAAAAGAGAGAGAGAAAGAGAGAGAGAGAGAAGAAAAAACTGGAAGGAGTAACCTGTTCGTACAAAGTGTAATGGATTACTTGCATTTCTCTCTTCTTTCTTACGTTACAATTAAATCGAGACTGCTTTTTTTCTTTTTACAAATATCGAAATGTTAAAAATTAAATTAAAAAAAAAAATTTTTTTTTTAGTTTTATTAATGTGTGATAAAAATGTAACAAAAATGCTACGTACAAAAGTATCCAGATGCAACGAGCGGAATAATTTGGGCCAACGTGAGCGAGTGCCAGGAAAACGATTTCGGTAATGCCGCAAACCGCGTAATCGATATTTCATTATATCGCGCCCGACTGACCTTTTCCGTCGAACTGGAAGAAAATTTAACCCGTTCCCAGGCTTAAATTACTTCCGGACATGAACCATTCCAAGCAATGTTCACGAGAACTGTTCGCATTGTAGACAAAATGCATGCGTTGTAACTTGTGACAAGCTTTTGATATTTCTTTCATTAGAAAAGAAAAATGCTTAATTACCAGGGAATATAAAAAAAGAAATTGTACAAGGTAGATAAATATATTTTTTTAAATCGCGTATTAGTAGGCACGCTTTTTACTTTATCGATATTTAATTTTGACGATTCAAAACTCTTCAATTATATTACAACGTTTCAAATAGTAGATAAACTTTTTGCTCAGATATTGTGTTCTCTCGTCGTAGCATTCTTGCATTTATGTCTCTCTCACTTTTCCCCTTTTTGGTTCTTTGTACAATATAATAAAATTAGTGACAATCGAATGCATTTTTCCTGTTACATTTATGATGAAAGATTCAATTGCAAAATAGCCGTCGACAGACCAAGCTTTAATCAAACGCAATGTAAATGCACAGATATTATATGTACTTATACATATACCGTACCCAAATGATCAATAATTTGCGCTGTCGTATATTCTTTATTTAACGTTTTTTTTAACTTATTAATAAAACATTTGCAAGTTCTTCTGATAAATGCCAAAATATTGATATTCTAAGAATTTAAAAAATCTTGAAAATAGAAGCAATTAAAAAAAACTTTCTATTTAATTTTAAATAATTTTCTCTTTAACAGAGTTTCACTTCAGTCATTTACAATAACACGTAAACGAAGAAAATGTGTATTCAGATTGGTCAAAGAAATTAAATATTATAGAATTTTCATTGCGAGCAAAATAGAATGTCGGAAAAATTTAAGATAATATCGTATACCGTAAAATTATCGGCATTTCTTGAAGATTCTACTTTTCTCGCGTGAAAAGTCGGTGCTTCATGTAAAATGGAGAAAGTATCTAGAATCTTTGCGACGTGACTGACATGTCGCATCGTACAGTATAAAATTGATGGATGTGCAATCTGCATGAGTTTGAGAATTCATACTTTACAAAATAACAAAAGAAAAGTTTTATTTTTAACATTAGCAGATAATAGAAACCCATTGTTATCATCTGACGCAAAGTTGCATGTAAATCGGACAGTGCAAATTTAAAATGATATCAATAATTAATATCTTTTTCAATCACGTCGTATTAATTACATTACATTGCGGTATTATGTAAATAATATTATATTATACTGCAATTTAAATGTAGATACTTTTAAAATGTGCATTATGATAATGCATTTAAATGCTGAACATTTTAAATACGTCAACAAAGATAACGCGGTTAGTAATGTTCTCGGAGATCCTCGGCTCTACGGATAATAAATCCTTCAGCACAGTCATACAAAGCTACCCAACATTTTACTTAAAAAATATGAGATTTGTATTTATGAATGTATATGCATGAAATTTGGCATGAAAATTCATGACAAAAACGCAGGACGTGAGTTGCATACGCACACGTGTACGTAAATATACATGCATCCGAGTACCTATTGTAGTGTGTCGACATCACGTACAACGTAATATTCCGCGTATGAAGGTTGATAATAGTGCTTTCCTTGCTGTAATACGTTGTTAGTAACAGGCGTAGATATTCCTGCGGCATAAAATTTTTACACGATCATGTACACGCGGCAACGAAAATGTCCGTCTACGTGAAAGAAGAACTTTAATGAGATAAAGGTACATGCGTGTTAAATTGTTAATTACAATTTTTATGCAGGATTTCAGTCACGCTGATTAAAAAAAATCTTTGACCCTATAATTGTTGCGATATCGTCTAAAACATCTTCGCGCACGCATTATCTTCGCCAATACTCCCTGGAAATTAGATATCGAGGCATCGATTGTAAGTTGAAATTTATGGAAATGTATCGCGCCGCGTGTATGGAACGTAAATATGTATGCACACAACGAAGATAGTACACACACATTAATAATAATGATTTGCACGAATAACGATTACTGCCAACACAGTAATTACGTCCATTAGCCGTGCATCATAGAATGGGCGTAGCTTTATGTGCCACGGATGGACGTCAGTATGGTCGATGAATGCAAGTATGGTTTCTCCCTTTATTCACCGTGCGCCGAGTCACGTCAATTATTGTAATACTTATTGCCGCTAGGCGTAACCGGACCGCCACGTTCACGAACAAAGCAAAATCCTATTATTACTTCCAAGGCTTTTAACACATCCTTTGAAACGATGCTTTTGAAAGGACTTATCCAAGTATGAAGTAATGCCCGGCTGTTTCTAAAGGAATATTTGAAATCGCATGGCAAATCGCGTAACTCCGAGCACGCGGTTCAACGAGAGACAGTCCTAGCAGCGAATTTTCCAATCCTACGTGTTCTAATGTAATGACCATACGTGGGCCAGCGCGCCGGCGGTACGCTCTCCTGGTTGACCGAGTTGCATAACCCGCGAGAGTCCATGGAGAATAATTTTCTCGTCCAGGGCAGTAAGTCCCTAGCCCATATGAAAAAAGTTAGAGCCAATTATAATTGGAATATTTCACGAGTGTGGATTTACGACGCGGTTAAAAGCATGGGAAGTAAAAGTAGTTCGCAATGACTTGGCGCCATTCAACAATGGCGCGGTAATTAGAGGGTGGATTGTATGCGTGTGTGTAATAACGACGTGTGTAACTTCTGCGGTAATGTCGCCGGCATTATTGCCGTAATGTTCGCCAATGTAATATTTATCGGATTAATTTCACCAGCAATTTCTTGAAATTACATACCACATCAACGTCCAGCTGAAAACTTTTGTAGCTGGTTAATATTAAATTTAATAGCGGTACAGGTAGCCGAGAATTATGAATTTTTACGAGCAGCTTCAAGTCTGAAATTACATCCACGAGAATTTAAACTGTAAAGAGATCTAAAAACTAGATCTGAAAGTCTTGCAGAGATGATGTTAATAAAAATCTTGAGGCTATATGATATGCATGTGACGTAACAGTAATCTCTTTAGCTTATTATCATATATGAAAAGAATTGAGGACAGAAGTGTAATTGAATACAAAGGATAAAAAATGTAAATTTTCAGATAAAATATAAAATTTTTTTTGCGACGTTATATGATAAGCTTTATCAATCTTTGAATTTCAGTAAAGCGAAATCTAAATAGTAAAAGATACATATGTCTTATTAAGAAAAGAATGTAGTATGTATTTTAAATTGCGTGATGATAACGTTAATCAAATTCACATCTCAAGAATTTTTTTTTAAGATAAACCACTTAACAAATATTACAATCAAGAATAAAATGTACAAAAAGATTGAAGTAATTATAAATAATATACATATACTTTTAATTTACAATTATTCGCAATTATCACGATATTGATTTAAGGAATATTTAATAAATAATTAACATTGCAAATTTAAATATGTCAAAACACGTGATGTTTAATTACAAGAGTTCACGTTGGAAAATTATTCTCGAAATTATTGCGTGATGTACATATGCGCGATACATGCATATAAAAATATATGCGCTCTACTTCATAATATAAAATAAGTTGAGATATGTTGGGAAATTTTTTTCTGCGGTGATATATAAAGCCTGCAGCATTAATAATGATCGTTATTTCTCGTTGCATCGAAGCACCTCTGTTACAGCACATCGCAGCATATCCGTTACAATACCGCTGTCGGCCTACTTCGTCACGTGCGTGAAAAGTGCGGCAAATCAGGAGAATAAAACGCTTGTCGGTACGCTTGCACACACACACACACACATACGTATGCGGCAATATAAAAAAAAAAAAAAAACTTGCGGTACCAAAGTTACCATCCCTTTAGGATTTTCCCCGTGAAACGATACGCGGCTTTAAAATGAATTCCATTGTTGCAATTTATGCACAGGAATTTTCATTTTCCGACCATTCGATTGTTCACTTTCGCGCATACGCGTGTATAATAAATACACGCAGAACTGGCTTCTTTTTTTTTCTTTTTTTTTCTTTTTTTATTACAAAAAGTTTAACGTAATCGATAGTTTTTCCGATAGATTAATATTTCTTCGGCGCGGTAGTTATCTTTACGTCGCCGAGCGTATAGAGCGCTGCATTCCTCGCCTCGTAAAATCCGATATCAGGAAAACCTAAACCAATTAAGATGTCTCTGCGTCGGGTCTATGGCAAGCCGGTGAGACTCGGGACGGCGCGCAAATCTATCTCCTTAAATCATCTTCGACGTAACTACGGGGACGCGCACCGACGATACGTCAAGATAAGACGATCGTTCCGAGGAGCACGAAATTCGAGACCAGATTCCCCGGGGTGTCGTGAAACTGTTTGTTTTAGCGTTCGTAATTGAAATAGATTGCGGTGGATATAAGATGACTGTTTAATATATAATATTTAGATATTAACTAACGTGTTCTCTCATTCCTCCGCCTCTCTCTCTCTTTCTCCCGGCTACTTATTTATTTATCTCGTTCTTTCGGGCACACACGCGTTATTAACGAAGTGATAAGGGTGCGCCGCCGCGCGTCTATTGAACGATAGAATTAGCAAATAATCTCTTTGACATTAAATCTAATTCTAATACAATACATAATAATGCTGTAATGCATTTCGCAACATAATACGTTTTCCCGAATATATTTCATACGCGCGATTGGTTTCTATTGTATTAAATATGATTACGTAAATTGATTGAATTGCCGCCTCTAAATACTAAACATCAGTAAATGATAGTTTTCATAAGCGTATTTGAATGGTATAAACGAGAGCTTAAGCGTGTTACGTTCTATGAACGATCGACCGCAAGGAAGCTGGCATTTTCCACTACGATAAGCATGTCTCGTCATCCTCCAACGCCCCGCCGTGGATGATGCAAGGCGACGAGATCTGAACTCCAAGATTCGACTTAGAAAGGTAAACCGAGCGTGACAACGAGTATACACGATGCCCTCCGCCGACGCTCGACTTCGTAATTCTTCGTTTACGACTGCCAGCTTTACATCTTTACCGCTCCGGCGAAGCGTCGCACGCCAGAAAACAGAGAAAAGGGGGGAAAATGAAGGGAGAGAATGCACAATAGACTAGAGCTAAAAGGGATGAGAGGAGTTGGAAGGTGATGTTCGTCTCGGAGCGGTGAAAAAGAGATTCGAGAATGGCAAGACCACTGGCATTAATCCAGAATAGGTAAGAGCCGAAATGTACTTGGTACCACAGAGCGAGGGAAGAAGAGAAAAGAAGGCATTGAGAGTGAAGATGAAGAGAGAAGAAACGCGCGAAGGAAAGAACGGGAGAGGGATGAAAGGAACGGGAAGGACGGATAATGCGTCCACGATAAAACTAAGCCGGCTAACACCACGGATAAAAAGACCCCAACGGACGCTTGGCAGTGTCACCAAATTGCTCGAATATTTTGCGCCCCTGAAGTACGGGAAAGTAGAGGGTGGATAGGCGTGTATGTGTACGTGTGGAGGGTAGCGGAATCCGCTTGACCACAGCCGGGATTCCCTGATAAACTTCCGGTTTAAGGAATACGTTTACCGTGTTATTCCTGGCAGAATCGCGGGAACTTTATCTGGATAGAGCAAAGTCTGAGAGATTGAAACTTTACCGAATTTGCGTAGTAATACAAGTCGAATTCCTGTGCATAATATATATAATTTTTTTTTTTTTTTTTGGCTGTATTAAAATTTATTATTTAATTAACAGTCTATTTCAAGGAACAAAGAAACAGTAGCCTATTTTAAATTAAATATCTACGCTGCCAAATTTGATAAATGGTTACTTAAAATATAGATAAATATTTCTGTGGACAATTCTGTACAGAATTTTGAACTTGAAGGCGGATAGAAGTTAAAACTCACAAGTTTTCCATCCAACTAACGGCGATCCAACTTTCCCCGTAACTCTGCGTTTTCATGCGGGGAATGAAAGCGGGACTGGCAGCATGAGGGTCCCCGCTTTTTCCACTTGATTAAAAATTTACACTTCATGGAGCGAACTTTCTATCGCGTTTTAACGATCGATCGTACTTACCGATTCTCACTGGGACGCCGCGAACGTCACCAATTATCTCTCCCGGCGCGTGACGTAAATCTGTCGATGACTTGCGCTTGCGATTAGAATGATAATGGATCACCCGATAGCGCCGAGAACTACAAAGTTGCTGATACGTTACGATTAGCGAATATATTCACGAAACGGCGCGGTGGAACGTATAGTCGAAAATTCAAGGGGACCAAAATTACTGGTAAGGCTCCAATCGACTGCCAACGGGGCGGAATATTGCCAATTGGTGGAAATTGCTCGGCACTTACGCCTTACGATGAATCGATATTTGTACTTATCTGTACTCCGATCGCGCGATTGCAAACTGGACGGTGAACGCACGACACGGTTGCAAGAAGCGTCTGATTTTGCATGGATATTGACGCACCGACTGCAGTAAATTAGTCCGCTTTAGCAATGTCGAGATGACTTGATATTACCGGATATGCGCTCAGGATATTATGTCGTTATATCGTTGTCAACTTATCGCTTAAGGGGCTAATTACACGCGTAATATATTACGTGCCTTGGGCATGTTAAACTTTGGACGCACTTGATTTGTGAAATTATTAATATCTCCTAGTGAGAAATATATGAATATCGTATAAATATCCATGATCAAGAGTTAAATAAGTATATCTGCTTATGTATCGCGAGGTACTTTAATTTTCAATTTCGAATTAACGGTCGAAGAAATTCCTTGTTCGTCGGCAACCCAACAAAACTCGAAAACGAATTTGTCCTTACGATCTGTGGCTGGCAGTCTCGATGCAAACTTCGCCATGTCGTGCCGCACACGTAGCGTCGAACACTTCTGCCCCGCAAGTATCTTGGAGCGAGTTTATTCCGTGCCTTAGGGCCACTCTCGTATACAGCGATCGTAGGACAGTGCACAGCGCGTGAGAAGCGTGACGTGTCTCGAAATCAACCGCTTCTAACACGATGATCTAATACGAAACGTCAGTGTAAGCCGCGAGACACGTATTTTCGCCGCGGGTGGTTTGCGACCTCAAATCCCTGCGCCGATATTACATATCGTTACCGCGATTTTCGTACGTAAACGCCGCAGATAAAAATGACTGCGTTATGAGTAAAAAGGTATAAGGAAATAAGAAGAGCGTTATCCTAGGAAAGTCTTACGTCATGTTCGAGGAAAATCCTTTATCCGTCGGAACCAGGCTCGGGTACATATTTGTTCTTCCTGCCTCGCTCTACCGCTCGCTCTCCGAAGTCGCGTTTGGCAACCTCGAGTCTGGCAAACTTCGTTTCGACCCGTACGACACACTCGCTCATACTTATCGAACTATATCTCTCGTCTCTCGGCCGCGTCGCTTTCTTTTTACCCGCTCTCTCCGTCCCCGTGCACGCGCGCCTGCCCTCGCAACGTCTTCGTCCGCAGTTTATGTTTCCTTCTTCCTCACCGCAAGGAAAATCGCAGCTTCGTCTAAGATGCTAGTGGCGAAGTCGCTATTACCAGCACCGTCGTCGCGCTCCCGAGAAGGGAATTCCAATGCATAAGTACATTCTCGCGAAACGCGCTCTGCGTACAGTTTCCGTTTTCTAACCAGACCCTTCCGCTTCCCATTCTTTCCTCGCACCCCACGCTCTCGTTACATTTTTTCCAGCTTTCTTCTTTTTTACATTTATCTGTCCTCCTTCTCTTTTCCCCTTTTCCGCCGCTATGGCCATTTCTACCTTTTTTCAATTTCCGGAATAAGGAGGCTCTTGCACCTTCTTTCATTCCCTCGACAGTCACCGCGTGCAGCTCTTTTACCTTTCCCCCCTACCTCCTTTCTTTCTTTTTCTCTCTCGCTCTATCTTCGTTTCAACCCATACGAGTTCCGGCGATTTGAGAGAAGGGAAGAGAAGAGTTTTAATCAACGAAACCGGCGGTGCCGCGTAGATCCCGTAAAACCAAGCCGGTAGACTCCGAAGTCTTAGTTAAACTAGGGGGACTTGAGGTGAACTACTACGCGTAAAGGCCGCGACGTTTTCTCGTCGAGTGATTTTTATATGCTGATACCAACGACTGCTGTTTTGCAATCTGTAAAATCCAGGTGCTTAAACGGTAATAGAACGCTAGTTAGTTCTTTGGAAGTCAAAAACTTTACGAAGTATAAGTATTTGCAAATTTTAAATATTTACTTTGATTTCTTTTTTTTAATTAAATTTTTAAATTAAAATCTGCGTAGCTTATAATCTTCTATAAATTATCTGAATCGTATAAAATTAATATAAAAAATTTTGATGTAATTACAAAATATTAATAATTTTTTAAAACATTGTTTTTAAATCGATATTACATAATTAAAAGTACAATAGCTCAGAGGCTACGCGATCAAACGAGATTTACATACATTCATGTAATGCAAAATCGTATGCATGTATCGCGAGGAAAGAACGCGATAGTGTCGATTTTAGTGAAAGAATTTCAAAGTGGAAGGCAGCGAGTTTTAATCAACGGCGTGTGCACGCCAGTCTCGTAAAACAGAGCCCAGTATTACGAGGCAAAGTCCTAAGCGGCGGCATCTTCATCCTCTAAACTACACCTCTTTACCGCTCGAAATTCACTCGTCGGACGCTTCCTCTGTTTGACGGAAGAAATGTGGTAGTTCCGTCGGACGAGAAATCGCACGTTTTACGGAAAATCGGACGTGCGTACTGCCGAGTCACTGGAGGATTGGGTCCGGTGACCCAAGCAGAACAAAGGAAACCGACGAAACGGATTTGTGTATACGCCGTTGGATGGAAGAATCGACTGCTGTATGCAGAAGAGAAAAGCGAAACGCGAGGGTACGTTCCGGACGAGGGTGGAAAACAAGGTGGTGCCGGGCGCGAGGGTGAAAGGCCACGACGTGGGGATAGAAAACAAGTGGGTGCGCGATAGTGCAATCTTCCGGTGGTGTCGCGTTTTCCGGCCGAGCGATTCCGCGCTGAGCTCGGCTCTCCGCTTCCACCGATCCTCAATTCCTTCGGTCCTCCCTCGATTTCATTCCCCGTTCCCTTCCGTCCCGCGATCCGCCACCCGCCACCCGCTACCCCCTTTGGTTCCGGCGCGAGGCACCTCTTGTCACTCCCGCTGCCTTCCCTCCCCCAATCCCCGCGTCTCTTCTTGCTCCTGCTGAAATCTCGGTCCAGCAACTGGGAGCCGTTGCACCTAGGGAAAGCTTCGTCAGCGGGTGCGCTCTCCCTTTAACGGCTTCCCGCCGCAAACCCATAGAAATCTCGCGTATCTCACCCTTCAGTTGGACATTCACTGCTCTTTGTCTTACACCGGGGCTACTTCCACTTTACTCTCTTCGTTCTTCTCACCTCCCAATGCTGAATCTCTGCGGATTGCTTGGACTCCAAATCGAGTAGGAGTTACTGTGAGTCCTCCATAATAAAAACGATATATCTCGTGGCAATTCGTCGTTGATTCTACCGCTATACTAGGGCATTCCTTCCTCTCAATGACCGACATACTCGGCGCGGACGAAACAATGCGATTATTGTTCACCGGTGCAAGCGTAATTCTACGTTATGACTCGAATTGTTTCTTCGCGCACAAAGCAAACCAGTATTGTAAAAAACAACGGTCCATAATGCTTTAATTAAAAAATGTTTTGCGCTCGAATATATTTTCAAAGACCGTATTAAATTAATGTACATAATTCTGTGACTCAGCGACAAATTTTCTGTGCTATATATTTCTTTAGTTTAAGTTAAATATTGAGGGAAATATAACTTCGCAAGGCGTGAATTAACGCATCGTTATTCTGCACGGGATACCACTTCTTCCTCAAATTCTCGCGTTCGTATAACCGGATAAATACTTGGCAGCAAGTGTAAAGCTGGAAGAGGGAGATAGAGAAAGAGGAATATATTCGTATCGTTTCTTTGCACTTTCACCCATGCGGGTATAACTTGGCATACGCTGCGGCGAAATTCGTTAGATTTTGTGACGCGAACGATTCTCGCGAGGTCGCATTTTAAACTCGAAGTTCTGATGCGTAACGTCGTGAAATTTTTGTCTTTCTTTATTTCGTTTTATCTTGCCTATTTTATATGTAACGTATTACGATGTAAAATTTGAACATTTTAATTTGCTTTCTATTAGAAGATTAAAAGAAAAAAAAATGTATTCAATATGATAATTATTAATATTATTTGATTACTCATAGTCTCCTTAATTTTCTTTCTACAAACATTATTTATTAACGTGCCAGGAACTAATTGGCTTTAATGAGGGCGTAAACTTACTTTTAATAACATAAAATATGTATTTTAAATTTAAAACATTAATTGCCTAACAAATATAATTACTTTCTTCTTCTCCAGTGTGTAATACCGAAATTATGTATTACGCAAAATGAAGGTAAGGTAGAATCGGCTCGTATGAAATATGTAGACCATTTATGCATATTTTAAGGCATCAGAATTTCGCGATGTTAATATCTAACTTCTCTCTTTCTCTCCCGCCTCGTTCGAGATCTCATATGCAACTTGAAGCACCGCATTCACACTGTAAATGCATATTATCAACATAATAATTTGCAGCGAATTTCTCATCTTCGTGAAAGTTATATCATCCACCTAGCGACGCGCGGTTCGGGGAAACATGCGAAATCCTGATTATCAATTCTATGAAATTATGGCAAATTGAAATCAAGCTTCAGAGTAACCGATTCAGCCGTGCAATCGTAGTGCTTTCGATGAGCGCTGCTCACGCGCGCGCTTTCCTTTCCACGTACGCGTGTGTCATACGCCAGGATCAATATCCGGGTGATATCACGCTCGTCATATCGAAACGAAATTGTGAACGAGGATGGATTGGCGAATTCGGATTTTACGTTACAATGGATTGATAATGAAACCATCGAACATTTGCCGATCGAGGCGTACGTGCAATTTCGACCGTGACCGGTACAATATCCAAAATTTTTAAGCAAAAAATTCGTACCGGAACGTTTCGACATTAATTACGACTGGCAAAAATGCGATTAAATTTCACAACGCAATATTCTTTTCAAACAATTGCTATTTGGGGATAAAGCTATAATTGGACAGTAATTCAATTGATGCATTATTGAAACAATACATAATGGGTTACGAAATAATGACCGTTTAATTAATTACGGGGATTTGCGAAAAGCAATTTGATAAAGATATATGTATTTAAAAAAAATGTTGTAATTTTATTATCGTCTTACTACTATTTTTTGGCATTGAATAATGTTATTAAACGCAATTTTTGTTTCACGTAAATACAGTTAAACGAAAGTGGCAATTACGAGAAAGATATACATATAAATAAAATTATTGACTTTGATGAGATTAATATGCTAATTAAAATATTTTTCTCGAATAATAGACAATCAATGAGAAATTTGCGGAATTACGGAAAAACAAATTAGTTAAACGAGCGGTGCAAATCAATTCCCAATGTGATTTACGTGTCAATACATCGCGCGAGCATTCATTGCTCATTCCTATTCCGCGCAGTTATCCTATAAAATACGCCCCGTCATTTCATCCCTATCTTACCTCACTTATTTTCCTCTAAACTGACAACGGACTACCACTAATCTCGACACACTTGGCGAAATTGCCCTCTCGCGCGCATCCCTTCGCGCCCGACCGCGAGCAATGATTTTGATTGAGCGTCTCGCCCTCCCCCTCGCGCCCTTCCGCGTGCGGCATCGTTGCGAGGGCATTAAATCACTGCGTGGGGAAAGAACAAGTCCGACGAGGCCTGACGAATTTTGCCTGTCTTCCGTGAGAAGTTTTCTCCCTCGCTGCGGGAATAATAAAACGACACTCGCTGGTAAAACGAAATAAGTTTCTGCCATCGAAAAGACTTCTCTTGTTCCTTCGCAGTCTGGAACGAGCTGACTTCCGTTGACGTGGAAGTATCGCTCGTCGACCAGGCGCGATTGTCTCAAATTCGATTCTCGTATGATTGACGTGCGTGATGCACGTCGTGCATTTATCGTCGAAACGTTAAAGCGAGACCGATGCCCGCGACTATCTCACGTAGGAATGCGAATATGTATATCCAGCGGGCATTTCGGCATGCAGCCGGTCTTGCAATTACGAAATCCGTTTGATACTGTCATTTTCTTATCGTTTGGGGAACCGTCGGAATCAACGAGAAGCGTTTCGCTGAAAGGGTCCTTTGTGAAACCGCGACTGACCCGCGGCACCCGGTCTCTGTGTTCATGCGTCTGTTCGGCATAACAAAGTAGTAAAAGCCTACATATCGTTCGTGCAATCCGTGTCTTGCCTCTTCTTTCAACCCGTTTCGTTGGACGCGCCGCGACATGACGATACGCTCCACCTCGTTTGTCCGCGAGGCAGGAGAGAGAAGTAGCAAGAAACAGAAAGAGGAATAAGAAAGGCAGCTGGCGGAAATATTTCGACGAATCCCCGGGCACATACGAGACGTTCTTTTTGCGAAAATTCCAGTCCGCGCGCCGTATACTTTGTGAAAACTTGAGAGGCGAGATGGAGAAAACGCTTATACGTGGCGCAACTCCAGCCCGACCGAGCGGCACATGCCATAATACGTGACGCGTGAGCAACACACGGAACGAGTCTCCTGATAGTCACCGCGAAACAAAATGTTCTCACGGTGGAAGCTCATCCAGCGCAATAAACGTATTTGCCTTTCACAATTCGAAAATGAGAAGCGTCGATTTAAAAATGTTCTGACAGATTTTAATGATTGACGACAGACAACAGTATTTATTAAAAACTGAATTCTAGAAATGTCAATAAATAAGGATATATTAATTTTCAAGTTAATTTTACGTAAATTTTAGTTTAAAATTTAATAGTCAGAATAGTAAAAATTTGAAAACATATATGAGAACGTAATTTTATTTTTATTATTTTAAACATGTTAACTTCAAATTTTTTATTAAAAAAAAAATTTGTGAAACAGAAATTTGATTTAATTCAAATAGTTTTAAACGTTATTGAGTTACTTGAAAACTTATTTTAATTGACAATACCTTTTTGATCAATAATTGAATGTTATTTTAAATCGACCTTTTTTTTAATTACGTTATCTAAGGATATAAAAATAATTAATTTAATAATTTAAAAAATTATGTCAAATAAAATTATAAGATAAAATTAAATATTAAAATGTAGCGACATGCACGTTTCAACGAAATACATTTGTTTCAGCATTAATCCTTTTTTTTATCTCTTTTACATTCTTATTAGAACGCGAGTAAAACGTTGAATTTCTAAAGAAATTATCTTAAAATTTTAATTTTTAAATTTGACTTATTCTTTCACGTTTGGCGCATAAGTGAGATAGTCATTAGCGCGAATAATTGTTAGTGCAGATTACAACGGTGTCTCACTTTCGAAATTAATCGCGATAAACCCGATTGGTTTGAAAAATAATTGAATTCCTCGCGACAGGGGATCATTTTGTTTTGCAACCACGGTAAATCAATATCCAGCGAGTAAATTTAAAACGCTATCAAGTTACAATTAACTTGCCGTAGCACTCGAAGGGAAGGTCTTAAATCACCGTGTCGAGTATCGACTATCGACATCTTAGACTGACACTAAGAATCGCACGCTCGCTGAAGGACCGTTTAAAAAGTTACAAACTCATTAGCCCGCGCGCAGTCCGGCTATCCGTGAAGCGAAAAGCTGCTCTCGTCTTTTGTGCGCTTCGGAAGTTGGTGAGGATCGGTAAAGGCAACCGAATCCCATCTTAATAGAACGTCATTTCAGATAAATTGCTGGGAGAGGAGAGGCCGTGGCCTACGAGGTCGCGCTTAAAGGGCCATGGAAATACGTGAGGCGAATTTGGTTACAGCTCTTCCACTCAGGGGGGAACGAAGCCGCGCATTGAGTAGTACTAGTCACCGGCATATCGGTTGTATAACGAGCCATCGCGACGCAATTTCTTCTTTCCAGCGAGACCGATTTTTCGTGGCGGCGGCCGACAGCTATTTTTTTTTTTTAATATTTCATGAATATCTTTTTATTCGAATTAAATAATCGAAAGAGTTAATTTACCACGGACGTGCATTATGAAAGACAATCTATTCTGTCGTAAACTGACATATTACTTGACTGCAAATTTAGAATGGATATTTGTGCATTCTATTTTTACTGATATGATAAATATCATCTCGACAACAGAGAGAATAGTATCTCACTTTATTCAGCACTGAAGTCCTTCCATATTAATAAACCGAGCTACCAAAAGAGTTACGCGAGAGCCAGACAAATGTGACACAGATTCTTATCTATTTAATAGCCTTCGTCTCCGTCGTCATATAGGTTGTAACGAAGATGAAAGTTACATGAGTGTTTTGTCTTTCGGCGGGTAAAGGGAATATCGAAATAACGGTAGCCCGTTGTGGAAACCTGCAAATAACATTTTACAAGTCGCAGTCTGTAAGACGGATTTACATTTAAATTCATTAATTCGATGCCTTTGAGTATCTTTTACCAGCGTAAATAACATTTGGATAATTTAGAGTAACGATAGTCCGCAATATTATTAAGTATTCATCACTGAAACATAGATATTACATTCAATACCAAATATTATTGAATATCAATGACGTTAATTTAATACTGTTTAATACTAATACTAGGTTTAATATATTAATACTCACTACTGACGTTTAGTTTATGTTAATTACGTCGGCCATGCCGTAATTGCTATAGCCAGTTTTGTTTCTCTCGCCTGCCGGTTTTCTACGTAAAAATTAAAGATAAAAAAAAATCATAATGCGCACTCGCACGTTAATGTGCAGATGGAACTCCTTAATTAAATTTACAATATGCGCGTGGATGCAACAACGGAATAAAAAAAAAAAAAAGAGGGGGAGAGGTAAATTTCTACGAAATGTAATGCTTCGAAAGAGTATCACGCGCGTACAAGAGTTAACGCACTTGTGTCGCGAAGTACGTGCGACGCGATGTCGGCGTGTGTCCGCAATGTGAAAACTTAATCGCATTGGAATCCTCGCTCCAGCATCCGTTGCGGGACACGTCGACGTTATCGGCGCGTCCTCGCGCGTACCATTTCCCGGGCGTCCGCGCGCCGATCCGGCGCCAGAAAAATTCGGGCCCGGTCGTTAAGCTGCGGTCGCAAATGCATTTAAGCATTCGCCCGTTGTTCAAGATCCCATTGAGCGCCGTGTCAATATAAATGTAAATGTCATTGGGAGCCGTGCGAGCGCATACATTGACGGTCTCTGGAGGACGATTGCTCGCGGAGAATATTGCAGATGCCCGTATGGGACGTCCACCGCAATTGAATTGCCCTTCGGATTGGAACGTATAGAAATGTGTACGGTCGACACTTTGTTTCGCGTATCGATCGTTCACGACCATCGGGATCCGCAGCGGCGAACGCTCTCTCGCTACGTCGAAGTGCGCGCTCCAATTGATCCGCGCGTTGCGCTACGCCGCCCGGCGTTTTACTGCGCTGGAGATTTGCAGATCGCGAATTAGTGTACGTCGACACGTTTCGCTGCGACCTTTCGACAGGCGCGACGGCATCGATAACTCGATTTAGCCGCGTCCACGCCCGTCGTCCCTCACGTTTCTAGAAAATCACATCGCGTTTACGCGCATTACGATAATTAAAAACCTAGACAGGATTGACGAGCGCCGAAACGCATCTGGGGGTTTAAAAATCGCGCTCGCTGTTGTTCGAATAACGTTTACCATTGCCTTCGAGTTTGGATTTCGAATAGAATATGAAAAACGAGGTATACGGAACTACCAAATAATATTACGACCGTAAACAATATTATTACGTATTATTTATTTAACTGTTTATCCGTATTCCGTACGTCTGTTGGAACAATAAACTGTAAATTTGTAAAACTTAATTTCGCAACCCGATGTCGGCTACAAATCTCCGCGATCGCGCGCGCCCAGTCTGCGCGGTGCGGTTTTTCTCGCGTTATCAGTAATTAAAAAGGGCGAGAATAGAGTAAAATGAAAAATATGGCGCAAGTGGCAGTCGTGAAATATGAAAGCTGCTTGAGCCGCGCTTTTTTCCACCCCGGCCGGCGCTTATCTACAGCTTTATGAGCGTTATTCGATTTTCGTGCGTGCATTGTTCACCGCGGAGCACCGGAAACAAAGCGTTATCTTTAAGCCGAAACAATGTTCCTCTCTCAATCTGCGCATGAAATAACCGGTTGCAGCGATCCGCTAGAATCGCCATCATCGATCACGTATGTGATGTATGCCCCGATATCGACAGCGAATCTCTTTTTAACACAGACGAATGATCCTCGCTGCGAGGCCGGAGAATTTTTTTTTTTTTTTTTTGCAGATTTTTGCGCGTAGTATTTGTCGGTTGATACTCGCGCATCATGAAATCGAGCGTGGCATCCGATTTAAATGTATCGATTTTACCGATAGCCTTCAGATGTAACGCGATGCTTAGGTCGCAGACACGGAATACGTGAATACTTCGAACCTGCTGCTAAGCCCCGAGCTATTTGTATCTCGTCCTCGCGGGAACGAAGTTAACCGTTGCCTGTTGTATTAGACGTATTAAGTAGACCGTCTTCTCTCAATTGGGCAATATAATTTAACGTTGTACTGACGACAAAGTTATCCAACGTGTAATATTGTCGATGTCAAACGTTATATTCGCGATAGCTTTAGGCATAAAAATTAAATTAAAAAATATTAAAAGATAAAAAGAAAAGAAAAAAAAAAGATGTCATCGTTTATGCGGTTGCAGAACCTTTAATCATATCGAGAATAATGAACGTAGCGCTTTTCATAAATAATAATTATAAATAAAGCCCGCGCTCGATATCGGAAAATATACGACACATATTGCCATCAAAATATATGAGAATGGATAAACCACATTTTTCGCGTAATCCGTCAAAATATGATCAAATGGACAAAGCTGCGTTAAATACTGGTTTTAATTATTTCAGACGGTATTAATGAAATCTCATATAGGAAATACAAACAGATTATTAATAGTTGACACCGGTAAAATTATTGGAATGACCATTATACACATTAAAACGCAACCATCATAATATTATTACGTTATTATTTTTGGGACATGTTAATTATCCTTTTTTTTCATATTATTTTTTAATATTATTTACGCAAAAGAGGATAAAGATGGGATAAAATATGAATATATTCTGTAGAAGCTGAAACTTTCTAAAACCGTACACGTTGATTTAATAATTGTCGCGCATTAATAGTTTCTTATAATATACATATATTTCGAACAAAAGAGTGAAAGACGCCCGAATTAATCAAGAATAAATTAATCAATGGCAGCTCGGCGTATATGCGGCCATTCACACGCATACAAAATACACCGCATAACGGTTTAAGAAAGATATTAATTCATAAATCACGCAGTAAAAAGAGACCGAAATTATTCCCTTAAGGAGCAGGTAGTCAAGTTGATTTACGGGTTTCCATGAATCACCCGACGAGCGCCCGCCCGAGCTTCTCTCGTTAGTAAAAAAAAAAAAAATGAAGAGCGCGCACGCTGTTAACGCGGCCGGGAGAGAATTCGAGACACTCCGTTTCATGCGCTCGGAAGAACGCGGAATATTTGGCGAGCCGTGCAAAAAGAATGCACGACTGGCGGGCAGAGCTGCTCTGGGTGTTACGCGAAAAGTTCGCGTTTGCAGCTTGCACGCATCTTCGTCGCTATTAACATTTCATCTGACGAAGAAACAGGCTTGCAACGGGCTACACGCCCGCGTCTAGATAAGGGGATACGCGCGTGCTGGTACGTGTTCGGGATGAGAGAGGAGCATGCCACGACTCAAGAAATACCTTCCGCCTCCTTACTCTTCCTCGGGGCTGGCGTGCACCGAGTCTGTTCACGAGATTCTGCGGGTACGCAAGTTGCCGCAAGGGGCTTCCTTCACCACCAAGTTGGAAACTTATGCTGACTCTGGGCCAAACGGCCGTGCCGAGTAAAGAGAGTAAAAGGGAGACGATACTTTGACATATATTTTATTTAGCTCGCCAAGACGTAGTTTATGAAAGAAAGTAGGTACCGGAATTATTCTGCAGAGACAGCGTCGTAATGAGCATTTTATTGAATTCAAAGAAACAGCAATTAACATGTCATTTACTCCATTACTTCTCCTTTTGCACGGAGAATTTTTTTTCTCTCCCCTTCACCCTTCACGTTAAAGTTTAATAATACCGTAAGATATTAGTTAAGGAATCAAAATGACTGAAACGAAATTAAAGTGACGATAGAGAGCAGTAATTATAAATTCAGATCAATTCCGAGATTTAAAACTCGATAATTAATTTCCTTGATTACATTTCTGTGATATTGATATAATTTTTTACAGAACATTTAGTTATTAATTATAATCATACACCGATGTGATTTACATCTCTTTCTGCGATCTACGTTTTTTGCGCGTTAAATAAAATATGAATTAATTTTTTCTAAAGTCAAAATTCGCAGATGCAAAATGAAGTCTCTAATATACCAAGTCGATACCTTGTAAATTCTATGACTACGAAATTGTAGGGAGGTTGAGAGGCTTTAGAAACTTGCCCCTAGCCCGAAGCGAACTATGCTCCGCTGCGGATAAGGGCACATTACTTTGATTCATCTATTATTTAATGGGGACGCAAAAAGTTGGGAAAAAAAGGGAGGGAAGAAAGGACGGTAAGTTTAGGACAGGGCATAACCATTTTCGCTCCTTTACGATGGCCCCGCTTAATTTGCTGCGCGATTGCCACTTCCGCGCTTTCGCAGATGAAGACAGCTCCAAGATCCAATTTTACCTAGTTTTTCAACCTGTCGGTACCTCGGAGTTAGTGCCTTTTATTCCTGCAGATCTTATCCTTTCCCTTTCTACTGTACCGTGTTCCGTGATCCCATTGCTCTTCACCTTCCTGGCCATCCTCCACTCGGTCTTCGCGTTACTTCTGTTCGCAACTTGCTCCTCTCTCTTTACGCCCCTTTCCCTCCCCCACCCCGACTCGAGAGAAAGATCCAGGTAGTGTATAAAGAGAAAAGGATTAACATGGTTGAGTGTAAAATTAAATTTATTCCTCTGCAGATTTTCGTAATATCCTTAACCTCTCAAGATTCGTATATCTTTGCAGCCATTGCGAATCCGCGCGACTTTGACGTATTTTCCAATAACTGAAGAAGATATTAATTAAATTTAAAAGCTGAATACGAAGCGCAATTAGCGGAACTCTAAGGCGTACGGAATTATCGAAGGTTATTTTGAGTTTATAATTGTAAGCAAAGACATCATTAAAATAAAAGGAATTGTTTTGTACTTTCTGCCCGGACGTTAGGTGAGGAAGGATATGATTTTAGTTTTCAAGCTTAGTTTTACCCATTTTTATTAATTAATTAATTAATTAAAGTTTTAACGGGGCAGATATTCGCGTGTTTAATATGCGATGCGCGCGAGCTCAACATTTTGCCTCTCCGGCCTTTGCCTTTTTAATTCTCTGTTGAATTTTATCTCAGTTGTTACGATCCCGCCGCTTGAATTAGTTAAACAGCCTATCGGAAAAGTGGCGACAGACCGGAACGAACCAACTTGGGTAAAACACTCCTCTGGGTGTATAAAGCTGTATTAGGCGTCGTATCTTACTTCGTCGTGCAACTTCCTAGTGTCGCTTGGAGACCCAATCCTTCGGGGATTTACATGCGGTCGAGAACCATTGAGCGGGACAAAGTGAATAATCAATGTGCACAAAATTATGTTACATACTTGTGGCTTTCATTATTCTCGCGAAGAATCAGTGTTCCGCAAGCTTGCCGCGTTCGAGAAAATGCGCGAGAAGCGAGCAAATATTACTGTCATACGTAACAATGCTGTCATACGCGTTTTGAACAATGAAGTTTACCCACCCAAAAATATTCCGCATTCATATGCAGCGAATTAATGCTCATCATAAAATCATCGGGTTAAAAAAGACATACCGTCTACTTTTACCTTTCATTGTCTTATGCTTCCATTAATTTTAATTAATAATTATCAATTTAAAATATTATATTATAGAAATATGAGAAAAATTGCCGTGAATGTTAATAACACGCTTGTGACGAATACGATTTTACAAAAATTAACGGAAGACAATATTTTATAGAAGCAAAACGAATAAAATACAATGCAAAGAAAGTAACAATAATTTGGTGACGTGTCTCGATTTTTCAACCCAGATTCATTATTCTTTCTTGCAACTTCCTACCTTTTTTTTTCAACGTTCTTTCTGGTATTCCGCTTTCTTGATAAATAGTTCCTAGCAGTTTGACCTTTCAATGTGAATTCACGAGAAAAGACAAATCGATTCCGTTCCCCAGTGACCCGATCGTCTGTAACAAATATTACATCGTTCGATAAGCGTCTACACCGCTTTTGCGATTCTTCCCCGTTTTTTAGAGTAATAAAGAGTCGCGCAATATTAACTATCTCGACGTCGTACGTACTTTATTCAATCGATGAACGGTTGATCGTTATTCAAACTCAAGACGGAGTAGCAACGTCACGCGCAGCGTATAAAATTTTTTTTCCCATGCGCTCGCAACTTTTTTTCCTGCCGGCTCTGCATACAATGTTATCCCGCGGCTGTGTTACATTGCCACGTAAAGCGCGGGTTACGTTTCACGGAGCTTACGTGGCGGAACGTAAAGTAAATACCGCAGGCTTGAATGGTCTGAACTGCGTAAGCCGGGGGTGGAATACCGGTGCTAGCGAGCACGTATGTATCTACGTCACTATCACGATGAAAGGCTGAGGCTCCGAAAAGCTGTCTCCTGATTGCGCGTAACCGCGCCCGGCGCCAAGATTGGTCCATTAATCTTAACACAGACGCACGCGATATCGCAGTTTCATGAAGAGGCTGCGTCCTGTATAAATGCCGCTCAAAACATCGACGGTACCGCGCGGAAAATACAGTAATACAGTTGCGCAATTGCACAATGGTTGCACCGGTGTCAAACGAGAAAAAGAGAGAAATGGGGCAAAGAAAAAAAAAAAGAAAAAAAGAATGGCTCGTATGCGAGCTCCAACAATGAAACCTTCCTTAGCAGTACACCGTTAGCGAAGCTCGAATGGAACAACGGTCGTGGTCAATGGACGGAATTCAGTTATCCAAGTTTGAACGTAACAAAAAAAGTTGAAAACCCACTGGTACCAAAAGAAAAGAATTATAACAAAAGTATTATAAGGAATACTGTAAAAGAGAGCTGTAGTTGTTTTCGTGATTTCTCTCGCGCGGTTAACATCGAATCAATTAAAAAAAATTTTTATTTGCGACACGTTACAAGAGTGTCAAAATATAAGTGATACTTATAGGCTTAGCATAAAACTTATAGACTTAAAATATCCACGGATTAAAAAAAATATAGAGGTATCCACCTCGTAATTAATTCTCTGATAGATTTGTCTGAAAATTAAATCTTTATCGTAAAGTAGAAATTGCCATACATTTTTTTTTTTTACCCAAAGTCAAATAAAACATTTCAATAAATTTATGACCGTTACTAATTTATTGTGCGCCGCGTAATTATTCACAGTGCTCGCAAGTGTAATTTCACTTAAATTTTCACTCATGTGAGCAAAAGACACAAAACATGCGTATATATTGGCTTTTACAAATTTACATTTCCCTCGTGTAATCTACTACTCTCGTGCTCATAATGCAAGTAATTTTACTCTCTGTCATCTGCGAATGTAATTATCCTCAAGTTGCTCCGTGGCTCGCATTTATGAGACGCACGAAGTTATATAACTATTGGGGAAGCACCGTCACTGAACATCGTTAAACTCGCGACAAACGGTTGTCATAATCTCCAAGTTTAGATAGTTTCGTCACCTCGAATTCGCTGGAAAATATCATAACGTTATCACGCGTTACCATCCACAAATTTTGTGACGAGTCATATATGCATTGACCTACATTGCAAATATACAACGTAATATGTATACGTAAAGTTTTTTTTTTTTTTTTTTTTGGGGTCAAGCTATAAAATTTTTAAAAGAATATGTAACCAAGCAGTCGTTCTAAATGTTTTAAAGAAACGGATGGAAATACAAAACACGATAAAAATTTTTACACTGTCGCAAAGAGATTCGAAATATCGGTTTTGGACAGTAATTTTTATTACATTTATTCGTTATTCCGATGCCAGTTTTGTAAGTTTAAAATGCAAAAAACAATAAATAGAAAATATTTTAATTTAGCATATACTTTTTTTTTTTACTGAGAATAAAACTTTTAATAGAAAAAATCTCATTTAAAAAAATTCGTCTTTAAGACCCGAGTAGAAATTGAGCCTAACCGTTATCTAATTACTAAAACTGAGCGCGCGTACTAACTTATGTTAACGCGCATTCGACTGTAGAGTCCACCGGCCGCCGGACCCGCCGGCCACCTCGCACCGCTCTTAAGCCGTGAGCACGTGCGTGTGTTTATATCGGCCGGCGGCCACCATGCTGTACGGTCCGCGTGGCAAGAGTCTCGCGGGCAGCGGGCCCGGCGGTCAACGACCGCGGTAGTCTACTACGCGCGTAGGGATAGGTCAACACGCGTAGTAGACTAGTACGCGGCGAAAAGTATAAGTAACGACTGGACTCTAGCTAGATAATCACTAAATGACAAATACTTTCTTACAAATTATGACTACGACCAAGCCTGTCACTAGCTAAGGAATATATTTAATCCTCGCGATCTAATCACCAGCTGCAATATTAGAAGAGTTAGACGAGTTTCCACTCGGGTAATAAATTTTATAGCTATGTCCAAATTATAATTAATATAGAAATTAATGATTACCACAATTGTCAACATGCATTTATTTAATAAATAAATCTGTTTTACTTCAGATTATGATGCAATATTGTAATTCGTTTTTATTAGAGATAGGTTTAATTTAGCCGCGTGAAAAGTTAAATTCGTTTTTCCAGTTACATGAAAAAGAATCGGGCATTTCAACACAACGCGTTGTAATTTTACACTAGCCGGGACTGTGCTTGTGTCACCACCACAGTCATTTGAAATTTTATCTTCGTATGGCACAGCGGCCGATTGTAGGACTGCCGAATGGATGATGAAACCGTATCGAGTTTCGAAACTTTTAATCTTCGGTTAACAAATTTTGTACTATATTGCAAATTTTTCAGCAAGATTGTTTATTTTTTCTATCAAGCTAGAATTAGAATAATTAAATTTAACAATCAAGCTATTTATCAGTCACAAAAAAATTTTTTATTATTTTAAGTTTTTAATCGAATTTACTACTAGTAATTATTGAAATTAACAATTCTTGCAGCTATTATTTATTTTATGAATGTAACTTGGAGATCTTTCGCATAACAAATTAATGTATTCTTAACGTCGTTGTGTTTTATACGATAGAAAAAATATATTTTTTATAAGTCTTATAAGTTGTGCTTCGAAGTGACACACGTCACTTGTGAACGGCGTAAACGATGTTCCTGGCGACGTATGCCCGTGTTCATCGCATGTCACATGTCATTTTGATGCACCATCTCGCATATAAATCTATGAAACTATTCCAAAATGACATATTGCGAACGAAATATTGCTAATATGTTGTTTTATCTCGCCAGCGTGGCAATTTGCAACGGTACGAGTACTATCAATTGTCCCAGGTTGGCCGTCAATTTTTTTGAATACATTTTGTTATATATGGAAAATCGATGAGTATTAAATTACATTCTTGGATACTAGAATGGACAGTGCACCTAAAACTTATATCTTTCACGTTTGCACGTGCGTTTGCGTAACGAAATGATATAAATAAAAGCTCTTTCAGCTCGCAATATTTGTTTGTTATTTTATACATAGAATGTAAAAGAAAATTAAACGGTATTTCTCGAGTTCGTAAATAAATATTCTAGAATAAATGTAATATAGATAGTGCAGTTATCGTCGAGAGCAGGTATTCTCTGCATCAGAATATTTCGTCTATTAATTGAGCTCACGAGTAATATCAGAGTACTCGAAATCGCAGGCTCGATTTAATGGATTTCGATTAAACTGATTCGCGAACGTTTTTGATCTAATCGGATTTTCGATATGTTTTAACGTTGGCATGCTCTACGATTTCTAGGTACTGTTCTGCTGTTGATATAACGCTGTTATGACAATCCCGTGCAAACAATCGACGCTTACAAAAATTAATTTACTCTCGCCGATATCCGAAAAATAAATTAAATATGCAAGTATTTTCTGATACTACGGTAACCGAGTGAGAAATCTCGAACGAAAGTTTAACAGTTGAATAAATTCAGCTCCCTAAAATAGTGCAGCTTGAATTTTTGCCCAGCCAGCCTATTGATTTTTCTAACGACTCTTTTACTATCTTGTGTTGCAGGGCGGCAAGCGAGGAATCTATTAGTGGGACAGACATCGGGTCATCATCACGGTACGCAGGATGCATCATTATCGGACAGTTACAATAACAGTGAGTGACCATACGTTGACGAGCGCAATCCAACTGGAAATCACTAGCAAAAGCCACCAGATCCCGTGGGATGTTGCGGCAATGCACTCGATGTCGAAAATCGGACTCGCGTGGCTGCACGGTTGCGAGTGTCAACCGGGACGGAGCATTATCGTCCTTGTTGTTTGCGTTAAAGGCCAAAATAAACTACGAAACACCAAAGCGCTTTCGCGTTACGTTAACGATTGTTGCACGTATGTAGGACGCGCGTGTGTGTCGACGGATATCGTACGTGAAGTCGCGAGTACCTCGCGAAATGGGCCATTTCGCGCCTCGGCATATCCGCCTGCTTGTAAAATAACTTTCCCTCTTCTCTCCGCCGCGTGCGATTCGATTCTTTCCCGCGCCCGCCAATCTCTCGAGCTCTTTTCGATATTATACCGCGACGATAAACCGACGACGGGCTTATCGCCGTATCGGCCGCGCAGATTGTTTTATATGTATAATCTCTATTGAAAATAATCCCGTAGCTCGCGAACGACGTCGCCTAGCGATGGATTTTTATGCTCATTTTTTGTGTCACGTATCGATCATTACGAAACGGTGAACGCGAACGAGTTATTTTTCGTTGAGTCGCATGGCTACATAATGCAGGCAACAAGGCCTCCATTGTTCGATGGATAGCGCACGTCAAACGTTGGTGAAGTAATAAAAAGCGATATCTGTGTTGCAGCCGTATTAATTTTACGAGTTCCGTTACTGTGTAATAAAGAGTGACATATGCGTAATTATTTAGAGCAAGGCAATCTTCCCTTATTGTATATGCAAAACGCGACTGAATTACACTTTTATTCGAAAAACGACACTTCGATTTCCTGCTATTTTCTTATACCGCTAAAACACATTATTAATTCAGTCTGTTATTTGACGCTATTACTGATCATTTTGAGCTTCAAAATTTACCTAGCGTTTATCTTCTCACGTTTACTTTTTAAATAAAAATAGATGAACTTATTGTTAATGAGGTCAATTTCCCATGATAGTTTTGTTTTTACGGTAATGCAGCCG
This sequence comes from Cardiocondyla obscurior, assembly GCF_019399895.1. Classification (NCBI taxonomy): domain Eukaryota; kingdom Metazoa; phylum Arthropoda; class Insecta; order Hymenoptera; family Formicidae; genus Cardiocondyla; species Cardiocondyla obscurior. Next base: position 10,133,276 of record NC_091864.1, on the reverse strand, counting down.
TTCAAATATTAAATGTACACTAACTTCTACTAGAAGTATTGTACCTTTTATCAATGGTTACTAAAAACGAAAAACCACGGGTTATTTTGCAAATATAGCTCACATATTGAATGACGAGAATATCTCAGTTTTTTGTTTTACTTGACATAAGTTTTTAATATGATAAATGTAACGCAATTTCTATGTGTTTTCTTTGACACCAACTCAATTAACAAAAATATTTTATGTAAACTTTTTTTTTATAATTAGCAATAAAAATTTTTATAATTTATTTTATAAATTAAAAGTAATTTCTTTCATTTTTGTTCCAACTTAAATAACCCAGTATATGTGTTACCGTTAGATATCCGAGAGGCAGGCGGATAGCGTCGGCTCAACGAATAGTCGTCAAGTTCCGTCGTCAGATAAAAATATATCTGCCGCGTCACAAAAGTCGGATAAAATCTCGCTCAGCTTCACCACATCTCATTCATCTATCCTCCTCACCCATCCGTTTCGCCAGCCTCAGTTTTCAACATTTTCGTCTCCCTCGTCAAGGTTTTGACTTTTTTTTTTTTTTTTCTCTCGAAAATCCGCGATGGAGCTTGCACACGGCGAAGAGAAGTTTCGGTATGCAATGGCCCTTTCTAAGTGCCTCCCCCCGACCTCCGTCGCTGTCCCTTCTATTTGCTCGTTCCTTACCGATCGATATCGTCCGTGATTCCAAAGCCGGGCTTTCGCGACGAAACGGAGGTAAGACGTAACGTCGGTGTTCCACGGAACACGCGCGAATCATTCGTCACAATGGTGACGTGCCGCCGTTCGGCTTGCCACCCCCTCGTGCTGTTCCCGCAATTTCTCCCGATCCCGAGAAGAGAAGTCTATCGGTACGCGCGCGTTCGACGTTTCCTTCCTTCCTGTCTTCCTTCCTTCCTTCCTTCCTTCCTTTTCTCCTTTGCTGCCCGCCTTCCCGTCCGATTTCCCGCTTCACCTGTTTCCCAGGCGAAGAGAATTCCCCCTTCGCCCAAAACGCGATCTCTCGCCGTCGTGTGCGCCGAGACTAATCGGTAACATGGGCACTCGGGAAATCTTACGATCTGACCAATTTCCCGGGAAAAGGAACGACAACTCTCGCCCCAGGCGGTACCGACGTCCTTCGCGACGTTAATTTGCGATGCTTCGCTTACGTAGATTTCTCGCGAGATTTTTAATATAAGTACTCTTTGCGACGCAATCACCTGCTCTCGTGACAAAGTGGTGGCTAGTAATAGTGGTATTCGCAGGCAAACTCCGTAAAATCGAGTGCAAATTCGACATACCGGATTAATTTAGATCCTAATAAGAACAATGTAATTTAATTAAGAACAACAATAAAGTCATGCGAGAGCCTTACTGCTATTTAAAGTTCTGTGCTTATCACTATGCCAAAGTTAAAAAAGTTGAAATAAAGATTACGTCTAAAACTATTTAAAAAAAATTGTTAATTTTAAATATTAATATGCTTCAAAATCATTTAATAAAAAAAAAAAAAAAAAAAAGATTGCTTGCCACGATATGTGTCGTCCAGCTCCGTTTGACTTTAAACGGAGAGCGCGTCCCGTGGCGTTTCTATAACTTTGCGACTTAAAGCTCTTACCTGCTACGAAATTTCACTTCTCGTTTCTTTCGACGTAACAGCATACAATTAATTGCTAAAATTTTATCGCATTTTGCTTCGACACTTTGTCGCGACGTAAATGATAACGAGGACAGTGGAAACATCGAGATAATTTCGTGTAGCTGCATTATCGGATTTCAACCCAGGGTAAAGCGAATTCACTTTACAGTGCATGACCCAAAAAAGTTTTAATCATATCGCATTAATAACGTAAACTAATCAGGCACCAGTTAGACTGTTAATTAACTGTCTCGACTGTACGACGGATGATGAATAATTTAATGTTTACGGTTCGTTTGCACCCTAATCAACCGAGTCGCCTGCGTTAAGCGGGCAATGTGGGGAAGTTGGGGCTGTTTAGATAAACCGAGGAGATGACATTATTTGGAGAGAAGTTTACTCGTCGTAAGACAATCAGATTCGTAACTAGACCTCGCGCTGTGAATAAGAGCTGAATAAGATCCGGCTGTAATTTGCGGAAATGAACCGATTGTCATCTCGCTGATGTGCATGCAGCGAATGGCGATGTAAGCCGCAGAATAAACATGCCCACGGATAGAGTTTCAACCTATCAGCGTAATTATTAACAATATTGACAAATTCTAAATGCAACGGAACTTCACAAAGACCAAACTTTAATCACAATTATTAAATAAGGTGGATTGATAAAGCGCTTAACTTCTTTCTTTTTTTTTTTTTTTTTTTTTTTTTTAACTTGTCCTGACCACTTTGCAATTTGGTAATCAAAGGAAGCCTGCGTGTGCAATATGTTTCAAATCGATCATATTGATTGAATATTGTGAGAATATTAACACGTGCGCATAATTATTTTATATTAATGAGAAATGTTACAGATTATTGTATTATAATAATACAAATGCGAGCTCGTATTAACGTAGCCGTATATATAAAAATCGATACTAATTTATATCATAATCTGCATTACGATCGTGCGGTAATAACATACGTTGCGTTGCAGAGCATGCACGCGACGCAAAACTTTGAATAACTCTAAACCGTGAGCCGGGGCGTACCGTATTGCAAGTAATATTTGTCCTCGTTAAGAGACAAAATCAAAGGCGATAAGGGAATAAGGGACGGAGTTAGACCGAGTATAAGAAGACCGTGCTTGAATCTTAAACTAACCGGCACGACTACCGGCACATTTCGGAGACGAAGTGCTCGGGCGCGGGCATGAATATGAATGAGCCCGCAGGGTGATATTCTGAAGTGCGAAATAAAATAATTTCCTTCACCGTAGCTCTCGCGACCTGGTGTTGCCGCGGAATATGCACGAGGCAGGTGTGGGCGTCATTGGGAGATGCGCTGGAGGCGAAAGACGAGCGTGGGAATAAAGTACCACGAGTGAACGAACGTAGAGGTGGAGAGAAACGCGTAAGATCCACGAGCCCGGTTCTTTATCGCCACGGCGAGTCGCTTCTCTCTCCTGCGTTTCTACGGGCGCGATATTCCGTTTGTCGAAATTTCCGACGGTGGCGGTTTCGAAGCGAGGTAGATGCCGCACGGCAAACGAGATGCGAGGCGACGGGAAGTACGCCTGCGAGTAGTGAATAGTTAGTAAACGTTAAGTAACCGGCGCTGTATCGACCTGCCAAGTGTGTGCATATCGGATTTCGGGCGACGGCGACGGAGACGGCGGCGGCGGCAACCCTGAGGCACAATTCAACGAGATATTACATTTAAACGAGACTTTATTTACTCAGCCGACTGCGTTACTCTTGCGCCGAGGTAGGTACGCGCTCCCTTCCCCAACCCCGTCATCTTTTCTCTTACTACGCGCTTCCGTACCAGACGACACTTCCTGCGGCTATTATCCAGCGTGTCGCCCGTTCCCGCGCAGTTATTCCACCTACAAATCGCTACCAGATGGGGAAAATTGAATTAGTCAGGGCCACACTTGTAATTATAGCCTGGCCACCCATCTCGGCCGCCTCCACCACGGTCTTACCACTGGTCTAAGCTATCTCGCTCTTACTACTTCCGTCCGACTTACCGCGCACGTACGGGACCGCGCCGGTAATAGCAGTAATTTTTCCGACGTTAATTTCATGCAAAACTTCCCAGCTTCGGTCGTCTACGTCGCGGTCGTTTTCTCCCTTTCTCCCTCCCTTTTTTTTTTTTTTTCCTTTTTGTTCTTTTGTACTTTGAGAGCAAAGTGAATCTGCACGCGCGCCAACCGGAGGTGGCAGAATTGGGACGGGAATATTAGAAATATTGGCCGAGTATATTTTTCGCCTGAGTCAGCCCACCCCCGACGTCTCCGAGGGGTGGCTCCGCGTATATATGTCACACGGCACCCTTAGTGGTTCCCAGTCGTGCCTCTGGAGTGCTTTTAAAAATAATGAAGATCACTTTCTCCGCCTGTTATTTTCTTTTTATCCCAACCTCTCTGCTTCGTCGAGCTTCCCTTTATTGCCTGATTTATCGCTCGACGTTGCGAGTGTTAATATATTTTCCGTGGGATTAAATCCTGAAATATGACGACTTCGAAACCGAGGCTGCTTACAGTTTCTGCGAGAATGTAGAATTCGTGAGAAAATGACTAATAGCGCGCCGCTGAAACGGAGATATCTAAAACTTTCCTCCACGATAAATAGAGACGAGATAAAGGATCCGTTAATTTATAGAATTTTTTAATATTTCAACGCGAGTTTCTCTGTCGCACGCCCTCTCTTTTTTATTTATTTTTTTCTCTCTGTCATTAGATTGCACACTAAGAAATATGATGGGAAAATTTAATGACGTTGTTTTTCTTCTTATATACACCGGTCTCTTTATCTCCTCTTCGTTTACACAATTTTCAGCCTCTCTTTTGAAACGTTGTAATTACAGCCGCTATTTTAGCTTACTAATGTCCGAGGAAAGGGAGTTTATTATTCGAGAGAGACAGAGAAAGTAAAGAAATTTGCAGAACTTTGAAATTTCGCAATATAATTCTGTATTGATGATTAAACAGTAATTATTTCCTATCCTTAATTTTTAGACCGTGAGCTAAAGCAATCTGAGTTCAAGATCCTCGCCGATCTCTACGTTTAATATAGAAATGTTCACGTCGTGTTTACCGCTTGGTACATAATACTTGTCATGGAAAGAGCCGGAAGAACAACAATGCTTGCACTGAGAGGAAACTCATGACTTTCATAAGTCTTTGTGCGTTTTCCGAGCGAGCTACCCGAGCACGGGCTGGCAACTTGTTAAAATTCCATCGTGATTTCCGCGCGAAGCTGCGAAGGTAGAAGCACGTCGAAAGAAACGATGCCAGCGCCCGGATAATCTCGTGGCACAGATTATTGAGCACGTTTCGCACAAGTCCTCTTTTCCGTTTACTTCAGTAAACCAATAAACTCTAACTTCATTTCAGGTAAATCCCTACGAGTTTCATGTTCGAACCATTCGATCGGCGAAGATTTTCTTATCTGAAAGGCTTGTTGAAGCGCACAAATCGACCGCGTTGATGCGAATACATTTGTATTTTTGTTCAAACGACAACGCGAAGACATAACATTTTATATCTAACTACTTTTTTTTCTTTTTTTTTTTAATGCAGTTTATCTATTTAAAAAAAAATTTTATAGAATGCGAATAAAGACAGTCATATCTTATGTACGATTGTAAATGTAAATTCTAAAATAGTTTATTTCAACAATAGTTATTCCGATGATTACTCCCTCTCCTATTCCTCGCGATGAGATTGCAATCAAACCGATGATAGTTATAGTTTTTGTTCAGCCGTCGCATCTTTCGTCGCTGAAAACCTACATTCACCGTGGATTTCATTGAAATAGTTTGCAGTAAAAGTTTATTATTCCCAATTGAAGAGCTCTCCATCGGGTAGGTTCGTATGAACGTCATGCACCTTTAACCGTTTTACGAATATCGCGCATTTTCAACAGACGGGGCGGAGGAGAAAAAGAGGGAAATTTCTCCCTTTTTCTCCCTGTCCTGACAAACGTCTACAATAGCGCATAGAACAATCGGCAATGTTATCTCGCGTAAGATCTTGCTTGATCGAAATACCTAGCGGAAATGGCCGGTCCGACTGTTAACTTCTTCCCGACGAAATAGTCGCGCTCGATTCTCGCCCGGCACCCTTGTCGCAGTTCGCTGCAAAATGCAGATACACCCGGCAGCCGAAAAGCGAGGCGCAGTTTGGAAATGAAATTTCGTGGAAATTTATGATAGTTTGCACAATAAAAGTTACCGTAGCTATCCGCGCAATCGTATCCCATGATAGAACCGCGGTATAACGCGCGTATATATATATAAAACGGAATATTCGTTTTACACTCTACACGTCGGATTATACGATATGCTGCGATAAAAATATACGATGGAATAACAAACGCAAATCAGAACGGCGTCGTTATTAATGTAAACCATGTAACTGTGTTTAATTCTGAGTCCACCGCAGATACCATTCGCAATTTATTAAACTAATACGTGCTTTGAAGGGCACGTTTGTACGATAAAGTAAATTTAAAAAAATTCTTGTTTACCTTTCAGCGATAATTTTCTGGCTAAAACCGTTTTATTGAAAATTTGAAAAAAATGTTCCGTCACGAACGGTAATCATTATTGCATAAGGGATGGCGATATGACAACAAAAAACAGAGGTAGACAAAGTGAAGCAGGAACTTAATGAGAAACCATTGAATCACCTTTGGCACCGTCGAACGCTATTGCGGTTTCCGGCGCGGTTAAAGGTGATGAAGTGTACTAAGAAAACACCGAAGTGCGCTGTGGAAACGTGGATAGACAGACGCAGGAGCGGTTTGCCTCTGAGGCAAGAAGCGTGACCCTTAATTTCGTTTCTCGTTAAATCGTTCTTTAACGAGAAAATAAGGCCGTCTTTGAGACGGAACTCTTGAAAGTTACGATTTCCCTGGCGGTATGCACGGTAATGTCGAGCGGGATGAGACATAAATGTCGTAGATTAAAACTGACGTTCGCTTTACCACGGTTGTCACGGGTAGAACTTCGAATTGTACATATTATATAATTTGTCGAGAAGCCTAGCATTTTTCTCGGTTTCGAAAAACGCTCTTAAGATACTTAAATCTTTTACTATTTTTAACGAGATAAATTCGTTTGACGATTTACCTCGTTAAGCGTTTTGTTAGATTGTATTTGCACGACGGTTAAAGTGACAGGTATTTTAAGACGAGTCAGTATAGGACATAGCTCCGGCATGTTTTACGAGTTATTGTCGTATCCGTTTAGATAATACGTGACAAGAGCTCACGTTAAATACCTATTCCAAAACTGTTCGCAAGTACGTGCGACGGCAGAAATTCATATTCATTAACTGCGGACTGTTATGCACGAAATTCACGGTATATCTAGTATGTAATGTATTGTGTCTTTCGAGCGGAGCCGAGTCATGTTATTAAGCACCTCGTGCATACCGACACATGGGCTTACCTTAATCAAAGCTTGTTAATCAGTTTGATAACGACTTTCCGAGGACGTGCTTGCGAATTCCAACAGTTTCACTCGATTCTGACTCCCATTATCATTAACACGTTGAACACTCTGACGGCCATTATGACAGCAGCATGTCTCGTTGACGCTTGCATAAAATTTAACGCTGTATTGCCGATAAAATTACAACGGACGTATTTATTTTAACTGTATAGTTGAAACAAACTGCATAAAAGTTAAAATCTGCGAGAGTTTAAATATTCATCGAATCAACATGAAATAGCATTTCTCAATAATGATTATACAAGACGTAAGAATTTTAGGCTACATTAAAAGTTTCCAGCCTCATCTTCCGATGTACAATATAAAAACTCTCATCTCAACACTTTAGGAAAAGTTGGATCTGCAAAACCATTTACTCTGACATTTTATCATCGCAATGAATTTCAAGTTGCTCCGAGCGCGTTGGCCGCTCTTTTTTTCTTTTTTTTTTATTTTTTTCCCCTCCCTCGCCATCTCCCGCCGTCGTAGGCGCGACAATTAACACTGCGAAGTGTTTTATAATAAAGCACTTGGGGCCATAATTAACACTGTTCTGTATCCGAGCTGTCGCGCTTAAAAGACCTAAAAGTAACTCAAACTTATCTCGAAGCTTGTCTCTCTGTACTGTCGTTCGTTCGTTTGCCTCAACGATATTTTCCACTCCATCTCGCTTCCTTTCTTCTATCTTTCTGTTTCTCGTTCTCCACGAGTTCTTTGTGCCCATAAATAATTCAGATGCTCGGAACGTAAAGACATTAACGGAGGTAAAAGCTTTTAAGGGAGACCAACCAGCTTGAATCTTGAACTCGTTACAGCTTTAATGATAATAACTCTGCAATCAGGTCGGACGATGCATTGTCTAGACATGCGTGCAGGCGTGCCAGCATCAAACGTTTGTAAGTGAATAATAGTCAAAGTGATTAATCAAGTACTTAGTTCGCGACAGGCTTATCCTTGATCAGATATATGGTACGCGGTGAAAAGGATCATTTATTAACATGAATAATGCCGATGCGAATAATCGGCGATGTTATTTTATTCTTTACGTTCCAGCATTTTAACTTAATTTTCCTATCTCTTTGCGTTTCTTAAAAATTTATCTTACTGTTACACAGTACTAAACAATGAGTATTAATCGTTTCCGCGCAGCATGTAAAAAGAAAAACTGCAAATTAATAGTAGGCGCTTATTTCTTAATTAATTTACACTATAACCTGTTTTAGAATGAAATTAATGTTCGTAATGACCGAGACACTAGTAATTTTACAGATTATGATAAACAGATGCCAGTTATATTAATATAACCGGGATTAAGCTGGCTCTCCAGGTTACAATATTTTCTATCTCTACGTACACCGCGGATGTAATTTCGAAAAGGACAAATTACTAATCAGACTTAGTTAGCTCCGACGGTCGCTGCAACTTAGGGATCTTAAATTGAATTTCCTATATGGAGATATCTCCATATTTCTTGCAAATATATTCGAGCGTCTGAATTTGTAGCTGTGTACGTTTCGTTAGACATAATAAATAATTAAATGTTGTATATTGAAAAAGTAAAAATGAGGAGACAAAGATAGAAATAAATAAAAAATAAATTATTATAATATATTGCTATTCTAATTGCTGTACGATTTTGATAATGTCTTGTTGAAAATTTTTTAATATTTTATCTATGTTATTGTTACAGACTCGGAGTTGCCCCGATTTGCCGAGGAAATCCAAAACGTGACAGTAAGCGTGGGACGTGATGCTTTATTGGCTTGTGTGGTGGATAACCTACGACATTATAAGGTACTTTAAGATGAATTTATTTCTGTTATCACTGTATGTATGTCAAATGTCAGGTAGCTAGTTACTCGAATTATTTTTACGTTTAATTCATTGGTTAAGATGTTGAAAAAGTTTAATGGAATAACCTTTGATATTATAAGATAACGTGCTAAAATGATTTTCTTTTCCATTTCTGTTCCACGTGTGTCGGATTTCACATGGAATGCGGTTATCGTATAATTATTTGCGTTCCTCCCAAGACTAATTCAACCCATCGATTGAAAAAGACAAAATTTAGGTCGCGTATCTGTATCTATTATGGTCGAAAATGTTAGAACTCTCTTTTTCTCTTTCTTACTTCCTCTTATAAATACTTTTTTAGCATTACTATTTTTTTTTTTTAATTTACGTCGCGTAAAAATCGAAATAAATATATAGCAAAAAAAGTTCCTACAAAAATAATTAAATTTATTATTATATAAAGAGGTGTAACTTTATGTGCAGTAAAAAACACATTAATATAGATGTAAATTTTTTTTTCCAACGTTAACAATTTTATGAGAAAGTTTGACGCATATTTATTTATTATATTGTATATCAGATACTTAAATATGAGTTCACATACACGTTGTATTTTAATATAATTTTATACATGTATGCGCACGTACACCTGATTCTAAAATAGTTTATATTACGTAAGAGGAAATACTATTCTGAATTCTAACGTGAATTATAAATAGTCTAGAGTGAGCTTAAGGAAACGTTTTCAACATGGCAAATTGCTATTAAGCAAGATTCGAACTTTTCTTGCTGCTCCGTGCAAGAAGCGCTTGCACAAATTAAATGAAGATAGTATCTACTGAAATCCCTACGGCATTTATGGTCCGTAGACTGCGAATTGGACGGTCCTAGTTTACGTACCGTTATCAAAGACCTCGCATAATTGCTTCATTTTCCTTCAGTTAATTGAGATCACGTAACAATAGGATACAATTCATTTTGCCGAGAAGTGACAACACCTAGAAATAATACGACCCGGCATAAGCTAATAATACGTTTCCTTCTTTCTCCTAGATGATCAGAATCAAGTACAGCCGTATAAATTATTCTGCATCGCTAACTTTATTTCGTCACGGATTTTGCTGCATCTCGTTAAGCGCGTAAATTAAATTCATACGTTTCTGTTAAACGAATTTCAGGAATGTGTCTCGGTATATGAAATATAATCTACAAGATATCCGCCACCGTCTTTTGAAAATTTAATGAGAGATGAAAGATTTATGTTCTCATCGTTCGACGAGCTTTCGTACACTCGGTATTCGCTGCACATTCCAAGGAGAAAGCATATTTCGCATTCAAAAATTTTCTCCCAGCGACATTCGATTCTACTATCCATTCATCCTTTTAATCGAAAGGCTTTCATATGAAAATGCGCTAAACGCTTTTCTGTGTTGAGAACCGAGAGATTTTGAGTTTGTAAGTTTTCAGATCGCAAATGTACATATGTTGGTTAGATACGTATCTCTTAAAAATAATTTTAAATATACTAATATAAAATTTTAGCTCCACATTTAAAGAAATTATTAACGCGCTAATAATATTAACTCGTAAAAATATCAAAAATATTTTAAATATATTTAAATTAATTAATTTTCAGATTTAGTTTTAATTTTTGATTATTTACTTTTTATCTAACTATAATTCATTTTGCTATTTCTTTTGTTTTCGTTATTAACAATTATCGCAACAATGTCAAGTTTGGAGTAAACTTTCATCTGTTATGTCGATGAGAGCACGTCAGAAGTTGTGTCAAGATGAGTTATTAAAGTAATATTGTAACGAATACTGCGGAACGTCATTTAGTGTGGGTTTATAAATGTGAGTTCACGCGTACGGCTACGTGTGTGCATAGCAGTCGAGTACATATAAGGATAAGAGCTAAAATATTCGCGAGCGAGCTGATCTTTTCCACGAGCGATACTCTCCAGTCGTACTACTGGAAACACGGAACATACTTGAGTTGCGCTTGCGGTGGAAATTATACTGCTGTAGAATTTGCGAGACTTCGGGCATGTTTTGCATGCTCAAGAAACCTCTTGCCCGTATCGAAAATTCAACGACGAAAGTGTGCGAGAGACAGGCGGTAGTACGAAGAAGAGTGAGTAGTTCTAAGCCTCCGTCAGTTTCTCGAGATCTATGTAAAGGCTGTAGAATATAACTTTGCTCGATTATTGAGTTAAGATAACGAAACTAATTCGATGTTTTTTTTTTATTAAAAAGAAAAAAAAACATATAGAAAACCAGAAAAAACGCTACGCGTGCCTTATTTTACTAAAGATCTCAAAAAAAGAAATTTTTTTTGTTTAAGGTGGCATGGGTGCGAGTTGACACGCAAACCATATTGTCGATCCATCAGAACGTAATTACTCAGAATCCCCGAATCACATTATCTTACAATGATCATCGCTCGTGGTATCTTCATATAAAGGAAGTTCAGGAAGTCGATCGCGGATGGTACATGTGCCAGGTGAATACGGATCCGATGAAGAGTCGTCAGGGTTACGTACAAGTTGTGGGTAAGCGGTATTATATATTCAAGTTTTCTCAAAGCCTCGGTTAAATTTAATGTAAAAATTATTTGTACGTTATAGAAAATTCTCCCTCCCAAGAATTATATTTCTACTAACATTATTAATTAAAAAATTATATTTAATAACTCGACAAGAAAGCGACCGTGTAAAAAGATTTAAATTTCCATAATTATAATTATAATTATGAAAGTAAAATTTTAATAATGTCCGTGTTACAGTACCGCCGTCGATTATCACCAAAGAGACCAGTACTGACATGGTGGTCCGCGAAGCTTCCAATGTGACGTTGACGTGCAAAGCAACTGGATATCCGGAGCCTTACGTCATGTGGCGACGGGAGGATGGCAAGAACATAAATTATAACGGCGAGAGTGGTGAGTCATAATTAATTTACTATGATTTTCTCGAATAGACAAGCGAGTAGAAACGACGGTATTCCGAGCTTAACGCGCGGTAGAATAGTTATAACTTTGATAATGCCGCTGAGAGATGTGGCGGTCGATAACACATATCGTATGCAAATGATAAATGATGCTAAATTACTTGCCCCTAAATTGATCACTAGACTGGGACGCACATTTCTGTTTAAATCCTTCTTATATTTACAATTAACGATATATTAAAGTATTATTTTATTCATTCTTACTTTAGTAATTTACACATTAATTAATATTCTAGAGTTACACTTTATATTATTAGATACAATTAGATAAAACAAATAATTTCCTATATGTATATAGATAATAATAGACACAATGGAAAGCAAAACAATACGTTAGCCATTAGCTTACAGATAATATTATGATTTATTAATTAAATGTATCACTGGTGATATTGTATTTTATTTTCCAATATTAAGAGCAATTGTGTTATACGATTACACCAACGGTTATTAAGTAATTAAATTCATTTTTTTAATGTAGTTTTCATACTCTATACTGCTTAAAAAAAATAAAATCAATGCTATTATAAAAAATAATACCTTCCATTCTCATTTTATAAATAATGCGAATTACATGAGAATAATACCTACGGTTTGCTACATCTCCAAGCATCCGGTATCATCTATCCCCCTACTAACGGATGCAGTGATTTAACGATTAATTATTTCTCTCCTAGTCCAACATCAAAATTCGGTCCAGTAAACTGTGGCCAGAACGCAATTATTCAGGTGCGCGGTGTAACCACTGCATATCGCCAAACCGTACTGTGTAATATGTCCAAAAGTGTACCTACTAGTTCACAGTTCGAAGTTGAGATTTACATATACACATGTGCAATAAAATATATATAAATATGCGTTGCTCAATACAATTCTTTAACTTTTTACGCGATCAATTACCATGCAAAAATTATTTCGCGTAGAATTTCTTACGTAACTTTAGTCTTATTTTACTTCGCAATGAAAATGCTACACAAATAATATTTTAGAATTATGTTAGATTATGAAAATTTTTAACAATTATCAGACTTCGATATAAATAATGGATCGACGATAGTGCCAGCTGTGCCTATCGTTTCAACATGATGAAAATATCTATGCGACATAAGAACACATCCACTTTCTTGAACCCATCTCGATCGATGCTAATTACCCTCTTAATTACTAATTATGACGGGATCAAAAAGTACAAGCCAGTCGACTGGCTGAGGTGAAAATGGACGGGATGAGACGTCAAACCGTCTGCAGATTCCGGAGGATTTCCTCAATAAAGGATAAAGGTTGGATTTAATTTCTGTGCGCGCTAATTTAAATTTTCATTGCCTTCCAAGCATACGTCGACTGCCGACGCTCAGAGGAGATCGTAAACCACTACTCCACACTAAGCCGACCGTATAAACTGATACTGATAAATATGGATGTCGCGCGTTCCGATATGGAAAAATAGTCGATTACGTAGCGTGATCCACTGATTATCTGTCGCAAAAATAACGCGCGTTTTATTGTAAATAAAAGAGACGATTACAGTTCTTAAAGTCGAATTAAAATACAAAAAGAATATTACCGACGACACAGATACGGCGTTGATTATATCTATTATCTGAAATTAAACTGATGCGGTCGTAACAAATATTTACTACTTTGAAAATATATGTTGGGAGGAACTTAAATGATAGCTCACATTATAAGATGACATTTCGTAACATTACTTCGTAAAAAGGAAATAAACTTTTACGTTCGCGCATAGCACATGAGCGTTGAGAGGTTTAACACCTTTTAGAAGCTATGAATATTTTATTTATCTATATCGAGCCATTGCGCACACTTTATCCATTTACATAAACTCTTTCTTCTTCAAAATGTCTATTCAATATCTCTTTTAATTTTTTTTTTATTTTCTGTATGAAAAAAAAATCAGTATTTAGTGTTGCAGAGAATGAAAGTTACATTATACATTTTTATTAAAATCTTTTCTCTGCTATTTTTATTAACTTTTAAAGATTTCATAATTTTTCCAAATAATTTTTTAGAATTATAAATTTCAAAATATTTTTTAATAAAGATTCAGTAGTAAAAGTTTCGATAATAATTCTTGAATAATTAGCCGTTCTTTCATTTATAATTAATGATCCGTTACCAAGCGCATAACGATACGTAATCGATATCTATCTGCGTGTAGAGATACAAACTAGTAAGCCGGCGGTTCGTCATTCGAGAGAAGCGTCAGATTATCCGCGTAATTGGACAAAATATCGCGGTGGTGAATATGGCTCGCGTTCGAGCCGTACGACCGCGTTACTAACTGATGTGTTGGCCTCTGGGGACGGGCTAACGCCATTACTTCTCGCCTGATAGCCTCCAGACACCCACCAACCCTCCGAGAAAATATAGATGGTTGTCGGCTTTTCTTGCCTCTTCTCGGGCCGGAGGTATACCCTATCCGTGCCCTCTCGCCCACCTTGAGGCGAGCGAACCAAAAAAGAATGGTTGAGAGAGATGAGAAAGCAAATCGAATTTAGCAAAACTATCGCGCGTTGAGGTGGCGGCGCCGTTGGACGCGATGGTGGTGGTGGTGCGAGGCACCTGCAGGTACAAGGGAGATTTACCTCCGGCGGACAGGTACCGGAACTGATCGTGCGGAAGGGCGATGGCGAGAACACGAGGGAAAAGATAAAAGGAAGGCGCGGGCGGGAAATTAGAGCGCCGAGGGGTGCGGTAAGGGCTCCAGGAGACCATGAGGGGCAAATAAACGACGAGGAAGGCGGAAACGAATCGTCGTGTCGCTCGTGTCTTTAATACGATCGTTCATAAGAGCGATAACGCGGCGCAATTCAGCGACGTCTGCGAACGTCGTGCTCGGTGTCGAGGGTGAATTGGAACCGGATACAGTGGACAAGCCGGGGAAAATATGGAATATTCCGCGTCCGGCAACTCGGACGCGAGGGTTTATCTGCGCGGACGAACGAAAATCCGGTCCCGGCTCTATACTTATGGAAATGCGCATACATTGGTGCCCGTTGATGCCGTTTCGCGCATTTCGTGCTCAGGAAATGCGATTGGTTTCTTCCGCCTCCTCGAGATGTACGAACCCGTTTGCTACCTGTCCATCCTGTCCACTGCCCTTCCGATCTACGGAGCGAACTTGGTCCTTCGCTCGGCCCTACTCCGTTTCTCTCCGATACGGGAACGACTCTAAACTCGCTCGGACGCGCGCGCGTGTGTGTTACAGACGTGTACGTACCGCGCAAACCATCCACTCGACCGTACACACCTACACGATTATCGTGGATCAATGTAGCCGTGTGCTCGTGATTATGTCTGTACACACGAATCCTCGCACATATATACTGTTCACCGACCGTTAAATGTACATACACGCGAAGTCATGGACGCGTACATCTCCTTCTCGCCCACCTGTTTATATCTACCAAGGAGCGAAGGTAGATAGGAAGCGAGAGACACATACACCGCGGGTATTTCCGTCACCGATACTCTCACGAGTCCCGGCAAGACCTTCCCCGTTAATGCGACCACGGCTTGTCGACGCGAGGCCGACATAACGCGACGCGACTGGAAAATCGAAACCGACAACGAACTGAGTTTCCCCGCCGGTGGTGCCTAGGAGACGAGCGTGCAGGAGAATAGGAGTTGATGTGCATCGGGTATAAAGCACGGCGCAAAGTCGGCTATACCCTTGCACTCATTTCGCGCTCACACATCCATCGCCTGATTCCGCGCCAGAGAGAGAACACACGTACACATAACGACTCGAACCGGTATCGAACGCGCCCCGATGTCTGCGGCGCGCCAATGCTTGCGGTGAAGAGGCACGTTACGTTTTCTCGTTACCGTTTGAGGTTCCTTTGTGCCTTCCAAACCGCTGGTAAAGTCAGCGTTCAGCACGAAGTCAATATTATCTGAGAAATTTCTCGCTGGAAACTGGAATATAATAGCCCCGTCTTTCATCCGCTTTACGCAATGCTGCACTGCAAACGTAATTTGTCTTTCAAACCCCGTGACGTCAAGCGTCCATGACAATCGATCGTTAATGTTCTCCGAGTTCGCGCTGCAGTAACGAGCGACTTTATTTTATTTCATTTCTCGCCTCGCGCAAGTATTTACGCAATTTGTCTGAAACTTGTGAACATTCGTGTCTTTAACGCATATAACAAATAGTTGCTGGGAAATGTAATCAAATATTTGCAGCCTTACGTAGACCATTGAACGGAATGTGTGTGAGTGAACGTAAATTGTTAACACATAAGCTATTCAAGCGTTCGCGTTTATATTAAAAATTTCCGGTATTTAAATAAATCACGCTTTTTTATTATTTCATACAAACACAATGAATTAGATACGATAAAAATATATTTTATTTTAATTATTTTACATGTTACGAGAAATATGAATTTAAAAAAAGCTACATTTGTTCGTTCAATATTTTACGTAATCCACGTGACGGCACTATTTGTCACAATCGTCGCTATTAACACGTTCGTGAGCGTTAAAGCGTTTTCAAGAGCTGCGCAATAAATACCGTAATAAGAATCACTTACGTACGTCTGGTCCAACATTCGCAGATACATTAGCAGCAATAATCGTTGGCCAAGGATTTCTCTCGGAAATGAATGTACCTGGGTTATCTCGCGGTTATAACGCGAAAAAGGGCACTTAAGGCTACAAGGAAGGGGGATGGGATGAAATATCTGCGACCCATCCTTCGCTTATGGGCCGGAATACATCACGTACTAATTCCCAAATAGGTGGCCGACCCTCCACTTCGTCTTCGAGTAAGCTGTTCGCTTATTTTTACGCT
Organism: Cardiocondyla obscurior; assembly: GCF_019399895.1. Taxonomy (NCBI): domain Eukaryota; kingdom Metazoa; phylum Arthropoda; class Insecta; order Hymenoptera; family Formicidae; genus Cardiocondyla; species Cardiocondyla obscurior. Next base: position 10,116,534 of record NC_091864.1, on the reverse strand, counting down.
GCGAAGAATACGCTACGGAAAACGTTATGCAAAGCACGCCGCGGCATCGACGTGAACAAACGCTAATTTATTTCGAGAGTGGTTCCGCACGTCTTTTCCCTACCTACGCACACTCGCCGGCGGATAAGCCGCGAAAGATCCCAACCATCATCCACGTGACGTCCTGCGAAAATTTCAAAACATCGTCGATACGCTCGCGTGACGCGAAACTTTATCCAGTCTGACGATTGGGAGCCAATTTTACCAAAGTTTAATAACGCCATGGAGGTTGGAGCGCGAATCTTTCTAGGTCGACGCAGGCAATATCATATAGCATTATAGACACGTACATCAAGTACATGATGTAACTTTAATATATGAAGTAATATTCTCGTAATATGTACATATCTGTACGAGACAGATGTATCTCTCCCCCATTTCTCTTTCTCTGTAGTTTGCGTTATACAAATATTAGAAAAAATATTTTATCTGTGTTAAGTAACGATGGAGAGTTTTATTTCAATTTATTTCGTATTTTTAGCAGTTTTTTTTAACATTTAAAAAATCCTCGTTCTTTTTATTTCGTATATATGAGTAAATTGGTAAAGTGAAATTGCAAATTGAAAATATTCATAGTTACAGCATATGCGAAAGAATATAGAAAACGCAACATTCTACAGCTAGAATAAAAGGTACGATTATAAGGGAATCACCAGCCAGCGATAACTTCATTAATAGCGTTATTCATAATGTAATATGACATGACAACGCCTGAGCTCACGCGATATGATAATGGCGTATGGTCTAATCTTAACTGGCATCGATCGCCGTCCTACCGTGAAATAATCAGATCGCCGCGGTTAAATTGAGTCACCTCGATCGCGCTGTGGAAACAATAAAATTTGGGCGTGCCCGAAAATAATAATTGTCCGCGTTCCCTTTTGTTCGCCCCCGCCGCAACGTGTCCGCCGTGAAATTCCGCCCAGTCGAGCCATATTGCGGTTTCCCATTAAGCCGAAAGTTTTAAAGGTTTCCGCTAAACCGGTAAGCGAGTAGTTCCGACACAAGGCCTGCGGGACTACTTGATTAAAACCCCCTGAAAGTGCGACCCGCCGGGCAGAATCTCCCAGCACTCTGCATTGTTTATGGAACAATAGATAGGTTTGCCGCGCAGCTTGTAGCACGGGGTGCGCTACCAAGGATTCCAACACCTTCTCGCATCTCACTGCTGGCCGAGTAACAACTTTATCCCTTTCACTGCTTTCATCGTTGCATCGCGTGTATATGTATATGCTACATTCCCTTTCAGCAACGAAATCTTCAGCTGTGCCGCGCGGCGAAATTTAATAATCTGCAATTTTTATTTTGCCCGACGCGAATTTTGTAATTGAAGCGCGAACTAAAAAAAAAAAAAAAACGCATGAATATGCAAAGAGAGCTGTACGGTAATAATGCAACAGGCGTATTTTATCGCGTCCAATATCGCAAATATTATCGTATCTGCTGATGAAGAGCACATTATCGAGTTTTGCGTACCGCATTTTTTTATGTTACGATTGAATTAAATTCTAGTGAAATTGTGTAAAATATTGAAAAAAAAAAAAGAAACTCATAGGAATGTTGCATTAATATTTTAGATTAAAACGCGTTTAAGAGCATCACACACAACTTGCAGCATCTTGTGCATTTTTATAACACCTTATTGCTCCTACGTAGTTTTGTCAAATGGGTACAAAGCTCCTCGTGTCTCGCGATGCTTTCAACTTTATTACAAGAAAAAACTTAAATAGGTTTTTCATCTTTGTACGCGTTATTCTTTTTGCATTTTCTTGAGCTGTTGGTTTAAACTAAAGAGAAACGCGTATAAAAGCGTATCAATTTCATTTTGTGAATTATTCCATTAAAATATATAATAACAAAGATACATAATAAATTACGGAAACTTGAAAGAACTTTCTTATGAAACTGTTAAATGAAGTGTATTTTAATAAAATTTACTTTTATATCCCTTCTTTATTTTTTATTTCTACTAATTGCCGCATATTGCGTAAATCGTCTATATTTTAATTTGCACTGCGCGACATATATTGCTTGTATAATATGTGTAATGGAAAATTGCTCGATCAATGCTCTCAAAATACGCGAAACATACGTTGAATATGTGATTTCTATATCCAGATAAATACGTATGTCACGTGCAATCTATTAAGTGACGACAGCGAGATAGCGCATAGATCATTCTATCAAATACAGCAGTTCCTCCGCTAATATGACGATTCATTCTACACGTACCCGGCCTGGTTCAATATGCACACACACGACGCGCATTCATGTAATTGCCGTCGAAATAAGACTAAAGAAATACGTCGGGCAATAATATGCATACGACATTATCGTTTATGACACGCATTATAAGAATAATTAGAATTATGCGCCGTATTTTTGTCGACATAAAATAATCCATTAACTTAATTTTCATAGAACAACACGACGGTATTTCGCCGCGCTAATTAATATTTACGGACCTAATTTTTTTTTTTTTTTTGTTAATTAAAACAAAATGTTCAACTTTTCAAATATTTTCCAAACGCTTATTATTAAGTAACGTCTAATTTATTTGCTCGTTTTACTTTCGCGCATTGGGTATTATTGCTATCGAAATCTGTATCGAGCTGAATCGGTGACGAGATAATGCGATTATCGGTACGCGGTTGTCTTTAATGTTTAAGCAGCTCTTTTGTGACGAAATGCCGATGTAATTCGCCTTTGCAGAGTTTAATCTACCTTCTATCTGGTCTATGTCATCTGCGCCAGGCATATCAAACCAACATGCCAGAAATGAATGCAGCGCGGATGCAAATGGCTCTTCGGCAAGGCGCAAAGTGCTCTTTGTCGCACGACATGCAATAAAAGTTTCGACGCATATGCGCGTCCCGCGCTTTCAGCGGCCTGCACTTCGATGAACGCCGCTTTCTTTGTCGATATCATCGATATCTATATTTTCGAAATAATACCGATATTATCGCGCCACGCTTATTAATTCGTGAGAAGAATTACAACTGCGACGAGCGATGCTTGCCAAATTACATTATATGTTATACAATAATTACTTTGGCCAGGAATATAATATGAGGATTTTTCAACGATCTGCTATAACGTAAAACACGCTTTAATTAAAAAGTTTAATTCAAAATTTGATTATTAATTAATTGTTTATAGATTTCATAGCGGAGTTAACGACTCGTATTTTTATACAGAAATGTATCCGCAAATATTTTATGAATTGCAATAAAAACCGAAAATATTAGAGGGAGCATATTAAATGCATTTTCCTAAACCTTTTGCAGTTTACATACTAATATGCGCGAACGTTTTATGTTCCAGTGAATGTTGTGGATGGCGAAGTGCTGCATATCGTGAAGATAAGCCGTCTTCACATGGGGGCTTATTTATGCATAGCTTCAAACGGCGTTCCGCCATCGGTGAGCAAGCGCGTCTCGCTACGTGTGCAATGTAAGTTACTAATTTTCCCACGTTATCAAAGAATTTCCATTGCGCGCATAAACATTCCTTGAAATTTCGTACGTAAACGTAATGCAAATAATAAATGCGGTTTTTATTAAAGAGTAGAACTCGCGCGTGATAATAGTGCAATTTTTGGCGAAAAAATAAAAATATGGAATAATATCGAAAAAGACTTTCCGTACAATTTGATATTTATTTATAAATACCGATCAGAGAAACATTTCAAAATATTCGTAAAGCGATGGATCCATCGCTCGTCCACGGCCATTAACCTAACGAATTCAGATAAAACCAATAGTTCGCAAAGGCAGCGATTTTAATATTGATTTCTCTGATTGAAAAAGTTTGTGGGAATTATTTTCCAGCGTGAGTATCTCGAAACTGAGCCAATCGAAACTTCGCAGGATCGTGTCGAATCGAACATAAATTAAAATGTCTGAGAGTATACACTTCGAATGTTTTATATTTTCAGGGCTTTCTTTTTCATATATTAAAAATGGATAAATATTTAAAATGAAAAATAAACTTAACAAAATTTAGAATTAATTCATTAATTAATTTCCAAGAAAGCTACATTGATTTGTCAGTGTTAAAAAAGTACGTATACACGTGCAGTATACAAGCACATATAAGTGCATCTACATAACTTACGCACCACAGCAATTATTTTATCTCATTTGCAATGTAAATATCGTCGTCAAACATATTTCTAAAGATATATTTGGTATGGATTAATATTGATTTTGCATCAATATCCCACTATTGAATACTGGATTTGCGCTGACACTATTGATTCCTTCATATATCTATATGCCATTAGCGAAAACCACGATGTCATCGTAATACTATGCACTTTGGTATTATGATAAGAGTAGGATAAAACTTGGGAAGGAGCGACTATTGTCGCATAAGGATACCGGCGTATTTTTCTGTACAAGAAAAGATGATAAGAACGGATGATGGAGAGAAACCCGTTTTTATCATGCCTCCCCGATTGCGGAGCGCGCGTAACTTGGTAAATGCTGGTCGCTGGAAGTAGTAAAGCACGATGTTGGATATATTATACTTTTAATGAACTCGACGTGGTTCATAAACGTTAGAAATGAAATAAAGCCACTACTTTTCTTTGATATATGAACTGCGCTAATACTGTTACTCGCGAACTAGTTTTTATTAATCTCTCGACATTACGTCGACTACATATGCAGTATACATTTAATTTCCAAGTCGCGTAATGCATTATATTCCGCCGTGTATAGAAATATTAGTTTGTTAAATAAAAATTTTATTTTTAAAGATTTTTTTTTCTTTTTTTTTCAACGTTATAAGTATTTTCTTATGCAAAATAATCGTATGTACGTCATACATAAAATTTATGCATAAAATTTGAGCGTTGCATTATCATACTGCGATATAATTTAAATTGAGTAATGCTTTACATTGCATTATGAAAATTGAGAGAAAATACTAATGATTAAAAGATAAATATATTTATTTATGTAAAAGAGCGGAGATGAAAAGGCTGATCATATTAAACGGCGATCTCTATAATTCGGTGAAAAGTGGTTGTTCTTCATTCGTGAAAGCATTTTCGTGCGATACGCCATGCATTAGGTCGGTTTTCAACGTCTCATTTAACCACCGATTTATGGGCGGCTACTTGACCCAGATATGGTCGATATACGTCCGTTCCTCCCCGCGCACCCGTGAAAGAAACGGGCAAACGTGGAACGTCATTCCCCGTTGACTGTCGCGAGGAAAATTGAATGAGACATTAATTTTGGAAAAGAAATTATTAAAATGAAATGGAAACAGCCAGTAATAATTAAGATAATTGAAAAAATAAATGAAACCTCGCTGCATTTTAACTGTCGCTCATCTACCAACGATTCCCGGGTTCTACTTAATTTCAAGTGCAAAACGCGTGCCACTTTTTCTGGCGCATTAGTTTCTCGTTTATGTACCTCTCTCTTCCCAAGCACAAATATTAATAGCCGTCTAAGAAATTCGTATCCCGAATGGCGTTTTTGTACGAGGGTCACGAATTGCGTTAAGCTTTCGACCACTTACACGTGACCCGCGCGATATAATATTTTTTCCTTCGTATTTCTCGGGATTATTATGTGGCATATTGTGTTATAGTCTCACGGATGTTGACTTGCTGACGGTGCGTGGTGCATGATAAACGCACGAATATTAGTAACTCACGGCGTGAATTAATATCGGTCATGTATCACAGAAATATCTCGCCTAGCAACTTTTTCTGCGACTTTATCCTTAATATTTTTTAGATGCGCTAACGTAAATAATGTTTCCGTAAATGAAAATTACATTTTTTTAATGTATATTAAAATAACATGCAAAATGGAAATTGTAGTTTCGTCTAGTGTCAACAATTTTATTAATAACTCAGCAGGCCTGTTGGGAAGAGACATAGGTGAAAAAACTATCCTTCGCAACTCTGTTGAAAGTGCACTCTCTACTAGTAAATCGCAATTTGCGTCCGTCCGTAAAAGACAAAAGTATGACACGACTTTATCCATACATTGAAGTATCAAAATCGATCAAAATAGAATAGTTGCATATTCACGAAATACAAATATCAATTAAAATTTTTCCAAGTCATACATTTTTTAACTACTTGCTTATACTAAACATAAAATGTAACTAATAAAATAATAAACCAAAAATAAATTAAAAAAAAAAACTTTTTGCGAGATTGAAAATTTGACGTTAAAAACATTTTTGAAAGAACTCAATCCAATTTTACACAAAAAATGTTTTTATAGGATATTTGTAAAATACAATATTATATATTTATTCAAAAATAATAATATTTATAAATATATAATTAAAACAGACTGATAAAGAAATTTGATTAAAAAATTTTTCTCAATAAAATGTACAAATAAAATTAGAATAAATGCACGGAAAAGAAAAATGTTGCAAATTTTTTTGGTTTTTCAGTAGAAAATTTCTTGATTAATCCAACATGCAGTCTACGTTGCACGCAACGTCTATTTCTAGATAGTGCTTTTGAATCATGACAACCTCCAAAGTAAAGATGAGAGATTACATATATGTAGTTGTATACTGCACGTTAGTCATGCTTTTTGCGAAATTTCATTGAATTTTTAGATGTCCAAAATATGACTTAGAAAAGAAAACAGAATTCTGAATTCATATTTGTACAAGCCCTCTACATTGTTTTAATAAATTCGACAATTAGCATTTAACAAACTGTTTCAGCATTTAACTTCAAATCGTTAGATCATCTCCGATCTCGAATGAGATAATTACTCTCACTAATTCTTTGAGTTAAATATTGCGCTAAATTAAATTTTATTTTATAAATATATTTCAATTATAAAATACTCGACAAGGTTTTAGAAATACCATGGCCGATTCAGTAATACAATCGATTTAAACTTTGAAATATTTTCACATTTCGCCATAATTATTATCATCTTAAATATTAATGCAAATTTATTCATTGCGTGCCATTGTTTCTAGCAACTGGAAAGTATATACTATACATAATTCATGGTGAATATCATTTCTATTTTACAGTCCCACCCATGCTCTCTATACCAAATCAGTTGGAAGGAGCGTATATCGGACAAGACGTAACTCTCGAGTGTCACACGGAAGCTTACCCGAACTCGATAAATTATTGGACAACCGAACGAGGCGACATGATTGTCTCTGGTAATTTTAAGAATCCGAATGCACGCATTTTCTGCAGTCATTGCATGCTCGATCTCTATCGTTATATACGATTTCACAATTCCGTTTTTAAATGAGAGCCGGAGAACTTGGTTTTATTGGCACAGGCAATTCGGTTTCAGGCGACAAGTACGAAGCGGTAGCCACCGACAGTGGTTACAACAAATACATGATGCTAAAAATCAGGAACGTCGGCCCGAAAGATTTCGGCTCGTATAAATGTGTCGCGCAAAACTCTCTTGGTGGAACAGACGGTGTCATCAAGCTAGACGGTAAGTTTGCAAGCATAATAAAAATATCGATGCGTATCTTTTACGACGCGAGGTAAAGTAAAGTAAAGTTCGATAAGGGTATCCCCGCGGAGTGAAAACGTTTAGCGTCGCGCATTGAAAAGCATCGAGAGCAAAGTGATATCACGTTGTGGTCTATTTAAGATCGATTATTCGAAGTCGACGTCTGCGCGCTAATGGTGAAATAATTGGTTTCCAATAGTCAGTTACTTAAAGATATTTGAGCTTTCGCCGTTAACGAGCAATAGACGAGATTGAGTATACTTCTCTTACAAGCATTAATCATAATTGCTCATTAAATTTGTATCGGACGCAATCGTTAAATATAAAATGCCGTCGAGGGCCCTTTTTATTAAGAATCTTACGTTATTGTTAAATACGAACACGGTGCAGCAATTTGCGAATTGCAAAGATCTCAATTTTGAATAATATACGAAAACAGTATAGATAAACGTGAGAACGTGCGGAGTTTGCGAGGTTTCATGGCGAAACTCCGAAATGTGTTGTTTTCTTGACAATGCTAATAGCAGAACAGAAAGGGAAGTTTTGTTTAGTTTAACCGACGACCCACGCGAAAACAATTGTAGACCGCTTTGGGATGTCTCAACATTGCGGACTTGTGAAGAGTAATCATGAGATCTAGCAAACTTTTACACCGTAATGATGCTCAACGCGTATTTGTGTCCATTTCCAATATCGTTTAGATTTATCATCGCGTAAATATAATATTAAAAAAAAACATTCTACTTATTTATTTTAAATGCAGAAATCCCAGCGCCGTCGACGACATCCACGACACAGCCGCCGTATTACGCAACGTCAGCGCACAAAAATGGTAATTTTAGCTATCTAAATATCGATATTGCTCCTCATTTTATGTCTGTACTTGTTATACATATATACGATAAGTACGTGAATGTGTAGGACAGTTGTAGAAAAAGATACCCGTAATCTAAATTGAGCGGTAAGGTAATACAGTATTACCTTAAACCGACGGAAGTGGTCTAATGTGAATCTCGAATTAGGTAGAATAACGTTTTAATTCAGGATCGGGCCGGAAACCTCCGTGAGAGAAATCCGGCATTTATTTATTTCTCGATTTCTAAGTAAAGCCATCCGTTTCCACTCCTCGCTCGCAGCAGCCTACCGTAGAGCACCAATGTAAAACCGCCTTTGTGTAATGCATTTTAGGTAGAAACAGTAACAAGAAATCACGACAACGACCTATCGACTACGAGGTCGAGGAATGGCGAAATCCAGGTCAGTAAATATCTATTTTAACACGCTCCGTGTAGAGCTCAGGCATTTCCCACGACGATACACGTTCCGTCCTACCGCCATGTCGTTCGAGTAATTAGCGTAATTAAAACCTCGTCAACGCGGTACGATCGGGAGGGGAGAGTAAAGAGCCTAAGCGAGAAAATCCACCAATTGGCAATGCTCGGTGATCCTCTTTATCCGCGAATTACTTCGTCGCGTTACGCGGTCCCTTTTATTGACCAGGAAGGATTTCGCGGTCATTCCTTCGCTGTTCTAAAATCCAAGTGAGGACGTACATTAACCGGCTGCTTGCTTAACTTCATCAAATGATAACTAACCGTGCTTAATTGAATTTAATGATTTTTTTTTATTAAAAAATATTTGTTATTTTTTAAAATAAATGTTAAAATATTTAATTTATATATAAAATTATTGCGTATATCGTAATGCACCCTAAATAAATATTCCCGTATTGATCAAGTTAAAGCTGTGAGGGATTATAAGATGTCCTTCGAAACATTTTCGCAAATCCCACCTACAAGTTTATTATCCCCAGATTCTGAATTCCAACCACGGTAACAGTTGATGTGTTTCACGAGGCATACAATCATATTTCATGCCTCGCCAGACACACAGAGGAACTGTTACTTCGCTTCGCGAGAATTCGATGTATTTCTTTTTTCTTCTTTTTTTTCAGAAATAATTTTAGTTAAATATAAGCAGGTGAGTTTTAAATCTGCTACACGAATGGTTTCTCGCCATGTTTTCGTAGATCCCGATTTCTATCGCGAAGGGTAAATTTCGCGCGTTAACGACTTCAAGCACTTCACAGATCCTTATATTATACAAGCCAGCTGACGGAGATTGGCGGCAGAATGCAAGTTCAAAACTCACTTGGAATGACTTTGTTCAAAGATTCCCCCGAGCGTCGGGCCAGCTCTCTCTCTTTCTCTCTTTCTCCCTTCCTGAAGTTTACTTTCAATTAATGAAAAACGAGCTGCGTTGACCCGCGGCCGTCTGCTGCCTCCGGTATTAGGAAGTGAAAAGGAGGAAATGGAGAGAGGCAAACTCCTTCGTTATTTTTTTTCTCGCTTCATGTCTTTTCCTTCCTTGCTCTAAAAATCGATTGACTTCTTGCCTCGCAAGCGTACGATTGTAGTTTGTATATACTGTCCGACTATTTCTTATAATTGATCGCTTTTGATGTTAATATAAAAAAAAAAATTTTATTTACATTAAAATACCTATGAGCTTAAATTATAAATACGTAGAATTTTAGATTCACAGGTCTGTTTTAATTATTTAATTAGTCAGCTTTTGTCGTGTCGTTTTATTTCTTCGTATGTTAATTAAAAAAAAAAAAAAAAAAAAACAATAACTTCTAGATATTTATTTATATGTATTGATCAAAGTCGATTTCATACAACGTGATTTTGTTGCCCCATAAATCAATTGGTAAAAGTTATTGACACATCTTCGATAAATGGCCGAGCAATTTTGACGTCCGTTATAACTAATCAGAAGTTGGAATACTTTCAAACGATTTCGAAGCTACTGAAATATAATCAATGGTAAGAGAATGTACAGACTAAAGCGCCAGTAAAGATGTTGTTAAAGTGTTGGAAAATGGCTCGTCTGTCGCCGACCATGCGGAAAGTCACGTACAGTGGATTTTACTGGTAGGTGGGAATAACTTTTTCCGAACGGACGTGCGGTTTCGACGTCCGTTTCCAGCGGGCAAGCCAAGGGGCACGATGAACTACTCTCGAGAAACGCCCTGCATTTGGGACGACTATCTGCCAATGTTAGGAAAAAAAGGGAAAAAAAAGAGAAAAAAAAACCGTTTTCCTCAAGTCGTTACATTTTGACTTTTTGCAAAGAACAAATTTTGATCATGTCACGCTAAACGTTTCAAATGTTTGCCGAGAAATCGGAGAAATTCTTCAAAAAATACCTGACTGAAATTAAACGAATTGTTTTTACATTAATCCGCAGTTATGCGTAAAATAAAATTTCTATCATTAATTAACGTAAACTATTAAAATATAATAATTTTCTCAATATAGCCTAGCTTTGGAATTCCGGTCGAACAATTTGAAAGTGAAACTAACGAAACGAGTAGAAGTTTTGTTTCATCCAGATAATGCCGCTGTTAATAAATGCAACTTGTTACAAGGGAATAGATGCTAGATTATTCGATAATGCCGTGGGTGAAAGTCATTAAGGCAAATCGGGGTCATCAAGTTTTATCACGGCAATAATCGTGCATTCTGATGTACGGCCTATCGTCATTGATATATTCGTTTCTATAACATTACTGCACTATACATTAGTGCCACAGGTGGCGATGTTGATTCGGCTTCAATTCATTTATCAAAGTTCGGACAATCAATAAAAGTTACTGTCAGTAGATGCGAGTTTAATCGGATAAAATGGAGCTTTTTCTGAAGTTCCTGACACCTGCATGGTATTCAATCTACCTCATACACTAGATATTTATAGAATTTACTGACACCTGTTTATATGCACTTCAGACCAACACCTACATTGATTTAATTAATTCGCGTCATTAAATTGATTTAAGAATTAATTCACGCTTGACGTTGCCTTACGTATCAGAACTTTTCATCTTCTATTTTTAATCGCTACGCTTATCAGGCAAGATTACAAAAAAGTATATATAGTTTTGTTTTGTTAGCAGAGTCATGTTGAAAATTACTTTCTTTCGCGTACTGGAGCGTAAAAATTTGTTTAAACAACTTTATTAAAGTTTACGGACTTTAAGTGTAACCGTGCACCGGAAGCGCGATATATCATGACGCGCTTCACGTAGCAGCTCCTACCTACATATCTCACTAGTGTCTCATCGCTCTTCTCGCCACATAACAAATGAAAAAGCTCACAAGACACATCTGCGAATTACTGCGGCGCCGCAATTAATCCAGTAACATTTCATCCGGCGTTTCTTTGATGGTAACGACTGATAAGAGCCGATTTAACAGACGTCGGATGTATTTAATCTCAAATGAATTTACCCTTCCTGCGTTCTCGGAGGCCTGGCCGCTCCTCATCGCCGAGGGTTTTATCTCGTTAAAAAGGGATTTGCGCGAGTTGAACATCGCAGAAATTCCGGTAGAACCGAGAGTTCGCTCGAATTTAATTCTCGGACGCGCACGAGCGGGGGAGAAGGGCTCATCCACCCTCTCGGCTCTCTTTCTCTCTTTGTCCCTCCTCGTTTCGCGTTACCCGCAACAACTCCTCGTATTTATCTTCCGTATCCGCTCGTTACCGTACGTGTATGTATACGGTCACGCTGAGAAACGAGGCCACGGAGGAAATGAGCCGCCGAGCTTGACGATTTTCGCGTATTCTCAAACGCTACCGACTATTTGTTCCGGGTGCCGCGCGGCTGGCAAACGGCGGTGGCGCCGGCCACGTTACGTGAAAATACAGCCAAGAAGTTTGTCCAAAACGCGGTGTCGACGGTGGTGGTATTCGCGGTCGGTGATACAAAGTGCGGACGGTATTCCGATGGTCGTCCGCCCTGCGGCTAACCCCCATTGACCGGAGCGGAAAAATATCACCCTTAGCTGACGAGTCAGCTGTGCCTTTTGCTAATAGCGGCGCTCGAACTTTTTTTACCCATATAGAATTATATTTTTATTACAAACATTATAACGTAAAGATAACGTTTTATTAATAACAATTTTTTTGTCAATCAGATAATGCAGTCCGTGTTTTTTTTTCTTTCTATATTTTTTTTTTTTTTTTTCTAAAGAAGAGTGACGAACTGGTTTTAAGTAATTCTATTGCATATTGATTAAATGTCTGTTTTTATCGAACAATTTGCAGCAAAATATGAAAGAAATTTTTCGAAAGAATATTGCAAAGCAACTTGTAACTATATTCAATAAAGTTAATCGATCAGCCTTTGAAAAACTTGTTATCTCAATCAGCTAAAATAATTTGCAGCTTGCGTTATAAACAATATATTTAACTAGCCGCTTGTGAGCAATTATTTCGCTTGCGTAGCCCCCTTGTTCGATCTTGTTCTGTCACGTAACGAGTTGGATAGTCTGCAGCGTCATGTATTTATATCACGAAAATAATATTATTATAACCGACGTGCAAATGAATTTCATCACATATATAAATGGAAGCCATTACGCCGACTAAATCCATTAAACATACGTATTCGTTAAAAACCTTTTACTTGCTACATCTTTTACGGTAACGCATTTTACAGAGAACAATACGTAGCCTTCATAAATATTTTAGGTACTTTAATATGCTCATTTCTATTGAATTATTGACCTTATCAAAAGCGGTACAATGATTACAGCTCATAGAAAAAAATTTAGGATTATGAGATGGAAATAGAATTGAACGTGTTATAAAAAAATAATATTATTTCGCGATTTTGCCAGATATTTTTATATACGTTTCGACTATTTATATCATTTTTAATTGGTATTAATATCTTTTATAAATTTATATTCCTAAATGCTCAATTATACGGAATCTGGGAAATATATATATATTTTTTTTTTTTTGATAAATTAGAAGTTACATTCGACGACGAGTGATTTTTTTATTATAACCGCCTAAGTGCTTAATTTCGCTGGAACAACCGTAGCCTAGTTTTATCTGTTTCCAGACTATGATAGGGATTACGGCCCGGCGTCGATGAGGCCACCAGGTGACCTGCCAGACATTCAAAGCCCTGGCGTGTCTCACCGTGCGCGGCTCGTCCTTCATCTCTCATCGAGCCTCCTGTCATTGCTGCTACCGGCCATCCGAAGGTGATTCTCGCGTCGCAGGAACGGGGCTTCCAGTTCTAGTGTTTATTGGCCGGTAACCGGACCGGAGACAGCCGGTGCGCGCGCGGTTACCGGTTTCCGGTGCGCCGTCTCCGGGCAAGTGATGGACGAGTGCGACGAAGCGGGCCGCGCTTGAAATTATTTTCGTACTAAAAGTAAACTTATACAGAGAGAAAAAAAAAGAGCGCAAAGATATATAATATATATATAAATATATATATAATATGTTGTGTAAGTATATAATGCGGTGAGTACGAAGTTACGTTTAGGCTTTCTCGACTGATCGGCGCTCGTGTGAAAGTAGCCCCGACTCGAATTTTCCCACGTACGGACAAGCCGCTCGCGTTTCGCGACTGTCTCGACGATCCTTCTGTCTGAACGAAAACGTTAGGGTGAAATGCTACGGGCGCATACATTGAGAGCGACCTGTCACCTGCGATGTCCTTCTACCGGGTGATTTCGCGCTGAATAGCTTTGGGGATTGGGAATACACTTAGACCGCGGGCGGAAGATAACCGAAATCTTCTATAGTTGAAAATTCGGGACATCCCGAGAACTGAAGACCTCCCGGTTATTCCCACCCGTCTTTTTTTTTCTACTAATCGAAGCGGAGTGTTAGATTAGCGGGGCTTGATAATCCAAACTCGGCGGCGATTCCGCTGCGGATTTATTCTAGTACGACCTCCGTAATATTTTTCCTCACAACGGGACGCTCCTTAAAATATTTTCGATTCTCACGATTGACCGCGTATTACACAATGTAACGTTCTCCATTTGAACGGTCGACCATTCGTAACCAGATATACCCCTCGATATTTTTCGCTCACATTCATCGAATTCCAATACTCCATGCGGGAATGAAACGTCATGTATATTTGCCATAATTCGCTAAATCGTTAACTAACCATTAGGCGCTAATTAATCCTTTTCTTTTGGAAAAAAAGTTGCGAGATATACTTTCGCGATACATTCACATCGACATTTTTCTTTTACGCACGCGTTTCTGCCATATCACGAGGAAGGCAAGGGAACTGTATTCAGTAAATATACATATACGTACGCATAAAACCGTAAAAAAAAGGATATAATTATACAAATAAATATATAGATATATATACACATACGTACGGATCGTAGTTATGTCGAGACGCATCGCTCGGTAATCTCGTAATTAGCTGTTCGATTGATAAGGAGTGCTAGCATAATTTCGAACGCGTGATCCTACATGCGTTTTGCGAGGCGCGAACCGCGCGCAGAGTTCGTCGGAAGTCTGCAGATTCGCGCCCGAGTATGTGTGCGTGTCCTGGGGAAAGAATTAACGCTAGACATCAAGTAGCCTCGAATCATCGACGACGGTAACGCAGAGAGCTTCGTGGCTTCTTTTTGCGCGATTATGACATCTCGATGGGCCGTTGCACGGTTTCAATCACGATTGTACGGATTTAAAAAGAAAAAAAGAAAAAAAAATAAATTGCAACAATCCGGAAAGCTGCAACGCGCGTTCTTGTTAAAATGCGTATACATTTAACCAACGAAACCAATCGAACAGCGAACGCGAACATTCCCCGAACGAATCAATTGTTAAAAAAATAATACGTCAATAACAATACATCACCGGGAAATGTTCGCGGACGCTATGTCCGTTCGGTGTTCGTTTGCTAAGTACGTATACACCTTTACGCGTACTCTTGTGATTAATGTTGAATGTACCCGAGTGGAAATTGATTCCCACCGTTACCTAATAATTAGCTAACCAGTTCGTGGTTCATCTTGTAACTGTCTAGCAAAACTGTCCAGCACTGAGCCAGAAATAACGTTCAAAGCGTCTAGATACTAAACAATTATTACTCTCTACTCTAATAATGAGCCAAAAAAGCCAACAGATTTTTTTTTTTTTTTTTAATGATAATTTTATTTTTTGAAAATAGTCACTAAATAATAAATACTTTCTTATAATTTATGGCTAGTACCAAGCTAGTCACTAATTAAGAAATATATTTAATCTGCGCGATCTAACCACTAGCTGCAAAATCAGATTAGCTAGATAAATTTCCACTCGGGTAGAGCATATTTAGATATAGATATCTCCCTCTCGTTCTCGAATCGCTATTCTCAAAAGCTGATTGGCATCTGCGAAAAGTAACGTGCTCATATTCGCGCAAATTTCTATCTTTTATTTCTCATTTCGTCCATCGCGTGACGCGAGAATGCGGCTATTACGAGCATACGTGAAGGAAAAGTGCTCTGCGACGCTTCAACCGTGTTAAATCTCCTCTTACGTTGTACCTGATCATATCGCAAATTGCCATCATGCCGTTTGATCTCAGGCGAAACGGATGTGACATGTTATATGCGCCTTTCCCTGTTAATTCTGTAAATATTGTAGATACGTTGTGCTGTGATCAGTCCGGATCGTCGTCTTTGAGAGGATGACTCGAGGCTGCGCTTGTTAAACCGAGTGTAGAAGGCGAGTGTTGTGAATATTATATACTGTTTGAGATGACGCGACGGTATTCGCGCGAGATAACGTCGTTTAGTAGAATACCAATGAGGCTGCAGCGATCGTAGCTATATCTCAAATTAAGTTATGATAATGTTATTAATGTATCATGTCCGACGATTTCACTATGTCAAACGATTTTTATGTACCGGGCGCATCGCCCCGAGCGACAGGCGCACCGATAATTAGATATAGATAGTGGAACTGTCGGCCTGTATATCTTAATAAATCGAGTACATGACTGCCATTATGCTCGCGTTGTTTATTAATAAACATCCTTGCAGCGAGTCGAACATTTAATTAATTTGTCGACGTCGCATATCCACGGTAATTTTATTACGTTTTTATTGATATATTTTTATAGCATTGCAGACCCGATTTTTTAATGACGTTACCGTGTTTTTTTTTCAGAAGATCGAGAGGAAAGAAAAACAATTTATTTTTCTAGAAACACGCGAAAGGTAGGTTTACATGTGTAACTCTTCAATTTCTATATTGATGTTTATTAGAAATAATTTTATGTTTATATTTCGAACGTTTTATCAAAAGATTTAATAATTAATTAACTACATAAATGCTGCGCACAGCACATGACGTACGTAAATTAAATTACCATTAAATTATCATTTAAACGTGTAATTCATGCCTTGCATTGATTCGCGAATGTTGACAATATACTGTATTAAAAAATTATTCGTGCCTCCGTTGTTAAGTTTAAAAGGATTACACATTAATATCAGATAATACGTGCAAAATTAAAGAGGGAATAATTCCAGTATTTCTCTTTGAAGTCACCATCTGTGACATATTAGGTTTTATATTGTATAATTAATATGAATGTATTAAATGAATTAAGTATCTCTCATACACAGATGCACGAATATTAAACGTTGCGTAGAAATAATTTTTAGTACGTTCGTACATTTCGCGTGTTTCAAAGTGAATGGTTAAGAATAAAAGATTGCATTAGTAGTTTCTCCTCTGACCTGCTTTTCGTTCTGTAATAGTACCGGCGATCGATCTTCTTGCCAAACTTAAGAAGAGACAAATGCTGCACGGTTTCTTGTTCACAAACTTTTTTCCACGACATGAAAAAGAGTACGACACATCTATGCCCTGCCGATATTTCTTCGAAATCTTTTTCTCTAACATAGACTCTTTGCTCCTCTTATAAATAGCTCTTAGTGTACGTAATTACGGTTATTACGTAAAAAAAAAAAAAAGAAAAAAAAATGGATAACTTTCGAGGCAGAAATAAATGAGCGATTACGAAATATCAGATTTTGATTAATTTTTGAACGGATATAAAATTTAAAAGCCCAACATATGAACGTATTCACGTGCGAACGATATACAACCAGATGTAATTGTTACACTTTTGAATTTGAATTACAGCATAGTAAAAACTCAATTGCGCGTATTTAAAAGCGGCCTGTGTAATCCATGAAATTTTATCTTTATTGAAAAATTTTAGATGCATAATGAAACATTGTAACGAAATTACACCGAATTCAACTCGGGTTCTGTTATGCTTAGTTGATAAGGACAATGATACCCTTGCTTTGAACAAAGGTACGCCCACTGCTCGGCACACGTGATAGGCAAACCGAATGAATGCGAAGTGGTCACGAGCTGTTGCATACCGTACTATGGCTGCATGCATTAAACCGTAGGTGTTAACAAACTAAGAGTGCCATATACGTTATTATATGGACTATATTAATAAATGTATACGTATACATATGTCAAACGCTCTACAATTATTATTACATCGGGTAATGTTTCATAACGTATTATTTTTCAGCAATCCAACCTGCGATTAAATTAGAATCGATTGTTTCGCGATAACATTTATACCGGCAATATTCCACTTTACATTGCATTAAGTGGGAAAGTAAATTGAAAAATCAAATAGCGTTTTAATTAAAACGAAATTTCAGCAAGTTTAAAATTTACACGGCGAGAGAAGTATGTTTCGTGATTTAAAGTTTTGCTCTTCCCGAGTGACACGCCGCAAAAAAACAAAGTGCATCGATCCCAGCGGAGGATCCCCGGCAAACAGGCTCCCTGCGTTTCATTTCGCGGTTATTTACGCCCATGCGATTTTGCAAATCCGGCATTTGGCCCACGGTGTATTTCAACTGAGGATTTGCCGCTGCGGGCGAGCGCGGTTACATACGCGTACATATCGATGCAGTCGGCGAGAAAATGACTGGCGATTAAAAAAGAGAGTTGGAAAAAGTGCGGGGTCAGCGAATCGAGACGGACGCGCGGTGAGCGATCAATCAGCTCTTGTACCATTTTTTTTTTTTCCCTCCCTTTCTCCTTGGAATTGGGGATGGACGTTGTAGCGACGAGACGGAACGGTCAAGAAGCGTTTCACAGCGCGATCTAATCCATAGTCGGACGATTGTGATGTATAACCGGCACGATAGATTTACATTGCGGCATTAAACTGCCGGAACATTAAACGACTTTGACGGTTAGTGCAGTTGTTTCCGCTCGTAATGAACGGTAGCGACAATAATAAATAATTCGGCGGCGACCGCGATGATGATTGCCTCCTTGATATACGGCGATCCCCTGCCGATGGCTGTCTAACTCTATATGTATATGTATAGTCCTCCCTTACCTCGACATTTTGGTAGTTACTAATTATGGGACATTATCGACTCGCGGAAGTTAGTACAGTCTCCTATTCTCCACCCCCGAGCGGCCATTACCGGTCGTACGAACGTGTTCGGAACACTCCTTGACAGCCCGAATATCAAAATTGATGTTCTATCCGGCTTTAATTGAATTAGTAGATCGAGTGCTCTACAAGTCACTCTGCTTATTCTTGCGATATTACGTCTGAATTACATACGATGACTCACTTGCAGATAAATCGGCCAGAAAATTAATACTTTACAGAAATATTATATTTGCATTTCCTTTTATTCTAAATTCTAAATTCTAAATGTTGTTTAACTAGTTGTAATCGAATTATCGCTGTTGAAAGAACAAAACGTATCTGTTCCCCAGAAACTTTTTCAGTTTGTATCACGTTAAAAATAACGTGACTGGCATTCACTCAAATGTCAAAGATTGATATGTACAGACTAACGGAATCAATTTCTAAAATTGCATAAAGCAATTTTTCATCGGCTCTCACTACGATTGGATATTCGGTGAAAATAATGCAACAGACAGAAAGTGCCGTATGGTTTTTGGATCAATTCGCTTCGGACAGGTAGGAAAGTAATCTCGAAAGTGTCTCCTGTAGCCCTGTGGGAAAGACTTCGATTTGGATCTTATACGAGAATGTACGTGTATATAGGAGTATCTCGTTCTATCTTTACGTTTCCACTTACTTCCCTTTTTTGCTTCTGGCAAGTTAGATCGAAATTCGACGTACAATTAAATATATATATATATTTTTTTTTAATTAAAAAATTATTTAACTAGAATTGAACTTATTTCAACAAATTTGCATACAGTACTTATTGCATATTACTAATTATTTTTAGAATAAAAACGCAAAATGAGTTTTTATTCTGATATTCTTATCGAAGTGAATGACACAGCAACATAAAAAAAATAAATAAATAAAAATAAAAATGAGATAGCATGTAACGCGTATGAACCAATGGTAACCAGAAATATGAAACTTCAGCGGAGCAGCTGACGTTATATACCAGTGCTCATGTCACATTATTTTTGCACGCAGCGATGCGTAAGTCGTTTCCGCGGAGTCAGCAATAAGCAAGATTTTTTTTTCCCTAGGCCCATCCAACAGAACCGAATAGTCTCTCGCATGTCAAAAAGCCCTATTATCCGGCGTTGATCCTCTCTCGTTGAGATGGAAGAGATCGGCGAGCATGTCTAGTTTTGTTCGCTCCTCTCCTCGACGTCGCTCATCGCCCGGAATCGAATCGATTTGACGAGGTCACTTCACACAGAGAACTCTGCATACCGCCCTTGTGCAATCTTTACGATGAGATCATTTCCGCGCACGATATTCAGAATCCGTGCTAAGTTTCAGATAACTGCAAACGTTATCGCATAAATTACGCAGGGACGGTATCGATCGCGCTATAATCTGGATTTAACTCGAAGAAATAAAGCCACTATCATATTTTACACGCAATATAACGAATATGTGTAGATCAACGTAAATTCCTAATATATAAATAAAATTTTTTTATTAAGATTTAATGTATAAATCGGCTTCTGCAATTATTCCAACACTGAGTCACAACTAAACACATTGTATCTTTAAATGTGTAATGTTTAATTAAAGTCAACATATATTAATTAAGCTCCTCAAGTAGTAGTACTAATTAAATCAAATATATTCAAAAATTAAATAAACGAGTGTGAAACACTGAACATTTTAACAATATAATAATCATAGCTTTTTGTAAGTAATTTCTTTTTAATTTCCTATACAAATTATACTGAATTTGCGTTATTTAAAAAGATAAATTTCTCTCAATGATTGGTGACCTCGTCAAATATAAAAAAAGATGAAATAAAAATTCTAATTATTCCGGTGCCAAACCGCAATGCATTATGCAAACCACTCGAACGCCGACGAGTCTCCGCCGTAATAAAGAACAATGTCTGGCTCAATTTCAGTCTCGTTTGCTAAGACTTTTATCACCTGTGCCGGCTATCATAAATAAATTATATTTCTCCGATGTCTCAACGTATTCCACTCTTCGTCCATTCATCTTTATTGCGATCTTATCTCGCCCGCCGTCTACCGTGCCGTCAAAGTTCTTTTTTAGCAGTAATTGAATTATTTTATTAAATTCATTAGTCCGGCACAATTTAAATCCTATACGATTATTTATCACATTCAATATTTGATAAAAACGGCTAGACAATTAATTTATGCTATATTTATATACTTTTAAATAATTTTTTTTTTCGACAATTACCTCATTTCCGATTTATCTTTATGTTTGCATAAAAACTACAAAATAATATGTTAAAAATTATTTATCTTCTTTATGTAGTGTAATTCTTTAAAACAATTTTTTAAAAATCAACTCTTTTACTATTGAAATAAATTTCTTCTCTACTGCAAATTGTGATGATACTAAAGTACAATACCTTTCATGCATTAAATGTAAGAGTATAATAGAGAGGAAGATCTGACTAGATGACGACTGGATCTACTTAGTGATTGGTAATCCCGCTCTCTCAAACGGGAATTAATAGCTCGTCCCGAGTTGTGCAATTAGATGCGATTAATCGGCCTCGTTTAATCTGAATCGTCGGCAACTACGAAAAGGTCTCCATTCCCCTCATTTCTCTCTCTTTGCCGTCTATATACTAGATCCAAGATTCTTTCGTCTTCGTATAATTTTATACTTAGTTTGATAAAAATTCAGAAAGTTGCGTAGTCTCAATACTGTAATTTTACGAACGAATCGTTGCCGAAATATAACAGATTGATTTTTGTGATTAGACATTCGATTTTCTTTTCTGATTATTTTTGTAGAAAAAAAAAAAAAAAAAATTAATGCCGAAACCATGATAAATTAACTGTAAGAACAATATTCCGCGGATAAGCAACAAATTAGTTCCATGTTACGAGATAAGAAAGTCCCTGTTGCGTGCTTACACGATTTATAATTTAGATATTAAAAAACATTTTATTTCTTTTTTAAATACACGACTAACTTGGAGTACGCTCAGGTACGTTATCTTAAGTGTGTCCCGTTGTAAACTTTCCGGAACCTTGAAAGTTAAACGTCCCTCACGCGCGCGAACTAGATCGCGTCTTAAGCGCGAACTCGGAGCCTACACGTGACTCTGATTCGCGCCGATCTTTCAAGAGGTTTATCCTCAGTAGCGCGCTCGGCAATTGCATATTAAATGCACCCGTATTCTCGGCCGTTATCCCTGTCTGCCACCCTCACCTCCATTGCTCGTGTTCTCGCCTCTCTAGAATAGGGTCGTGAAATATGACCGCGCCATAAGAGAACCGCCGGCACGAAAATACTATCGCTTTCCAATAATACGTTAGGGAACGAAGAAAACGGAGGGGAGGGAGAGGAATTGCACAGGGGAGAGCGGAGAGACTGTTGCGAAAGAAGAGCGATGGAGGAGAGGAAGTAAGAATGAATGTAAGCGAGCGTCGAAGAAAGAGAGTAAGCTTGGCAAACGTGGGAAGGTGGAAATAAGCGCTATTCGAAGAAACTGAAAATATCGTCCGTTTTGCGGCACTCTCTCGGCCATATGGTGACCGGCATATATCATATTAGAAGCCAATTTTTAACTTGGTGGGGGCACATATCACGCGATAGTGGCGGTTATAACCATTCGCTGCTAAAAATCCAATGAATTGATGGGAGGGTTGGGGGTAGCGGAGGGACAGAAGGCCCAATCGTTCATGAGAGCAAAAAGGAATCCGACGAACGGTGGTGCGCCCACTGACTTTCTCGGCTTGCCTGACCAAAGGGAAACGACCGCAATATCTTAGAGTCGTAAGTACACACGGAGTCCACAGCAAAGACCTCGTCGATCCTCATAAATCTTACGAGGCCGAGCCCCTCCGCGATTTCCCTTTCTTTTTTCTGTTTTTTCTTTCTATTTTTTCACACACATTCGTCTCTCGTTTCGTGGCGCAAATACTCTAAATATTGTTCCGAAAAATACGCCAAGGCTTATATGAATAAAGGAACGTAGAAATAATAAGATTTATTGTCACGCGTTCTCGACCTGCGCCGTAATTAAAAAATCGTAACGTAGAGATGTCAGTGTTAACGTAACATATCGCGTATAAGTTCCATAAAGTTTATGCACCGTTGTTGCAAATCTATTAAGAAGTTCAGACATACTCTTACTATGTATGTATGTACATATATGTACCTGACAAGGGGTTGAAATTCTGGTATACATTCTCCCAACTACGGCAATTGCAGATAGCATTTGAAGGAAAGTACATATAATCTAAGTAACTATTGCGCGGATAGGTCTCGGCGCTATCCCTAGGACCATTATCAACATTATACCATACGATCGTTATAAGATACATTACAGCAAAGTATAATTAGCAAAGAGAATTAATATTTTAAAAGTTGGATACGAGATATTTCGTTTTTTCAATGTTATAAATAAATAAAAAATTTAAATACGCCGCACGCAGTGCGTGGAAGACGTGAAACAATAGATTGAAAGCTCGTCACTTGTGAAACGAAACGAAACGCATTCTGTCCCATCGAATGCTGTCTAATCTAATTTAGCAACCAATACGTGGGATTTTCGCGAAATACAAGCGATTCAATATAAAAGCTACGTGAAGCAAACAAGATTTCGTATAGGAACACGACTTGATCAGCCAATCCTCCAAGCCAATATTGGCGTTACGTCGACAACCCTATCCCTTTTCCGCTAAATTCGTCCAATCATGGAATCCGGTATTGACGCTAAAGTATGAATTTTTTACTTATATTTTACTCGTATGCATCGTGTAATATTACGTAAACTTTCTTAATAAAATAAATTTTAAAAGTTACGCGGTAAAATTAGTGCGAGAAGTAATTAATGTGCCACACACGTGTATTTATAAAACATATTCGAGAATAATACGTTATTAATGGCGGAGTAATATTTAGTGCGTTAATTTGTTTGATAAAGACCGAATGCTAAAAGGCACACTCTGTTAATTCGCAGGAAGGCGTTAGAAATAATCATAAATAAATATTATATTTGGCACGTGGTGCACACACGATATTGTACAGCAAAGAGCTCGTTAATCTTCACTAGATGCGTCCCTCTAATGACGGGAATCCCTCTGTTATCTCGTTGGCCTCCCCATGAGCGCACTCAGTCTCAAATTAACCATAATGAAATAACGATCTCACGTTCCCGACGTCAAGAGGATCCTGACAAAACGGTCTCGGCGCCCTGTTATCTTAGACGAGAATACTACCGTGATTTTGCGCTATTACAAGTGAGAACGCGCACACGACTCTACATTTCCCAGATTTTTTTCGTAAATTACTCTATTTTATTACCGCGCTAATAATAACAGCGTGCGAGGTAAGTCGCATTATTGTCATCACTCTAGCGACGCTTCGTGCATTCCGTGCATGTTGACGTCTCTTTACCGTGTCGTTCTTCCGCGATCCCGTGTACAACTTGCAAGAGAATGTATCGCGAAGTTTGGCAGTACTATAAATCGCGCTTTAACACGCTGTAAATTCGTTTTAACGATGCAACGACGCACAGTGAGCATCGTGAAACGTCCCGAAGTGTCGATCAGGTATAACACCTAGCAAAAGCGTTCCTATTCCAGGTGTAATCGAGATCTATGTAAAATATGCGCTTCTCGTAATACCTTTACTTTAGATATGTTACGCGATATTGGATGGCACTCACGTAAACTGTTAGCCAACGCATTTCGTGAATCGTTTTTTAATAGATTAATCATTAATTTATACTATTTTTAATATTAAATATTATTTAATACATAAATATAATTTTTTATTATTTATGAATAATAAATATTCCCACCCAAATGTTTCAACTAATAAAACTACATAAAAAAATTCATGCAACTCACCGATCGATGCAGCGAAGTTACAGCTACAATCCTGCAACAAACAAATAAGAAAAATAAATTGTAGAGATGTTGAATGTCAATTATTTAAGAAAAAAAAAAAATTACGCGTTTCTGTATAACTAGTTTTTCAATTCGACAATTAAGAACAAAAATATTTATTGCTTAAACATTTACGAAATTATTTTTTTTTTAATAAGAAATTTATTACTTTACTAATAATTAAACTATTCTTTATGATAGTTACTAAAAGTCAAAACGATATCGACGAATAGCAAGAAAATCTTATTAAAACAAAAAATAAAACCTGATGCTTACCATTGGGTTGCTTCGCTGATTGCATGTACCCTCCCTGGGCCTCCTCCTCCTCTCAGAACGTTGGGCCGGATCCTCTTTCAAGGCACAAGCACTCGCGACACACCTAGATATTAAATTATATTCGCGCGACCTTGTTCGACATCGCGAAATAAGCCCGAAAACTAATCACGATTCGTTCATTAAATCTCGACAACAACGGCTTGTTCGTTTCCTCTCTCAAACCTTATCTAAAACACACAAAAAAAAACAGGCATTAGTTAGTAGCGTCAACTAATTTACAATCTGTAAATGCATGTTATATTCAGACTTAACAGGCTAAATGACTGTTTTAACCTAAACTAACTGCGCGCTCTGACCTACATGAACTGCGCGCTTGGTTGGCGATCACGTAAAAATTTCGCACCGCGATGATTGCCGCTATAGGTAAGCACGTGAAACAGCGCGAGACACTTACGCAGTTATTTCTTTCTATTCCGTCTATCCGACCGCTGTCTCTCTTATGCTCCGTGACCCTTTGTTTTTATCGCGCGCTACGCACCACATTGTACGGGATAAAACTTAGTCTATACAGTTTTACTATGTCTTTTCCACGTCCGGAACAATTATCAGGGTAGCCAAATTGCGCTAGAATGCCGTCCGTATCACCAAATCCACATATAATTAACGATAAGAACCGAGCCTCTCTTCACCACGTGCTGCGCATTCGACCGCCGGGAGTAAGAGTGAGAGGAGGAATCTCACGCACGTAGGCGCTACGCGCCTACTGTCCCATTACCCCCACCCATCCCTTCTACTCATCTCTCTCTTCGACATATTCGCGCGCTGTTTACGAACTGCGTGAATCGAGCGAGCCGACCGGCGACTGAGGATTGAAGCGCGATGTTTTGTTTATTGATGACTCTCCTCGTTCCCCATTTTAACCACTTATATTATCATGTATAATTCATTGCTCCAATATTAGTATTTCTTTTTACAACACAATACATCCTACAATTTATATATATTTTGCAATCACCATATTTTTACAAATATTATAATTATTTTATTCTTTCGTACAATTTATTTTACTAATTCAGTATGAATTACCAAATCAATACTATTTGCCATTGTTTCATTTCTGTTATGTTTCACGTCATCAGTATGTTACTAAAATAATAAAAGTAATAAACAGCAAACTGACGTAAAGATACACGGTAGATCTCGCCACACGGATACTTGACGCGAGACGCTACCGCATCTCTTGATACGACGCGTCGCTCGCGATGCATTACAAAGGCCGACGCGCGAATCTAAGAGAAAAGCTTTAGCTTGCACGATGCTGTTGCTGCGCGGCTACCTGCATAACCTACATAACGTAGCATAGGGGAGAACGGCTGCACATAAATTTCGTGCTGGCCCTGGGCAGCACGTTGAATCCCTCCCTCCCTTCCTTTACAAACTCAGATTTACTACTGAAATCTGGCTCAAGTCTAACGTGTGCGTCAGCTCGCGCATCGCAAGTCGAGCTCTCGATGAATAACGCGCGAATAAACGGTGGACGCCCGGCAGTTATGACTTACTATTAGCGGAAGCTTTGAGTTTTTTACTTAAACGGTTACCTTGTTACGCAAGGTTACCTTGTTATCTATGCCGCATATTTCTTGCATATATATTCATTATGCGGATAACATGGTGCTGCGAGCTCAACGGCCAAGTCTTAATTTTTAAGCCCGTTTTATCTCCCACATTTAGCACGACCAGGTAAGAAAATTTCGCTCTATCGCGACCATTTAACGACTTATTTATCTTCTACAGAATACGAACGTACACTTTAACAAAGATTAATGTAAATCTTTATCACTTAACTCGAAGAAGTTGAATGTGCATTGAATCTAAAATAACTGATGAATGGATAATGTACGTTATACATTATTAATTATATGACTAAGAAGAGGATTTGCGGAATCGTATTACGATTTATAATTTAATTTTAAATTAATTTATTATTTCAAAAATGCTTTATTAAAACGATAAAAGTAAAAAAAGAGAAATAGAGAGAGAGAAAATTACTTAAAAGTATATGATCTATCTTCACATATTAAGATACAAATATATTTATTACAATATAATCCTTTTTATCAGTGTATTTATTATTTTTTTTTTAATTAAATCTTCAATTCTTTAATAAAATATTTATTCATAAAACAAAATAATTGTGATAACATTTATGCAGTTATATGCAAATCAAGATATAAGAGAAATAAAATTAATATTTAATTCAAAGAATAGTACGTATAAAACGAACAATTATTTTTGACTCAATATAGTAATTATAATTAATAAAAAATTTTTTGATTTACATAATTTTAATTTAAATACCTTTAATTATAAATAATAATGGACAAAGGGCATTATATGGTAATTGGAGCTTGTACACGTGCCAGAGAGAATTAATCAGGTCGAAGCGTACTCAATAGTTCGTCAAGTTCGTGTCTTTGATCGTTCAGCATTGCCGGACAGGACTTGTTCCACCATTTACTTTCATCGAGAAGCTATAAACTCATGATTGCACTCTCCTTGACACGATTTCAATTGATTTAAACTTTAGTTTCCGTGACATTTAAGTATGTACACGTTTAAGTACATAGATCTACGTTTTATATAAAACAATTGGCTGAACATTTTAGAAGAAGTTTATGAATTTGCAGCTAAAGTGATGTGGGCCTTTTTGCACTTTAATTCAAGTAACTTATCGCAGCGATTAAGATATGGTTTAAAAGTGACATAAGTTTAATTTAGAAACGTAAATTCTAATTAGATATAAATTGGTCGATTGATCAATTTTAATAAGTTGAATGTTTTGACGATCGATTACTATCGCTGTGATATATGTATATGTATACGTACATATCTAATTGATATATATGTATCATGCAATCGACTATAATTAGCGAATTACATGTACCGTTAATGGAAGTCGAAATAAACGGGACCGGAGAGTATATTTGACAAAATCTGTATTTATTTGACGTAATAATTGACACATAAATTTTAATTAGTTGGCAGTAGCGTTCATAAAACTTTAATAAAGTATTTTCAAGTAAAATTTATAACTGCAAAAATTTAAAAATAAAGAAACAATTTTACATTTGCATAACCTATTTGCTCTGATTTTAATTTGTACAACATTCAAAAGATCTATTTCTCGAATACTTTACATTTATTTAATGTACATTAAAATAAAATAAAAAATTTAATGTTTGGTGTTTACCATTTATCTTAACATTTAAAGGCTGTTTAATGAAATTCTCAAAATGACTTTTTAATAAACGATTCGAAACTTTTAACCGCTCCGTGTATTTATATACAAGCAAAATATTTAAATTTTTAGTCAAACAGAAAGTGCTTAAAATGCAATTAATATTTTATTGAAAAATTTAGCGAAATGTAGATGTTGTATTTATTGAGATGATTTTGCATTAATCGTCGTAAAGTGCCAAAAGTTCAATGAATTCTGAATGTATACGGCAAACAATTTTACATTTATATCCGCTAGACTAGTAGATTAATTATTCTCTTCCGCGTACAATCGCCATTTATGACGTGGCATAATTCTTTTTCAGAACTCGCGTTTCGCGGGGCGCAACGGATCCGTCACAACTCTGCCTTCTATTTTTTGTGAAATCCAATGCCACGCTCGAATGCATCAGGAAAACGCGGTACATGCTCTCTCAGCTCGTTCCGCGTGGGGCAGTTACGATTTCCCGTGTCGCATAATTCGCGACTATTTATTTGCCCTGAATATCAAGCCGTGATTTAATGTATAATCACGCTGCACGCGGGCCACATTAATGGTTATTTAATTGCGTGAGCGAGCAACGCGATATAGGATTACAATCATATTCGTTTGCATGTAAAATGCGGCGTGCACAGCTGCAATAATCATCCATTGACATCTTGCGTATCGATTGCGCGATTCCGCGCGGTGGTTTCCCGCCGGTGACAAAACCAAAGTCTTACGAAACGCCGGGAGAAGCGTTGCACGAAAGAACCGATTGTCTCTCCGATAGCGGGATGACTCCGCGAGATCACGTATACCAGGAAGAAAACTTAGCGACCGTGTGGGAGATCAGTTACGAGAGAGGGTGATCGGCGATGGACGATCAAGGAGAAGACGGGGTGGCGCGCTCCTAAGAGAGGAGAGACGAGAAAAGCATTCAGGATTTAAAGGAACTCTCAGCACCCGGTAACTCCGTTGTCGGATGCGATGCGAAAAGAATGACCGGGCCGTCGCTTCCCCATCGAAGATGGAAGGGCAAAGGTGAGAGGAAACGGGACGGGGGTTTCCGAAGCGGTTCGGTTTGGTTTGGGGGCACGACACCAAAGCCACCTGCTCCCGGAGTTTCCAACTATCCGTTAAGGTCCGGGCGTTCGGGGTCAGGAAACCACCAGCCAATTTCTTTGAGTGCCCGGAGCCGGGTACTCATCGTCCCCGGTGTCCATTGTGCTCCTATTGTGATCGGATATCAGCGTTATTTTTGCCTGAATTGCAGAACGCCCAGGCGTTTCTCCCTTACTAACGGAGGGCTACGTCCGCATCGCTAAACTCTGAAGATGTCGTATTGGTAGTAAAAGACCACAAATTCACCCGACCGATCAGACGATCTAAACATTAGCTTTCATAGCCGCGACGATATATTCGAACCTCATCGTAAAAGTTTTATAGACTTGGTTACACAAAATGCAATCCGTGCGAAACTATTTAATCGGAATTTATCTTAATTTCATATGTGTTTATTTGCGAGTGGAAGAATTCAATTTATTAATTCCTTTGTGTTGCCTATTACATAATTATTTATAAATTAATCTTAAATTATAAAGAGAAATAAATACGTATAATAAAGGAGTTTCACATAAATGCAAAATTGTGCAACGAGCAAGAGCTTTCAAGTTTCTGCTTTATTGTTATAGTATATCTTTCTTTAAATTGCTTTTAAGCAAGTTAAAAGGAGTAAATATAAGTTATGAAATTCACAGCGTTGTTATTTTATGCGATTCGCTATGTACGACGGAAAGAGACGCTTTTAAGATCGCCGAGAGTACCATTAGAAATATTTACGTCACTCTCTCGCGGAATGACGTTAAGGTTCTTAGGAGTATTGTTCGCGTTCTCATTATTTTTAGTGAAATTGTCATTTAGGTTTATGCTGTTATTTGCTTTAGACGCGTTCACTCATGAATAAAAAAATTTTTCAGAAAAATTACGAGACCATCGCTTATGCAAGACAATAGAGTAGGTATATTAATTACCAGAAAGGAAGTAAAAAAGAATTTATAAAAATAAATATACACTTTTACGCGTAAGAGTCGTTTCGTGTTTAAATAAAAGAGAATATATTCAAGTTTAGTAACTGACAGTTATTGATTTTCGATAAAACTTTACAACTATATTTCGTACGTTAACTAAAAAAATATTGAATATTCTAAGAACGAGATTACGATACAGTACAGGCGATGTCCAACTAACGAGACGGTACAAGTTGCGGAGATGTACAAAAGACAAGTCGGACGTGTACCAAATTGGCTCAGGTAGAAAGTTTAAGAAGCACAAGAAAATTTTCTAAAGCGCTAAGAAGCTTGAGTGGTAATGGGAAGGGGATGAGTAAAGGTTTGTAGAGATGAGTTGGGAGACCCGAGATGAGAAATACAACTTACGTTAGATGCAGAAACAGAGAATACCACTAGAAATATTCGCGAAGAAATATTATTCACGAAAGTTTGGTAATGCGAATGAATGAGATGTAGGAGATTGAGATAGATGAGAAGAGAATAATCTGACTATGACGATATCATCGAAATTAACGAGAACGCGACGATATGTTTTATCATACAGCGGTACAATATTTTGCAAGATATTTATATATAGGTATATTTTTAATAATTTGCACACGTATTATTCTAGACGTTATACATACACTTTAACTTTAGAAATATATTATTTTGTCCCAACTATAAATTATATCTTAAAATACTTACGCCGCCGAGATGAAAACATTTTAATTAATGTAGAAATATTCTTCTGTATTAAATGTGCTAAATAAAATGTATTATAATCTTATTCACGTGTGTGCATAATGTGCGTCTTACCAAAGAAATCATTACTCTAGCAATTAGTTTTTAATGGCTGGCTGACATTCATATCTGGCGTATAATATTTTTCTCTCACCTCGAAAGCGACAAATGCAGAGAAAATTTACTTCTACATTTTCCGTCTTTCGACTCGCTCATTCCTCATCTCGCTTATACCAGCTTCTCTCTCTTTCTATCACTTCTGTATTTCTCACACCTTCCTATTCCAACCACCTTCTACCTCTTTCCCAATCTCATTATGTTCCCTCCTTAATTATTTCTTTTTCTTGAACGCTATTAGCAACTTTCCGTCTGACTTAGTTGTCGCTCGACTCAAACTTTCATTTATTCCACCTTTAATTCTCCTCCTAGTAATAATACAGCTTCGGATGTAAGTATATCGATTGTAATACCGTCTATTTAATCCCCGGCTAATTTTCACTTCTAAAAGATTTCAGATAATTAAAGATTTAACATTTAAAAAAAGGCAGTCTGGAATGATTGATTTTTCCTCTCCGCCACGCTAGGTTGGTGAATTACGGCGCAAACCACGCTGTTATAAATAGGTTTCTTTCACGAAAAATATTCTTCTCCTTGGAAATTAAACTGCTGGCATTTCATCATGAGCGAAACTCGGTCAGGTTCTAATTAACATGATGTTTTTGCACATTTTATTTAGAACATCGTGCTTTTCGTATAATTCTCTATTTTCAAATAATATAACTTGCATATTTTTGCCATGTATATTTTTGCTACATTGCCTAATATTAAATCTAA
Organism: Cardiocondyla obscurior; assembly: GCF_019399895.1. Taxonomy (NCBI): domain Eukaryota; kingdom Metazoa; phylum Arthropoda; class Insecta; order Hymenoptera; family Formicidae; genus Cardiocondyla; species Cardiocondyla obscurior. Next base: position 10,084,674 of record NC_091864.1, on the reverse strand, counting down.
ATTCGTTATGCCAAATTCTTAGAACGAGGGGATTATTGCAGTTTAAACATTTATAGTTACACAGTTAATAATACTTATAAATTTTTAATAACTTTTTTTTCTATTTTACTTTTTTATAAATATTCTTTACTTTTTTTATAAATAATAAACTATTTTATAAATATTCAAGAGTTTTTATAAATAGCAATCGCTATTAAAAAAAAATATATATATACTTTGGTAAGCACAATCTTTTATTCAATCTATTACTTGCCGCTAATTCAACGGAAGGTTTGAAAAAAGAAAAAGCGTAAGAGTACGCAATATCCGTTGGAAGGGGCAGGTTCAATGCGAATTACCAATCGATCTACGCCCGTAAGGTCCCATAGGTATAGATGCCCTCGGAGTAAGGTCTTTCCTCCTTTTTCTTCGTAGACGGGTGGTGGGTAGCATTAGCGTTAAGAGCAATAGAACAACGTGGCTACAGAGCGTGGCTTAAGGCGAGTTACCTCATACCACCCTCTGCCACAGCGCCAGCAACGGTAGAAGCGACAAAAGCGGGGAGGGTTGATTAATGGAAGGAGTAAAGTCGTCACCGAACAACCCTGGCAGGCAGGCGATCCTTCTCTCCTCCCTTACGCTTCAGCCTCCACTATTCCGCCCCCGCTCCGCGTCCCTTACGTTTCCGTCACTCCCATTGTTTCTCTTCTTTCTCTCCTGTATCTTTCTCGACGGCGAAATTCACCCACCCCCGCATGGCAGCGTTCTCGCCGATCGACGTGGAATCACGGCGGTCTGACTTTTATTGTCAGCGATAATCTTCCGGCGGAAAAAGCGAGCGGCACCCTTCGTAGAATACGCGGCTGCCTCTCACTTAGTTTTTGGGAGGTAAGGGGATAGTCGAAGACGACCGCCCTGCGACGGCAAAAGCTCCCTTGCGCCGGGGCGAGGGAAAGAATCGGCGCGAACCAACGACACCGCGTAAAAGTTTGTTCCTTATCTGAGATGAGGATATAGGGAGGTTGAAGGTGTGAGTCGGAAGGGTCTTGTTCCGCCGGGTCCCTTTCCGCGAGTTAACGGGAACCTCTCAGATATCGATGGAGCACGTAAGCGCCGTTATTCGTACACATCAAATTCTATAGCGTATATACGCCGGATTTCGGAAAAACTTTTCGACACGATTTTGACGGTACTTCGTTTCACTTTTCGCCGGGGGTGAGCGACGGTGGAGAAGCATGGAAGTCTATTGCGTGACCTAGGTACACCATCGTCGCAGTCACCGTCGCGACTACCACCAACTCTACCAACCACCACACAACCCTTAGCCATCTCGTAGAAACCGACGAGCGCAGCCCAATCAATTCAACGTCAAACTTAGCCCCGCAGGAAACTGTTCGGAGCGCGTCCCACCTCCGGCGAGTCACGCCATGACACGCCGATTTCCCGCTAAATTTATTTTCAATGCCCTATCGGATAAGCGTAGTGCGAAGGTTTTCTGAGAGAGTATAGGACGTAAATGCTGGAGAGGAAATATAGGAAATAATACGTTGGTGGGTCCATTTGCCCGAGGAAATATTTATTTCACGATGTCGCGTGAAATCTTCACTCGCACTTGATACTAATATCGACCGTACATAACGTCTCGTGCAATAAGCACCTATCTGAACGCAACGCTACAAATATTTTATTTTATTTTAAATCATTACTCTTTAAATTATGCAACTTTGTAGAAAATAGTTAACATTTTTACGTAAACGTGCTGAAGTCGTTCTTAGCGGTTTATTTATCTCTCTTCCTGCGCATCTGCGATTTTTTGAACGATACTTCATTGAGGAAAGATTCCTTAAAAGAGTCATCTCATTAATTCAGCATGCCATACTTATGCTCGGAGAAGGGTGGAAACGCTGAGAACGAATGATAGAAAGGGCGCGGGACGCCGGGGAGATGAGAGAGACGAAGAGTAAGTAATCGAGTGGCTCGCTACGCTTTTAATGAGATCCTCGATGACACAAAGACAACTACGTCGGCGACCTCGACGGCCCTCTTCGACGACGTCGGCGACGGCGTCAGCGACGATAGCCGTCGTCGTTGGAAACAGCTCGCTTTGACTTAAAAGTGCGACCGGGCATCGAACGGAAAAACCCCTGGGATAATACTTTCCCAGAAGTTCCTGGCCCGTCCCGATCCCCGGCGCACTCTTTCTCGGTCTCGACGACCCCCTGGCTCTACGATTTTTCCGTCCGGTCATGAATAGCAACGAGTGGAAAAACAGGAAAGTTCCGGCCGCGGCGACCAAGTTTCCCACCCAAGTTTCTTTTTAACAGTTGGGGCCGCTTCTACGTACCGGCTAACGTCTTACACCTAGCGAAACGCAACGGGCAACCATGCAAGAACTAACGTTTCATAATTAGCCGCATCATTAATGAAAAAGTATCGGTAAATACCAAGATAAATACCTTAAATGGCGCAGGAAGGGACAACGATTCCCTTGGCATGCACGGCACGATATCTAATTGCGAATTGATAAATCGCACAACGTTTTATATAACAAATATATTATACAATATAGTTAATATTATATTTTTTCAATATAATTTGCACGATTTTTTTTTGCTGGTATTTCTCAAATTATTTATTATGCATTAATTTATGGTTTTCGTATCAAATTGCAACGCGACGATTTTGTTCCTGCTCGTCAATGATTTTTTAACTTCGGGCAAATGCAATTTAAATTTCATTTTCTGAATACAGCTAATATGTAACATGCTATTTGCGGAAGATAGTTGCGGCATCACAACAAAGGATTTTGGTCTAGGGTAGCATAGCACCCAAATTATCTCATCGCGACTACGAAAGCTCGTTATAGAACTGGGGCAATTGTTGGTCTGTCAGAATCTATGTACCCAGCAAAGTTTCAGTAAAGTGCTTCGCGTAGTTTACCGCCGTTTTAATGGTGATACCTATATGAATTCTTCCTTTCGTATTATATGCGAAATCAACATTGTAATATATTCTTAGTATTGCAAAGAACTGGAGCCTTGGCAAACATCACGACCCAATTTTTAGTTATTCCTCGTAATCCACGCAGAATTGAAAAGACATAAAATAACATATATTGCGTTTTCTACATTTTTTTTTTACAAAAAACTTGTTTTTGTGCAAAAAAATTTGCAAATCAATTTTAAAGTAATATTTAATTCGTCAATATACAATATTGAGAAAAACAAATGGATACTCTTGTTATCTAAAATTCACAGATATCGTTCTTTTGTATATATTAAAATTATTAAAAGCTCTTCAAGCCGTGCATAACGCCCGGTGTTTTTCGTCCGTTCGGTATTCCCGCGTACGCCGAGTAATCGGTTTCGCCGTGTCGTCGTGTATAATCGACGAGACGCGAAACGTTTTTATCGTTCGCTTTACCCCGCAATACGACGAATAATCGCTGCCATCGTGTCGCCGTTTTAAAAACAGGACGTGAGCGCAACGAGCGTTGGTGGGTTTTGTTGCGGTAAACTCGGTCGACGCTTTTGGCGTCGTTGCGCGACAAAACTGCCCCCGCCGCGACAGGTACGAGCCCGCCCTTGTCCCGATGGCGTGTACGTTCGTGGAGGTTGACTTTTTAAAACGGCGTACGCGGAGGAAATTTCCGGCAGTTCAAATAGCCGTTGGGTACGAGGACCACCACTACCACCATCACCACCACCACCGTCATCGCCATCATCGTCACCCCCTATTTGGAACGTCAGACCGCATACGAGAGCGCGCGAGAACGCGGTGGCACGCGGGATGTGCTCGTTCGATTCGGATTCAGCGATTTAAATCAAGTTGATTTAAGCTTTCCCCCAAACCGGGAATCCGCTTGACCGTGTTTCCACTTTCGCGCACCCCGCGGTCCGCACCCTCTTCATCCCGCTTCTATACCTAATTCCATCTCTCGGCCCTTCCACCCTCCTTCGCGCCCGGCGATGGGACGCTCTTCGCGTGCGCCGCTTCTCTCTTTTTCGATGCTGCCGTTTCCATTTGTACCCAACGCGACCCGATTCAGCGCGATCGACACCAAACGCGCGCGACGAAATCGATCTACGAAATGCAGTTACCGTGACCGACGTGCATTGTAGCACCGGAATAGAGGGAGGCCCGATTCCGTTCGCCTGTACTCCCGATTCCCGCACGGCACGAAAAGCGCGAGATCGATTTACTCTGATTTGCTGACCGTTCGTTTCTTTAAATTTAGATCCGACGAGCTGTGCAGATTTTCATCCGCGTGCTTAGCATTTTTTTTTCTTCTTAATGTGTTTATATTTTCGTGCAGGCAATTGACTTGATTTTTTTTGCTAAATCAGACAAAGTTTTGTATTCAAAGTAAGCTAAAAAATAAATATCTAAAATCTTTTTCCAAGAAAAAAAAATAAAAATCTGATTTCTAGATTATTGTAAAATATAATTTTCATAGAATCTAGATTGTAATTAAACGTCGCGTCGTGAAATCCCGTTAAAAAGATCACGCGGTTAACCGTTCGATCCATTTACGCCTCGGAAATCATTAAAACGACCATTATTAACGTTGCTCAATGGAAAGCTTGTCATTTAATTGGCATCAATCCCCGAGAATATGCCAGCATCAGGGCGTAATTTCATATGATATCGATTCTGTGTGTGGAATACGCCTAAATTCCGGACACCGTAGGCGCCGTATGTCGGCAGGGGTATTGCGTGTCGACTAATTAATGCCGGTTTATTAGCTGCCTCTTTCGGCCGTGGAGGCGTGAACTGCCGGAGTATTATTCGACGTCCGACTGCGAGCCGGGGGCAGCCCGATGCATAATTAATTTGAAATTGTATTGCGCGAGGGAGCGAGAGCTTGCGCACCATGTGGAAAGGCCATACAGAGGGTTGCGCCGTGTATATACGCGCGGGGGAGGAGATGACGGTACGATGGCGATACGAGGGGAGGAAAACTCTGCAGGCGCAACACTGCGGTTGTACCGTTTCCGGACCTGACGTGCGGTATTGTTCCGCGAATGGTTTTAAGGTCGTGCCCGCCTTGTCTTCCCGCGAGCGCCGCCACCCAAGCCCGACTCCTTTGACTGATGCATTTCGCCCGAGTCCTCGACCCCATTTGTATGCACCACGCACGTAAGTCAGGTACAAAGTTAAATTGCCGCTACATTGTGCCGTAAGACGTTGGGCCAGGTGATACCAACAAGTCGCCCTGAAAGTCTCGCCGTCGCGTAACCGGCGTGTACGTTCGCCGAAAGATTAAACAGCCGGGAATCGGCGCGCGCCCTCGTCTTCTTCTCTTTATCCTTTATGCACGTCACCCACGCGGTCCCTCAGACTTTTCCGCAGTTGAGATTCGTGTCTGGAGTAAGAACTGCTCAAGCGCTCACCGATATTGACTTGCGTAATTCTTTTTTTCGCCTTACGGATTCGATAAAGGTCTCTTATCCCACCCGCATTGTGATTGACGCGATAAAGGATTCATTTATATTTTATAGTTTTATGTAATGTAATGTAAAATACCGATAACGTATATATTAATCAATTACCGATGGGATCTAATGATAGTAATTTACCATCTGCGATCAAGTAATTATTAAATTTTTTATTCCTTCAATTCTTTTAATAAATTTAATAATTGTAAATAATAATATAAATTTTGCACATATTTCAATTCGCAATACGTAAATGAAAATGTTTATTATATTTTATAACGCGCCTGACAAAAAAACTCTCCAGAAAAACTAAATTCCAAATTTTTTTTGATTGGTGAATGTTTTGTTAGTCAGAGTAAACTATTTTTACATTTGCTTGCACGTACGTACGCACGAAATATCAATGTAAAAAGTACACTAAATAAAACATTTCGAAATATCGAAGCTTGAATTAAATTTTCTGTAATTGCGTAGCGCGGCGTGATTCAGTTTTCAGCTTTTAAGCAAAGACCAACGAAATTTACGATCCAATCCGGTATTGAAATGAATATATATATAATCTGTATAAAGGCGGTTATCATTTTTAAGCAGATTATATTGATGAAAATACGATGCATCCAACTTTTCGGGGCAAGCGACTAAAATTACGATATATCGCAAAAGCACCGGAAATCACAATAAATTGCATCAAGGTAAACTCGCCGTGAGCCGAGAGATAGAATCGACAATATACATATTACAATAGAGATAATTTATTATTCTATGACATAACAATTATTTCAGTATTGAAAGTTATTTGTTATCATGTCCAATATTATATTTATCAGCCATAAATGACAAGCGTTGTGATATTTAACGTGCCCATTAATATATATATTAAATGCAATTGATTGTATTTAGAGAATGTTTACGCGATATCAATAAGAAATGGGTAGAGAATGAGAATCCCTATTTAAAAAAAAAATGTAGAAATTTCACGTTACGTACAATTAATTGCGTTACGTAAAATTGTAGGATTAGTGGGTATGATAATATATTCGTATCGGGGGTGTTTTTGGGGCAAGTTTTAACACATACGTCAGAAATTTTGACAGCTGATAGTAACGCCAGCACGTGTTTCAAGAAAAGACAGCGGCACATTCTGTGGGTGGGAAACGCCCGTAACTAATGGCGAACGCTTCGCACGTGCTGTGACGTCTACAATTTATCAAAACTTGTTCAGAGTTATTTTACGAGTTAGGTGGCACGATACGCTCCCATACGTGGCTGCAGGAGGGCCAAAACGACCGCACGTGCATTTGGATCGAGATAACCAATGATTTTGACGAATTATGCGACTGCACGCCGCGATTCTGCTCACATAACAAACGGTTTACAAATTATTTCGATAGCGATAAATTTATCTCACTTGCCACGTTAAACAATATTTGCATTGTTTCATTGTGCAATATGTAAGCCACTGCCACCTGCGTTACGTGTCCACCGGAACATATTTACTTTACAATAATTGTACATGTTGATCTCGAATGTCAAAGAAAAAAAAATTGTACCGTTTTTAGTTATAAAAATCGTTATTCTCAAACGGCGACGTTTAATCTAGTAAATTTTTTTTTTGTATATGCACGTCTTTTTTATTTAATTATAATTTCATTTTATTTATATTTACATGAAATGTAATTAATATCACTAAAATGTGTTGATTACTTTCGGAATTAAATATTTGAATTTCTGCGAGAAGCCGTACGCTTTTATTATCCATTATTTATCGAGATAAAAGTAAATCTGTCTTTCGTTCTACATAATTAACGGTAAAGCATGTATTTTACGTTACGTCGTTCATTTTCATTAAACTTACCGATTGAATAAAAACGGGAAAAAACTAATGAGAAAAGTTTTTGTAATATACATTTATGTCTTTCTTTGTTAGACAGGCCACATGCATGTGTGATATAAACGACACGTTAATTTATTCTTTGTGCATTTTTCTTTTTCGAGATGTCTATATAAAAATATTGTATATAACCGCAATATGCGTTATTTCGTTTCTAGATTACCTCTTGCGAAAACTGCGGCATAAATGCACAAAAATGCGTACAAGTGCGTATTGTGCGCGGCTTTTTCTGCAAATACATTTTCAGCTACCTTTGTTATATTCTTATCCGCGTTTTCCGTTTTATCTTTTCTGCGTTTCTCTAGCTGGTATCTGGATTTTCATTACCTGTGGAGGGCGGATCCAGGATGAAATATATGACGTACTTCTCACTAATCCTTCACGCGAAGTAGCGTGGAGAAGGATCGTTTATCTACGAATGCATACCTGTTCTATTGGCCGACAAAACAAAAATAAAATATATTTCACGAAGGTGTGATAAATTTGGAAGCTCGTTTGTTTCATTAATATTATAACAACTGAATTTCCGCGTGAATTTCTATGTAAACAATGCCATACGTATTACTCACCGAAGTAATTTGCCAAAATGTGTAATAGGAACGTTTGAGCTCAAGTGTTGAATAAACGAACAACTTATTTAACCTGTCTAAGAAATTGTTATTTCACGCAGCAGCAGCAGCATTTTATTAAAAAAATTGTTTACTTAAAAGAAAGTCTTATAAATGTTAAAAGCTGCTAATATTTTAACGTTAGAAAACAATATTATGCCATCTTTTTTCGTTTGTCGCAAGAATAATTTTACGAAAATGTTTACGAACGAAAAGCTTTTCTTTTTTTTTACCGTTACTTGTAATATATTACTGTACCGTTATATAATTTAGTAATGAAAGACTCCGTCCATTTGTATTATTAAAATATTTTTATCAATTTACTTGCTTTATATCAGATTTGCAACTGTACTTCGTCCAAGCGTTAACATATGAAACCGCGCATATGTCTTTGACATAATACATGAAAATGGAATATGAAAATTAGTTTCGTTATTAGAATGGTTCACCGTTTCTCAAGGTGTTCTCTTGCCTCAAAGCGACTGAGTTGAAGAGATACATGTTTCAGGGAGGAAGTACCGCGTACGATTTACTGCGCGATTAGATTTACGAAGTTGAGATTTACTTATTCACATTACTAGATGAATATCTACAAATGTTCTATACTAAAGTATGTTAATATGATAAAATAATAACTTAAATAAACTGACAAAAATTTTGGAATTTATCACAAAGATTTTGCTTTGTACAAATTAAAATATAATTTAAAAATATTTTACTAAATATATTTGAGATATTTTTCTAGTTTTCAACGTGAATTTGCACCGCACATTTAGATGTTACACTTCGTAGTTAAAATTTACAAGAATATATTATAATTAAAAACTATGTATTTAAATTTAATGTATTTTTATATTGTATTTTTTATGATAAAATAGGCTTTGTTTTTCATATGTTACCATTAATTTTTCAAAATAGCGCTTTAAAAAAAAAAATACGTTATGTTTTACTTTTTTGCTTGCCACGGACTTTTATTGTCGCATAATTTATGTTCGCGAATGAAATATGTTTCTCATCATACACATATGTGGGGCAATAAAAAAACGGTTGGCCCGCAGCACCCAGTTAAGCTTAACGTAAATGAGTGGGCGCGAATTAGCAAACACTTTTCACATTCTTGCATAAAAAATAAACTTTTGTAAACATTAACGTACCGAGTTCTAAATAGCATAAAATGTATTATTTAACTTAATTAATCATTTATAATTTTTATGTCGTAAATTTCCTTCGCTATATACGCAACATGCATATTTTAACAATAAAAATTTTGTATTCATAAAAAAAATTTTGTATAATAAACAATTCGAATATGTGTGATATTACTGTTGCATTTAAAAAATTCATATGCAATTGCGTAAGTGTTCATACGCTATAAATTTTGTGTAATTTTTATATGTTCATAAAAAAGATATGGCTTAAGAGAGATTTTTACGGAAGTAAGAGCAAGTTAATTATAAACTTTAGAAGAAAAGCGCTCTTATCTATTTAATATTACTAAAACCTAATGCATGTTTTTTTTATAATTAAATAATTTTGTCGTTGCACCTAAATTTGTACTTTCTTGCGTAACTGACATCCAGAACGTATTGTTTAATCAATTACGCTGCGTATGAACGAAATATACTCTAAATATTGAAAATTGTACAGCTGAGCTAATATGATTTGACAAAAAATAATAAAGGAATATTCCGCGATTTATTATACGGACGTTCACCTATTGTTCACGCATTCTACTGAATTAAATCGAAATCCCGAGCATTTATAGCATGTACATATCGCGATATCGAAAAGCGTATAATTTTTGCCTCTTGTATATATAACTACAGCATCGCATACCTGTAGAATTCGGAAAATGATCCCGTTGTATCAACTAAAAAAGGTGACAAAGTAATAAATTCTTTCAATATTTAATAGCCCGATATTAATCATCAAACGAACAATTCGATGCATATGTGCATACGTGTACGCACGTGTTATACGTATGTAACATAAACTTATAATTATTTTAAGTAATTGATAACTCCAGAAATGTTATTTTAAGAAAGGAGCGTGAAGTAGACTACTGCTATTTACTACCGCGGCGACTTATAAACGCGAACATCGAACCGGCAAATAAGCGTAAAGCGTCCACTTTCCTGTTAGCAGATCAACGTGAATGCTCCCGGTTTATGCACCTATAAACCTCCGCTCGCCCTCAACGCCGTTCGCGTCGTTGCTACGGTTGGCGGCGGAGTGTGACGGTCACGGTGAGGACGCGACGTATCCTCTGGTCATCGGCATGCGGCGTATAGTTCCGTGAGCACGGAGAGGATTAACTGCGGTACCATTATGCGCGGAAAGGGTTAAGAAGGGTCGCACGGGCAAACGCAGCAGACGCGCGATAGGGAGATGGAGGACATAACGCAGCCGGTTTGATGGAGAATACCGCCCATTATTGCGACCGTGTTGAAACTGAAAGGTATACGGCCGATTTCCGCGCCCGACAACGAAGGAGAATGCAGGGCGAGCTGGAAAGGAATAGATCAGCGGAGGTGGTCGAGAAGGGAGAGACTGCAGTTGTAGCAGAGAATTGAGCCGCGTGGGACAAGAGTGCTGTTTGCTGTTGTTCTCTTGTCCACACTCGGGCACTGAAACTCTAGCTATCATAGACTCCGCGTCGGATCCTCCACGCTACCTCCTTTTCTCGTCCGTGTCAACCCTCCCTGTCGCGCGCGTTCTCCTTCTCATTTTCTCCCGCTGTTCTATTCCCTCCACTGCGCTCACCCTCTTTCTCTCGCTAACCCTGATGGCATTCCACTTTCCTCTGACACTAGCCCACCCTCTGTTCCTATCTCTTTCTTGCCCCCGTCGTCGCTGATCTAACCGCTCCCGGTACGGTCCTCTTTCTCTGATATGCGAGGTCGTTCGCTGGAGCACTTCAATTTGCATTACGCTCGACCGCGCATAGCCGAAGGATCAATTAAATTTCTATTAAGCGAAGCAGCCTTTTCCGTCCACCGTCCCGACCAGGCTTAGCGCGCCGCAGGCGCACGCGCCATTTATCGAGGAGATTATTTGCATTGTCTTATGGCGGATTTGCAAATTATTTATTATTCAATAATATTTTCGATATTTCTGTCTGTCGATAAATAATCTTTACGATAAAGACACGAATTTAACTAACGATAAAAATATATATAATGTGGTATAGTGAGTACATGAGAGGCAGATAAAAACGAAAGGAAGAATTCGCGGCAATCTGACGGCGGACATACGCTGAACCGCTGTCTAATTTTTGACTAAAGTTAAAAATAATTAAAGAAAACTAGTTTCTTCTATACATATCCAATAAATAAATACGTTCAGAGTAGCGTAATAATTGATATACGTATAATAATTGACGATAGCTGAACGCATCTTTCACGCAGCTTCACGCACTTGCTTTATGTGTTCTCTATAATATACGATCCGTTATGTGCAGTAAACTGATACGTATAACTGCAAATCTAGAATTTATAGTTTTGGTTTATGTTCCTATATATTACCGGTATATGTCGTGAATTTATTGTTTTGTGTTTTTCTTGTTTATTGAAAAATATAAAAGTATGTGTGAGAAACTGTAATTTCCGTATTAAGTAGTATAAATTAAACTTCTTTAAAATACTTAATTTATTTCTTTACTAATTTTTTAATTTTATATTTTAATTTTTACTAAAACGACAAAGCAGTCCACATAAATTTCAAAACATTGTTATATAAAAACAATTAAAAAATGAAACTCACCGAAATTGTTGCTCCACCGAAGTATGATGTCTATTCGAGGCTTTTTCCTCCTCTCAGATTGGGATGCTTTCTTTTCGCGCACATGACACTCGCCAAAACCGTGAACGTGAAGTTAAGATCTGCGGCTGCGGTTCATTTTTTCACTTGCATCGGCGACGAGAATATGCAGAAAAATTCCTTTCTGAAACATACAAATAAAAAAATTTAATTACAGAGATGTTTAAATTAATATGTACTATAAAAAAAATATAACAAAAGAGATTAATTTTATACATGTGAAGACGGAAAAAAGTAACCATCCGCTTGTTTCGTATTTTTTATGTGGTGTAAATTAATTTTAGTTCAAGCAATACAGATTAATTGTGATTTACCTCTAAGCGAAACTTGATACTAAAGATTGTCTTGGGGTGAAATCGTATCTTAATAACTCTACTTCAAGGGTTAAACGTTATCTAGGATGATCCTAACTCAATTAATTTAGTTATTATCAATAAGTTTAGAGTAACTAACTTTTCACGCCAATTATCAGTTGCTTTTTTTGTTACGTCTTATTTTATCCCTTTTTCTCCCGTACACACAATTTTTCTCTTCTGTCGCAAATTTATTTATTTCGTTAAAAATGTAACAAATAAAACATGTAGTAATTGCAACTTTGTGCATCTCAATCAAGACAGAATATTTTTTTTTTTTTTTCCTTATTTACTCGTAACATTGTTCTGCAAACTATTTGTTGAACAAAATTTTAAATCATAAATGTTACAATATAACTGTAATTATTATTATATCCCTTTTTTATATAGCGAATGAAAACTTTAAAAGTCGATGTCTGCACTGATTAGCATCCGCGGTAGAAATTTATCGAGTTCAGAGAACTGGAACACGTGAAATGAGTTTTCCTCCACTTACTTTTTTTTTTTTTTTTGCAACCTCGAATTTGTACTTTCGCTTAGGTAGTCACGAAACACTGTTCACACAGGCATTTGAAAAGTTAATTATACCTTTTGTAACTAACATACGGAGTACGGTCCATGTTTTTGCTTTAAAATGTAAACTACTCTTGCATATGTACATTAAAAATTGCATTACCTATTTCACAAATCTAAGCAAGGAATTTATTTAAAACAGTATATATTTTCCATATTGATTAAACGGTATAACAAAATGCATATGCCACACTTATATTCCTGTTTCTTTTCTATAGAAAGTCGACTTTTAAAATATGTAATTGTAAATAGAAAATCTTATAAATATAAATTTATCAGTAAAAATATTTCAGTTGATACTTATTTTTAAAGATATTTACGCAAGAAATGTTTCGGTTACTTTTTCTGTTTTTCTTATACATATAACAAATACTGTTTGTGAGATAAACTTCAATAAAGCGTGCTCATTGAAGCCAGGTATCTAAATCTGCGCCGTGTATCGAGTATCGATTGCTGTACAAAGGTACTAAAATCCACAAGGAATTTCCTTTTTCGTGCAATGTCGTTTCCTGCACGTCTCGGACTTCGCACCCTCCTCATAGAATGGCAATGAAAATGACGGTAGCTACGCGACCGAAAGCGCAAAGGCTTCTTGATACGAGAGCGTTGCAAAAGCCACTCGATAAAAGATCGTTCTAAGGATGTGGAGTAGGTGCGTCCATTTTTATGAAGGCCAAGGACGAATAGCACAGATAAGAGGAGGCTCGACTCTATCGAAGAGCTTTACAAAAAGAAAATTTAGAAAATAAAATTCGTTTTTCTATATACATACAATAAAAAATAAATAAGGAAAATACGTAACCGATTAATGATATAAAAGAAAGACGCTTAATTAATAAATTTACTGTTAGAAAGTAAGGTGGAAGGTGGTATAAGGGGTGGCCTCGTTTTTCGCGAAAATGCCGCGCACAAGGCAGTCTCCTTCAGATGAATAGCCATCTCCGTTACGTTAGGAAAGTGGGGTAACTGAAGTAGCATGATTAATTAACGTATAATTAATGAATGGCTGAATCTAATAAGAAGCTTGCGGTGTAATCACCTGGAAATTTATCATGCACGAAAATAAGCGGCCCCGTCTCGCGGAAGGAAAAATTCCGCCAATTCTTCGTACTTTGCACTTTGCTACATTGTTTAATTCTCGCGAAGAATAAAGGTTCCAGCTCCTGGCATCATGACCGTATAATCAAGATACGATGCTTTGTTCTCGTATCTTGTTTTACGAAAAATGGTTTTAATATTATTTCATAATATTTGTGAGCTTTATGGTAATAGAAATATATTATTATATCCAAGTCTTCGTAGTATTAACTCTGTTGCAGTCTTCAAAGGATATATTTATTTTAATTTTATTCAAAATGTCGTAACAAATATTCGAAAGACCGTGTTTAAAAAAGCGTGTCCGCGCAATGTATCTGTGCGGTTGTAAAATTACAAAATTCTTCCACGTAAATATGAATATTTTCATAAACAAGCATTCTTTTGAACGTCGCCGTTACCGAATGCGTTTCTTTTCCGGAAAGTACTAAAAGCTTTATAAGAACGAAATTAACTTGGCGATCTATCCGCCGGAAGATTTTCGAAACTCACCGCAGAAACTGCAATGCCACGACACCCATTCATTTAAGTAAATGTCATGTAAATCCGAAGTTGCCAGTAGATATGTCTTTAAGATCTACCACGTCGCGAAATTCCAAGTGTGTGCATTTTCATTTATTAGCTTGATGAATGATGATATTAGCTTGATCAATGAGTCTCATTGAAAGATCGCGGGTTTGCTCGTATAAATGGAATTGGTATTCTATTACGTAAACAAATCGTTAACAGTTTAATCAGCTCCAAAAATACATAAAATGTAGATTTTTACCGAGCAATGTGCAAAAAAAATAATAATAATAATGTTTCATACGTCCAAATAAAAAAAATATAAAATCTTAAATTATTTTACACGAGTAAAAATGGAAGTTTTATTTACTTTTTGTTTGTCTTTCTTTTATCTTTTTAGAAAAATCGTATACTATACAGCAACGCACGTTGAAATGTGTTAAATTTAGCAGACATACCTAAACATTGCGGCATTGTTCACATGTAACCTGTACATTTTGATTGCAAATAGTTGCTATATATTTCAAATTCCAAGTACGGTTGGCCAGAAGTGTCTCTACATTTTACATTTATATCTACACTCAAATTAATTTCAAACTTGTTGACCCGTACTATTAAAATTTATAGTAAGCTTTTATAAAAAAAAAAATAATTAAATAAAAAAAAACAAATTGTTTCTATATAAAATACATATGAAAATAACGTTTTAGTAATACGATTCTTCCCATAAATATTAATAAGCTTTTTCTGCAAATTATATGTATAAAATCATTAAGTGCTACATATTAATCAATAAATGTTTTAAATTATTTTCATTACTAACACATATTCTTTCATATATTTTGTTTCTCTTCTATGTTTGACTAAAAATAATCTTTGCTAATATCTGATAACGTAAATGTAAAAAAGCAACTGATAAACTGAACTTCATTGATTTCTATGACTTTTATAATCTTTTATTAAATTATGCAATTAAGACACGGTATTCAATTATTTGTTACAACAATAGTTATAACTTGCTGGGACAAAAATATCAGACTACGTGAAACGAACGTGCAGTCTATCCGAAATTTTATGTCGCGTATTTCTTTCTCAACCGATTTTCCCTCGACTAGTTGTAACGTTACAGGGTGTTTCACATCGAGGTGAGTGCTCTCACCCTTTTAGATTTAGACCTTGAGAAGTAGCCCCGTAAAAAAGAGAAAGAATAAGAGTAAAGGCAACACGAGACAGAAGAGAGACCCGATAGAGGGGTAAGAGGAAAGGATGAATACAAGGAGATCTGCCATGGTTATCATGAAAGCTTCAACGAAACTCGAAACTCCTTCGCCTCTTATTTCTTCGCACCCTCGTGTACGTGGACTGCATCCTCACACTGAAGATATCCTCACTTTAGAGATCTAGAACTCCGTCATATTTACCTCGTTAGGAATGTCCTATGTGCAAGTACGAGAACCACGGATGATGACGGGTTTTTGCGGAGATTCCGAGAATCGATTCGATCTGATTACTGTAATTCCCGATCTTTATATTATAATTGTTATAAAAATTAATTAATTAATTCTAAAATACGCGAAAAAAAAATCGAATTTTTGTATTTACAAAAATGCGCAGTTTCGTGGTATTTCACCATCTTTTTAATAATATATTCATTTTCTTGCGCATTTAAAAACTGCAATAGTAAACGTGATTAAGATATAAAACTCGATCGCGTGAGATAAAATATTGCCACGTGCAAAGCCGAGGTCAGTCTTCGCGTCGAATTTGTTTGCTGTCGAACGACGAAATGTCGGGTGCCGTGGAAATATGCAAATGTCGGTGCATAAACTCGGACGAAAAATAAATGCCTCGTGGATACGCGTACGTTGAAATATCCGCTCTCGCCGCGCTGCTATTCGCCTTCCGTGCAAAGGATAATGCCCTACACAGATTTCCTTACGATGTCGTATCTTGCGGAACCCCGTTCTCCCGATATAGACGTCGTCCTACGTCGTGGGTGGGTACACGATAACAATGCAAGCGGAGAAACCGATATCGACTCCCCAGCCGAAGCAGGTTCGGATTGATGAGCTCGCGGTCTACGTTGTAAACGTAGTCATCGAGAAGCTCACCGCGGTATTGGAGATTTGATTGATCCCGATGTATATGGGAATAGGGAGGACAGTATTGTGCCACTGGTGCTAATTCCCATTAGTGGGTGTACCTCGTATGCGACCGGTTCGG
This sequence comes from Cardiocondyla obscurior, assembly GCF_019399895.1. NCBI lineage: Eukaryota > Metazoa > Arthropoda > Insecta > Hymenoptera > Formicidae > Cardiocondyla > Cardiocondyla obscurior. The sequence continues at coordinate 10,068,188 of NC_091864.1, read as the reverse complement.
CATGGCAACGACGCCTATCTATGACCGTACATGGGCACGGAACCTTGTCCATACATTCGTTATCGCTAGGCTCGCCTTACATGGTAATGTAATATAATCAAGATATGTTCTCCGGCACATGAATCTTCCTTACGTTATGGCCGGAAACCTCGTTAAAGCTTCGAACCCACCGGTCATTCTCGCGTCGCACTTGTGCTATACATGCACGAGGTGTTACATGATTTTCAACATTGTTATTTACTATATAAATATGAGACGGTAAATAAATCTGAGTAAACTATTTTAGTATTAAGTAATTGTTATCGGCGTTATTATCGAACGTTTTAATTATTTAATTACCAGGATTTTGCAGCGCTCATTAATTTTGTTTTGAATTAATTTTATAACTCATCGACTTGCTTAATTTTTTTTTTCTTTTTTAAGACGTTTCCATATCAACCACGCGCTTTCACAGGATGCACGACATATCACGTGATTTTTTTATCGCTGTTTGTTTGCTGTGCAAATATGAAATGCGAGAACATACTGACGGATATACCGTCATATTATTCTTATGTCCACGTTCAATATTTGTTCGGTGCGATTTCAATATTTTTGTTTTCCATAGTTATCAATGGACGAGATGCATTTCTGCAGATTTAAACATTTCTCGCATCGCATAATGCAAAGCATATAACAGAGGCTGTTTTCCATAATTCGGTTTGATTTTACTAAGTGTCTTGATAAAATGAGACTAATCAAAATTATTATTTAGATATTTTAAAACGTATTATCAAAGTCGTCGGAGAACTGCTCGTTATTTCGTATCGGGAAGCGCGAATTAAATATTATATTCAACTCGTATACCAAAAACGCACGCTCGCGATAACCCGGCGATCGATTAATTAATTTTTTTTTCTCCCAAAAGATAGCGACAAGTTAGCAAATTTGCATTGACGCGTCATCGTTCGTATTAGATACCGTAGGGACATTGATTGCAGCATGTGCTCCAGTGCACGCATGATTAGGACTGCATCGGTGTAATTGAGTGGGCGGATTTCCGATTTGCATTACCGTCGAAGATGTTGCTGCGCTGTGGGTTACTAATGGCACGGACACACATAAATGGCCGAGACTGCCTACCGATCCGTACGGCTGGCCCGGTATATGTTTCCGCGGCAAGTTAGTATCTACTACTCACGTGCAGGTATGTACCTGGATGGCGTTTCTCGGTGCGAACCTACGGAGAGGATCGACGGCGAGGGGGAGACTGGTGGGTCGCAACCGCAGCCTGTGAGTGATATACCCTCAATATCCACACTTTACCCTAAGATCTCACTAAATCTCCTTCTAGCTTGCCTACCCATTTCTCCGGTGCATCCATAAGCCTGCAAACACAGTGTTTCAGTTTATGAGCCGGTATATTTTCGAGCGCAGCAAGAGAGCGCAAAAGCACGCCGGGATATGTCGGGCCGCATGACGACGCATGTCGCACATTACCGTTTCACTTCGTCTTTAACACCTTGCGGTCTCTACTTAATTATCTTTAATATAATTTAATATAAGAGATATTCAACGTTGAGCAAACGTCTAAAATATTCTCGGATTTTTAATAATATTAAATAAAAGATTAATCTTAAAATAAGGTATTGCTTGAGATTCTGAACTTTATTACATTTACGTATATTATACAGAAAGCGCGAGTACGTTCGCCTGAGAAGGCACGCAAGAGCGAGCGTAACAATAATCATTTCCTTCAAATAATTAAAAAACTACAAATGAAATATCGCGACGTATTTAACAGTTAGACTCGCGATACATGAGACTTAACATCTGATGTATTTGATATAACATTCGGCATTTAACTTCTATTATAATGAAATAATACGAACCGCGAGACGCTCCTTCTCTTATGCAAATTCAAACTAACCTTGAAAGAATCGGTGTCGCAGTGAGACATGTTGACTGTACAAATGAAACGAACAATTTCGCTGACAATTCTTAGTGCTGGCAACTCCTGCCATCCAGCGGCGCATTGCAAATAGCGCATGCGTGACGGCCCGTCGTGAACAGGCCGCATATCCATCTCCGTTTCAGTCCCCCACTGACCAGTGACCGAGTAACATTGGAGTAAGACGTATCGTGTTTGTGTCGGTAGAATTAGAATTATCTATATTCCGTGCCGTTCGCGTAACCGCGAAGTGACCGAATCAGATCTATGGTGATCAAGCTTCAAGCAAGCTAATTGACAATTAACTCAAATATTCCGGGCAACGTTTGTGTCGATCGCAGATATCTTTTGAATAACGAATTACTGCTGCATACCGGGCAAGTGTCGCGTAGCGGCTGGCAGCTTAAGCGGCGCAGCGTATGCACAGTGGGAGCGCCGCAGCACGAACAGCGCATGTGCCGCGGTCCGTCGTGAACAGGCCGCACATCCATCTCCATTTCAGTCCCCCACTGACCAGTGACCGAGTAACATGGAGTAAGACGTATCGTGTCGTGTCGGTAGTGTTAATGAAATCTGACGAACGACGACGCATCCCCGGCTTAAATTACAATCTGGAGGCTTCATTCTATTTACGGAGAGCACCTGGGATCTACTTTTTCCTCCCTAATGTAAGTTATGTCTTCATATATACGTAAATTATCTGTACTTTTCCGTGACGTTCGTGTAACCGCGGAGTGATCGAATTAGATTTACGTCGATCAAGCAAGGTAATCGATAATTAACTTGAGTACTCCCGATAACGTTTGTGTCGACTGCGGAATATAACGTGTTACTCTTGCGTAGCCGGCAAGTGTCGCATGATGGCGACGGGACAAGGAGAAACGCGCGCGCGCGGTGTGGCGTCGTCGTGCACTACGTACATGAAGCCAAGGCCAGTCGGAGTCGGAGCCGAAGCCGAAGCCGAAGCCGAAGATGGTCGACTAGACAGCTGTTGGGATCGGAGAAGTGCGTTTCGTGACGCAGTGGTGACCTACTTTCGACGTTTTCTCTATCTTTCTCATGCCTCTTCCGGCGAGCGAGCGAGCGCACACAACACAAGGTCGAGACGGACTGTTTGTAATCGACAATAATACGCGCGTTTGATCGTACGGAGACGTATCCCGGCGTGTTTTGATTTTTCCGACGAATGCTTCGCACGCGGAGAGGACTTATTTGCTAACAATAAAAGAGAATTGACCACGTAGTTGGCGCCGTACATGCTCTACGATAACTGCACAGCAATCTCGGCGGCGTATGGAACTCGCATGCTTTGCAAGATCATCGTCTCGCGTAAGATAGCCAACAACACAGTCTCAGTACGCGCCGAATGTTTTTCACGCGAAAAGAATATACGTATGCATTTTTATAATATACTATCATGTTTATAATCTAGCTTATAATGAATTAAACCAAGCAAAACTTTTTTTGTTTCAGGAAGAGATCCATGGAAGTGGAGTGTTTTTCGTCGCCGTTAATTAGTAAACGAACCGCAGCCGGTTCGTCGGCTTTTTTTCGGGAGTGCCGCATAGTTGTCACGCGATTGTAATTTTTTCGGGTGTGTCGCGAGTGTCTCGTACACTGAAAAAGGATCTCGGCCAACATCTGAGAGGAGGACGAGGTCTCGGAAAGACGTCTTGCGTCAGCGGAGCAACTTTAAAGTAAGGATTATTTTGTTCTTACATATAATTCAGTTTTGTCAATTCAATTATAGATAAATTTTTAAAAATATTTAATTGTGAAAATATTTAGAAACGTCTAATTTTTTTTAACAGTAAACATCAATTCAAACATTTTTATAATTTAATTTTTTATTTGTTTGTTAGGATTGGCGTATTCGTATCTCCGCTGCTGCACATCGATTGGTAAGTCAAACGTTTTTTTTGTTCACTTATAAGTATAAAGTAAAGTTTAAAATAAAAATAATGAAATGGATTAAGCAAGAGAAAATAGAGGAGATAACAGAGTGAGAGAAAGAGTCAGTTAGGAGCGAGTATTCATTAAGACTGTAATGGGAAACGTTAAACAGGGAACATTAACGTCAGTGCTAAGCTTATAGCATCTTAAAAAGGAAGTAGCTGTAGAGATACTCGAAGAAGTAAATGTTTACTATTAGGGTTTTAGAATAAATCTGAAGTTTAAGAAAAGATTGACTTTGTTAAAAAATACACAAATTTTTCATGACATGACGAACTATGTAAGATGTATCTGATATGAGAAGTAGACTTCTTATTGAATATCCTCTTGATAATTCAGTTAGTCTCACTGCCCATTTTAACTGTTAGATATTCTGTAATTCACGACCGTAAGTTCAGCTGCATTGCGCAACTGGTACGAAATAATGTGCACGTAGGGTTATTTATGTACACGACAGAACGTGATTTCGTTGCCTCGCTCGATCTCTCTGAGAACATAAAACGCATTCGGTATCGATATTCGCGTTATATTCCGGCAATGTATTCCGCGTCTGCTGAATATGTCTTTCGATCTGCCGATCGAGAAATATCTCGGAGAGTTTTGTCAAGAAGCGGCGCACTCAAAAATTCAGAATGGTCATCTTTTGAACCTCGAGTACTTTCCGTTATTTACAGACGGGGATTTTTAAAGTATATACTTATTGAACAAGATACTGTAACATCACCGGGATTTGATATTATACTAAATAAACAAATTAATTTTGAGGCGAAGACGAATTTTAGTGCGAAAAAATTTAATTAGCATGGCTTAGCGTTACGCGTTGATTACTTTCCTAATTAATGGATGGCTCGAAAACTTTCTTTACTGTACTGCAAATTCCATCGGTGTAACATTTTAACGTCTCGCCATACATATTGCGGAATAAATTTTATGCATGAGGTAATTTGAAACACGATTGCGAGCAGTCAGCAAGTAAGACGGTTTGATTGTGTAATGATTTGGCCGAGACGGTTTGATTGCATTCGAAGGAAGAAAAAGGAAATCTGATGAGAGCGCCGTTATTATCGGTAGAAATAATGAAACGGTCCGATTAATCCTTCGAATATCACGGATATCGAAGAGGAATGTCGAAGTAATGGATTTTCATTCAGGTTTTTATGATCGCGTTCCAGACCTCGAGATGGCTTGACATTCTCTCTAACACGCGTCGCCGTGGAACTTTGTTATAGCGGGCAATCGCCGTAAAATCTGTGTGATCGTTGGATGCGTACACTTTATCAAGTTCTCCAAAGGTTAGGAAGACCTGAGAGTCCTCATAATGTCAGTTCTTGTTTTACGGTGATCTTGGGCTCTCTTTATCGTTTATCTTCCTCTGACCTTCTATCTTTCTTCCCCTTTCTTGTTTTCAAGCTTTGTATACACGTCTTCATTACTCTTTTTTTTTTCTTTTTTTAATTTTACCGATTTTATTTTAAGATACGGATTAAATTTTATTAGAAAACTTGTATTAATAAAAGAATTACGGCAGATATTTTTATTAGTAATATCGTAAGTAGTTATATAAATAGTACGGAGGAAAATTATATTTCCTTTAAAAATTAAGATATTAACTTAAACAAAAATGGAATATTTTATACCGCATTGTTATAAATTTTGCGCTTTTATGATTATTTTAACTGCAGTAATTACATTCTAATCTAGAGAAACATTAATTATATTAACGTATTTTGTGATTCTTAAATCTACCGATTATTAAAAATTCTGTTTCTGATAAATCCTATACTTCGCGCACGTGTGGGCGTAAAACACATACGCAAAACTATTCATTTTAATAATTACTTTTACGCGAGCATTCAAGTGATAGCATAGCCATTTCGTATCTGTTGCGTATTATGCGGAAGTCTCGCGTGCGTTTCACTCGGATCGTCGTCTGTGAAAGCTTTCGACCGAATTCGTGCGATTTGAGATTAAAGCGATTTGTTGAATGAGAACAAACTGGTTCTATGACGAGGAAAGCGCGCATTTTCCAGGAAATCTGCAGAGAGTCGTATTATTTTGTAACCGGTTGGTTCGGTCGGCCATTGTATGGCATTATACGGATAAAAGCTTCGGCTGTGCCGGTATAACGGAGAGATTTATTACGGATCGATAACTTCAGTCCTTGTCACTACTCCGATGAAATGTTTGTTGCACAACGGCCAAAAATAAATCCCCTCTTACGCGGTGCGTGCAAACTTGCGCTTCGATGTAGCGATATCTGCGATTTTATATCTCGAATTGATTATTCGCGTCGGAGACTCTGAAGTCCTCGAAAGCTCTTATGCTTTGGTACGATTCAATAAGATCATTTAACAAGATATATTATTTAATACCGTGACGATCGGTGAATTCACATTTCTTGCAATATTAAATAAAGCAGCGTGAATTTTAGACTTATCTTATATCCTTCGAGCACGAACGGCTGCGATATAATCGCATATTCAGCAAAATTGAAAGAAAGACGTTTGTTAATTAAAAAATTTTATAGGAATATAATTTCAGAGCAACGGCGTGATTTATTGAACCGTCTTTAAGTTCTATGGAAAGATCAATATTACATCCAAATTTATGACGGCGCACTTGAGCTTGCAAATTAATATCGCGTAAAAGCTTCAAGATTATAGTCTCTAAGATGTACTTGGAAGGAAATGTTTTCAAGTACATAACAATTGCGACGTTCAACTACTTCATTTCTCAGCGCAATTTTCCGAAACAATATCATAGCTTCGTAACTATATACTTGAATAGAAAGGAGTAATAATAATGAAACACGCACACAACGGTGTTTCATTTATTATAATACACCTGAATAATTTAATTAATATTTAAGTGAATATGTAAAACTTATTGAGATATAATTAACGGAATTATCACAGCTATTAACTTTAATATTAACGCGAGGATAATTACGTAACGTATTTCTAACTCGAAAATTTCTTTCGAACAAATATTAACTGTACGGGATAAAGGTCTAGAAATTCACGCCTTTCGCGCTTTATCTCGTACGATCAGTCGACTGCAAGAAACTTATTTAGCCGTCCATAATCTCATCGTGGGTTTTTGGTACATTCGCGGAACACGTATATCGTAACGAGGCCCTGGCTGGAGGATAGAGGTTTTCGGGAAAGGGGTCACGGATCGGCCTTATCTACCTTACCTATTGTGCGCGTAGTTAAGGTAGTTAATCATTCCGAAGTTTACAAGGTGTTAGGTGGTTAGCATCGCGGGAATTAATTTGTCGTGCGCGACGTCGCGGTAAATTGTCGGCGCGGAGTTGTGCGACCGTAGAGAGAACTGCTAGCGCCGGATAGTCCTAGTCGGTAGCCTGGCCCTTTAGAGTGTCCGAACGCGCATAAACTGGCACACAATAGTTCGCTGCTATTTCGCGCCACGCATATATATATACTATATCGTACACCTACGTCTTATGTGCCACGTTCTGCGCCGGCAGGCTCGCGCCGCAGCATCAGCTCAACGTAATCAAACGTAGAGATTTCCTCGCCCGTAGATCACGCGTCGTTGGCGATTTAAATTAATTCATGCGATTCGACTTTTTTTTTTACATATAATTGCAATTGTTACTTTGATTCAGTAAAACGCTTTGTATTACGTTATCGCGGCGCGATAACGCTACAACGCTGCAACAGCAGTCAGTCTATTGGATATAATAATGCGTTTGTCGCAGCGGAATCGCGTCGAAATTATTATCTCCCTGCCACGCGTTCCCGCGTTATTTCCTTTTCATCGAGCCACCGTCCATCATGTGGAAGATCGTCGACCGCATTCGAATACGGACGAGCGCGCAGCTCTCTCAATAGGGAAACGCATCGCTAACCGTCGGTCTTTCGAATATCGTGGGATATCATTCCCCTCGAATTTTTCCTTGCCTCGCAGGTCTCTTTTTTACCTTTCCTACTCTCCAATTTTTTTTTTTAATTTTTTTTTCCCCTCGTTTCGCAATCGCGACTCTTGGATGCATCCAGGACTGCCGCGAACTCCTTGGCAATTCCGCTCGGCTAGGTGGACCGGCATAGTAAGGGCGGAAAATGGGGAGTGGTGGATGAACGAGGACGCGTCTCGCTTTCGTGTAACTTTCCCGCGAAGCGTTACGTGCTACGTATGTACGACGGATTTCGAGTGTGGAATTTTCAGATCCTCCCCGTCGCCGTTTCGCGTACGGAAAATCGCCGCAACGTGCGCAACACGCGCGCCGTACACCGTCCTCATGTAGGGCCACAGTTATTCCCCTACGGCAAGTATAGGGGAAGTAACGTCGGGGGTGGGTTGGGTTAATCGCAGGTGCAGCATCTCTCTACGGAGTTTCCACGCTCGAATGGAAACTGGTTGCAGCGGTTTGCACGTGTTGTTAAGAGCGCCTGCGAGCAGTTGTAAAGGCGCGGTCGATGATTATAACGCCGCAGATATTGTGTCGTTCATTGCGATTTAATGCGGTGCACTGCGAGGTTACCGGAGAGCAACTATTTAACATTGAAACGTTTACCGACCGATTTACACCCTCGTTTTATTTCTCGATATTCGTTAAATCGCTCTGATCGTTTAAAGCAAACACGTTTCTCTACAGATTTTTATAATAATCTCTTAATTATCCCTGTAGAATCTTTTTGATGTTATAAACGAAATAATTACAATTAACGGCTTTGTTTTTTGCTGTTGTTACTTTTGTTTTATACGTGTACCTTTGTTATATTTACATTGCGTTTCCCGTACCCATAGCATTTTGAAATATCTGCGGAAAAGAGCCGCGGATTCGTGATAAATGTTTCGTTAAATCAGATTTCATGCGAATGAGTCGTGGAGTCACGTGCCACCGACTTTTGCACCTGGCCGATGCGTTTCGCGGGGTGTTGTCCCCCCCGTGTCTCCCCAAAGATTTAAAGTCGATCGATGAATAGTCGTTTAACGTGGCGTAAAAAGTATCACGTTCGCGGAGCAGTCGGAAGTTGGAGGATTCTGGACGCGGAATGGCCGGACTCGTTTCGTACAGGCAGCAATTAGGTTTCATCAAACTGAAATGTGTCGCCCACATCTGCGTGACGCCACGTGCGATGCCCGTATACGTATACTCGCTCACAGTAACGGCGATTTTATCCACTAATAAATCATTTGGGGGACCGGCTCGATTAACCGGCAATCTGCGTCCTGTATTCCTTCGATATTCGATATATTACTCGGGGATCAGCGGCGTGGATCATTTTACAGTGATCACTTCGGTTTACCGTGTGCAGCGCCGATTCACCGATCGATGCGTCGATTCCCATCTAACGAGAAGTAAACGTCCGGAGGATGTTACGTATAAAGTCGCGCGGATTTGCGGAATAATCTAGTAGTTTGCGCGACAGTGACACGGCGAAATTGGCCGGACGGACACGTGAACTTTCTGACAGTAATCAGCGTTCTCAAAATCGATTAACTCTCACGTGTTTATTATTCCGCAGTGCGGCATTAAGTTTTGTCATCCCTAAATGAGTTTGCGTGTCGACAGATTTATTATCCGGCATCTGGCAGACCGAGCGAGTTATAGTTTAGCGTAAACACACGCGCATATTTCGCTACACGGACGTGTTACCGTTCGCGATCTTTAATACGAAGACGCGGGCGGATCCCTCGTCTTATGAAACAGGGAGAGCCGAATCGAATTCGCGGGAGGAGAGCCCGGTGTAATAAATGTTTTGAAAGTTTCTTTCGGAATCTTTTGTACGCCCGAGAGAGTCAAGTTGTAAGGGACCCTGGCGCATGAGAGGTAGCGTGCTTTGTAGTGCGCGATAAGCTTTATGTTCCCGCGATCTCTTTGCAGCGTGTAATGGGCGAAATATTACGTCTACCGGTTTCGAAGTTAATAATACACTCGCGGCACACGTCATCGTTTCCTTTGTGCAGCAGTCGTGTATGTACTCTCGTGCCCGGGCATAGGCGTGATGTACATAAGTCGGACCAGGTCGGCATGTAAGAGGGTTTCCGTGTATCCACTTGCCGGAAAGCGCGGCGTGTAAACTTCTTGCCAATGGGAATTTACACCTTTCCGAAACGCGCAAGAACCAAAAATCTCGCGCTCGATGCACGCCAATAGCCGACAACCGATCGCGCCATTGCAATCTAAATTAATGAAAATAGCAGATTCTTCAAAAATATTTTTTATACGTTTTAGAAACTCTAGAAACTTAAACGTATCAAACAATTTCCCTTGTAAATTATTTACTTGTAGCATTTGAGAATTATCTTTTTATTTATATCTAGAAGCCGCGAAGTTAATGTTCAATAAAGATTGCAGTGGTATTAAGAACGCAAGAGTTCAGGTCCATAAACTAAACGCGACTAAAAACTGTGAAATTATCGGGAGTACAAAATATCGCCTTGCTATATAACTTATCGCACATAAGCCCGCGATATATGTTCCGTTGCAGTTCGGATCGATTTATTTCATTCCCGCAACGAATTTCAGGCGGGATCGATGCCAGACGGGATACACTCGTAAATGGCCCGGTCTGAACGTGACGAATTGTACGGCCCGCGTGCATCTATATGTCTCAGAAAGAGAATGTTCATTAAAATATAGATACGTTACATACACCCGCTCGTTCGTGCGCGTACGTCTGTACAGTTGAAAGTAGTGAATCGCAGAAAAAAGGGAGACGGTAGAAGAAGAATCATACGCCCTTTTCCTACTGTTAGCACAGCATACCTATTTGCGACAGTTGGGACGCTGCCAGGATTGCTGATTCCCCGCGGCTATCGTAGTACCACTGTTCCACCTCTTTTACCCGAATACGTAAATCTATTGTGTCGCCGAGGACGGAGTGCATATACGCGTGCCAAATATCTCGGCCCCGTTCGCCGCCGGTTTGAGCTGTCGACGGACTCGCTGTACGTGAAATATTTCAATTTTCCAAAAATTTCCACCCCTTGCCGCCGTCCATCGCGCGCCCAACCAATCTGCTCCTGTACGGTTCCACCGAACAAATGAGCTGCAGAACGGATACGACTACGGCTAATGAGCAGTTACGATAAATTGTCAATTCAAAACGCGAATAAAATTAAAGGCGTCGAGTTATAAATTAATTAATCGAGTAATCTTAAACATGTACTTATGATATTTTATTTGTAACATTAAAAAAAAAAAAAAAAATACGAAGCAGTATTCAAAAATTTAATTACGCTAAATCGTGACTTTTATCAAAAATTCTTTAGCAAAAAGACAAAGTAGAACAAAAGTAATATGACAAGTCGATATCTAGAAGAGTATTTTACTCGTTAGAGAACTGCTTTACTTAATAAAAGCTGATTTTATTATCTGGATATTAGAGACCGAGAATCTGAAATCTTTTCCTTCGTCGTGCTACGAAATAGTCTTTTTTTGGACAGAGCTTACTTTGGACACTCATCTTCGTGTCGGTGGCATGGCTATATCGCTTTTTATGAATGACACCATATGGTGCCAGTTTTTCCAGAATATGGATGATAGTAAGAAATACGGATAAGTTATGTACATACGGTAGCTAGAATAAGATTATATATATCAAAAATTTTGCAATATGCTTCTCACGCAACACGAGGACTATCGCGAAGTATAATTTATCGTTTCGTAAACACAGCACTGAGTTAATTTAGTTATTTTACGGCTCAGCTCGGTTATATTTATTAACAAACGTATATGAAACGTATATATTATATTTTTAATCGAGATTGAGTTTCATCGGGCAAGAAAAAAAGCAATTCGAACTAGTTTCCTTTTATAGAATTGATTTAATCGGCGAAGCTACTAATTTCGCCACGGTAAGACGCTTTTTCCGGACAGATCTTGAAATCGCTTTTTCCACCCTTTGCTCGGCTTACCACGGAATCCTTACATTCGCGAACCGCGTCGGCGGTATACTGCTTTTTATACCGATGCCATAACGGTTGCATCATTCTCTTTCTCTTCTCACCACGATCGGCGACCGAGACAAGCAAGCTTGGCCACCAAAGGGGATCGCAAAAAGGTTATTTGCCGGTTTGATCCGTCATGAGGCCGGACGGGTGACGGGTGTTTTTACGTTTCCGTGTCTATGGTACGAAGATATGCTCAACCGTTCTGCTTCGCGCCACCGCTCGCGAGGTGATCTCTGATTATCGTGATCGAATTGCCGCACTGATAAAAATACGCGATCTGTATATGTACAGCCGAGTGTACAGCTAATAAACTCATCTCTTTGAAACCGGCAAACACACTCGCGTTTCCTTTTTTTTATAATATTCCTTTAAATTACTAAAGGAACGGAAGGAAATCAGCGAAATCTATTGGGAGTTCTTGGATTATTTATGACTACCGCTGATTATCTCTTTAAAATACATTTTAAATCTTATGCTAACCATTGAAAAGCAACGCGAGCATTCTTAATTTTGCATACGTATTAATTTTGTTAATGCGAATGTAAAAATATAATTTTTTTTTTTACATTAGAACTTTTATTAGCGTACAATTTTAATATTGCGCAGAATAATTAAGGTGGGTACTTGATAAAATGAGTTCTATTATGTTAAAATAATTTCTCAAAGTATAAAAGAGAATAGTACGGAAGCCTAAAAAGCTGTCCTTTCATATATGCACTATCCGAGGATTAAAGCGAGATTCCCAATATTGTGTATAATCCAATATATTTATTTCCAATATATTTTAATTATATTATGCATTACGTAATATATTTTATAATACTACACGTAATTATTAGTCAATTTTTTTTATATATAATTGTTGTGAAAAAGAAAATACGTTAGTTTTTTTAACTACTTTACAAAATGCAAAAATATTAAATATAGAGCCCAAATAATGAATCAAAAATATAAAAAGCGTGTGATGTGGAACAAAGTCACACACCTGTGCTATTTCGCGCGCTGCACAGGCTAACAAGTTCAATTCAATGAATCGTTATGTACGCCGAAACCTAATTGACTCTGATCCTGTCAAACAAGCGTGTGCCGTGTTGCCTCGCACGCAGCGATTACCGACGTGTATCCCGCTTGAATAGCGTCATTCGATGAGATCAGGTAAGCCATGGTTGCAGATGTTGCAGGAAATGTTACGTACGTAATACGATTATATAGTAACACTAGACAATGCCGGAAATATAACACAAGTACGTGTGTGTAATTATTACGTGCATAAAAGTGTGGCTTATCAGTTTTCATCGATCTTTCGCTATCGATATTCTTCACCATACTGTAATCTAAATATAATTCAATTCGGCAAATTCAAATATGCGATAAAGTTACTATTCGATAGATGACGAACTTGCGTATGAACGTCGCATTAGATCATATGATAATTGAAAGTAAGAGAAGGAGAAATAGAGAAACTGAGCGAAACGATATTATGCCATCGCAAAAGAAAATGTAGGATACTAAATGAAAAAGCATTTAGTATTGACATTTCTGTGAAATAATACGAATTACCTAATTTGTCACATTGACAGTTTCACGTTTAATATATATACCGACAGAGTTAAAAAAAATGACTATTAGATTAGCAGTTAATAAATAGTAATCTTAAATGTAAATTTAATTTAAATCTAATTTAATTTGGAGTTAATTGTATTAAAATAGAAATCATTAATTAATTGATATATTCCGTCAAACACAGATAAGTATATCCACACAGGGATATTATATTTTACGATTTTCGTATAAATTTTAATAAAGGAAGTATTAAAATTTATGTATCTCGAATAATTTTATATTTCTCCTTCTCTAAATTAAATACTTGTACATTAAATGTCAAACTGCCGAATTTTTAAAGCCATCGGATTCGTCAGGTTCCTGTTCTTTCGAATAATCAATTATAATGTTTGAGTATTCATGCACGTTAAACACGTTCACAAATCCCACAGCCTCCTAGTTAACGTATTCATGATCCCGGGTACGTATTGCGTCAGGTTAAAAATTCACGACGTCGGTGCTCCCTCAATCACATAACTTCGTCGTAATCGATCTTTGATTCAAAATCTTTCCTCGCTGCAAAACGTGCACCGTCATACGGACAAATTCTTCCGTTCTTCATCCCCCGCTCGGCTCCCTCTGCGCTCGTTTCTTCGCCGCCCGTCTCGCTCCCTCGCGCCCACCCCCGCCATCCCTTGCTCTCTTCCGCGAGCGTCCCAGCCGCCCGACAGATAAAACTTCATCCTCCGCTCCGTTTCTCACACCGTCACCCATACCATGCCATTTATATACGATTTTTCTCGTAATCGCGAACATCCATTTACGACGGGCTCCTTCAATTTCTCGTTACCCCAACCCGCGGACCCACCCGTGCGCCCTACACCCCCGTCGTGCCAGAGTCGTGCTCCCTTCTTCGGCTTACGTCCCCTCCACCGAACGCCAGACGTCCTTTGCTATTGATTTACGACGGCTATTTGCAAGATCACGCCGAGCGCGTTAAAACTTTCTACAACTGCGCCACGCCTTGTGTCGTATTGCTTCTCCCGGCGATTACGCCGAGTCATTCTGAAATGTTTCTGAAAGTTCTGCCGAGGGATCGGACGGTGGCCAGGCGCGAGCGAGGAAGCTGCCGCAAATCGCCCGAGGCTATTGCGGAAAACGTGCCGCGTCGTAATAATTCGGTCTGCTTTCACGCTACTTTCCTATTAAGCGAACCGCCACGTATGAGCCCACGAGCTCGTATTATGTGTGAAAATATTATTGTTTTTATGACGAAATCTTTCTAAAATAATAAGGGTTGCGATTAGAGTGCTCTGCTCCCTATCTCGAAACGTATGTGCGCTGTAACGTAATGACGAAACTATTGGAAGTATTATTATACACGTTTTCACTCGCGAGCGAGAAAATAATGGAAATTTTAATAATAAAACAATTGAAATGCTTTTACTAATATTTAGAACGAAACAAAGGAAATCCTACAAACCAATTTGGATTAAAAAAAAAAAAAATTCTCCACATCTCTATTTTTATGTCTCGTGCAAAAATCGGAAAGTTTATATCTGTGTGCGAGTATATTTGTCCTCGGTATCTATCTAACAGTCAATCGGTCAAAACAATCTCTACGTTAAAGCATCTGGTATCAGATCGAATTGCGCTGCCAACAATTGGAGATGGTTATCATTTCCGTTTTCAAATTGGAATCGTGTCAACCTTTCAAAAATTCAAACAATCTAAAATCGATTCAACAACGGTCAGAGTTTGTATAAATGCTTAAGATAATTAAGAAAATATTTTGTTTTATTGAGAGAGAGCAAAAGAAAAAAAAAAAAGCTTTTTTTGTATTTAATACGAATGACGATTATTTAAAATATTTAAATTTTACAATTTTACAATCCGAGATATTAGCTTTCAGTCATACATACAGTTAATATCAAAAAGTGATCGGCGATACTTTACTGTAAAACTAGCTAATATGCACATAAACAGATCTTTATGTGTATGAATTAAATAAATTAATAATAACTCTTTCATTACTCGCAATTCTTTCATAACGCGATTAACAATCTATTACCATTTAACTAACGTATGACATCCACGAATTGTATGACGCCAGCGTTGTTAACTAAAATAATGTGAAATACAATCGCGAAGCAACTTTGAATAGTGCGAGCTGTTGAAACGAAACGTTCACGTAAAATGTTTATGCTAAAACATGCAGCCGCCGAATGAAAAGCTTAACGCAATACAGTTACGTGCAATCGCGCGTGCTTTAAAATAATTGAAACTTCAATAATTAATGCAAATGAAAGTGTAAAATGTACATCCATTAACGATGGTGCTTCGGCACGCTCAATCATGTAAAATCAACGAACGGATCGAACCGTATGCAAAATCATAGAACGTATTGCAAGGGATTGGCGGATGCAAACCTAGTTTAACGCGATGAGGTACCACGGCCATTTACGATGGAGGCATATGAAAAGCTAGTCTGTAGCCGCAGCTTGAGCACTCTTGATTCACCTCTGTCGACTCGTAAATGAATCCACTCGCTTGATAGGCAGTTAAAACGCCTGTTGCTTTAAGGCTCGCACGTGAGCTCATCAGCATTATGACGTAACAGTTATACGGGGTTTCCTATCGGGAATGCCTTTATCCTCATCTCGAATAACCCAATTAATTGATTCCTCAATGATAAAGATTCTATCTTTACCGTGTTAAACCAACGATACGTAATTTCCTCTTCAATATCAAGTTTAACAAACAAATTATTGTAAAGTAAATTGTTATTTTTTATTATTTAAATTTTTGTATTAGAAATTTATTTTTAAACTTTATAAAATTGTAGACGTCGTAATACGTTCGTTAATTACATATAATCACGTACGAGTTATTTTTAAAAGTTTTCAAGTTAGAATGTAAACAAATAACGCAGTTACAAATATATTATAATATATTTGCAGCAAAAAAAAAAAAATACAGTTAGCCAATTCGTAGTGTAATCTTATATTCTTACGGTTACTAAGTTTCTTAAAATGGTTCCCTCCGATTTGGAACCATTTAAATAGCCTGTTGCTCGGTAAACGCGGTTACCGCTCGTAATTTTTTAATTTTATTGTGAAGAAATCACACATCCAACGTGCGGAGATTCTTCCGATATGAAATTCTGTTCACGTTTACACCGGTGCTTCCGACACCTTTTTTCACGTCCTTCGACAGCTGGCAACAGCTGTTGTGAAAAGCTGCCCAAAACGAAGACATAGTTCTCCAACGAAATACGAGACCGTTTCGAGAGTTTATTTTTCTTTTTACACGTCTGAGAAAAACAAGGCATATCAATTTTCCGCTATCGCCGTCCCATCTCTTTTTCCCTGTTCTTTTTCTAGTAGGAAATAGATCGCTTCGAGCGAAAGTCTTAATTAAAATTATTCAATCCTGTCGTTATTACGTAATAGCGCTTTCTACATGTATGAAATCGATTGTCTGATAAATGAAAATTGCAAGAATTTTTCTGTTTAATATAAATTATGTTGAAAAAGAAATCGTCGCTTTTCCGTATTGATAATTTTTATCGTTTTATAATTTTAGGTATTATTAGTTTTTGGTACGTAATAAACATTTCCCCAAAACGTGCAATCACCATTATTAGCGTTTCGCGTTGCCAGTGACAGATATAATAATATCGCGATACAGAAAGCGCTGAATTAAACTTGGCGGAGGAAAACGAAGTCGTCGGCAGTTAATCTCAGAAAGTATGTGTGCAAATCACACGAATCTCCGGTAAACACCATATTGGCAAACAACCCGGTCTATGCGCAGTTTCCTCGTTTAATTAACAGCGAGAATATTTGATTCTGACCTTTGTTTACAGTGCACACCATATTTGCGATTGTTCCAATGAGACTAATAATCATACTGCGATATAACGATGCAACGTATCTCGAGCGAATACTGCTGTAATATTTCCAACGTAAATTTATATCACACATTTATACAAATTTCTGCATCGTACATAATGTACTCTTGTGCGATTTTCTCCGTAATGTCAAGTTTAAAAAAAAAAAAAGAGGGGAGGGAAATTATTATAAATATATAAGTCTTTATTTCAGTTTATCCGAAATTATTATAAATAATACAGGAGCTAAAACGTAAAGCTAGATAGGCAGCCGTTGTTGTAGGTTCATAGCGCGTACCAGCGAAATATACGATGAAATATAAAGTACACGGAAATATACACGTGTTACTGATAAAGCCGAATAATACATTAATATTGGACACGAATGCACATTCTGCAAGCCGCCCGGAACGTGACCAATCTGTCTAATTGTGCAAAATATGAAATCAACGTTATAAATCATTATGACACGTATCCGGGTGATATATGTAATTTTGATAACGACAGAAATCACACAATAATTTGCTACTGCACGCTCGATACGTAATTTATGACTATTGCAAAGGAAATTTAGCCTGGACGCGCGGTCTATTAATATCTGATAATTTTGCGACGTCTGAAGTACAGGAAATCCTTCCTGCGAATATGACGAAACGAGCGGGCAACAAAAGTTTCACGCTACAAAGCATTTGGGTATCTATTATATATCTTCATTGCACGTGTGACACAACTTGATAGTACTAGAACTAATGTAAACTCTCAATGCCGCAATAATGTAACGCTCGCGTTAATTATTAACGAAAGTTCAACCGGGTTATTTATTATTGACACCACACGCTTGAAACGAATGCTGCCAGTTTGCTGTCAGCCGTGCATTTGGGATCACAGTTAGCCTGCGTAACCGTTGATACAAGCGAAAGCTGGCAACAAAATGTCACTTACACCGAACTTTCGTGGTGACCATGGTAGATTCCGTCGCAATTCTCAGGAGTGCCGGGATGTCGGGCAACTTGTAGGATTCCGCATCGTGGATCCAGACATTCGCAGAAGTCTCGGCTCAACACTCTGTGCTTTTCGCTGCGAATTGCCATAATAAATTCATAAGCAATTCTTATGCGGCGAAGATAGGAATGAAGGCCGCATGATTTTTTTATCCGCGTATAAAAACTGCAGTGTTAGTTCGATTAATTTTCAAACGTTGTATTTTCATCAGACTATGTGTTGCATAGAAAAAAATTTGATTACATTTGCTGACTTGGTTTGCTGCTTTTTCGTTATTTTATGTAACCTGAATTAATTTTGAAACAATAGAGAGAATAAAATGTATGAAAGAAAAAAATTCTGAATTTATCGTGGAATAGAGTTTTTGCTCAAATTTTATTTGGAAACATTGCTCTTTACTTACGTTAGATGTAAATGTTTAATACTGCATTATGCATAAGAGAAGCCTATGATTCTTATTAACATTATCGTTAAATGAAAACCCTTATCTGAAATTCTTGAACCGCGTCGAACCGCGGATCTCAAGGTAAATTAATTACTCTCTTCTTCGCTTCACAACACATTTATCACATTTTGCGAGGGGACAGATTCTTTTCCCTCAAATGTTTTTAACTCACCCTCGAAACGACTTGCAGATTTTGTTCAACGTCTTTTCTCTTCTTAAAAAAAAAAAAAAAGCCCCGACTAATCTAGAAGCGCATCTCCCCTCAACTTAATTTTCTTAATTGAGTTAGTAGTTAGCTTTCACACATTAATTTTTATATACATTACACATAATATTTTTAATCTTTATTTTATCTTTTATTATATTATATTATATAATTTTACTAAAAAAAATGTAACCTTAAAACAATCAGAATAAGTCTAACGTAATTTTATAATAAATAAAAATTTTTGTAAACACGATGTTATTCTTAAACATTTTTTAGTTACATATTTAGAAGTACTATTTTTGTGTAGTTTTTTTTTCAACAGTCTGCTACATACATTTTGTTCTTTCAAGATGCACTTACCTCAATTAGATCATTGAATATTTATGTAGAATGTTAGATTTTTCAACAAAGTAATCATATCCTACGTATAATTTGAACAGAAACAAATATAAAACTAACATTTTAATAGATTGACTTGTATTTTGAATTTGATTATCGAAAAGAAAGGAAAAGAAAATTTCTTTTTTACTTTAATTTTCTGTGCTACCGGAAAGATATGCTCTTTGTTTTGCCGCAGCAGAAACGCTTCATTGCGCGGCAAACAGAAGCGTGAACGGCAAATGTGTGCGGTTACCATATGTCAAGAGATTTTCGAGTGGACGGTGTACCTTCCCTTTGGGAACGACGATACAATCTGAGCTCTGCTGACAGTTTCCCTTGCTACCAGCCTCCCCGCCGTGAAAACCACCCCGCGTCCGATATCCCGCAACCTCGTACGACCTCGCTCCACCGCTATTCCTCCACCCACTCGCAGTTCCTCTTCCTTCTTCGCCGATCTCGTTCTTTCGTCCTCTTCTTTCTCTTCCTCCAGCCGGGAGGTTTTTTTTTTCTTTTTCTTTGGTTCCGCGACGGTACCTCTTGCCGCACGGGAATCCCCTCTGACACGCAGAATGGATGACTTGAGAATTTCATCTCGTAGCCTTTCGCTCGTGCGTTCTCGTGCTATCGCCGTCGTTCTGCCGGCATCTTCCGCTTCGTCTTTTTCTCGCAGTTTTCGCTCCTTCCTCCTTTTTTTCTTTCTTCCCACGGCTTCCACCGTTTCCACGAGCCAACGCGCTCACCGTCTTCTCCTTCTTATCGCAGGCAATGTCGCTATCCTTTGTGTCGCGATGCCGCACGCTTTGACGAACGAGTCATCCGCGTTTGGCGCCCCGGCAAATAAATAGTCGTCGCCGGTGTCGTCGGAGCGACGTAAACTCGCGGGCACGCGGAAATTCGTATCGCATCCGCTGAACCGCGTGCAACCATTACGCAGTCGATTCTCCTAAATTTTACTTCCGTCTTTCATTTTTTTTTTCCACTGTTTTTCTTCAGCATTTTACTCAGAGGAAAATCATAATTAATCTGTATTGCTCAAACCTTAATTAATTTACACTACGTAAGAAATACGAAACAAGCGGATAGTTACTTCTTTTTGTTTTCACATGTATAAAATTAATCTCATTTGTTATATTTTTTTTATTAGTACATATTAATTTAAACATCTCTATAATTTAATTTTTTTTATTTGTATGTTTCAGGAAGGAACTTTTTTGCGTTTTCTCATCACCGATGCAAGTGCAAAAACGAACCGCAGCCAGGTTTGTCGATCGTGTTTTCGCGAGTACCGTTAAAGAAGTCGGGCGCTTTGCTTTGCGAAATATAGGAACGCGAGTGCCGTTCAATAGTGTCGTGCGAAAGATTTTAAGTAATATTTTTTTTAATTAGCTCTCGCGATCTTAAATTCACGTTCATGGTTTTCGCGAGTGTCTTGTCGCGGAAAGAAGGCATCCCAATCTGAGAGGAGGAAAAAGCCTTGGATAGGCATCATGCTTCGGTGGAGCAACGTTTCGGTGAGAATCATTTTTTTATTGTTTTTAAATAACAATGTTTTGAAATTTTTGTGGATAGCTTTGTCGTTTTAGTAAAAATTAAAATAAAAATTTAAATAATTAATGAAGAAATAAATTTAATATTTTATTAAAGTTTAATTTATTACAGATTTTATTTAGACAAGAAATAATTTAATTTTTTTAAATAATGGCGATTATTGTACACCTTTTTACAATAATATTTTATTTTTGTGTGTTACAGTATCTTCACAGCTGCCTAGCTGAAACTCCACTGCTGCGCATCAAATCGGTGAGTTAATAACATTTTTTATACTATAATTTTTTGATAGCAGACGTAGAAATATTTTATATTGCGCCAAATTCGTTAATTTTCAAACGCACCTTACTTAATATGTGCCCTATACTTGTTGTTGGATCGTCTTTTTTTTTTTTTTTTTTTTTTTTTGCGGTACGGATGATAAGCATCCGCTCTCGCGTGCACGGTATTTACCTTGCGGGCTAAAAACGTTGCAACATGATAAATATTTATAAATTAAGCGACGCATTTGCGCGAGGACTCTGAGCTTTATTGGAAATAGAGAAAAAAAAAGTTTTTACCCGCAATTAGCTGGACATTTCACGAAGTATCTTAATATTAATAAAGTTAATATATCTATATAACCAAGATCGTGTCACGATATTTGTAAGCTAATTTCTCGCGAATATAGAAACGACATCGCGATAGAATTAAACGGGTGGGACTGATTGAAATTGATAATATATTAAACAATTGTGCGAATTGGCAAAATTTTTTGTGACACGAAACGCTCGAAGTGCACACGTCTGGCAACATTATAAGGATTGATTGTGATTGACGGGAATTGATTTAAAAAATTGAAAAGCATTTCTTTCGTCACGATCGTCCGTGGGAGATGTCAATCTCGTAACGCGCGAACACACACGCACGCGTGGATATGTCGAATAATGTATTACGTATGAATTTATGAGCATAAATTTGCGATAAATCAATTCCGGAGCGTTTTCGCGTATTCTACGATGGAAACGACGGTCGCTCGCGCGCCAAATATGCGGAACGTTTGGGCATGCCGTTCCGGATTTTGTAAACGTCCTAGGTATCACGTCGGATACGAAGATACGTCGACAGCCGTGCCGTTTTACGATGGAAAGTCTGTGTACGCGGAATAAATATGTATAGCCGTAATGCAATATAAGGCACGGGAGGGTGGAAGCTTTTCTCATTTCTCCGGCTCGTTTTAAAAGGAGTGACGCTGCTGTTTATGATATCGCCGTGGAGGCATTTGTCGACCGAGGCTAAACAATCGACTGTATGTAAAAAAAAAAAAAAAAATGAAAGAAATCGTACGGTAACGTTCAAACGCGAAAATTTTTTAAGTACGTATGTAGAATATGTATATCGATTGTTCGCGACGTCGCGCCGTAGATGAGACTCGATGAAATTGGAAAGATACATGAATTATAGATCGCGGTTTGTTAGATCCGTGTCTAGCTTGATTAATTTAGAGCACCAAATCTCATGTTCGAACCAGACGCGACTTACGATATATTTGGCTGTGCAAAACTGCATTATTTACCAAATGTCTGAGAAAAGCACTCAATATTGATAAAAAATTCCGCAATTGTATTTTTACGCTTCAGATGCTCAAAATTAAACTTCTACTTTATATTAAGATATTTTTTAAAGCGCCGCGCGTTTATACTGCTTTAAAATCACCCTAGCGATAATTTTACTTTCGATATTGGAACTGCGTTTCTTGAAACGTGGTAATTGACGATTGAACAGTAGCGAGTGTGCCTGCGAGCAGGAGTTTAGTTAAGCTTCGGATTAAGCCCGTGCAGTTGTGTCCGTGAGCAGATTCGTGTAACTTGTTAAATAAAGGTATTTAATGCCGCATTAGATACAGATGTTCAAAACAATGTTGCAGATGATTTAAACGCGTTTTGTTGTATGAATGCGACATCTTAGGTCAGAATAAAATTTTTTTTATTAAATTGAAATCTAAACGGGGTATATAAATATATTCAACAATTTTTAAACGCACGCTATTCATCGACGCTCAACTTGGAATAATTTTATCGACTGCTTCGCGATCGGAGTCGATGCATCAAATACAGTTCTTATTTTTTCCTTCCTCTTTACCGTAGATAAGGAATTATTTAAAAAGTAATAAATCAACTTTTTTGGCTTTTTAGCCACAATTTAAAACACCGGTCATCAATAGAGGCGGCCGCATCGCTTAATCACCGTATGAAGTGATTGTTACAGTTTGATGCGCGCGCGGTATATTCGCCGATATACTATCTATAGACTAATGTTTAATTCAAACGCCAGTCTTTACTTTATGAGAGCGAGCCCGGCTTAACCTCGCCTCCGCGTGAATCCCCGAAAAAACTTTCAGCAAAGTTGAATCGCCTTTTTCCTGACGCGGTTATCCACGAGGTATTAACACGGATCGTAAAGCCGAACGTGCCCGTCGGCGATATAACCACGATACGTTTTCTGCAGAAACGAGCGTAGGGGAAGAAGGGAGGAGAAAAGAAACGGCCGCGGGAAACAAAAGGAGAACGATCGCGGGGCGGAGGGGGAGGGATGGAAAGGGGAGAAAAACGAAGGACTCACGATGCGGCGCATCCACTCGAAGGCTTAATAAACCGATTTAATTAAAGGAGCAGCGTATCGCGGGAGCGCGAGAACTAGCAACGAGGTACGGGTGGGACAAAGAGAGAAATGCGCAATTAATGCCAGGGGCAGTAGAAGAGGTGAGATAGCAATGTTCGGGGTGAGTCCTTCCGTAAATACCCGCAATATTGATTCCCAATTCCTTATTCCAATGTCCATAATCCTGGACTATTACACGCGCAGCCGGTACGTAATACGTTTGCCAATCTCCATCCACAAATCCCCAGTCGAGCATTGATGACTAGGCTTGCTTCCGTATGGTGGTAGAGAATTAGGAATTATTATTCTCTCTCATTTAATACCTGCGGTGTACGCGCCCGTGGGAATTAGCGTGCCCGAATAGAATGATGGATAGGTATACGGAAAAGATGGTGGATTAAGAAGTTGCGGCGTGCGGCACGTAAGCACGGTGATAACGTTATAATGTGTACCGCGGGATGAGCGAAATTGGAAAGTGAATCTTGTAACCTGGAATTTAAGTTATCCACGGTAATTTATGAACAAACATAGCTGAGGTAAATTTGCAATTAGCCAGGCACGTAAAGAGCAAGTAGTACGAGTCAATTTCTTCCGTGCAGTATCCTCCGTCGGCCGTTATTATATCCCTCCCGTTAACATAAATCTTACCTTATCGATACATCGCTCAAGCGATTTTATAAAACAAGTTAATCGGATTCAGCCTTCCGACGGTAGTAGCTTAATTCAGGCATAATCTGTAGGGCCGCAAAAACGTTCCGCTAGATGGTCGCGGCAATTTATTACCACGCGGCACGACAACTTATCACGATGGATGACGTCTTAATGACAACGACTTTCCAGTGGCTCGCGGACGCGAGATTGATTCGCGATGTTTCAGGATCGCGCGCAAAACGCGCGAGTCTGTCCCGCATACGCGGCAAACAACCCCTATGCCAGAGATTAACGTGTAAAGTGCTCGAAACTCGTACAACATGACTGGTAGGAGACGCGCCTCGATTTTCCCGCTTCGCCGCGAGCTGCCGGCATGCGTACTCAAGTGAGAAAGCAGCTAAAGGGTGGTAGGGGGATGAACGCCGGGTCTAAACAAACTTTCCGTTGTCTGCTGCAAGAATGATAATGTGGATAGCGTTCGGCACGTTTTGGATTAGGTTTTGAGTACAGGTCTGGGAGGGCTCGAGAAAGCGAGTGAGAATATTCGCCGCGTTAAAGAGAGAGAAAGAGAGAAAGATGGATTCCACGCGATCAAGTAGAGGCGAGCAGGGAGACTAACGTTTTGACGCTGTATAGGTGCGAAATGTTCCACCGCGTGCGAAAACGAGAGGGCGAAGGAACGGCGAGGAGGCGCCAAGTGCGTGTGCGAAGCAGATAGAAAGGAGAAAGAGAGCGCGAGGGGTCGGGGAGGAGGACCGAGAAAGATGGATATACGGCAAGAATGATGGAAGATGAGAGAGGCGAGCATGAGTTGATATTAGGTATTTAATAGACAGCTCTAGGGAGTTGCTCGGGCGAGCGAGAACTGAACCGTAATGTTAGCACGCGGCAGGAGGGATTTCTCATAAGCTGACCTCGGCGAGCCGAGAATATAGTTGAAAGGGTGTCGGAGAGGATGGAGAGTAGAACGAGGCTCGCTGACGGTGACTGAAGGCGATCCTGGTGCTGATGCCGAGGCTGTTGGTGGTAGTAGCGATAGCGGGCGGCAACGGGGCGCGAAGGGCGGGCGGCGGAGACGCCGACGGTACCACTACTTCGGGCTTGCGGTAGACGAGGAAAAGAAAGGGGGATAACTTGAATCTGAGTTTTCTTCCAGTAAACCCACGGATTACCAGTCGCTTTAACTTAGCGACGCCCCTCGTTTCTCAGGTGTCGTTCTCGGGGTGTCACCATATTGGATACTTTCGAGGCGCCCGGTGTGGAGCGCGGGCTACCGTGCCGTTATTAGAAAGAAATTTGATATATCGTCGTAGTTGCCGGGACCTACGCGCCGGCTGCGGGCACTTACTCGATGAAGGCCGAAATCAACAAGGGAGGCATTTTGTGCGAGATACAAATGACAGTCTAAAGAATGAGAAAGGAAAAAGATAGAGAGAGAAAGAGAGTACTAGATAATGATCGCGCACCTTGTAGGTCGGGGTGGTGAATAATTTATTACCTAGTTGTCGAGCGGACGAGACGGTATCTAAGATTGACGACGTGCAACGCATATTTTCATAATGATAATAGAAAAGACAAATATATCGTCGCGATAAACGTACGTGAGCAATCAAGCATTAAATAAATGTAATTGGTATGCTTGTAAAAATTTTACACGCTTTATATCGTTAGAAGTTCAACCGTAGTCTAGACAGTTATCGAATTAGGACGTTGAATATTCTGTTATGTCCCAATAATGAATAGAATTTTGAGCGTAACATATTCTATATGTGCGCACGTTTAATTTATAATATTTTTAATTGCAGATTAATTATATTGTAGTTAAATGCAGCTACGTTTTTCGTTTTCACCGTTATATGTAAATACAAAAACGGCTGCAAAATCAAATCTTTGTAATTTCTACATGCGAAATGATTTAATTTATCGCTTCTTTATGCTCGTTGATCGCGATGGCGTAAATAACAGTAGCGCAATTTTTAATAACTGCTTAGCAGGAATAATTTAATAAAAATTTTAAATAAATATTTTAATCTTTGTTAACGTAATTAAAATAATATTTTAAAATTAATTAATAGTACCTATATAATTCAACGTAATTTTACTTTTAATGGTATACCATTTTCAGAACATTTAGTTTAATTTAATTATGCCACATATAATTAAAAGAAATATTATCGTATAAAGTACCGTTTTTTAAATTAAACAAATCACCGACATTTAAACAAATATTGGCATTTCAAACTTTCCACGCAAAATCAAGCGAATTTGCCATAAGCAATAGACAAACCATTTTCTTTTTTAAGCTGCGCGTTTTCTTCGCTTTGCATTAATGAAAATTTATATTCTTTCCTGACTACTTGCGGCAGCACGAGGTGCTCCCCTTTCCTTCGCACTTGAGATTTTTCTCCAAGGAGACGCTCCGTGATTCGTTCCAAGACAGTTTTCCGCTCGTCACAAACGGAGGTTTGTTCCCACCTCCGTTCTCAAACTCATTCCACGCGCTGACGATATGCCAAATGCATATTCAATTTTGTAAATCCACTCCACTCGCCCGTAGAATATCTGTACGTGAGGCGGATGACGTACAACTGAACTTTGCGATATAATCGCAAATATTGTGTGTCTTTTGACCCGAATGTTCACTATTGAAATATCACGGAATTATTCGATCCACGTATTTCGATATCCTATTTCAGTATTGCCTAATTTTATCGCAAATGAAGAATTCAAGCACACGATAAGAGAACTACGCGCGGTAAAGAGCACGGGGAGACGAAAAATCGTGCATCGCTTAATTCCCGTTTTATAAATATCTTTTAGAATATTGGAAATCTTTACAATTACTTCCTAGAGTATTCGAACGAAAATACCCCGAGTGCTTTTTTATTTCGCAGTAGATAATAAAAATAAATCGTCTCTTTAACGTGGCTTCCTTGACGCAAATTAACATCGGGATATTTACGATTCTCGCGTATCCCGTTGATGCGCTTTTCCTTCCGCCATCGCCGAGTGATATGCGAGAACGCCGGCGTGCCGCGGAAAAGCGGCATATCAAGAATAGCTAGGCTGCATTCGTGTCATCGTTTGATAATCGGGTGACTACCGTACGTGTTTTCGGGCACGTTAGCGCGGTTCTCTCGAGCTACAAGAATATCGGAGTATATTCGCATCGTCGTCGTTCTCGGCGAATCTTATTACATTCTTTTTTTGTATCAGAAAAACGGACAAATGCGACGAATTCGTCGGATATGTTTCTGCTACGTTTTTAGACTAGATAGTTCGGCATTCGCTTAATAGAACGATTGTCTTGGGAGGGAATATACATTCAAATGCCTTAAGAAGGCGATCGACGGGGAGGACGGAATATGATTAGGACGAAATTACCCTTTTATCGCCCAGTATCTCATGGAGACCACAAAAGACCGCGCATGTGAAGATCTCGTCTCCCTTCGTCGGAATTATACGCGTCCACATCAGATTTTTCGGAAAATTGGGTACGACGTTTTCTTGAGGATATTTACGAGAGTACAACTACGCGTACATTGCTCCGTATCACTGCGTCATCAAACGGTTGATCGTTATAAGAAATATTAGAAGTATATTTGGTTTATTAGAATTTTCGGGGTACGTCGGTAAGAAATAAATTAAAAAATAATTTTTGATAATTAAAATTTTTTTTTTAATTAAATTCTAAAGTAGATAAAATGTAATATTTTAAGATGCTATCATATAATATGCATAAATATATAATATTTGTTATTTTTGGAAATATGCGCGTATTTGTGATATGAATATTGTAACATCGGTTCTAAATATGTAAACTTGTCTATGGTAAATTTATCGTCAAGTTTGCCGCGGGCAAATAAATGATGAAAGTTAATGTCGAGCCTAGCGCAAATTAGGTTTAAACGTATGCATACGCGAGCGTATTGCTGGTTACGCATAAATTTAATTCAAGCCTTTCTTTCGGGATCATCAGCAAATCAGTACGCGGAACAAAATTACGGCAGCCGCGGATGGCAGTCAATTTAAAGTCGAACCGTTGCCTCTTGTTTTTGATTAAATTATCT